>NC_066359.1:3876667-4523334 GCF_024516045.1 Bombus affinis
GTGAATCATGGAAATA
The DNA here is from genome assembly GCF_024516045.1 of Bombus affinis. Taxonomy (NCBI): domain Eukaryota; kingdom Metazoa; phylum Arthropoda; class Insecta; order Hymenoptera; family Apidae; genus Bombus; species Bombus affinis. Next base: position 3,876,684 of record NC_066359.1, read on the forward strand.
GGGGGAAGAACCACCTTAAGTTCGATTTACCTTGAGGAATGCGTGGCTCGTTCCTTTTTTTTTCTTCACGCTACGTCGCATTCCTCTATCGATTCTTGCCTCAAGACGGGCGGAGAGGCGAGGGGTACGTTTCATTATGCTCAGTCGGTAAAAAAATTATAAAAATCGTTACCGATTTACCGTCTACTTTCTATTAATCCTGCATTTTGTTCTTCTAGTCCAGTTTTCGGCACAATTACAATTTTTCTAACTTCTCAAGTTTGAAAAATATACAGAAGTATATTATTGCGGCACTGATATGCATGCTTCCTCATTTTTATTTTACATTAAAGATTTTCTTAGAATGTATAAAGTTGGTAAGAAAATGACTAAAATCATTACTGGTCGTCTACTTTCTATTAACCTTGGTCTTTGTCCTTTTTAGCCCAATTTCTTTCTTTTTTTAATTTCTCATGCTTGAAGAGGATACAGAGGTATATTATTGTTGTATTGATATACATAGTCTTTTGTTTGAGTCCTGTGCAACATCTTTTCTTAGAATATTAAGTCTTGTTAAAACGAGAATGAGATTGAGACATAAAAATTCATGAACTGCAGCAATGATACAGAGTGATTTTCAGAAATTATTCTTTTATCAGGCTTTCTACGAGAAATGTTTGTTACAGATTTGAACTTTTTTAATTATGCCCGCGCGTTTGCGTGTATGTTGTTGTTACATGAGACTGGAATTCGCGTGCCCGGCGTTTCGTTGATTCATCGCTTGCGATGAATTTCATTTAGCGAGGGGCGATTATTTACTTCTCTGACTTGTAATCTTCGATTGAATGTTTATCAGTAACTCTACATTCCAACGAGAGATTAGTATTTAAAAAAAGATATTATTGACAAGATACGTTTCAGGAAGAATCCAAGAAAAGCTTGCAAGAATATCGGAGTGGGAGTAAAAGTATTTGATCCAAATTACCAGATTATTGGCTTCCTTTTACTCCAATTGGACTTTAATACTCATCCTTCTAAGTATACTTATTACACTAGAAAAACAAAATTTCACTTTTGTTATTACTATCGAGTACGAAAAGTATGCATTCACCTTAGATAATTCTTATTTTTTTCCGAAAGGAGTCGATGAGAGACACAATAATAGGTTGAAAGTACTATTTAAAAGGCATTGTTTATGTTGTTAGAAATGAAATTGCGACGCCGGTTGCGTGGAAGTTTGGAAAGAGAGCAGGAGGCGCGATATGAGAGTAAGAAGAGGAAAACACTGTGACTAGTAATAGCTTTGAGTATGCCTACATAATACGGAGTTATCACTGTACAAACATACGCACAAGTATCACCGATCAAGTAACTCTTAATATCTTCTTAGCGTTTATATCCTTAAATAAAGCTTTGTATGTAAAAAATACAAGATCCTAAAGGATTTTCTTTCTTTCAGCGGTGATATAATTTTCGATGTCACGACATGTCACACATGGTACATATATTACCTTGTATAAATATTTGCACACTTGTTGCAATTCAATCAAAACATTGGTATTTTTTATTATACTTTCAACATTATAATAGAAGAAAGTCTCTCTATTGTTAATTCTTTACTTCTTGCCTTAATTGCGATCAAATGTTCTGCTAAATTGAAACTGAAACAAGTAATATACCGGCATTGATCAACTTCTATATTTGTCCCTAATAAATAGCTTATACCTCATAAAGTCCATAGAAACTTTTGGAATATGGTTGAAAACATATATTCCGATCATTCTAAGATATCAATATTGAACAGATATATTTCATCAAGCTTCGATTATTGCTTTTCTATTTACACTACATAGTACCAACTATTAATGTTCCCAATGTCTACTAATTGTATGTAGTTCCCTGAGATAAAAGATCAGAAAGCTTTATTTGAACTATTTTATATATTTGCAATAATTTGCGAGTCTCCAAATACTTATCCACTATAATGTACGTTATTGAACACATCTCAAATCAAATATATACATGTAAGTCTATATATGTATATAAAAATGGTAAGAACTTTTGTTCTAATCTAATAATTGAAGAGTAATTCGAAGCCATTACTAGTCGGTATGTTAACGGTGGGTGGAGTGGGATCTGGGATCGAGTGGATACGCGTGGGGACTCGCGAAGCGGCGTCGGGTGGGCTGCACGCGAAGAGGCGGAGGACGCGGGCGGCAGACCTCTGGTGAGGGGTCCGCATTCCACAGACAATGTCACGTTTTTTAATCCCCGTTTTACTTTATTTGTACTGGCTTCGGCCGCGAGGAAGGCCCCCAAACAGTTAACTTCGACTTCTGTCCCCAGAGAGCAGAGATCCTCGTGACGGTGCCGTGGTCGTCAGCGTTCTATCGCGGGAATTTCAACCCGTGTGACGAACACCTGCTGCATCTCTACCTCGAGAAACGCTTCCTATCTGAAGTTCAATCCCGCGGACGAGTGAAGTTCTTTTAGAAATAAAAACTAAAAAGGGTGAAATTGGTGGATCAAGGATACCTTTGTTCAAGTTGTCGAAGAAGAAGTACGCGAGAAGAGATGTCCGCCGTCGAGAGCGCCTTGGACGTCCTCTCCAGGGCGGCTACCATGGTGCAAGGTCAGTTTGCCTCGTGACTTAAGCTTTCAACGGATTGCTGGTGATTGTTCGTGATTGTTGATTGATCAAGCTTATAGTGGATCGGAAACTGAACTGGATATTCCATAACAAATTGTTATTTAGCTCGATATAGATCACTGGTACAACAATCAGTTGTCACCGTCACCAGTTGTTATTTCAAAGTATGATTGCATTATGATTGAGAGCTAAGGCTATTCTAATTGTACCGTTTCAAGGTACAGGATATTACAGGGCAAAATATAATATCTTAACGAGTGTCAAATTGTTTTCGTAGTAAAGCGTAAACTTACGTTACGTTACAAAATGAAAACTGGAAGTAAAACTAAAATTATGGGCAATGGAATGTGTTGGCTACGACCGTGGAATTTAGATTACGCGATGTTGTTGATTATGCTTTCTGCGGTACTCTGTACACGTAAAATTCGCGTTAATTTTACATACTAGTACGCACAAAAAGTTTCCAACTTTTGCACATTATAATCTTAGGGTAATAGAAGAAAGTGAAGAAAACATAATTAACCCATCAACCCAATTTCCATGAAACCTAAAACCAGATCATTTTCAGATATCCAGTTTACCATGTTATGCTCCAAAGTTTTTACCCAGAAGCATTCACACTTCCTCCAGGAAATTTCTGAGTCCACGAAGGCGATTAAAAGGTCTCGTTTCCATGACTAACCGCGGCCAGATAAATCACGGTCCGTCGAACGAATTGATGGAATTTGTTCGGTAGGGTTGTTGAGGATCTATGTAAGAAGAGAGGAGGCCAGTACGAGCCCGCATTCCTGCGAAATGCCAATTTCGCGTCGAATTAGATAACATTGTGCGGCGTTTATTTTAGATTCGTCGCGTTCGCGACTCCTCCGACGGACTCCTTGGCAAGAGCCTCGAACGAGTCTCCTGTGACGTTTCATTTCAAACAATTAAACAAACCAGACACAAACATTAACAAACATTAAACAAACATCAAAACAATTTCATTCTACTCTCGGAACACGTTTCGATTAATCTTCTTGTTGAAAGGAGTCAGTCTGATTATTCTGTATTCTTAAAGCCGCTTCTCACAGTATCACGAAACGTTTGCTGGCTAAAGTGTGTCATTTTCGCAATAGTCTAGTGTGTAATCGACCGTAAACAATAGTCTTCCCGCATTGGAATAGTTGAATCATTCTATTATGTTACGAGGTTCATTCTGGTATTTTAATGAACGAAGACACGATGGATTTTATTATATCACTTTTGAATCGTGTTGAGATTTTAGTTGTTTCGAGTGCTGAAGCTATGGAGGGAATATAGGAGTGGAACTAGGTTTCTTATCGAAAACTGATTCATTGGTATTTGATAAAACATAAATCATCGTGTATCCTCCTCGTTTCTCTTCCAGTTAAGAAACCCGGTAATATTTTCTTCAATATGCGAGAGAAGCTTCGAAGAGAAACTAATATCCAATTTCTTAGTTATAAATCTAGAAATTAATTTCGTACTTTTACAATATTAAAAAGGATCGTTCGTATCCAATTTTATAAGGTCCACAAATTCATATTATTTAGGAATATCTACCTTCCATGGCTTCTTTTTAAATTGAGGGTGTAAATCAAGGAGAATTGATTTAAATGACACAGCGAAGAATGTGTATGGTCAGAAAAAGGTGTAGCTGCAAAGTGTGACGCATTAGAGAAAAGGTTCCACTTTCGAGGGCAATCGGGAGCATGACGACGCGTTCGCGGCGATGATTTTCATAAATCATCGAGTTGCTCCTCTCTCTCTCTCTCTTTCTCTCTCTCTTCTCTCTCTCTCTATCGAAACGGACAGCGAAGCATAACGAGCCCCGGTTCTCGAGAGTGTGACTGGTTCCTCCTGTGTGTGGTTTGTTGTGATGGAATGCCGTGCCTCGAACCTGTTCCGAATACCAGACGTAGTTGCATCTGCCTGCGGATGATGGCGCATTCTGTGACTTTCTCGATGACCAAAAATACGTTTGCCCGGTCGGTTCTACTACTTATCGGCGTGGTCAATTATTTCAATATCATACCAGAGGGTAAACTCGAGCAACTTGATCTCTCGGTGATCTCTTACCTTTGTAGAATTTAGATAGATTTACTATCATACTTGTCAATTTTTAAATGAACTGCGGATCCGAATCCTTTTATTTTGAATACTTGAAATATTTGAATACTTTTGAATATTTTGAAAAAGAAGCTCAAGCAATGTACCGATGTAGAGAATAGAGATTCTGATAGTTTTTGGGTTTTTGAGAATTCTACAAAGAGAGATAATTTTTTTTCTTTTTAAACAAGTATTATTTCAATTTTATTTTTTTACTAGAAAATGGAGAGCACCGTTTCGATCGATATTTAGATATTAATTTTCACTACGTCTAGTTAGCAGGTTTCTTTTTAATTCAGCACATTCCATAAAATGTGAATTATGCTCGTCTAGCAGGAATATCAATTAGATATACATATATTTCAATTAAATTCAGATTTTTGAAGCACGAGGAAGAAATATAGCAAGCGTGTTCGAAATGTATCGAAGTATTCGACGAATTCACGCCTACGAAACCGCGATTCGCTGGTGTACGGACGTCTGATAACCATACGCGATTACCTGGTTGCGTTGCTATTAAAATGCCTAGCATTCCTCCTCAATGCCTCACGATTCCTCGAGGATAACTTGCCACCTTGATCTTGCTTAGGTATCACACGACTAACAATAATACAGAGTTCCATAGCTTGCCTAAATCGATAGGCTTCAAGGTTCTTGACCTATTCTGACTAATCTTTTTATTTAGCCTCTGGACTCTGATTCGAATGCGTGAAATATATTTGAAAATAATTAGATTCACGACGTCTTTCCATCTTTGAATATTAATTCTTGAAGCATAGATAGATACAATTACAACGGAATATATTATATTGTAATAATATTCAAGGTCGCCTATACCATTATTGAAATTATAGATTTTTTTTATGGTAACGATGTTGATGTTCACAGAGCATGTAATTATTATTTAAAAAATGCGTCGAAAGTACATATACGTATGTATCATTGTCCAAAAGTGAATGAAAGAAGGGCATCGAAGGTACCTTCGAGACAACTGACAGTATTCGAATTCGAGTACTTTACAGAACTAACGGAAGGAATCGGAAGGTCCTTATCAGGCGAAACTTTTTCGCCAACGTGACGGCGTTAGACGTAGTGTGCACGTGTACTGGACGCACATGTGCATCGATCGCTTACCTGCTACGGAAAAAAGGGGAAAGAGGAAGAAGAAAGAGGAAAGAAGCGAGTTAGTTGGCCAGAGGTGCCTGTATCCCTTAACACTCACACCGTTGCAGCCAAATAGCGATGGCTTTCAATCACACACCTTCGAATTAATCCTAAAACAAGCATTGAATAATACTCAAATCAGGAAATGTTAAACCCTCCATTCTTCTATATGGTAAAACATCTGAATTAATTTCCACGCTATATTTAATATAAAAATTAATTACTTTTCTAATAGGGTTTTCAAAAACTCCTCTTCCAAGTTTCTGAAGATAATCTTACCTTAGCAGTGATATTAGAACGACACTAATATCGTGATTCTACAAGCTCTAGAAAGTTTCAAAAGATACTAATCTATATATCTATATATATATATATATACTATATCAGAAGAAATTTGTTCAAGAATGATTGATAAAACGGAGCCATCGCTAGATCCAAGCGTGCAGACCGTGTGCATGTGTAAAAGGCAAGCTTCACCAGCTGTGGAGGGGGCAGACGACGGGACGAGGCGGATGAATGAATGAATCTTAAGACAGTCGTGTTAAGAGGGGCATTCACGAATCCACGTATCTCTGACTCTGTCTATCTTTCCAGAAAACTCGTATCCAATGTCCCCAATCGTTCCATATCCTTTAACGTGTTAGTTTCAACAATCTGGTGATCCTCCAGCCTGGGTCATACTTGTAAGAGCCAATGGTCCTGATTTCTGGCCGACGACCAGTCGAATTCGTCGATAGATCGCGTCACGCCGCTTTCTTCGAGTTCTCCTCGAGGCTACCAGGACATCATGGAAGCCACTTTCTTCGGTGAGAAGAAGATCCTCCCATGGAAAGGATATTCCGCGTATTCTATTCTCTGAAACCGATTTCGTAAAAGAAGAAACAAGGAGAGGATTGTAAAAAGTGGCTTGAAATCTGTGCAATTTTTATAACTTGATGGGAACCAGTCGGTGGTTCACGATATTCTGCGCCTCTTCAAGCACTATGGACCGTCTATGAGAGAATAAGAGAGGAGGAATCATTGATTTATGATTAATCTTGTTGGTATTCATGGTGGTTGCAAGTTGGGTTCATGACACCTGAAGATTTTTCGAAGCATGGAGATCTCGCCGAGGAGAAGGTGTTTCTGGCAGCCGTGGCTCACTACGGAGAACTTTCAAACGGTATACAAACCCGGAGGTACGTGAGGAAACGTTCTGGATCGTTTATGGGATGTCGTTTCTCTGAACCTTTTCATTTAGGTTCGCTAAATAACTTTTATACGTATGTGAATACACGCTGTTAAAAGGATCCGAGGCTTCAGAGAAGTGGTACTCTCTCATGGTACTCAACGTCAAATGTAAAAAAAGAAGTGAAAGAACAGTGTAATTAGATGAATTCGAAAGTGATCTATCTCTGATAAATTGTACTCTATATGCATCTGTAATGAATTCAACTCTTTATTTGAAATTAACTAGCTTCCATTAATATTTCAGAGCTGTGGCCTCTGGTCTCTTCTGTAAATTAAACTTGTAAGCTGGTCTCTTCTGTTCAATTCGACGAAAGTATGGCAGAACTCAGCAGCCAGATAGTTAATTGAACGGAACGATCTCGGCTTCGATCCACGCGTTCGGTCCATTCATCTTTTCCCTGGCCGCTGGCTCATCCTTTGCCTTTAAACCAGTTTGACCGTCTTCCTGACGATCCTCTCACGGCTATTAGGCACTTCCTGCCCCATCCTGGGAACCAGTCTCGTTTCTCTGCTCACCCTTCGCGCTCTCCTCTTCCACCTCTCTCTTTTATTCTCCTCGCGCTCCTCCGCGCGTTTCTCGATCGTTCGAGGGGTTGCTAGATCGATTTCCGATTTTATATATCACGGGAAACGGAAATAGGTGATCCGTGATGTTTTATAAATAAATTAAGTGCGATGCCGCAGGCTCGAATACAGATTTACGCGATCTCTTCATTTTTTAATGATCGCAAGATCGTTTCGAGAATTACAAGAATGACTTAGCGTAGGAATTGCAGGGTGAATCAAGGATGGCTTGAAACCCGGACCATTCGCTGCTTCTCCGAGCTATCAATCATGATTTATAGTTGTACGTGCAAGAAATAGTCGAGGATAGATGTTTGGTTGCGTAGCTGCATGCAGTTTAGGGATCGCTATAGTTTAGACTATATGTCTATAAATCTTATCTATAGGAAGAGGAAATGAAGATTATTTAAAATATCAAACAACCTCGTTATTGCATTTATTTACAGAGACTGCTCTAAAATATAAAGAAACTCCTCCAACATCCTGACAATTACCGTTGTTTCTAATCTGCAAGAGACTCTCTGTACTTTTATGCCCATTTAAAAACCTCCCTCTTAGAGTAAAAGTAAATCCCTTTTTAAAGAACCTCGAACAACCAACCAGAATATTTACAACATAAAAAGACAACTATTTCACAAACTAGCAAGCCTAAATATATATAAACTTATAAAAAGTTTCATTTAGAAAAATAGAATTCTCAATCTGAATAATATGTTAAAAGCACAGAGTTCAAATTATCTGAAGATCTTTATCTATTGTACAGAAGAGAGGCCGAAGACGACGAATCTCCACCGGAAACCGAGTAGCGCGTGGCGTAAGGAGCGTAGGAGGGATCCTATCCAAAGTGAAGCTCTGGACATGTCCGCAGCCAGGGTCCATCATCATCATCATCACAACAGGCCCAGCGTGATTGTTCCTACCACACCGCAACCTGGTAAGCTTCTGCTTGCGAGTTCCTGGTGTTCTACGCGAATTCGTTAGGCGAGTGGCTGGCTGCCGTTGTTCTTGGCCTCGCGGGGGGCAACCAAGAACAGGCTATTGTCTGACGCATGGGGTGACTGCGTGCTTTGACAATGTGGCGTGATGCACGTCGCGCAGATGCTTGCCTTGAATAGAGGAATATACGATTCACGTTAGCTACAAGCTGGAATTCCTCTGAGAAGAATTCTGAAAGAGAAAAACCAGCTAAAGTTTTGAATTTTTTAAAATAAAATCGAGTTAGCATGGATTGAAAGTTAGTTTGACTGGATTTGAAAATAAAAATGGGGTCAGAATTCCAAACTGAACATTTTAATTTCATTTTATTTATTGTCATTAATAAGCTTAGTAGAATTGCTTTTAATAGCCTTTAGTATTAATTATTTGTGATATTAAAAGTTTCTTCGCTACATCAAACATTTTTGGGGTATGTTCTATGTCATATTTTATGTTAGATGAAATAGTAAATATGTACTGTTTACCAGGAACAACTATCGAGGACACGGCAGTGACGCCCACCCCATCACTGACGCCGTCGGCGGCAGCAGGAGGCCAAAGAACCGGGGTCAGAACTGTGGGTGGTGTGAGTGACCCTGCAATAGAGGAGCATTTCAAGCGATCTTTAGGCCTAGAAGAGTACGCTGCAGTTTTTAACGCCACCACTACTGACAAAGAAGCAGGCCTCAGTGGTACGTTATTAAAAAAAAAAAACAATTTCTTTCCCAATGAATTCATTGTTTTATTTTATAAAAGGCAGGAAGAGTTAAACAAGAAATTTATACAAATTTAAAAAAACTTTTTTAGTGGATGATCACTTTGCAAAGGCTCTTGGGGAAACCTGGACAAGGCTGCAGGCAACCAGCAGAAGCAAGGACTCGACCTAACTGCCGGACAGTTAACCAAAAGTCTTCATCATCGTTGCGTTATTGCTGTTGCTTCTGTTTTCTTCATTGTGACATCCAGTGTGGTTCCATTACCTGTTTAATTAATCCATAAATTAACGTGAAATTGCTGTTAATATCCGTAGAAGAAACAGTGGGAGCAACCAATGAACTCTGTATTAATATTATTATAATATTATTATTATTACCATTATTATTGTTTGGTTCGCGTGGGAAGCAGAACGAAAGAGTACCTAAGTGTCCTTGAAATGTCATAGATGCTCTTGGGTGCAATCGACGGCGTACCGCGATTTTTCTAACTTCTTGGGACAATTGTACTCGAGATACTGTATATATAGACGCGTATTCTTTTAATCATGCCATCATCGCGGCCTCAGAGGCCTCAAGTTATTTATTATACGATGTTCCATACTGCCTCGCTAAATACTAGAAGACTCGCTAGATCCGTTCATTCCTTTTAACTTCTTTTTGCTGCAGTAAGAATCTGAAGAAAAGAAGTGAGATTTTTAAGAAAATTAACGAAGATTAACCTTCTATAGTTCTAATTACATTCTATGTGTAATCGTGCCGAATTTCTGATACTTTAGTCTTTCGTTATAAATATACGTTTTTCGTAATGTCCATTAGTAGTATAAATGGCACGAAGAGGAACGGTATTTTCCTCTAAAATTAAAAAGATAATACCGAAAAAGAATAAAACGTCGAATTCCGTTCGGTGTAGGATCGTATGGAGTTAAAACTACTGCAGCTGTTGGAAGAGAAAGTATAATGAACGGTGCGACTTGTACGTAATTAATTATTCGCCTAAACGTATTACGTGTACATATATATGTATTTAGTATATATGTATGTATGTTACATATATTTCGCAATACATATATATATATATATATATATAAGTAATGCGTATGTTGTAATTATAGAAAACCGAGAGTCTTTATAAAGAACGTAGAGGATAAGCACGAAACCGTATAAATTGAACCGGTTGTTGCACAAACTTGTAACACGTGTTCATCTCGTGTAACTATATATATAATTATATATATATACACACATTGTATCAAAGAGAAGAGAAAAAAGAAAACGAAAGAGGATACATAAGAAGTCGACTGATGATATTTTTAATACCAATCTTGCTGCCGAAAACACGTATCCTTCCTTCTCCAGTAGATCCCTAGTGGTCGATGGTGAAGATTGCTAAGAAGAGTAGTACTGATTTCAAATGGTGCTAGGAGGTTTATCATAAACCCCAGCACGCACAGAAGTCAGTACCTCTATCTTCTTATTGTCTTCAGATCCTCTTCTCTGCCAATTTTCAGTGCTTTCATTTAAAACTCGATTGCTACAGCCCATTCTTCTTATTGCAGCTCCAGAGATTTATCTTTGGTATAAAATTGAGCTGAATATTAAGATTCAAATTGAAGCATGGAAAATACTATCTGAAGATCCTCGGAGTTGCGCACTTTCTCCAGATAGCAAAATTTATGAAAACTTCGTACCCCCTTCTGACAATGGAAGACCAATTCGTAGCAAAGAAAAGATCACTTCCCAGGGGAAAGATTCATATAAACGCGTTCCTGCTCCAGTTCCAGCCACCTAGCCTCCATGCATACAATAATTTAACCAAGTAAAAATCACTTTTATCCAAATCATTAAATACCATCGATCCACAATTCCACTTCACAACGTATTTCTTTCAGCTTCAGTAAAAATTCCCGCTCTTTGAGAGAAGCAGTTTCCTAGTTGAAAACAGAATAAGTGATGAAAGTCGAAGTTTGGTGACACTTTTTTCGGAACGAAACCACGAAGGATGATGGGCCGGGAAGAAGCGACGCTTTACGTGTCGTAGGTGGGCCCAGACCTAACCCAGACTGTCCCAAGAGCGCTCGGATGGCTTCCTATATGCAGGCAGCCTGTTCACTTGCCGTAAAGCAAAATGGTAACTTAATATTAGACTTGAATATAAGTACGGTAATCCCACACCAGAGTCCAAAGTAAGCCTACACCTAGCCGGCCGACCATCCCTGGACCTCGGTTCCCCCTTACGAACGCCCTCGAGCGTAATAATACGACGGGATACTAGATATCGGTGCTCTCTGTGCTTCTAGGTGCAAATTGCGACCACCTATGCACGCTTTGCCGTCCCTGTTTCTCCGTTTCCAGCCTGTACTCGCGTCTCTCTTCCTGTCAGCGAGCTCCTTACTGCCTGTCGTCCAAGAAGATGACTCTCTTCAACCGACTACACTGAATTATAACGTCTATTCAACTAAATCTTCGTTACCGAGATGTTCTTCGATTCAGCATATATATTCTATCGGAGATTAGTATGTCAAAATTGGAATTAGTGTGCCACGATACAGAAACGGGATCATGCTGAAGATTCTTTCAAACCTAAGTGCGAATTTTTTCTCTTTATGATGCATCGATGGCTTTCCCCTTAAGAAATTACGCTTTGTAATCGTTCTATTAACAACGTATAATGTTCGTGACACGGAATTGCAGAAACTCGATCTGGTTTTCCAGCGTTTTTTCAAAGTAACGCCACCATGAGCGCTCCCCGAAGTACGACGACCTTCGCTCTGCGAGGAACTAGGATAAACCAGTGGTCTACGTTTCTCTTTGGACATATAGAGTAAGTTAATCCGGTTGCGTATCATGTTTGCAGTCCCTTTAAACGATACTGATACGCCTTAGTCGCGAAAGTCGCATGTTCCGGGCTCCAGACAGTTTCTTCATCTCTTCACTTAGGAATTCTGATCGGGCAAGTTCTTCTCGATATATTCAAAATGTTAAAAGAAGTTCAATGAATGAACTGAAGAATTTATGAGTTTTAAACATTGTAACACAACGTACTAGGCTTTACAAAGGTGATTATATGTTTTTACTATTGGCTCATAACACGACAGATGCTCAGGGCGGTTTTTAATTATTTCCAAGAATTTTCCAGGACAAGATGGTTACCCAACGACATTAGGGAACATGGTTTTCGGCAATTTCGAATTAGTCAGCCTCTAGGGGTGAAACGCAGCTGGAAATAGGCCAATAGACCACGGGCAGATGCTCGACGAAGCTATTTCCCCGTGCACGCAGGTGTTTCTACGACTGTCTACGAACTTCTACCCTCCCATTGGACACAAATGCATCCCCTAGCGGTGACTTAGTGATTCTACCCTTGCTAGATGCTATAATTTCTCTCGTACATCATTCAGAAGGGGAGGTCGCTAGATTAGTATCGAATTGGACACATTCTAGAATTTTGTTGCGTCTATTTCACTACTTTCATGAAATTAGACTTAATATATAATATATATATATTCTCAATATATAATATTATATATTACAAGCGAATATATTTTCGTTAAAAGATTGATCATGTTTTGAAACGTTTATGATTATAAAAATCCAAAGCTTTTGCTAGGACAGATGACAAAGCACATTGTATATATACATTTCTGAAAGAATACGTTCTGTTTTAGAAAAGAAGAGCGAATCGGGTTCACGAGGAGAATTCTTTGACGGTGGACCAACAGCCACCCCATACAGATGGTCTCCCCCGTAAATAGTGGCTCTACCATCGCGTTCCAACCGAGATATCGATCCAAGTTCCTATCTCACCCTCGATCGAATTGCGTTCCAAAAATTTCTTTCATACCATTCCGTCTTCTAATCGCTATTCTTCAGGATTATTAACATAATATAGCCGTAATCTAACTTCCTTTGCGACAAGTGGCCACGTCGTACAGTTTTATTTGCTCTTTTAGAGATCGATAGTAGATCGACTAGCTTTTCTATTCGGTTCGTGGCATATTACTGTTTGTTTATTTTAAGTCCCAGGCGTATCTTGTTTCGGAACCAGACCCAGCTGACCGCAGCCTGGCATCGTTTTCTCGTTTTATTCTCTTGCGTTACACGTCGACCTGGTATCGGTGGCGTGAATTAAGCGAGAAAAATCGACGCCATGAGGCGGATGCGCGCAGCTTCCAGAACGATCGGCCCGATTTTTTGGAATTAACCAAACGATCAAGATCCCCAAATTGTCTGGCCTATCGGAGCTATCTGTTTTCGTACGAATCTAACTTTTAAGAAATTTATGGACAAAATCTTGAAAGTTTCGTGCCTTTTCTAAACTAATATTTTAAGCTGCAGTTGCGAAAACCGTTTTGTGTACTAAAAAAGGAAGGAATTTGGAGTGGTAGCTTTAACTGGAAAGGACCACTTTTTTTAAAGTAAGAATGGAAGGATTCCTATGGATATAGCAACAGGTAGGGTTAAAAATAATTAATCGATAAATAATTGGAATTAATAGGATAAAGCTGACGATCAACGGTTTTACAGGAACGTGACGATAATAGAATTTTAGATGCGTCTCGATGCCTCACGTTGCTAGCCTCGCATCGAAATCCCCGAGCCACCCTCAACGCGAAAAAACGGTGCAGTTGCATGCTCAGTTTATAGTAAACCCTCCTATAGGAATATGTGACAGAATACTTGATGTAAAAAGAATTAAACACTTTTCGTGATATAAATTAAAGTTGAATGAAAGAAGGAGAGATTCATTTGCGAAAAGTATGTAATTGCAATTCTAGCTAAGTACAGCTTCATTTTTAAACAGTTCTATAATTTGGAAATTTTGTTTGCAATAAAAAAGAAGGTAAGAAGTTTTCATGAAAAAAAAAAAAATACAAAGGAATTTTGTCAAAAGTCACTTTTTCATTATCATTGACCAAACGGATCAATGATACAATCAGAAAGTCTCCATAGCACAGTTCATATAACGATCCACAAATTTTAACAACTCTGAAATCCTTTTACCTGTCATTAAAGCTGATCATATCCTGCAGGATGATCTTACTCTCAGACGCCGTAGAAGAAAAGTGGAAGACAACTGATCGGTCCTCTATCATAGCCAGTCACCACTGTAAACACCAGCACATGCACTGAGGAGGTATATAAGTCCTCCGAATATCGATATCAGCCCTCAAAATCGAATGACGAACGCGGGATCACCGGCGATCGCGCACTGGACGTAGCTTGGACGTGTCGACGCCGACGCATTCGAAGAAAACCATCACTAAAACCCCCATGACGTGTGGAACTGCTATAGATCCTGGAAATGATCGAAAGGAGAAGCAACGGGCGTAAAATTGACAAATGGAAATAAACATGGTAAACGAGGAAGACACGCGAGAACGTCGACGAGGAGAGCCACGAAGGTTTGCAACGAGCATGGGACTCTGGACACGACTGATCGAGTGACCGAGGGGGTAGCATTGTAAGAATACCCCTCCTCGTGTGCTTGTATAGAATTACGTGTGTTGATCGCACATACAGCCTGATACAGCTCTCTCCGTCCCCTTGGTTCGCGGCAAAAGGGAGCATGAAGGGAGAAGAGTGGCTCTCCGTTCTCCCTTCCCCTCCGTTGCCTCTCCTACAGCCTTTCACCGTGTGTATACCCACCCCTGCGTACCCCTGTCCCCCGGCCCCCTTCGAGGCGTCCTCTCTCGCGTGCGTGAATCATGCATATCGATTTTCTTTCGTTAGTACGTCGTTCGGTAGTCGTTGCCCGGCTGTGTACGCCTCTGACGATGCGTTTCCCCTCTTCTTTCGCGCGGAGAGAGCCCGGGGGCCGACCGCTGCTCTGGAACCCCTTCTGAAAATGCGCTAGACGCACCACCGCCAATTCTTTTCGCCACAATGGATAGAGGAGGTTCTTTTTCAGCGGCCTGGTGGCTGAACCATGATCTGGATTAGATTGGAGGTTCCGGGTTCAGGAGGTTGAGAAGCATGGGATTCCTTAGGGGTAAGAGGTCCCTCCAACCCTCTACTAGAGTAATCTGCATCAAAAGTAGGAGGAACGTCTTTGACAATTGAAAATTCCCAAAATTGTGCAAATGATAAAGTGATATATACAGCAGAGCAGGCAAGGAAGTATTTGTTAGAGG
Source organism: Bombus affinis (assembly GCF_024516045.1). Classification (NCBI taxonomy): domain Eukaryota; kingdom Metazoa; phylum Arthropoda; class Insecta; order Hymenoptera; family Apidae; genus Bombus; species Bombus affinis. The sequence continues at coordinate 3,892,202 of NC_066359.1, forward strand.
TTAATCCAACTTTATTTTTAGACGTTTAAAAGGATCGTCATTAGGAGAACTATTAAGAAATTCAAGGAAGGAAGTTGATGATGAAGAGGCTGATGAATGAAGAGAAATTTGTAAGGACTAAAATGGCCCGGTCTGGTCCGGCCCCCACCCCTTCTTCGGAAGCTGAAAGCCCTCAGAGAGACCCCCTCTTTTTGCACGGGCAAAATGTCCCCGTATGAGGCGAACAACGATGTGAACGATGAGACGATGCTCTTGTACCCGGCCCCCTCTTTTTTTCCTAATATACTTCCCCTAGTCTCGCAGCAGCAGGCCTTCGATAATAAAGTTTCTTTGTTTTTGCTCACTCTTTTCTCTCTTCTTGTCGCGAGTGCCCCCGCCTCCCAATGCTATTACTAATGGCCAGGGTTAATTGATTCGTAGTAATTAACTAGTTTCTTTGTCGCGGCTTTTCAAATACGAGCCCGGTTAATCTCTTCGATCTTCCAGCATAGCTAACAGAATTAATAATCCATATTTGGCCATGAAAACTTGGAAACTTCCGACTTTGCGGAAGAGTTACCATACGATAAATCTCACTCTATACTTGCAATTCTTTTTCATGCAAAATGTTTATCCTTGTTCTTGGAAAAGTATTAATTTTGTTTTAATCTAATTTGAAAAATTATATATGTTTCAGAGAAAAAATATATTTTTATTTTTAGGTGGAAAAAAAATCGAGGCTCGCTGAATCTTTCTGGGAATGTAGTAGATATGAACTCCCATAATTTTTCTATAGAGAGAAAAGGTAGGGATGTGAAAAGAGAGTAAATAGTATGGATTTATAAACAATTCCTTTAATAATAAGTAAACGATGACAGATATGGCGCTTCAACACGATAGAAATAACGTTCATGTATATATACAATTGTACGACATTTACAACAATTTTACACTATCGTTAAGAATAATTACATTCGTTAACGACAGGGGAATTAAATTAAGATTTTACAAACTTATAGCTGTCCGAAGAAATTCTTCAAAGAAATTCGAATAAATAGAAACTTAGTTTTACTTGCTTTTGTCCTTGCTACGTGTAGGTTTGAAATGGCACGATACATTGAAGATCTTTCGGCGAATTAAGTATTGTATCTTCGCGACGGTTTGTACATTAAAGAATAACATCATCATGAAAAAGTTGGTCTTCTAGTACACGTGTAAAAAGTGTTCATTTATGAAGTACATTGCTAAAATGCAAATTGGAATGCATAATCTTCTTAAATACGCGTGTCTCTACGAGAAATTCGAGAGATTTGTGAAACGTTCCGTAACCTACCAGCAAAACTCGATTAAAGTGCTCGAATTAATTCGTGTAAATAGTTTATTAGACTTATTTGGCCACTGGATTACTGCGCTTATTTTACTCGAATATACATATTAATAGAAATTGAGAGTATGATTTAGAAATTCTTTTTCTCTACAGAACTTTCAAATTGTTCCCAGTTTGAAAAATGACTACTTCCATCTTTCCTTCTCTTGTTTATTGCAATGAAATTGGCTGCTCGAGATAATAATGTACATAATCACTTTATCCCTAACAAGATTTTAGGTAATCTTCCAGTTGAGCTTCGATTAAGGAAATTCGTCCTTTGTATTTTACAATTCATCTATAAATAAAATTTATAGGCATGAGTATTGGTTCCCCTAACTTCCTCTATAAAATATTTACTCGACAATATGATTTCTCCTCTCATTCATTTTTGAGAAATCAACTGCTCACTCAAGAGCTGGTAAACAGTCATTCTCCATTTCACAATTCTGTTCAAAGTCTTTGGTGCAGATAGTATTCGATGAAGAGATTCATAGGCGTTCCTAACTCCACAATACGCTGAATAGAATTATCAAATCTTATGTTTTCTGAAAGTTTCTTTGTTGTAACCTTGGTGAAACCGAGTAGAGTTTTCGGAAAATGTCCACTAAGTTGTTCTGAGGGAACAGAGTCTCTACAATTCCTTCTAGAAGTGCGTACAGAAGTCTTCTGTTGAGCACAGGTCGCTGGAACAACTCAAACACTCTCAGAAGGCCTCTTCTAGTTGTTTCACTACCAATGATATGTTTCAACTCATCCGAAAGACAGGATAAAAGTGCAACCTTGGCTGCTACCCTTGTCCTGTTCTTCGTTTCTGCATCCCTGGGTGGTTTCTTTTCGGCTTTAATTCCGTTTGGCCAGAAACTGTTCCTGTACAGTCGAATAATTAGCCAAATAACGTTAATTAGTTAATTCCATGTGACAAAATATAGGGTTACTTACTTAAATAATTTTAAGTAACCAGCTACCCTGGCTGGACTCGTTAATAGGGAAACGTACTCGACTATTCTTCGATTTACTATGTCGCCAAACATAGTGCGAATGATCTGTCTGAGTAACGTTATTATTCGTCGTCTGAGCCATTGATTTCTCACTTTTAAGTCGAAGATTTCATCCATCAATAGTAGCATTATTCGTAAGGGAATGTTGTCGTTGGTCTAAAATAATATAAAATTAAAATGTGCTTCATATTTAAATATCATGTGGTTACTACATACTGATCTAAAAGGCAAATAAGCACCTCCACATCCAGACTAGCACTAACTTTGGTGTTCTCATAGAAGGCATTGGGTTTCTTTGGATTGCCAAAAAATTTGCTTATATTGTCCATAACTCCATCTACCGTATTTAGCATATTATCCGGCATAGTTTTCACTGCCTGAGTTACTGTTTTCATTGACGTTTTCAATGGATTCATCAGAGTATCTATCTGTATTAAATCGAGGATTAAATACCTTGTATAATCCTCTTACAATCTTACCTGTATATACAGAGTGTACCAGGCAAACAGAACACTTTAAATAAAATATCATGCATTTAATTACTATTATCATTTAATACAAAATTCCTATATTTTTTCTATTTTCAATTGATTTAAAGACACCGCTTGTTCCAGTTGACTAAAACACCCTGTATAATGATTATAATTACCGTTTTAGATATCTGTCCACCAGTAACACCTTTATCGTAATCTCCCTGCTCCAAAAAGTTCAATAACAAATTCTGTAGACCCATATGTCCTTCGACGACAGCTGGTTTCGTTAATTGATACAACCAGGCGTTCAGCATCAACATTCTTCTTTCCAAAACGGTTCTTTCCATATTATGAAAAGCCTTCTTCGCTGGAAAAGGAATTTTCGCCAAATCGTAGTACTTTTCTTTAATCTTTTGATGAAGATTGTAAAAATCAGAGTATCTCCTATAAATGTGCCACTTCTCTTGATAACCGGAATCGTAATTCTTGGTAACGGCTACTGCGTAGATACCATAAGTTTTCCCACGATCATTTACTATTCCAGTCTCGATAATCTTGGCCGTAATTTCGAATTTTCCCTGTTGCAACTTCTTAATGGCATTCTGATCATAAGTGTTCTCATCTAATTTAACAAATTGTTCTGAATTCGATTCCAGATAGAAAGAGACATCTTTACCCTCGCTAATGTTGTCCGTATCAATGCTAATCGCCTTCCTCATACTCTTCATGGTTCTAATGTTGATCGAAGAATCTGATTCAACCGGTCTGTCCTCGTTTGGCTCCACGATACTGGCCAAACTCGTCGAAGAGTTAGATTTCGATTTACTATCTTTTAATTCAGCCGGTTTAGTATCCTCAGTTTTGTATATTTCAGACATCTCATCCAGAGTCTCCAGTTCGTTATTCGTACTCGACAAACTGATACTATCCAAAGATTTTGTATCTTCTTCAGATGTTGGATCTTTCAAAAGATCTAATTCCGCGAGAAGTTTTACGTAAGCCTTGGATTTTTTAAAACCCGGCAAAAATCGATCCTCGTTTTGTAATTTTTCGTAGCAACAAGCTCTAAGATCGTCGAACCATATTTCTTTCACAGACTCAGTTTTTATTCTGGTTAACAAAGTCTTTACCAAGGCATCGTCCAGTTGTAACTTTGGAGATGCCTTGTCGCTGAGGTACTGCTGGTAGATTTTGATAGCTGCTTCCTTTAAATTTTCCAGATCTGTATTTTTACGCTTGGTACCTATGAGACTAGGAGTTGCTTGAGCCGCATGCAACTTCTGCAATTCTATGTTGGATATCTGTTGCTCTGCCGATACCCTCCAGCCATAGATATTTAGATAAAAGAACAGGTACGATTCTGCATTTATGGAGGTCATGTAGTCGATGAAGTAACTCAACGCGATATTATTCTTCAATAGCTCATCTAGGGGTAAATTCACTAACTTCTGTCCAGGTATCAGTAGCCTGTTCCAATCGGGCTGAGTACCGATTAAGTCGGTCTCTGACTCTAGTCCTTCCTGCATCCCGATAATCCTGGTTTCCAAAATCTTCTTTACATAGAGTAAACTATTCAATTGTTGTTTCACCGACAGATCATCCTCTCCTCCAGAATCCTTAGAACGAAGATGAGCTATTTCTTTACAAACTATATTTTTCGTCGCCGTTAATTCATCTAAGCTATCCGTCACTCTGATCACCGTTAAAAACACATCGCTGGGTAAGCCACCTTCTTTAGCGCACTGAAAATGCAAAATTATAAGCATAATTCGTTTCCTGCTGTTTAAAACAATCTTATAATATAATATATAATCTTATAATATACTTACCAGCCATATACACGCCTGATTAATATAATCAGGATCGGAGAATAGATCCAACAATGGTTTAATAATCACATTCACTAATAACTCCCTTAAAATAAATCTTACAGTCAAACAATCGAAGTCTCCTTTTGGTAATACAAGATATAATAGAATTTCAGATATCTCTCCCAAAAATTCAAGTTCCTGAGTGCTATTAGTGCACACCAGGTCCCTGCAGATTAAATCGTTTTCCATTTGCACCTCCAGGTCGAAAAATATCTTTTCCAGCGATTCCTCTTCTTTCTCCTCGTTACTTTCGATTGGTTCCGTGAGGGAAGATAAATTGGGAATGTAGAACTTAGACTGGGAATACCAAGAGACGTCTGTTTCACTTTTATTTCGTCTATGCGTGGGTGTCTTCTTAGGTGTGCCACTAGAAGTACTTGAGCTGGCACTACCTTTCTGCAGTTTCTTGGCTCGAAGCTGTTTTATCCTCGCTCTTGCCTGTCGATAGAGCCTAACATGGGAAGCTGCATCATCCACGAGGCGCGTGGTTAAGTATGGTACCCAATCTACACCTTTCACCCTAATGAAAAGATGATTTTCTTAAAAGGGAATGAAGCAAAAAAGATTTATCGAATTGTATGCTTTATGTACCGATTTGCAATGTTAATTGCTATCTTCTGAGCAGTGTCCCGAACAGAATATATAAACTCCTCGTCGTCTGTAATAATGCTGTACCATGGTTCCACATAATCTCTGATAACGAAATCTAATATTTCCTACATAGGGGGAAGTCGCAAATCGTATGTTACTCTTATTATATATATTATATATTATTATATACTATATAATATATTTCATGTTGGGGTACACAAAGGCAATAAAAGTTCTTAAATCGACTATGTACTTGCAGGGATTCATCAATAATACGGCTCCCAGTGATTCTTCTATCTAAAGTAAAAGTCATCTTCTGGGTGGATAGATCTAGAATATACTAAAACAAAAAGAAATGCATCTTTAAGCACCATGGTAATCAATCCAATCGTATTGTTTAATATGTATTCACCTGCCGTAACTTTTCAGTCTTCTTGTTTAAGTCTTCCCTTTCAGACTTAACTGCATTGTCAAGATTTGCACCATATGTTCTATATATACATGTGATTATTCTACAACAAAATTAAATGGATAGAAATATCAATGTTTTCAACATCAAGATCTTAAAAGCAAATGAATCATACCCTAAAATTAAGGCTAGCAGACAAATAAACAGCTTCAGGATCATTCCAATTCCAATAATATATATGAGTAGAGCAGCCGCAACTCCAAGAAGTCCATATAGTGGAACGTTCATCTGTAAAAATTTGAAGCTGCTTAAATGATCATTAGCAAAGAAGATGTCAGAATAAGATGGCAATATCACAAGAATGTTTAATAATAACTTCTGATTCAAGATAATCGAAAAAGAATATACATTACTGGAAATTTCCTATTCGATGGTCCTTATCAATGATCGGACGTGAAATATAGTTCTCTTCTCGCATTATCGCGAGATTGAGTTTTCATAAAGAATTTTTATGAATTCTTACTGGACACATTAAGTTTCACTCAAATGTCACTCTCCACTTTAACTTATCGAATCGACTTAATAATGATACCATATAGTGTATCATTCAACAATTGTCACATTGACGTTTGCATCACAAATCGGAAGTCCAGGTTTGAGTAAATAGACAGAAGAATAGACAGTGACAGGAGATTGTGGAGGATCTCCCAAAATGGAAATTTCATGGGATAGATATAATTTTGATAGAAATGTTGGAGCAGAATTATTTGATGAACCAGTGCGTGCCCAGTAAAGAATTTGCGCACATCAAAACAGAAATAAACATCGACGAAGCAATATGTTCCGTCTGCTACAGTAAAGTCGATCATTGCACACGCGCGGGCGCCATTCTTGAGCCCCTACCTTTGGATTGCCGGATAAACGGTCGTGTACATACAACTATGCACATATTGCGGTCCTCGTACGATTCATCGCACGAAACTGGTCAGCTAACCAACAGTTTATTTACATCTTTACAGGCGAACATTAATCCAGCAAATACGTCCGACGACATGTCTGGTTAATTCCATATGTGGATGTTAGGGGCGCTTCCGCGCGCCAACTTTATACATCCTACGTAATTACTTAATTCTTTACAAGTTACAGTGACTCACGAAAATCTTAACTCGAGTAATAGATTCATCAAATATCCTATCTAGTTAAGAGTGAACAAAATAAAATATAGGAAGATAAAAACGATTCAAAATACTACTTCAAATCTTCCTTTCCTTTCAAACTGTTTTACCCATGTCTCACTTTTTTTTGTTTTTCCGCGGAAAAATTATTCTGCGCAGTAAGATGCGCAGTTGTAATGTTCTGTGGCATCTTTTCATGCAACAGTCACGGAGCGTTAAGTCACTATATACTAATATTGCCAACCTTAACATACAATAACGAACAAAATTCTTATAGGAATAATAGAGATCTTTAACTTTTATATTATGTACATTATTTCCAGCCAATTAGATGGAAGGTCAAAAAATTTCAAACTTAAATTTGTCAACGTCTACGTTGACCAGTTACCAGGATTTTCGGTGTTTGAAAAGTAAATATGCTGGAAAGAAGTTTTTTTATAAAATTAGTTATTTAGAGAATTGTGAAAGAATTACTGGAGCAGATAAACGTTGAATTACACGAAATTGTGTAAAAATTGTAGCTTAAGTGCTTGCTACATATTCCAAAGGTACATATAAACTTTAACACATATAAATAGAATAACGTTCTTAAGTTTTTTTTATTATCCTCGCGCTTTTTTTGTAGATTGTGTTTGAATAATATCCACCTTACGGTAGTTTGTTGTAATACTTATTTGAAAATTTAATCCATGAATTCAAATTTTTTTGATATGATGGACAACTGTTGTGCTCCACAGTGGGCAGATTTTACACGTAGTCCTCAGGTTTGTTGTGATAGTTATTTTGAAAAAGAACACGAGGTACATGATCCTCAAATACTTTTGAAATCTTCCATTAATTCCACTTCATCTTCCTCATATACGCAAGAAAGCAAAACTGAGCAATCTGTCGATGAAACAAAGTTTGATGACAGTCTAGAACCAGAAACTTCTGCACATTATAGTATAGCATATTTTATACCTCATGAAAATAAAATGCATTCTGTAGAGAAAATTAAGGAAGATCATCAATTAGATAGAGCTATGGAAGACTTAAAGCTAGATGAAAGGTCCAGCAAGATTCATCAGACATGGAATATATCAATAACAGATCTGGCTGCTGAATTTAAAGTATCAATGGCAAATCATAAAATTAAAAAGGCTGTGCCTGAGAGGATTAAGCAGCGTATGTTACAGGCAAAGAATACAGTTTTTGGTAAGTCTTCATTGAAAGATGTTCAGGCAAATGATATGGAAAAGAAAAGTGCTTTACAAACTGCATTTGCAAAAAATGAAGATAAATTAGTAATAAAATCAAAGGTTAATACTTCAACTTCAGAAAAAAATAATCTTTCAGAGAAAAGATTATCTTATAAAATTGTATCACTTTCAAAAAGAGAATCCAATTTATTTAATAAAAAACGACACTCATTGGGTAAATCGCAACCAAAGGTACTTACTTGTCAATATCGTATCACGAGGATGGTAAAGAACCGAAAACGTTCAAATCAGTTTGTAAGTTTAGCAGAGGCGATTTCTAAGTTTCAAAATGGAACACCCCAGAGATTCCGTACTCTCAGTAACAAGGATATGAAGCCTGGTCCATTAATGAAATTGAAACGATCACCGCTGAAGCTCACTTATCCAGTTTCTCCTGCATTAAGATGCAAACAGAGAACAAGAAGAGGTAATATCTTGAGTCAGCAAGAAAGAGAGGAGTTGGAGATTAAAGAAATGAAGAAGCATCAAATCAAAGCAAATCCTGTACCAATTAATATCTTAAAGGGTCGATCAGTGTTGAAAAAAGTGCCTAAAAAACCAACTACAGTTACGGAAGAGTTTCATTTGACTCAGTCTAAGAGAATACGTCATACAGCAGGACCATCCCTAAATTTGCAACAGAATACAAATGCCAAGGAACACAAAAAGGTTGTTCCCATCACTCGTTCCACCAGTAGCTCAAGTGTTTCCTCTAAGAAGGAAAATCCTTGTGTAGAAGTTATTGCAGCTAACACAAAGAACACAAAATTCAATTTTAATACCCGTAATAAGGAATTTCAGATAAGAAAGGAAGAAAAATTGAAAAATTTACACACTCAGGAAATAAATAAAGTAAAGACAGAGTTTCATGCGAAACCTGCACCTAAATTTTTAAAGCCAACAAATACAGTTAAAGAGCAGAGTTCAAAGAGGAGAACAGTAGCTACATGTCCATTTAGTTTTGAAGAAAGAAACAAATTCCTTGCTAAGAAGAAAGAGGAATTTATTAAGCAGTTGGAGGAACAGGATAAAAAGGTTAGAGTATTCCATGCCAATCCTGTTCCAAGTTTTAAACCTGTTGTAATTCATGGTTTATCTAAAGATAATATACGAAGCAAGGACAAGGTATGTGGTTCTAAGGAACTTGGAACCAGACAAATAAAAAGTTACAGTAACCAAGAAAATAAGCAGCCTAATATTATGAACAATACATTAACGGACATAAGCACTAGAAAGAAGGAGACAGTAAATAGAACCAGCACAAGCTTAATAGATACTAAAAATAAAAAATTAAACAATGTTCAGAACAAGGTTGATAAAGTTGAATTAAATACAATGAAAAGAGTTCAAAAGAGGAACGAATTTGATGACAAGATTAAGAAGAGGGAGCAGGAATTTGGAGCAAAGAAAATCCAGGAAGAAAAGAATAAATTATTGAAAGAAAAAATGGAAAGAGCAGAGCTGCGCAAAATGGCAGAGGTGAAAGCTAGACCAATGCCAGTATATAAACCTATAAATATTGTAAAATCAACCAAGCCTATAACCAATCCACAAAGCCCTGCATTGGGAATTAGAAACAAAGCAAAAGCCGTTTCTTAATTTTAATCAACATACAGTATACAAGTTAATTATGTATTGACTATATGTAAGTAACACGACATGATTTGTTAGGTAATACTTCTTTGAGTTGTAGCAAATATTTGAACTCTCGTATACAGTATCATAATAAAGTAATTTTTTTATGGAGAATGGTGCAATCGAGCTTTGAATCACAATAAAAAAGCTGTATCTTTTTTTTTGTAATTTTGTATCTAAAACTGAAAATTTTTATTTTTACCGTTTAGATAATTTAAATGCTAAAAAACAAATTTAAAAAAAAAACTAAACAATTTATACATATTTACACTTAAAAATGACGATTGAATGTAATTAAATATTTCATGATTCGCTATAAATTCGAAAATAACTTGTATTAGCTAAATATGACATAAATAAGATTTGTTATTTCATTATTTTTTTTGATTTGCTGGATTACTTTTTTCAGATATATCTCTAATTGATAAGGATGTAAATGACTTTTTTAGTACTTCTCTTTTATATCACATAAAATATATATAATAAATTTATATACCAAGAATATTATATAGCTTCAACAACATAGTTTAATTTATTTCGAATGTACAAAGACCACACTATCATACATCTACTTTCTTTTGCTTCGCATCAGTCAGAGGAATAAAAAGTTCAGTTCTGGAGACAATTCAATCGATTAAAAATGCTATCATTAACAACTTTAACACCACAATCAGCAGGAATATTTCTTTTTTATGAATTTCAAATGTTCCAGTTATCTTTATCATTCTATTCAGCATACAATCTAATATCGATTTTTTAGATACGACAATACGATATAAAAAATTAAAAAAGTTTATCAAGATTTCACAGTAGACGATCGATAGTAGAAAATGAATATTGTAGATTGGTTGCTTCCATTCGAAATTCTAGCTTTAACTATTAACACGGTTCTCATAGGAGTTATAAATATTTTGTATCTGTAGAAATATCGTTTATAAATTATTCGATGTAACACAAAAATTACACTCATTGACGTACGCAATGTTTTAATTGACCCGTATATCATAAATTATTCTGAATAACTATTATACGGTTATCTTCAAGTTTCCATCGAAGTTGCTCCAATGAGCAAAAACTAAAGTAACATGAAAGATTGTGCCTCAAAAAATAAAGGCATGGAAAATATTTAATTCCATTTATAATACACGAGTCAGAATATTTTTCCTCAAAATAATATACATATTACGAATCGACTCCATAACTGTTCGCAAAATTAACGAAAAAATATTCGGTGTTTGAAATGCATTGAAAAGGCTGTTACTTCTTTTTCTTCGTTTTTTTCTCTTTTTCTTTCTTTTACTAAGAAATGCAGAATAATTGTTAGTGTCAAAAAAAAAAAAAAAAAAAAAATTAATGAAAGAAAAGAACGTGTTGAATATAAAACAGCGACTTCTTTTCACAGCAGTTTAGCGTATAATTAATCCAAATATGGCATCCCAATGCCAAAAGACCATTGCACAGCGGTGGCCATTTTGGAATGCCATACTTGTATGCAGTATTGTACAATTAAAAATCAATTAAAATCATGGTAAAATCCGCGTAACGATTACTATATGTACGTGTTCCGTTCGCATAAATTATATTTCAATGCGTTAAGTAGTATCTCATGTTGTGTGAGGCAACATCGGCACACGGTTCCCAGTGAATCGAAAAATGGCAGACTCATTGTACAGACCCCAAGAAGTCGTCCCGTCAAAGCTCCTTCAACAGAGCGGATTTTGCGTTTTTAAGTTTATCCAATCGCCTCTGTAAGTGAGAATTTGCCGTTTCCAGTTCTTCTACACGGCCTTGAGTCTCTCTGACCTATAAAAAACAGATTTTTTCCGATTTATCTGGCGAGAATGTTCAAATTAAATTACAAAGGATTAAAACTCGCAGAGAGTTTTCGCTTACTTCTCTTTGTAACTTTCTCTTTTCTACTTTCAATTCATCCTCCGCTTTTTCAGATGCCTCTGCTGCTGACTTATAACGTATTACTTGACTTTCTAGCCTGGCTACAGTAGCTTGCAAAGTAGACATATCTTGTTCAGCTTTTTGAAGCTTGAACTTGTAATCGGCCAAAAGCTTGTTTGCTTCACGTTGCACATCTTCGGAGTCTGATAAGCAACCTAGAAGAAACAATTATGAAATATGATTATAGATACACTAAACAATATAAAAGGAAATTTTATAATATGCTATAATATAAGTGCGGTGTATTTTATAGTAGGTATACAAACCTAATACTGAACCAGGCGATCTTTCGGATCTAATACGGTTTCTTGTCTCTTCTAGTTCCAATCTAAGATGTCGTATCTCATCTTGCAATTCTTTTTTTTCAGAAGCAAATTTTCTCAGCCGGACATCTATGATTTATGATAAAACATTCTCTCATATATCTTTTTATTTCAAAAATATTCTTCATCTTTTATAATTATGCATACCTAGTGAACCCTTTCCAGCGTTTTGCAATAATTCTGCTGCTTCTGTACTGACTAGTACTCTTCGTCTTGGACGTGGACCGTTCTCAATTTCATTATCTTCGTTTTCACTTCCTTCATCATCGACAATAACTAAACCGTTTTCCTAAAATAATTTTAGTTTTTCATTACAGAATTAAAATGAAAAGTACGACATATTTATTTGAGATTATCGCTTACTTACTTGTATAAGCGTATCTCTTTCTATTAATTGTGCATGGCATACATCTAACTCGTCTTTCAATGTTTGACTGAGTCTTTTTAACTGTTCAGACTCGCGATTCTTTTCTCTAAGTTCCCTACGAAGTTGTGCAACCGTCTCCTCTAGTTCCTCCAATTTGTCTTTCAATAGATCGACTTGATAAGCATACGAAGATTTTTCATTGTCTAACTGAGCATTGGCTATCATCGCCTTTCTAAATTTTTCTTCAAATTCTTTCAATTCTAACTGCAAAGGAAAAATTCGGAGGAAGGCTTGTATATATTTAAGTAAACGAACACATGGTGTTTTTTATCATAATGTGAACTGCATGATAAAAATGTTAGTACCCTGAGGTCTCTGCTTAGGCCAGCATCTTCCAGTGAATCTTCGGAAGATCTTCGACTGGATTGGAAATTGTTAGAATTCGTGAGGAGACGCGATGACCTCACAGAATCAGGTGTTACTCTCATTGTTCTATTCACATCAGCTGAAAAATTGCGAAAATAATGTGTTTTATTTCGTTTCTAACATTTTATGTAGATTTAATTTTTTCGAATAGATACCTGAACACATGTCATACACCCTATCTGCATTTTCCTCTGCCTCTTTCTGTTGTCTTTCTAACTCCCGCATTCGTATTTCTCTAGCTTCCGCTCTTGCCTGTCTTCTAGCAGCTAATCTAGCTTCTGCCTGAAAGTATGTATGGAAAATCCATCCTGTTACCAAAAACATAGTTTCACATTCAATTTATTATTAACACATTGACACATGATATAGAAACACTGTATTAGACACATGATATTAAAAATAACATGCGAGATTCTGATATCAATTTAGATCAACAAATACTTACTTTAATTTAGTCACAATTAAAAGATAAAATATTAATTAAAATAATACTTGTGACATATACTATATATAATATCTCACTTATTTAGTAATTGTCTCTACACATTCTTGTTTACAGATAAACTTATCAAGGAAGATATAAACCCCACCTACTACAAACATGCACACATTTAAGTACCGAAGGTCAAGCACACTTATAGCAACAATACTATCTTATTTTATTTCCTGTTAAGGCAACGAATACAGTTTAAAAATAATATAACAATTATAAAGTTCTTAATATCATCTTTTTCATAAACTCCACTCTGTTACATTATTATAAAATAATCAAGCCATACCTCCTTGGCTATCTGATCGAGAGCCTGATCCTCTGCTGAATGTCGTGCGGTTGTCCGCCTACGTCCAGCTATAGCAGACTCCATTTCAGTACTCAATGCTTTAATATATGTATTTTGCTTGAATATCAGGCAGACTTTTGCTAGGCAGATCCACGTCCTTCACCGTACAAGAAGACAAACCACCACACTAAAGGACAAAGGGACAATATGCTAGAGCTAGAAATATGTGAGCATGATTTAAAGCATGATTAATAGATGCATTATGACCAATTGAATATACTGTACAGATGGGAGAATGATGTTTGCAATGCAACCAGACATAAATGAAGCGTTAACGTTCAAACATTGCAAGGGTATTCATTCGTAATGACAAGTCATTCTGATAATGCCTTAACTCTTGCAAAGAATAATTTAGTGGTGTTACAGACTGCTAATAATTACTCATTATGCAACAAAAATGCTTTATATGTAGACAATGACGACGAATAGATAATGGAACGGTTATCACTCTGAATATTTTAAACGACTCAAAAGGAAAAATTACTGAATATCGATGTTAAAAAATTAGAAAATTTCGAAACTAAAGGCTGCAAAAGAAGAAACTTCGTACTTTTTCAACGAATTATAGGTTAACAATACCCGGCGACATGTGAAGGTTCAAAATAGAATTGTAAAAAGAATCTAGCACAGGTAAAAACGGTCTTCCGTCGTTCTAACGTTACAACGTTTTCACGCTAAGAATAACATCTCCATAGTGGGATCTAATAATGTATTTGTTCGGATCACTTTTATTGTGCTATAACGCGTCAAATGATTCCCCCATAAAAAATCGCGTTCGTCGTTAAGTCAGTGACGACGACGACGACGAAGACGACAACAACGAATGAGACACAGGATCACGAATCTAGAACAGAAACGAAATAAAGAGTCTGGCAATCGAGTTCGTACGTTCAACAATATATATTAAATAGACTTGCACACCCACACATAACGTCAGTCCGAATACATGCAAATAAGACCTTACTGTAGTCGTCAATCGTCTTTTTTCTCTCTCTCTCTCCCTCTCTCTCTCTTTCTCTCTCTCTCTTTTCTTTCGATTTCTTTTTTCTCTCTGTACAATTACGACTTCTCCTAAATGTTAAAAATCCTATGGTTAAAGGGACTTACGACGCGAGAAACGCTGTCAGCCAGCGGATAGGCGCATCTTTTTCTCAAAGGAGCCGCATGCAAAAATAAACTGGAGGACACTATAAATACAATCAATGGAAATCGGAAGAGTGAGCCACGATGACCATCTGCGGCCAGGGAATTAACTCGATGCGGTTTCCGTTCAGTTGATTCACGGTTCCATGGAATTTTCCAAGTTATCGTTGCAAATTAAGCTCACGCGACTTCACGGTCAAACCTTCTACCTCCTATAGGCGAAAGCTTGTAAAAACAGTGCGTGCAGTCGCACTTAAATATAGCGGAAGACACATTTTTCGATCGAATAGCCTGGATGGTGATGCATGCGAATGCAAAAGCACACTGTGCGCCGCGCCTCGAATCACCGAAATTGGTGGAGTCATCTGTATATTATAGCGCTAACGTTAGTATTCCTATCGGCAATACAGTCTCTTACAAATCGTAATCTTGCTTATCTTAAGCAAATTTGTTGTACATATTGTTCTAGGTACGCAAGATTAAATGAATTATTTGGTTTAGTATGCAGAAGAAACTTGTCTAAACTAATCCTTTTCATACAACCAGTTCGATAAATTTGACTTCATCTCTTATATCAGCATGGACATTTCTATATACATATATTATATAGGTAACTTATAAACCGTAATCTTGCTTATCTTAAGCAACTTTGTTGCACATATTGTTCCAGGTAATCAAGGTTAAAGGGATTAATACATGGAACAAAATTACCTAAAATAATACTTTTCATACAATCAGTTTGTTGAATTTAATCTTTAATTATTCTCTCACATGTTATATAGCATATTTTTAGATGAATGAATTTGCGTATTAATAGACATTTTGAGTTGTAAAATTTAAGATGATGTTTTAAAAGGTTCTATAATTTTGTGTCAATGTAAAATTTTGGATAAAGAATCAGAAATGATTTAAAAAACTAAAGATTTTTTATAGGTAACCTCGGTTGATAAAGTGGATTGACGATCATAAAATCGCGAATTGAAAATAACCCTTTGGTTAAGTGCAACAGATACACTAACACAAGTTCAAATTCTATTTCTTTCCTATATATCGTTAGTCGTCGACGCGTTTAATGCACACGGCCTACGTTTCCATGATCTAACCTCACTTGAATTTGCGATGTGGCACTTAGCATTTTAACATATTTCACACTTTGGTTAGCGGAAGATCGATTTAATTCGAGTGAAATAATGATTATAGCATAGTGTTTCAGTGACTAACGCGCTAGAATCAAAAAGGAGGAACTTTTCAACGGATATGAATGTACATACTTAGCGAATAAAAAAAATGAGAGTGTCATTATTACTGATCTTTCGAATTTTATACTTTTTCGATGTATACGGTGTCACAAATGCTTGGGACAATGATGAATTGGAAGTATTCGACGTTGTCGAGGAGGTTAATCAAAATTTCTACGAAGTGCTTGGTGTCCCGCAGGTTTATCTCGTTTTTTATTATCCTTATTTACATAATTAATTTTCTAAATGAAAAACAAATAGTTGATGAATTAATTTTTCAGGCCGCAAATGCCTCGGAAATTAAGAAAGCTTTCAGACGATTGTCACTGCAGTTGCATCCAGATAAAAATCCTGCAGAAGATGCAGAGCAACAGTTTAGGAAAGTAAGTAACAGATCGTCCTAATTCTGAAATAAACATTTCGAATGATAAAGGACAAAAAATGCCTAATTTGTACTCCTTCGGGCACCTAAAATTCTAATTCATCATTCTATAAGTCCTATAAGTATCATAAAAATACAATCATTTATGGCAAATGTGATGTGAAAGTTTGAAAATATAGATGAAGTTAATAGTATGTTCTGATATATAATAAATATATTCCAACTTATTTTAGAAGTTATAATATAATTAGAACCATATTATATGGAATATTTTGATCATAATATGTTATCTTAAATAGTTTATTTTATTACAATTAATTAGCAATTTAAGCAATATGTTTTTTCATACTATATAAATATTGACTTTCTTCTACAAAATACTATTTGAATTTTTGCACTTCTTACATTAATATCAAAATTGTGATCACTTAAAGTTAGAAAAATTCAATTCACCTTTTGAGGGAATGTTAACTTTATTTACAGTTTTTACAACTTTCCCATCACATTTGCTATAAATGATTATAATTTTATGATACTTGATTTGTACTTAGATACTTTATATAAAAAATGATGCCTGATTAGAATTTTAGGTGTCTGAAGGGAAATAAATTTAGTATTTTTTCGCCATCCTCCTCTCATTTCCAGTTAGTCGCTGTTTATGATATTCTGAAAGATCCTGCGAAACGTCAGCGATACGACAGTGTTCTAGTTAATGGATTGCCAAACTGGCGATCAGCCGTGTATTATTACCGCCATGTGCGAAAAATGGGACTTGTAGAATTAGGAATAATTTTATTTTTACTGATTACCATCGGACAATATGTAGTTGCGTGGGCCGCATATTACGAGAAAAGATATACATATGTATGTAAGAAAAATTACTTAAAACTAATGGATGTTACATTACTTTGCCTATTTATCATAATATATGTTGCAGGAACAAGTTTTGGGCACTAAACTTCAGAAAATGCAAAAAAAGAATAAGAAAGGGAAGATGGATGTGCCGGATTTGGCAGACATTTTGGAGAAAATTCCTACACCAACTATTTGGAACACTCTCCCGTTTCAATTTCCAAGATGGATAATAGCTTTTACATTGTCCATACCTGATATCGTGCGTGTAATGAATACTATACTGGAAGAAAGAAAACGTAGGAAAAAGCAAAAAGAAGAAGAAGCATTGTGAGTAAAGCTGTGATATTCAGATGAAACGTATTATTTGCCACCAAACATTTTTTCCATTAGGTATGCTTAGAATTTATTTGTACGACCTGTTTCAGAATGCAAGAAAACGAACAACCAGAACCAGAATTCACATCTCGTACGAGGAGACGCAGAACTGGTTTCACTCCGCAGGAAAGAAGCGGTAATGGCGTTAAAGAGGTGTTTAAGAAAGACCAAATAAATCACGTTTATCAGAAACCTGCTATTTCTGGGGGATTATGGACTGACGATGACATATTAGAATTAATAAAACTCGTGAAGAAGTATCCTAGTGGTACATCAGAGAGGTGGGATAAAATTGCAGACGCGATGAACCGTACAGTTACCGAAGTTACACATATGGCGAAAAAGGTTATTTTCTAATCTGTTTTTTATAGATTCTAATTCTAATTTCTTGATGAATAATTTTTTGGTACTTGCTAGATAAAAGACGAAGGATTAAAACCCGGTTCGCCTACAGAAGAGACTGTTATAGAAGAACGTTCAAAAAAGATAAAGACTCGTGCCGAGAATGTAGAAAGCATTAGCGAATGGAGTCAAGAACAACAAAGAGCTCTAGAAGCGGCTCTTATAAAATATCCTAAAGGCACATCAATAGATAGATGGGAGAAAATCGCAAAATGCGTTGAAGGAAAGAGCAAGGTATCGTATATAGATATATTACAACGCATTTTTCAAACGTATGTTTAATATAATCGATATTGCGTTCCAAAGGATGAATGTCAAGCAAGGTATAGACAATTGGTGGAATTAGTCAAAAAGAAACAACATACTCAATAGCCTGCCATGTACAAGATGTTCCTTCGACAAAAAGTATAGTCCAATACCAATCAAGTCCAAAAAAGAAAAATGAAACAAAAACATAATTTTCGATCTTAAGATGATACATATTTCACAGCTGTTGTACAAGCTTTACAAGAATTAAAGATTTCTTAAAAGTACTCTTATACAAGGATGACGCATTAAGAATAATTAAGAAAAAAAAAGAAACTTTATACACGAAAAAGAACAATTACTCCTACATCATTTTATTATTAAATGTTTGTGGAGAATGTATTTATTTAATAAATTTAATAACTAATTCAGAGGAAAAGACTGACAAGAGATATGATAATTAAATACTTTCCTGTTCTCTGAGACTGATACGCCGTATCGTTTTAGCTTTGAAAATAAATTGTAAAAAGTAATCATGCCAAAGCATATAACACATTTTACTTTACTATTAATATAACTTACATATATAGATGAACTATATTAATATAGTCGATATTAGACTCTGAAAACTAAGTTACTTGTATTGTACTTGTTAAAACTAGTACAAACAAATTCCGTCTTAAATATTTTTCGAGATCTAACCCAGGAGTTATACTGTAAAGTAAAAGAGTGGGCCCTGTTCTTGCATTATGAGTGTAAATATTTAAAAGGCTATAAATTTGTAATGGACGAGAAAATTGCCCACGAATTATTCTGTGTAATTTACTTTACTTAAGAAATTATAAATACATGTAAGCACGGAGAAGTACTATTATAATTTCAACGTCGAACGTATTTTATAATTGTCTAAATGGAAAGCAACATTTTGTGTAACTAATATTTAATTTTGTATCATACGCAAAGAAGTGAAGCGAAGAAAACAACTAGTATATCCGAGCTATTTATTGGTTAGTTTTTAAATAATGACTGTACAAAATACTATTTACAGATTGTATAATAAACATTTTAATTACGTCTTCTTCGAACCCTTGATATTCGCCAAGCGTTCGGTTCTTCGTACTTATTATAAAGTGGTTCCAATCTTTGATTCTTCTTAAACTTGCTAAGTTTGGTCGGATCGCTAAATTTGAAAAATGCTGGCGCAAACTCTACTAACCATTTTGGATCTATAGTTGTCACTTCCCTCATGTATTCTTTCGTAGTTTGGACCAATTCATGATAAATTACCTATAGATAATGAAAGAAAAAATTGGTCATATGTATCTTTTATAATTACGTTTCTAACCTTCATTGACTTACCCATTCCGGTTGTCTGTTAAATAACGCGCTACTTGGATGAATGTAGACAACTTGGCTATCTACCAAGGTTCTATATCCTTCTTGAGGATCTTTCTTTGCGGCGTTTCTGAAGAAACCAGAACAAACAGCTTTCTGAATTCTTACAGTGTTTTTACCCGCAGATACTACGTCCAATTTGTGTCTGATAAACCAAATAAGTAATTAGTTTATCTTATTAGATATTAAAAAATTGTATTTACAAATAAATTGATAATTACCTGTCCATTATACCTAATAGTTGTTTCCGAACATCCTGAGCGCGTTTTAAAGTTCTAATTTGCACAAAATTTTCATAACACCATGCATTACTAAATTTATTATTTCTCCAGGAGTTATAAACTGCCAACAGAGTTAAATGATCGCCTTCCGGTTGGTTGAATTTTGCTTTCTTTTGATCTGCTAAAGCTTGCTTATCTTTCGGTCTAGAAAAATTACAAAAATTAAACATTCGTTCGCGATTCCCGTCTGATATCATTTCTTACCTGTAGAAGACGTTCTGAACAGATAACATGCTGACGATGGTCAATATCTCATCAGAACATTGAAGATGTACGCTCATAATAAGCATCTTAGATAAATTAGGTTCTAGAGGAAACTCTGCCATCCTTCTTCCTAATCTGGTTAACAAACCTTCGTTATCTAATGCACTTAAGCTGTGTAGAGATTCCAAAGCCATAATCAGCGATTCGACAGGTGGAGCATCCATAAAATCAAAGTGTAATAGATCATTGATGCCCATAGTCTTTAATTGTAATACCGTGGTTGCTAAATTAGTACGTTGGATTTCTGGAACCGGCGTCGGAAGCATTTCGTCCCTAGAAAGAATTATAATTAAATAGTTTTAATTTGTTGCATATTTTCAAATATAGAGTATTTCAAAGTATTTGTAAATTTTAAGCCAAATACCTATAAGCCCTTTCAGTATAAAGTCTATAACATTTTCCTGGACCAGTTCTGCCAGCCCTCCCTGCTCTTTGTTTCGCAGCTGCTTGACTTATTGGTGTTACTATAAGACTATCCATTCCAGTTTTAGAATTATAGACCTTCTGTTTCACAAATCCTGGATCAACTACGTAATAAATTCCATCGATAGTCAAACTAGTTTCCGCTATATTGGTGGCTATTACCACTTTTCTGGAACCAGGTGGAGCTGGTTCAAATATTCTCGTCTGCATCTCCGATGGAAGCGCCGAATACACGGGCAAAATGATTAACTCTGGAACATCAGGGCCTAAAGATTTCATACGTTCGTATAAAATTTCACAAGCTGTGTCGATTTCTTCTTGACCAGTTAGGAATAGAAGTATGTCTCCTGGAGGTTCTCTCAAATGTATCTGCATTACTGTTATCAGTGCGGCATCCAGATAGTCTGTTTCTGGTTCTTTGGTATACATGACCTGTTTAAAATAATTTCAATTAATACTTTCAGTTATAAAAACTTTTAAACATAGATTTAAATCACTTACTTCTACTTCGAATGTTCTACCAGGAATAGTGAAGATTGGTGCTTCGAAGAAGTATTGTGAAAATTTGACAGCATCCAAAGTTGCACTTGTAACGATTAGTTTTAAATCTGGCCTTCTCCCTACAGCTTGTTTCAGCAATCCAAAAAGAACGTCCGTGTGAATGGTACGTTCATGTGCCTCATCCAACATAATTACAGAGTATGTCTTCAAATCCAAATCCATGAGACATTCTCTTAGCAACATACCATCAGTCATATACCTACAAAATTGTTCCAATTCATGATAAATTACCTATTGATATTGAATATTTGTATCTATGCAACTGAAGAACGTATTACTTACTTTATGTTGGTTTCTGGACCAGTACAGTCTTCAAAACGAATCGTGTAGCCAACTTCTTGTCCTAAACGACAACCGAATTCTTCTGCCACTCTTTTGGCAACTGACATGGCAGCCACTCTTCTAGGTTGAGTACAGCCAATCTTTCCACGGGCTGTGAATCCTGCTTCTGCTAAATACTGTGTAATTTGCGTGGTCTTTCCTGACCCTGTTTCTCCAATTACGATTAAAATTTGATTATCCGTCACAGCTTTAACTAAATCATCCCTGAGTTTATATATTGGTAAGCTCTGGCGCTGTTCAAGAAGAGTTAAATTTGTTTTCTTTCCAAAAGAAGACTTTTTTCCTCCTATCACGTGTTTCTTCCACTCAGGCAAATCTTGTGTTTGAAGGCCGATTCCACGCATGTTCGCAGCTAGAGTTCTACTTTCAGCTATATAATTTATAAAAATTGTATTGTTAAAGTATTTTATATCAAAAAGTTTTTAAGTGTATGTAGAAATAAATAGATTACCTTCTGGTAGAGGGTCAATCCAATTTTTGTTCAGACCTGTTGGAACAGAATCCATTTCCTGTTCTCTTTGCAACATTTTTTGTTCCCTCCTTTCCTTTGCTAAAGCACTCTGCATCATTGCAGCTTGCGCTAAAGAACCATCAGGATTTTTTACTATGCGAACAGGACTCAAGTCTCCAAGAGCTCTTCCATGGCCATGTAAAAATGGTGGCTCTTCTTCCACTAACTCTATTTCAACGTCTTCTTCTTCATCGTCTTCTCGTGGGAGGATTCCTGTTTCGGTATCGAATTCTGGCAATTCACTCCTATAGAAAAAGGTAAAGTTCAAACAATGAAGTTACTACATCAAGAAATTTAATTATTTAATTAATTTTAGTAATACCTATCGATGCAAGATGCAGCAAGCATTTGTTTAATTTCCCACTTTTCTGGAGAAGACAATCTTTGCACACGTTTTCTAGAATAAGTTTCGTCCTCGTCCCAATTACCTTGGAGTTCTAACAAGGAAGTAGGTCTATCTGGATTTCTCAAATGTTTCTCATCTTCTTCAGTTTTGGTAACAGCCACAACAGGATTCAGATCCCTGCCGGTTTCCTGATCAACATCCTTCATACTTAAAGAAACCTATTAAAACCCAATTAGTAAAGCCCTAAATCAATTTAAAAATATATCTACTTCATTTTATAAGTTTATATACCTTTTGTCCACCAATATTGAGGACTTTCACGAGCACCTTCTGACCCCTAGATACTACATCGCTAGCACTGGCGACTCTTCCTTCCCTTCTTAATTGTGAGATATGAACAAGCCCTTCCCACCTTCGTTTCAAACCCTCCAATTGAACAAAACAACCAAAAGGAACGATATTAGCTACTTTGCCTGAATAAATCTTGCCTACTTCTGGATCCATGGAAAGTTCCTCTACAGATCGCGATCTAGATCGATCAAGTTTATTGGAATATTTGTCCCTATGAAATTTTCTGTCTCGTGATCTAGATCTTTTACGATCTCTGGACCTGTGACGTCTTCTATCTCTGGATCTTGAACGATCTCGTGACCTTGAACGAGATCTAGACCTATGCCTTCTGTCTCTGCGACCTGATGAACGTGATCTGTGTCTTCTTCTATCTCTCGATCTACTTCTTCTTGTGTGTTTGTTCTTCTTATCATTATTATCGATTGATTGGTTCTCTTTCTTGCTATCTTCCTTATTAGACTTTTTTGATGGTGCTAGTTCCTCCAAACTTGCCATAGCACTGCTAACTATATCATCGTCTTTGAGTTCTTTTTCATCCACAATTTTTGGTTCCTCGTTTGGCAGTGCCAGGGCAGGGAATTTTTGAGCTAGTTCATCTTGCTTTGTCGGAGGTTTCAATGATTTCTCCTCCAGTTTAGTTGGCTTCATATGCTGTATTATTCTTAGCAAATTGGCCATAAAAGATTCCTAAATGAATAATTGAACGTTACAATGCAATTAGATAAAGGAACAAAGGAATAAAAGGATAAGCTTTGTAAATTACTTACAGAAAATTCAGCGCCATTTTCAATAAGAACTTTTTTAAATTTATCAAATGTATCATTTTTCTCTGCCAAATGGATTATGAATTCAGCTGTAGAAAAGAGAATATAATTTATAGTTATAATAATGTAACATAATTAATAATTAAATATAATTTATATATAAGTTAACCAACAAAAAAATGTAAACAATGAGAGACTTTATGAGAATTAAGAGAACATAGAATATGTTTGCATTAGAGTAACAAAATCTGTGTTTTTATTAATATAAATAAAATTAAATTCTATACCCAAATCTTTGTCATTTAGTCCTAAGTGATTTTCCAATTCCGTGCATATTTTTGAAACCAAAGATAGATGTTCCAGTTTTGAGACTTCATCCATTTTTGTGCTTTCACTTATCTGCTTATACCAATATTAAATATTTGCAACATATAAATTAATACATGATATTGGAAATTTTAATTCAAACCATTCTTTCGTGAAATTATGCTTGGAATCAACATACATGCGTCGTGAACTATAAACTTTGCCATAAAAACATTACGGAAGCATTTGGAACTATGTTATTATCATTATTATGCAGGAAATGTCCTTAACGAGTGTCAGTAATAAAAAAATTTTGTTGCAGAAAATAACTTTAACACTTCTCAGTAACAAAATATTTTAGCTGCAGAAAATAAATTGAAAATGTACTACTAAAGAGAAAATGAAAATGCTTACGAGCAGTTCTGGTTGTTCTCGGAATAGTACTCTAACATAAAGGAACCACAGCCGAATATACCGCTATCGTATTCTTAGGCAATGCTCTAACTTTAAATTTAAATACATAAATTCTTGTATATGTCAGCCTACAACCAAACAGGGCAGATCTCTAATTTTATAGATTCTTGTATATGCTAGCGTTTGACGCCTTCAGCACTTAACCGCAGGATACAACACTTGCACTGTGAAACAATTAGAACTACGGGCGTAAACACTCTTATTTCTTCTCTAGTACTAAATATGTACATTTTCTTTTTTTATCATAATTTTACTCTTAATTCTTGACGACTATTCTAAATTATTAATTATTAAGAATTTTTAATAATAATAACATTCCTATTAAATAGATATATTCCTAAAGCATGGTAGAATAGTTTTTCTCATTTTTTTCTTTTATTTGTTGATATGTTTTAATTATTGTATGTTTTAATTACTTATTAATAATATATATATATATATATATATATATATATATATATATATATTAATAACAGTATGAATATTTAAATAATATATCGTAGTGTTACTTTTACTATAGCCTACTTTACTATATCATATTTTATTTAATAATAGATAGGTATTCGTATGATACACGAAAATTTTCCGTTAAGAGCATAATTTTATTCGCAATTAGCAATGAACATTATCTTAAACATGTTGTTTATTTAACAATTTAACTAATTTACCATTTGATTGCATTGAATTATCGCGCGTTCATATAAAAGGAAGTCAGTTCCTATTGGCAGAAAATATTGCAAACTCAAACCAAGCGCTCCTATTGGCGGAAGCTATTGCAAAGTTTCCACGATTGGTAATTTAGGATTAGTATTGAAATTCGTGGAGCCAGCGTGCGTCGCGTCACATCGTCATTATTAGTATCTTCATTTCGATTTTATCACCATTTTTACGCTTCTATCAGCATCATCTAAATAGTACGTTTTTATTTATTCATTTATCAATCATGTTTTTTAGTAAAATCAAGTAGTTTTCCGAAATTTCTCTGTACTTTTATCGTTGATTGCATCTTTGACGATTAGAGTCATCGATATTTCATATTATGGGCCTCTGAAGCATAATTTGAATTCTATTATTAATTTATTTCGCTGTAATTCGTTCAAATATTATAAGTTATTGGTTTTTTGTACATTTACTTGAAATTGTTGGTTTACCTTTGTATAGATTATTCGCTTACGAAAGACTAGCGGTTTACAGCACTAAGGCTATGGGAGATTCATAATCGATAATTCAAATCGATATAAAAACGACGCTGCAGATGATTAATAATCAATTGTTTGACTTCTTATGCAGATTTGGTAATAATTGAGTTATTACAACAAAGGCAGACATATGTACATGTTTATTTTCTTTTGTTATTGGACCAATATTAATCTTTGTTACACGATTGGTATACAGCAATGTACAAATAACTTATTAAGTGTATAAAAGCTTTGAATATTATATTCCAATTATGTAGTTAAATATTTGTGCATACGTTTTGCTTCAATTATTATCGAATGAAGTGCAACTTTTCAATTATTAGAATACCAATTTTTATCTTTATTTTATATCGACAAACAACGTAAGAACAAATTGTGATATTGAATATTTTATTACAGATTGTTTGTAACCTGAACTTGTGCCATGGGTTTCGATGGTTCCTGTTCGATGACGTCATTGATAATGACTTTCTGGGCTATCACGATCAGCATCGATGACAGTTCTTCGCATCTGTGGTGAGTCGCATGTATTTTTGTTCCTCCGGTCACTCAAGCATGTCGTAGGACGAAAGGTCCGAATCGGCACGGGTGATTGGCTGTATTACGTAGAATTTTTTGCGAGCACAGTGACCGCGGGTATTTATTATACTCATGAGTAGTAACATTTCCTTTTTCTGTGTGTTATTTATTAGTTGAGGATAGGTCTTCTTGCACATTTTGTATTATATTTTGTATTTTTATATTTGTATTTTGCACTTGCGTTTTTGTATTATATTATTTGTTTTTATATTAATAATATTAATATAATGGTTCTAATTGATACAAACGATATAATATTAAGAATTAATTTGCGTATCTGAGATTGAAGGTTCATTAAAATTACTTCTAAAATTAGAATATACTAAAAATGTATATTTGCAGAAGCCAAATAAACATACAAATATACGTATATAAATGAGACGTGAATATTTGAATAAATGATGAATGTCGGAACGGCAATCGAATATTTCGTGGAGAAGTCGGACATCCTCCGACTTCGTTGCATTAAAAATGAAAATTATTTTTATTAATTGTTTGCCTTTTATATTTGTATTTGAGTATTAATTTAAAAAATACAAACGTATTAAAGCTTAGTCCTTCCGTACAAAAATGTCTTGAATTTTATGCGCAAGAAGAAATTTCGCGACAGGCAGATCTCGGAATCGAAGCAACAAGTTTTCTGTACTGCTTTCATACTTTTCAAATTGTGCTTCTACGAAGGGATCGCCTGAGGTTGTTGGCATTAGTATCTTATCTTGATTCCGTTATTAAATAAATTTCTTATTCCGTTTGTTCTTTCTTTCAATATTAAAGTTTCAATAATTTGTTAGAGTTTAGAGTCGATTATTTGAGCGAATCATTATGTTGTATTGCTTTTTATGAACACATTCAATATTAGAATTCTGATAATTCATTAAATTAATAAAGTAGAGTATACCGTGATAATAATTTGAGATAAAATTTGAAATTGCAAAATGAAGAACGATTAGCTCGTTAAATACAAGATACATAAATATCATTTTTAGTTAGGATTTTCAGGTTTAACCCCTTCCGTATTCGTTGCCAGGACCTCACTCACGTGCCCAGGTGCTACTTGGGTGAGAGAAAGGCAACGGGTACGATGACAATTAACAAATTTATAACAATTTCTAAGCGACTGACGATGCGTTAGTGTATCGTGAACGACGTACTTTCCACATTGTGCGTGTGGTTAGGCTGTGAAATTGCGTCGTTCATTATAAATTTAAAGATGATAATGATAAGAAACAGATTCGTTATTAAATATAGCAAATTAAAGACAGTAGTGTTATTAATCTTATCATTGAGTTATAATAACTGGTACCAAATTTCGCACCACCTATCATTTCTTTGAATTATGAATATTTAGACGAATTACAATTAGGACTTACTTTTATTGTGTCGTTACTAATGGTCGCTAACTTTCGTCAGTCGATTTCAGCTAAATGGTACGTACATTAGAGTGTGAAAGTTGTGTGTCAAACTCGGGTGTCGGAGGTGTCCCGGGACATCCTCTCTAGTGTAGGTTCTTGCGCCCGAGTGTTATGTGTGAGAATCGTGGAGTGAGTGGATTGGTGTGATCTCTCTCTGGTCGGGTAGCCTCATTCTCGCGTGTCCAATCTATTTCAGGAAAGGTAATTTGAAAAATCGATGGTGAAGCTTGACACGGGGGAGAATGCCACGTCTCTGTCATAGTTGATCGATTTTTCGAATTTCGCGATCGTGGTCGCGAGTAGGTTTCGAAACGAGCGTCTATGTATTGCTCGAGCACGCACATGCGAACGGACAGCGATCGCTGTGATCGTTGTTCATCCATATGCATTTGGGCCAGCTTCCGCGATTTATATTTTTATTTCACCTTTATAAGTTATTTTTTGGTTTGCGATTTAGAAAGTCTCGAGACTAGATGTAAGTTTCAGCGGGCATCGCGCCCGAAGAAAGAAGAGGGTATGAACCGAAGAGGCCCGGCAAACTGCCACTCAAGAGGGCAACTACTAATGGCTGCTCATCCTCTGGGTCATCCAGATACAGAGCATGGGAAGTCATTCTTGTTACTATTTTGTCACTGTGCTCGTCTTTAGTATTTGTAGTAGTATTAGTTGTAATTTGTGTGTTGCCGACGTATAAGTCGGCCCATCGTCATTTGGGCTAGTCGCGGTATTTGCATTAGCGTTGCGAACGATTAATTACGGTTTGAACTAGAGTCGCGAGTGCAAATTTCACGTTTTTAATTAGAGATTCGCGAGAAAGTACCGGATTCGGTTTGGACTAGTGTCGCGATGAAAAAATTATCGCGTTTGCTTTAGTGTTACGAATTATAAAATGTCGCGATTGTTCAGTATTTTCGATCGTGAATTGCTAGAACTTATTAAAGCGTAAAATTAGAGTTTCTCGCGTTTTGTTTTACTTAAAGTTAAATTAAAACGATGTTAATATTGGATTAATTTCGTAGCACCAAGGTTTGTGATTATCGATTATAATTGAAGTAGCTTTTATTCTATCTAGTAATAGTAACTTACATTAAATCCGCTTTAAGAATTAGCGTTGCGTTGACGAATGATCGCGTCTTGTAAGTAGCGTTGCGTCTATAAAATGCCCAAAATTTTCCACTGGAATTGTGGAAGCCTATTCCTGTTCCTGGATCATCTGAAGCAGCTAAGACAGTTGCACAGAGGTGGTCGTACATCAGCAGCTTCGAACGTGGCTGTACTTGGACATCTCGATATTAGCGTTGCGTATGTTGAAATATGAGTGCACAGATTATTTATTAGCTGTTTATTAGCGTTGCGCGAAGAATTAACACCTTGCTGTGGTGTGTGCTTTCGCGAATTTTTTATTTCTTTCTATCTTTTTTTTTGTCAAAACCAAATTAAATATAATTGCAAATGTAATAAATCATTCACCGCGGTTTATTTTGAGAAGTTTCTATTTTATGATCATGGATTTAGTAAATTAGCTTTGCGAAATAGAAAAATGTTCCACTCATATAGAAAATAGCATTTGAAATTACAAAATACGTAATATGACCTAATTGGCTGCAATCACGATTATGTTTTTATGGGAATGTTATTACATACATAGCTAGGAATCGATCTAATTTCAGTAATAAATTCAAATTGTAGATGGTACAACAGAACTGTTGCATTTTTGAACGATCGTTATTACAGTAATTCGTCTGTAGCAGATGTAGCGATATGACGATAGAGTGCGTCAGTCATCTGTTACCATCGCGATATAAAGATCGGGCGCAAGAGGGAGCTGAAGAAATGATTTGAGAATAGAAAGAGAACGCTGCATAGAACTTTCTTCTATTCTTGTCTAATAACGCATGCATGCTGATGCCGCTGGTTGATCGGTGTTACACTACATATTTACGAATGTGCATGCGTTACTAAATAAGGACAGAAGAGATCTCTATGCAACGTTCTCTTTCTATTGCTAAATCGCTTTTCCAGCACGATATCTTTGTATCTTTATGATTTTGTGGTGACACAACCATAGAATCACAGAAAATACTTCTTGGAAATAAATTTTAAGTGGTATTTTAAGTAAGGAGGGCGCCTCTTTACATGGGCTTTCAACTGTTTTATCGACAGCAAAATTCTCATAATTCTTAATTTGCCGCCACTGATTTACAAAGATGATCGAAATGACAAGTTCGTAGATCACGTTAATTTACTTAACTCCTTAATCTGATTTTTGTATCGCCTCGCTAATGTCTCATAAAATATATTCCAAACTGTTTCGTTCTACATTCTACGTTATTTCGTTCCTTCGGATAACAAATTCTTCCATGCAATCATTTAATACTCTGACAGCCACACATTTCGCCCTAGATCTTATTGCCAACTGCTAGTACGTTTCACTCAGTCTATTATTGTATATCATGATACACGATGATTATCACGAGAAAATTGCATCGACTCTATCTTCATTATTAATTTTCTATCGTATCACGTGTTAATTTATTTTCTACACTTATACATTGTATTATACAAATCTATTTATTTTGTACATGGGAAAAATAGCGAAATATCAACGGTTGTTGGTGCATTTCAGGATTCATATTTAATTCAAAGGGAATGTCAATTATCATAATTTCCAAGAAATACTTGCTAAACGCTCAAGAATTATTTCTAATGATCGAATGGCTTGTATGTGATTCAATCTCAATTGAATCAAGTATGATCTAATATTCACTTATCTGAAGTATGATTTAATAGTGACTTATCTAAAGTGTGATTCAGTAATAGGACGAGGAAAACCAGAACGAAGAACAAATAATAGTGGCTGTAAATTAATTCACTGTTAAAGTTAGCGCACTTATTCTCTCACGGATGTAAGTACAAGTTGTAAGCCTGACACATATTATAGTCGTATAACGTAAACGTAATTTATCGTAAGTTTGTAAAGTGAACGTAACTTAATATGGACATGACGTGATGGTAATTCATTACAGGCATGGCTGTTTAAAAAGAAGAGGGAGAAGAAGAAAGTCGGGTAGAGGCTTGTATCTAAAAGACTGGAAATAGCTGGTCTTCCGATCAAATAAAAGGAGTGGAGCCGGCGTCTAAAAACTACCGAAGGGTACACGCGATCGAAGAATTCAGCTGTCAGACTATAAATCGCCGAGCTTTCTTTGTATTCAGGAAATTTATTTCAACATTTTTCCCTTCGTACCGGCTAACTTGCTTTATATTCGTGGCGAATATCTTCCTCCGATCTTGTCCACGCGTATGCGCTTTCGTCACCGAGAGTACTTCACTTTCCTCCCCTTGTCACTCGGTACTCCTCTAATTGACATGCATCACGTTTTTTGGAATAATTCGCCAACCTATATACGAGCCAAATCCAACGCTAGAAACTGAGGATTTCGATGCATTTATGGGAAATTTAAAGACGCGAAGGTGCACAGAGCGCAGTGAAATCAAACCACCGGTTTCTAAATTTAATTTCAAATTTCATTTATCGTTCGTCTAAATAAATTTATGTAAATTCTCGTATTAACAAAAATTGACAAATCGGTTAATCGGCTAAGAGGAAAGTTAATCGTACGGGCAAAAAGGTGTAAATTGCAGACAAGTATAATATTCAGCCCTTTAACGCTCGCGTCTTTTTCGTCCTAACCCGGCAAAAGTGAACAGGTTTTTTTCTTCGTTAGATTTGTTTTCTTCGTTAGAATTATGATATCTATTGCTGCTGATTAATGTCCTACGTTTCGAACATCGTAAAGTGAAAATCGGGGCGTAGGGTGCGAAGGAACGATAGTTGTGCTCATAGACGCGGAAAATAGGATTCTTTATTAGCGTAAACAATTAATAGCCGGTAATGTGTTCTGTACGATATAATTTACAGCACGGGGCAGCACATAGTCCAACGCTATAGTTTTCCCAATAACATCTTCTTTCTTTACGTCTGCGTTCTTCTGTACAGTCTCTTTTGTACCGCCACAGACAACGCAGAGTCGGGGTCGGAGCCTCTTTCTTTTCGGTTGGTGGAATATAATTAGGACAATGTCCTTTGACTAATCTTTGTGGTTTTACTCGTAGCGGAGGTCGGCGTTTTCCCTTTTCACAATGTAACAGTAGTTCCGAATAATTTTCTCGCTTAGGATTTTACAAAAATCTAAACGATTCTTTATCCTTCTCTTTTTTTCTTTTCTTTTTGATATAATACGAAGAATTCCTGACGCATGTAATTTGTCGACAAAATAGAAAAATTTATTTTTGTATTATTCTTCGTCGATGGTTTTAATCGTTAATGGTGAAATTTGCATGTTCGATATCAGATACGTGGCTCATTTCACTCATTTCACAAGTGTCATTGATTTTCACGAACATGTCGATGCTAAGAAGACTTGCCTCTCTTACTTCGCACAGGCTGCGAGAATTCTGGCCACAATTCGTAGCGCGGAAATTCTTCAAACTTATTATTGTTTATGTACCCACATATACAATGAGAAGTATGGAGAATGGAAAATATAGAACGCAGTTCTACTATTTCACGATAACATGTACGTTGCTTATTTTAACGCGCAGACTAAACAAATAATTGCTAATGGCATATCTATTGCTGCTTGAGTTCCACTCGGACTTGTACGCTTTGAACGATCCGCCGCGTCTAAGGCAGATTTGGCTACGAGCTTTAAGGCGCTTTAAAACACGTTCGTCGCCCAGTGTGATTCCGCTAAGTTTCCTAATCCGACCGCCGGTACGCAGAACGTAAATAGAGCGACAAGCGGGAATTCATTGTTTATCGCCTTCGATTCATTGTAATGAAAAGATTATTTAGTTTTGAAACGGAGAAAGCGATAAGCTTTCCAACTAAAGTATTCCGAGGGTTCTCATGGCAGATACCTCAGATTTTTCATTTAGTCGAGAAGCATACTTGTGATTTTTTCATCCTCAAAATGTTCAGTAAACAGCGTGAAAATATATTTGAAAGTGAGGAGAGTAGTGATGACGAAGTCTACAACTATTGTTCGAGGTGCCCAAAATGAGTCCAAATGTGTTTGAAATGTTTTAACAAATATCATGCAATATAGAATAATGTAATATATTGTCCAGAATATAAATTAATAAAAAGTAGGGTATAATGTGTTTTTAATATTTTTATTTCGTATATCCTATATTTAATTAACTCGAACAAGAAGAGCGTCACCCATACTTTGGTGATGGAAGTATATCCGTCACATAGATATGGGTGACGTGGCGACCAACGTGTTAAAACACTATGTAAGATCAGGTGTTCGATTTTATTAGAATCTCGGCTAGAAGATCGGCGAAGAAATGAAATTGGCTTGTAACATTAGTGTTGAGCTTTTATATCTCGGAATGGAGAGAGCAAACACGTGGATGAATGTATTGGGTTGGCAACTAAGTGATTGCGGGTTTCGTCATTAAGTGGTAATGACCTAACCCCCAATATTATAGAAATTCTTTATTCAGAAATGTTAGAAATTTGAATTTCCATTGATCTCTATTCCATGTGATAATTTATTGATAGATGGATTTATTACAGTGGATTAAAGAGAAAACGATGATTATTTAACTTGAACTAATTGCAGTAGTGTGATACGACAACTCTCGATTAACGACTCTTCGCTCTTGACTCTCCGATGGCCAACTGACGATCAACGACTGTGCTGCCGAAATATATCGATGGCCGTTAGGCCTATTCAGGTTTTCCGACTCTTTCGGCTTGCCGTCATTCGCGCTTTATCGTTCACATTGTCTGTATGTCGGTGATCTTTCCGCGGTATTACTATCGAGATATGTATAATTTTATGTGCTAGACTAGGTTAGATTCGTACTAGTAATACTTGTATGTGAATATCAGTGTGTGGAAGTATGTGTATGCACGGCGTCTCGAAAACAAATGAATGTAAACTGTTCAGTCGATTAACAGTCGGATATGGAAGAAAGTGCTGAGACGCGTGCTAGTGTGTATCGATGAATATCTTAGAAATCGCTCATCAAATAAATATATAATTATTCTAATATTAATTCCAAGTGTAAATTTAGCGTTCCTATACTATTATTTCGGCTACTAAGATCCAAAATTCTCAACAATTACATTGTGTTGGCAACTAAGTGATTGCGGATTTTGTCAATACTACCTAATGACAAAACCCGCAACCACTTAGTTGCCAACCTAATAATAAAGACCAAAGAAGATGTAGAATTTTCCTAGACGCGAGACCGTAAGCAACAGACAGCAATGTTGAAATTAGCATAAGTATTGATCGTTGATCAAAATATGACTTACATCTACGTGCTTGTCTGTCCACCACAGGTTTATTTATTATTTAGACGTTGGAAGGTTGTGTGCGAAGGTTTCGTTTCTTTTATTGTATTCGTAACTCGTATATCGTGACACAGATTCTTATTAACAGACTGGCTAAAAAAGATGTTTCTTCATCGACACGAGCTTTCTCGTAGATTCTCTATTAATTAGGTACATTTGCCAGATTGTCTCAACACTGAACCTATCAGAGACCGGGTCATATGATCGGTTTCGAAATTTAATTTAAAATTCTATATTCATCGATATTTGTTCATGCAACTTTATGTGAATTCTTGTATCACCCGATTAATCGATTTCTCAATTTTTGTTAATATAAGAAAGTTTTGAGAAGCGTGTGCCTGTAACGCACCGAAAAAAGTAACCGACGACGAGTGTAATCGTCAGACACAGAGTATCTACAGTTCTTATGATATAAAAATCACTGTTTTTATCTTCTAATTTCATTACTGCAATTTACCGCAATTACTAAATCGCAGTTTAAACAGCAAATTCTAGCTACTTTTTACGCATGACTGGTCTACTCGTCGAAAACAGCTAACTGGCCAAAGGTACAATACAAACAAAATTCTATCGAGCAACCTGTGACACGCTTGTTTCTCGAAACGATACAAAATATATTCCAGAAACGTGGTCTAATTTCGATCTTGGAGGGTAAATACACGAGCAGTTCGATCCTCGCGAATAATCTGTTGCTCGCGGTTCGACATGACTTAGCGTGACTGTTTCTTCATTCTTTTTCTTTTTTCCTTCGCTATGATTAACAGACAGGCTGTTATAATTACACCGTATATGCTGGTCCAGGATGCATCTCGTTGGTGAAAACGCGGGCGGATACGCGTGAGGCGAGGTTGACCCGTTTAAAAAAGATCACCCTCGCATCTGTTGCTGAGCGCAACAGATCCTCCAGTTGGACGAAGAGGTCGTGTCAAGCGAGACAAGGAGGGAATACGCGTCGGCGAAAGCACGCGGTTCTCCTCTCCTTTTTTTTCTTCTTCTTTTTTTTTATATCTTCTTTTTCCTACCGGTATGACTCGTCGCTGCTGATGGCCGTTCGATTCGCTGTCTCGTGAATTTTCAAGCGGACAGCCTCGACTGGCTTGCGGGATTAGAGAAAAAACTGAACGGATCGGTGAAACGTAAAACGACGAAATACTTTAAAATCGATTATTTTTGCGTTAAAAATATCCCCCTCAAAAAAGAAGAAGGAGACGCGTGATTTTATTAGTTTGGTCCGCAAATGGCACGGATCTCTCTCGTAGGATGTTTCTCTTGTTCGTGGTCCTGGTGCAGGTTTACGTAAGAGTATCCTACGATAGTATTCTAAAGGAACCTGCATCGTTGATTCCACAAGAAACGTAACAAATGGAGCGATATCCAGCTACGGTAGCAATAACTTGCCAATTAATTAACTGCGCTGCACGACACCAGCAACTTTCTCCGCTGTCGTTTAACAATTGTTTAAGACCAAAGAGCAACGACGATCTGACTTCTCCCGTCACTTTCTCCGATCGTTGCCAAAATTAATTATCTGACATAACCGAGTCATCGACGATTAACTTAACGGACGTCGTTCTGCAGGTATCGGCGCGCTTATGATCTGCAATTTGATCCTGGACTCATTAATAGTACAACTATCGACAGTTAAAGTTTCTAGCAAGACTGGTCGACTGGTCTTTAAAATACGTAATAATAGAATATTTGCATATTTATTGACTTGTTACTTTCCTACAAAAGGAATTCCACGTTATATGGTACATTTTTGAAATTATTAATCCATCCATAATCTCTAAATGAAGGTTAGCGCGTTCATAAAATTGTAAAACCAGTCATCTCGACCGCTGTGATAATTCTAGCGTTAGCGTCATGATCGATCCACAGTTTTCCTGACAATCGACGCCGCCGTATCGAACGATACTCCGTGAAAATTTAAAAAACGCGTGACAAAATGTACACTCCGAGGGAACTGGTTAATTCGGGTTCGGTAAACAGATCGTAGGACCATTTTACACTTTGACGAGTACCAGTCATTGCGGCTGCTATTGTTACAAGCAGCCACGATGCAAAATTATCTTGATTTTGAATAAATAAAAAAATCATTACATCGTCGCGGAAAAAATATAACACGAGATAGGAATTTTCAAATGCAATCGCCAGTGATGTTGACCGGTGTGGTAGTTCTCCCGTTAAAAAATCGCGAACATCCACTTTTGGATCCTAGTCGCCTCGTGCGTAAGTACGAAACGATCGTGTCCGTGGCAGGAACAACTTACTCCTCTCCGTGTAGAGAAAGAATCCGCTGCGAGAAAAAGATGCATCGCTACCTTCGGCGAGCGACAAAGACGTTAGACCCTCGCAAAATATCGCGGAGTGGGGGTAGCCAGAGAAAGACGGCGTGGAGTGGGGAGCACGGCGGAGAAAGACGCGCCGGAGACAACAGCAGAGGAGGGGAAGCTGTGGTCCAATGGTGGGGGAATATCGCGCTAGTGGAAGGCAGACGACTAGCAAAGGACAGAGCTACGGCGCGAATTGGTGGTTGCGAGCGAGGAGGAAGAGGTGGATGGCCAAAGAGGAGAGGGAAGCCCCGTGGACGGAGAGAGCAGAGAAAGAGGAAGTCAGCGGGTGAGAGACAGAACGGCGGAGCGCAAGGGAACGCAGCTGAATCTGTCGGTGAGTCGGCGGGGTGAGGGAAAAGCACCGGGCTTTTGAAAAAGTTTTATCTTGCCGGCGCGCTCGGCCTTTCAGACGCTACCGAACACCGGTACGCTGTTGTACGGTCTTGCGTGTCCCGCGTTGTCGCTTCAGACCAGTTTGTACGTCCAAGTTTGCCCGTAGTAGCCGGTCCTCGCAGTGTGGTCCTCACAGTCGGCTCCGTGAAGGTCCAGATCGAAGTGTCCTTGGAAGAAGGGGACCGGTCGCGCGATTTCTTCCTCGTCATGCGTTGACGAGAGGTTCCCTCGACGAACCCAGTGTAGATAGAGAAGAACACCGGTGGACACGCTGCTCAACTACGGGGCTAACAGGTCCACATCCCATCATGAGGGATTCTAGCTCGCTGAGGAGCTGCCTCCTGCTGCTGCTCGTCGCCAACGCCGCCCTCGTGCACGCATCCGAGGCAAGTACAGTTGATCTTTAATTTCCTTTACGATTAATCGTATCGAGCACTATTAGGCGATACGACGACTGGGACCAGTGACTTTTCAGACCGAATCGAACGTCTGTGGATTTAGAACGATGTTTGAGCGAATGGCAGAGCTAGCTAGCTAGGTCGAGTTCTAGAGAATCCCTCAAAGGATTTGTAAGTCGTTCATCCTAATTTCCGAGTATATCGTAGATATACCGCAAGTTCCTTTCAAGATCCTAAAGAATCATAGAAATTTCCAGTTTGAACGAACCGATCGATCTGGTCGCAAGTTGTAAGTTGTAGAAGATATGTTAAGAAGTTTATAAGCCACTTGTTCTAATTTCTCGGAATATTATAGATACATCGAGTTTCTTTCAAGATGTTCAATAACTATGAGATATCTAGGCCGAGAACTTCACAGACTGATAGAGGAATTTCTGTGAAACCTGTGGAAACAACGTGAAAAATATCCTCTCTGGTACTGACCATCCACTAGCCCAACATTCAAGAACACGAAAGAACGAGGAATCGCTGGCCAATTGGCACCAGGCGATTGAATTTTTTGGCAAGTCTCGTAACCGCCTCCTAAAGTTCACTCACCGTGATTATTCGAGGCATGTACCGGTGTTACGTGGAAACGATAAGCATCTTCGCATATTTATCGTTGAGAACCGGCCTTATCTATCGCCTTGATAGCCTATACGTCGGTGAACAATACCCGATATACGATCTTCTGTTTGATATTCGATTAGCAATCCTGACTTAATAGGACTTTGATAATTATTTGGAATTATTATATCATCCATTCTTCTGCAAGAAAATTGTTCGTTTTTTTTATATCAGAGGATTCATAGGTACGTTTGACAGACTCACTTTGGTGGTTGGCCAAAATAAAATTTACACGTTGGCCAGGGGTAACATCGGTTTCGAGAGTGCTCGGTTTCGCTGCCGAATTTCCAAGTTTCGCTCCTTTGCACGCTCTTGTACGCTTTGTTTACATGATCAGCCTTGGACATTGGCTGTAAGTGGTACTCTTGAATCATCGAGTGAGATTTACGATGAACAATGTATGCTGGTCGTGCGTTATGAGACCTGGAATAAATTGCATAAAAAATTTATTAATATATTCGATAAAGCTTACATAGTGGAATGATTAAGGTCGTTATGTCGTAATCGTGTTTCTAAGATTAATATGATACGCGCATCATATGCCAGTGGCGCTGCATTTTTCATCTTTGATTTGTTTCAATAAATTTGATCGGCAGCGTAATTATTGGAAAATCCGGAGCTCGCAGATTGTCGTAAATCAGAGTCAGAATACGCGAGTACCTTGCGTAATCTCGTTTCAGCATAATTGTGCAATGTGGTCAAATAGTGTTAGTGATTTGGTACGGCGAAGCAATAAGGTTATGTAGATTATGTACATACCTGATAGTCAAACAGCTTAGTTGAATGATAGGGTAACAGAACATCGTTGACTACACATTCAGCGTTTTT
Source organism: Bombus affinis (assembly GCF_024516045.1). Lineage (NCBI taxonomy): Eukaryota > Metazoa > Arthropoda > Insecta > Hymenoptera > Apidae > Bombus > Bombus affinis. The sequence goes on from NC_066359.1 coordinate 3,930,688, forward strand.
TGCTTTACGGTGTAGTTACACAGCGTATACGTTGCAAATAGACTATGGATGTTTACCAGGGTATTTAAAAGTATAAAATTGTCCAGGAGGTGTACGACGTAGAAAAGTGTACGAAATATCCAATGCAAAGCAGCGGTTATAATATTTAACAGAAAACAAATCCCTGGACTCTATTGAATTATTAATTGAACGTTTGCAAAAACCTGAATATGCTTACGTCACCGTATTCTAATTGCAAGAATACGATGCAGCAATGGTCTCAATGTAAAAAATCGTAACTTATTGTAGAGGGTAGTCACGCAGAATATAGAAATTGTACGGACAAAGTATACGTTTAACATTAAGCTTGCCAGGTTAAACGACCGGTTTCGAAATTTAATTTCAAATTGTACGTTCATCGCTGTTCCTTTTGTTTCTCTAACTTTATGTAAATTCTTATATTAACAAAAATTGAGAATTTGATACAGTTGGACGAACAAAAGAAATAACGATGAATATACAATTTTCAATAAAATATTGAAACCGGTCGTTTAACCTGGTTAAACCTAGTGTTAAATATAATTCTTGCGCTAACGTGTCTACATAGTTGCATAGTACGAAGATGCAAGGTTGCTAAACGAAGTATATGACACACAGAGATGTATGAAATATGCGATGCAGAGTAGTGGTTGTAATATTTAACGGAAAAGAAATCTTTTGATTCTATTGAATTACTATAGTTACATGTGTGTAAGAACTGGAATATGCTTGTGTCACCGTATTCTAATTGCAAGAATACGATGCAGTAACGATTAGAATGTAAAAAGAATATAAAAAGTAACTCGTTATTAGATAATATAGTCACGCAGAATACTACAAATTCTATAGCCGAAGTATATATTTAAATATAATTCTTGCACTAATGCACTTACATAGTTGCGCATAGTACAGACATGCGAGATAGTTAAACGAAAAACAGACGTGGAAAGAGAAACGATGGCGACGTGATCAACAAGTACATCGATCCGTGTCTCTGCTTTGGCTTCTCCTCGATTATTATTCGTAAAGGTTCGCGCGATACGAATAATTCGCGGGACTCGATCGTATTCCGATCACATCGAGAAGTTTGGAGGCGCGGACAGAGCTCGCGTCAGCTTTGCAAACTGCCAATCCGTCGAAATGTCATCCGCTGTCGATGGATTTTTGCATTGCTACGTTTTTCCTCCTAGTTGAACGCTTAATACGTTTCTCCAGAAAAAGTGGAAAGCCGATGTAGAAAAATTCCCTTTTCAATCATTATCGTCGATAGTTTTGCAGGTGTTGTAGTTAGTAAGGTTTTACTCTATTCGTTAAGTATTAATGATAATAACATAATATAAATCCGTATATCAAACTTTACGTCTATCACGATGAATTACAAATTGCAAATTATTCTTTGGTATAGCGGATTGGTTTTCTTGGTGTACGTTTTCTTCACTTGGTCGATCTGGATTTATAAATTACGCCTAGCACTGCTGTAATAATAATCTAATGTAACGTATAGCAACATGATATCATGTAAGATACTTTATGGTGTTGTAATTACAGTATAACAATATTTATTTGCACTTGTGGCAATGTTTGCTACTTAATTCTTGGTTTCACTATTGTGACACTGGTTGTTATCGAATATCAAATTGTGTTTACATATGTTTATTGTATATTTATCACATAGATAGAACATCAAATTGAATTGCTACATTTGCATGTCGTTGCAATTGTAGCACAAAGTTGAAACGACGAATCGATAATAATTCTTGTATATTTTGTCGGAACTCGAGGTACATTTTAACGTTGAAAGAGATACAATTGAATGGAGAAGGAGTTGAGAGGAGGCAGCAAGGTCGAAATAAAGTTTAAGTTACTTCGTTTTGCCAGACAGAGTTTTATCATTTTCCTTCTTACTCCACCAAATTTGATTCTTACGAAAATCATTGATCAGTGCAGCAACATTTATTTTTCATTTTCTTAGTTTATAGCGATTCGACGAACGTGTGTTTGCTTTGTGTAATTCGATCGATGTAAGAGGAGATGTTTCCAGTTATCTGCAATCGTAACCAGAGTGTCGACGTTAAGGTATTTTGGAGAATAACAAGATTTAGGTTATGTTATAGCGTTTGGCCTTTTTAGTGCTAAATCCAATTTTTAAAGATGTTTGCAAAATACTTGATAATCTGATAAATCCAGGCCGGGAGATGGTAAGAACCTTGAAACCTTGTCGATAATCGTGATATCTGGTTGATCTACTTTTCAGACTCCCTAAGCTATTCTTGCCCGCCGCTATTCTAAAATAAAACGTACTGGAATCTAAACTACCATTCTATGCTACGTGGAAGTAAAAAGTATCTAGCAGCATCGGATCGCCTATATACACGTTACTCTGTTCCAGTATCGTTTCGGTCATTTTCTCCTCGATTGATTCGATTTATTCTTGCCGACGTAATTTCATTATATTCCGCTTACTATCTTTACGGAACCTTTTGCGAATATATTGTACGCGTTACGCGAGACATTTCGGAATTCCATCAACTCTGTAACGCCATTTGGCTATCGCGATTACGATGGTAAAATTTGAAACGCGAATTTCAACACGAGCATATGTACACACAGCGAGGTATTTAACGCAAAGGTTTCCTTCGTTTCTAAAAAGAAATTCTCTTCATCTTGTAGCTACGACAAGAATAAGAACGTTGATATTGGAAAGCTGGAACTAAAGCTCGCGGACAGATCACGTTAGTTTGTTAATTCTTTATTTCGTAAAAGAAGAAAATTCCTTAATAAGGCTGTCAATATCAGAAGGTTAGAAGCTTGCAATGCATTTTGTCTCGCGTGCTCTTTTCTCGCTAAAAGTCAATGAAACGTGCGTTCAAAGGCACGTACACCTCCACAGTGCAGGTTTTTGACGAAGACGTTAACATTATGAAATACGGGTCGATTTATTCAGCTTTTCGGGCTCTTCAGAAAGTTGGACAAATCTGAGATACGAGAACAGCCAGGTCAAAATGATCATCGCGAATGTAGCCAAGGCTCGTCTTTGGTACGAACAGTGATCGTCCTATTGAATTATCGTGCGATAACTGGGCGCATGATTACGTTATCTATTTACGGTATCCAGCATCGCGTCCATTAACGCGTTTGCCGCAAACCGGTCAGTTTGACTGGAAACAGCGAACAGTGTGGCGAATCCGCCGCCAAAGTACGTATACTTGGTGCGTTCAGAAGAATAGTTTTTGGCTTGGTCACAGAGAAATTTCCGTAAATCTTCGAACCGTGCAAATGCATTTATAGAGCGGTATTTATAGGCGGAATCGGAGCAACGATCTTTAAGGCTTGAACCTAGCACGATGAAATCTCTTTTGTTAAATGTTCTATATTTTTCAATGTCTCGTGTTTCAGAGTTTTTAAAGAGGATTCTGCATCTTAGTTGTATATGAGCTGGCAACTAAGTGATTGCGGATTTTGTCAGTACCATTTAATGACAAAATCCGCAATTAATTAGTTGCCAACACGATATAAATCTTTGTTAGGGGAATGATCGGTTTAGCCTGTCGAAGGATGCTGGAGTCTGCTTAGAATGTCAATAAATGATAGGCAGGTACCGCATAGTTGTACCAAGCGCGATCATCGAATGTGGAAATTTTGATAAGGCAGTTCCTCTTTTCATTTGCTCTTTATCACCTGACGTGTATTAGTCATTGCTGTTTCAGTTATCTGTGTCAGTTGATTTCTTTCTTAAGAAGAAGGCCGAATTCAGAAGAAGTATTCGTCGCAATAGAAGCCGATAATGTTTAGACAAACATACGGTTTATTATTAGAATTATCAGGATTGTAGCGTGAAACGTTGAAAGAAATCAGAGTGAAAGTTATAAAAAGTAATACGACGCAAGATGGAGAAGATAAAAAGGATGGTTGAAATTTCCAGACATATGAGTGTAAATTTTATATTCAAAAAGACACGTACGAAGATCTACAGGAAATGTAAAATTTATAAAAATGCATAGCAAAGATACAATAGAAAGAGAAAACGACGTAACAAATATTTATTGTTACATTCCATAAAAATGGGGGTATTTTTCTAACAAGTTCCATGATTTTGCTCGTCTTTCCTTGAAATATTATTTCACCATACGAAACGAAGTTCAGTGTCAGATATTATATTTTCTAGACGTGATACACGAAATTAAAATTACGATATTTATAAATTATTACTAATTATTATTTTTATATCATTCCTTCTACTCTTCTTCGCTCTCTCGTCGCTCTAAAACATTAACTAAGGAAATATTGCCATAGGAAATATTGTATTCTCAAGAAGAAGAGAAAAGATTTCATTAGTTAGGAAACAAATGTATATTAAAGGATTCGCTGGTGAATTTTTAATCGAAGTTGCCTTGGGAAAAGGCATTCGATCAATTACCACGCCGAAGAATGGAAACTGATCTTTGTTTGAAATAAATCTCTATCATCTAGTTTCCTTCGTTTCAGCAACAAACAGATCTTTTCATAGTTACGGATATGTCAATCCTCGTGAGAGATTTGCTGCGTAAAACAAACGTGAAACTATCCAGATGAATAATTAATTCTCGAATTGAATTTGTACGTCGAACGATCCTTTTCCACTAGGAGATACCTTCTTTCCCTTATTGGGATAGTTGTAACGTGAGACGAAGTCGACTGTGAAGTAAACGGATATTGAATTAAAATGGTCTATTCCGGGGACACCGGTATGGTTACGGATCATCGGTGATTCGATCGTTTTGAGAACAGACTTCCTCTCTTCAACTTGTGTCAGCTAATCTAAAACTCGAGAATCGCACACTTCTTCCTGTTTTGATTAATAATCATTTATCCACATACTTCGATACGTAGTGACCACCACTATCGATGATAGTGTTGCACCAATAAATTAATCCTTGACTCGTACGACCAGTGCAGAACTTACATGCATTAATTGCATTTATTCAAAAGTAGAGATAAATGATCTTATCGTTTCATACGATTCAGAAAATCTTATGATTTAACGGTGAATCTGTGCCGATTTCGATATGCGAAAATACATAGAGAATGCGTATAATATACAAAAATGTATGATGTACAGTGGTGTGGAAAATATACATTGGAACATGTAATATGCAGGTTTCTGACCGGATAGAGTTTTCACTTTGTATTCTGGAAATATTATTACAAATAGCGTTGTTATATTAAGAAGATTGTCAACTGATATTGTATTTTTATTCTTGTTTTACTCGCCTATTCTTATACCTAATAATTAATTTAAATTCTTCCAGACACGACTTTTGGGATACAAAGTGGGAAATTTGTCTGGCTGGAAACTCTTGCACGTCAATGTACGCTGGAATATTTATCATAATTTTCAATAAGTAAAACGAATCTATATTCGGCGTCTGTTTCTTCTATCTTGTCCATAAAGATTTCAATCCGAGAACTAACGAAAAAGAGAAACGGTCGGTTGAGCTTGTGAAAAATTCGATTGTTTTCCGAACACTTAAAAACCGCATGGAGTTGTCGAATCTAACGTGTAAAATTCGCCAGTGGACTAATTTTAATCGTCGATCGATGCCAATCTTGTTGAAAACGCGACGTTGGAAACCATTTAAAGCCTTATAAATAAGAATGTCCTTATCGATTAGTTTAGTTTTCCTTTGATATTCATTCGAAGAATCAAAGATTCAGCTAGAAAAGCGGTTGCACAGTTGTTCTTCTGCGGGCTGAATCCATGACCCATTGGATGGAAGATTTGATGAAAGACCGAGCATCTCAATTAAGGCGATTCTTTTTATTCTGTACGGAAAGAAACCGCACAAATCATGGGAACCAAAAGTAAAATCGGCCGGCATTTGTACGGAGCCTGGCTAACTTTTCAAATTACGCGTCCCATCGGGTCCGTGGAAGCCTGAAAAATCTCGAAGAAATGCTTCTTTCGTTCCTCGTGCCGCAGAGAAGAGTCGTATCGAGCGAGGCCGCGTGCATTACCATATTTTTCATAAGGTACAAATCTTTGGAGCTTTTTCCCCGGCCTGGAAATGGCCAGCTGGACGTGTCCAGCCAGCAGAGAAAGAGATACAACCGGTGACAAGCGACGTGAAAAGGATTTCCAGCTTTTTTCCCATCGAATCCACGATGGAAGCAATCTGCGCTATAGTCTGTTAGCTGTTAGCGACGTTTTTCGATGACGTCGACGGTTTTTTACGACGGTGATTAGATTCAAAAGTAAAATACCTTGATACAGTTTACTCAAGGGATTTTACATGTTTTTTTTAAAAAATCGTATTATCGTAAATAGTATTTTATTCGAAGGTATTGAACTGCACAGAGTTTGTTTCACTTTCGGCTGGGCGAATAAAATTCGCATTCCGATTTCCAACGAGAGGGTATTCGTCGGAATTTTAATCACCTCGCTAGTTCTAATCTAGTGTCACGTTAGCACATTATAGCTCATTGTTGGCACAGTGAAGTCACGGTTGAATTTTTCTGACTGATGGATTAATAACTTTGGATGCTCGAGACTATTCTAAGTAGCGTGTAAAATATTAGCTTGATAAGAGATAAGTGAAAAAAGTGGTGATAAGAACGGAAAAAGTTTATTATCTAATTGTTAATTTCCTTGAATCGGTATTGTGCATGATGCGAATCGGCGCTGGAGTTTTTATCAGAATAGTTGTCTAGTCTACCGAAGAACAGCCTAATAATGGATTTGACCTTGTGCAAATTGCTATGAAACTGTAAAGAAAAAAAAGGAAAGATAGTCCGAAGGAAACCACCATTGCTTAATGGTGTATGATAAATTGTTAGTTATCGTGCAAACTCTATTTCCTTTAGTTTTTTGCAGCTGTCGCCGACTTAAATATAGCAATCACATTGCTCGGCAATTTGAAATTATAAAATCTAGCATGAAGGAATTCCTGGAATACATAGGCCTTCCATATATTCCAAGAGCGAGAACGTTCGATAAAATACAATGCACGTTTATTCCTGGATAAGATGGATTAACTCATAGCGCTTCGTTCTTCTTCTTCTATTTTCTAATTTCCAAAATCTAGGACACCGGCAAGACTTGTTACCAATCTCAGAAGATTCTTCGTGCTTCGGGAAATCTAAAATTGGACAATGTATAACGTTTCGATTCTTCTTAAACACGTCGTAAGTTACGAAGTCCGGCTCGAAGCATCCGGAAAGCTTCGATCGATCGCGAAGTCTGCGATCTTGACAGGATCTTTATTTAAGTTTAGAAATCCCAACTCCAATACTTGGCGTCTAATATTAGGAAATCCATGAGAATTCGATTCTTCTTAAAAAAAAAAAAAGAAAAAAGAAAAAAGGCTTTAAACCGTATAAAGTGCAAAGACGTAGCTAGAAGACTCGAGAAGAGACGCGAAAGGTTGGCGACACTCGAGCAAATCCAAGATTTAAAGAATTTAGTGTTCGGGACGCTTGTTGGCCAGGGTACAAGGTCTTGCCTGAGATTTAGTTATTTACAGTGTCACAGAAATCGCATTAAAGCCGGTAGAGTGGCGGGAGGGGGCAGGATTTTTAGGTACGGCGACTGCGGGATCGATTTCTCATTGCCAGCCTCGTTTCGAGTTCTCGAAGGAGCGTGCAAGTACCGCTTGTCCCTGAGTACCGGCGCTCTCAAGTGCCTCGCGACGAGTGCAAGCTCGAATGCCTTATCGCCAGAAGGGACCGACTACTTCACGCGAGTCGATTCACACAGCCGATTTCACTGACCGCATTTACACGTGGTTCCAAAAGAAATGACACCTCTTTAAAGATTTCCAATTACGAAAATAGATTCCTTGCACAATATTACTGCATTAGATTTAAATCCCACTTGCTTTATTCTTACAATTTGACTAATAGATTATTTGAGTCAGTGAGATGATCGAATTAGGCTAGACACAATAGTGTCTGTAACTGGACAAATTTGGTTATGGCTCCATGAAAGATATATTGCTTGCATAATGTTATTTCGTTAGATTCAAATAGAAAAATTCTTGGACAATTCTTGTAGTTTGAGTAGTAGATTGCTTAAGTCAGTGAGATGATTGGGTTAAGCTAGACACAATAGCCTTGTAACTGGACAAATTTGGTTATGGCTCCATGAAAGATATATTGCTTGCATAATGTTATTTCGTTAGATTCAAATAGAAAAATTCTTGGACAATTCTTGCAAGTTTAGCAATACATTGCTTGAGTCAGTGAGATGATCGGATTAAACTAGACACAATAGCCTTGTAACTGGACAAATTTGGTTATGGCTCCATGGAAAATATGTTGCTTGCATAATGTTATTTCGTTAGATTTAAATCGAAAAATTCTTGGACAATTCTTGCAATTTTAGCAATACATTGCTTGAGTCAGTGAGATGATTGGAATAAACTGGACACAATAGCCTTGTAACTGGACAAATTTGGTTATGGCTCCATGGAAAATATATTGCTTGCATAATGTTATTTCGTTAGATTCAAATAGAAAAATTCTTGGACAATTCTTGTAGTTTGAGTAGTAGATTGCTTAAGTCAGTGAGATGATTGGGTTAAGCTAGACACAATAGCCTTGTAACTAGACAAATTTGGTTATGGCTCCATGGAAAATATATTGCTTGTATAATGTTATTTCGTTAGATTTAAATGGTTCTTGATTTATTCTTGCAGTTTGTGGGTGATAAAGTAAAACATAAAAATATTTGAGTACATTCTACTAAGCTAGAATTGGTATGCAGTTTGAGGTGGGGGGAACTGGTTTAGTCTTAATCAAGAGATAACACTTGGTGTCAGTTCAAAAAAGCGATTGCAAACTTCTGGTTAATGTTCTTACGTGGCAGCTTTTTTTCATTAGAAATATATATCGGAATTGGTCAGTCCTTTGATCGTGGAAAAGTTACGAATCTTCGTAATATAGCGCGTGATTCAGCCTAGTTGTAGATTAGGTTTTATTCTAAGAAGCAAGCAAGCCTTTAATCTTTTCTCGTGTCAATGGATCTGATTTATTGTTAGATCACTCTGTTCGAAGCATCATTAATATCGAGAAGATTGCCTGCCAATAGTCTGTTTTAAGACTCGAAGAAACGGCCTGTCAGTGTTCTAGTCATCTGAAAGCTCAGCCTGTATAAACGTAGACAAGTACCACTCGAACAGCAACCTAAACGTTCACTCGAGTCAATAAGGAGGACGTGAATTGCGTTGCCTTTAATTAATTCGATCAGCTGGCGACGAAACAATTAAAACGCCAGCTTTTCCCACTTGAACGTGAATTTTTCTATTGACAAGCTTGAGTCACGGATCCGTCTCTTAATGCTGGTCTTGACTCTCGCTAGCGTTATCAATGTACGAATGATTTTTTATTCCAGCAACGATGCTCAGGGATCAATTGACTCTGTTTCTAACAGAGCAACGTATAATAGGATATGATTCAGGCGCGATAAATTAGAAATTAGTAGAATAGTATTTAGAACGATGCATAATGTCATATCTCGCATTTGGCTAGATCCAGTCTTTGACCTACTTCTCTTAATTTTACAGCTTGGTCTATCATTTGCATCAAAGTCTAGGTTTCTCTTTCAATAGCTCTATGATTCACTGAAATCACTGGTGCATCATCGTGCCAACCAGGTGTCTTCATCTGGATCATCAGCTTTCCTAGAAGATCGGAAAGATCGTTCAGATTACTTTGATCGATCGACTACGTCCACACAGACACCGATGACCCACTTGTACGTTTTTAGGCGAAAATTATGGTTCGAAGCACAGTTGCTTTATGATTCCACCAAGTCATGACGTCTATGGTCTTCTGGAAACAATAGCGAATTAATAAGATGACTTCATCTCGATGAAAATTACTAGGATGAATTTCTCATGTCTCGAAGTAAACTCAGCCAGTTTATCCATCAATTATCGTTTCATAGGCAAACTGCAGACTCAGCCAAAGTCCAGCACTGTACAATGAAATGAATAGTTAGTGGGATACCACCTGAAGAAGAGGCACTCCCACGATTGTTATTCACCTAACAGTCTTTTTTATCTGAACGAACGGATACAAGAGACGAGGATTGTTCGCCATTCGTATGACGCGATTGCTTTCATTTCAAGGTTCGTTTCGCAATCGAACGACTCGATTTTATATCTGATGGAAAAGTTATGGTGTCGCAAGTGTTCTCGTCTGGTGGAACAGCCCCGAAACGAGTCTCGACTCATCGGCTGTTTAATCGATTTTTCGCGTAATCCTAGTCGGGCTATCAACCTCCTCATAATCGCCGGTTTGTTAGCTTTCCCCGTCAAATATATATATATATATATATTACATCCATGGTGTAGGTGAGTTTGGCTGGTAGTAGCCCGTGCGTTATAGCGAGCTTCTAAATTAAAGCTTCGAGTAGCAGTAGCTATCGATACGGATTGATAAAATTCTGATGCAGTATAACACAGTGTATAAAATGCTCTTGTAGAAACTGAATCGAGGGAGAAATTATCGTCGTGTAAACGTACCTTTACGTGGATCGGGTCATTGATCTTTTGACTGGCAAAGATTTTGAAAAGTTTCTGGAACACTTGTCGATATTTACTCATTCGGCGAAACAATGGAAACTTTCTGCGATGAAAGGAGTTGCCGAAAAATATGAAGCGTAAAATTTCGTTTAGAACTCGTGATCGACCCACAGATAGATTCGAATCTTCCTGAAAGTTCGTCGGTTATTTGAAAAACGTTTCACCCATAAGTAGAGTGACAAGTGTTTTCCAGCAGTTTGTAAATATGTGAAAGACGATCGTACCATTTGGATTTTGCTTGTAGTAAGAATTAGAAGATCGAAAGTAGGCTGTGTGGTGTGGCTACCAGCCCCGAATGAAGTAACTTCGACGCCCGGACAGGTAGGATCCCCGAGGCTTTGGTGCATCTGGTACGCATGCACTGGTAAATAACGTGTTTGCGCGTCCCTTTCACCGGCCCACCGTATCGATCCGTTTCCGCATTGGTTGCTTCAGCTCGTTTTTCGAATTTCTCGTGGATTTGCGACCCGGTCCAGCCCGTCGGAATTTATGGAACGAGTCGATCTCGCCAAGGATTTCCCGGGCAATTGCTGGCTTCGCTTCGATTGTCAGCTACAGAAATTCGCAAACCAGGACTATCTTCAGCCTTTCGTACTCTTCATCTTGTGTTAGCTCGACGTACGTGAAATGTGGTTTCGTCAATTTTTAATTTGCTCGTGAAATGTTCTTCCATCATGCACCGTCGAAGATGTTAAGGAAGAGGAAATCAGCGTTAAGAAAGTTTACGATAAAGATATCGAAAGTATATCGCGTTGTAACGAGCGATCGGAATATTCGCGCGAATAGTCCAAGTTCGGGAAAAAATTGTACGAAACGTAAATTTGCAAAAGAAGTATAAAGTTATTAAAAAATAATGTTGCGATAAATTTATCACTGGCATTTCCTGTCTCACTTGGATAATTTTTTAATCTATAGATTAACTTCGAAGAAACCGATAGCTTCGTTCTGAGAATTAATTCTTCGGGAAATGCAACATCGATAGCAGTTAATCATCGGGACAGTCCAGTGAATCACGGAAATTGCAGATGTTACGTCGATCAAGTACACAACGTTTTGAAAAAACTACATGACGAGTACCTGCTATATACACAGCACCAAATCTTAGAATCGCTGCTCTATACAAAATACGAAGAGTATCACTCGTTGCTCCCTTGTGGCTCTCATTTGCAAAACGACGATCTACAAAATTGCACATAAATTGCTATTGTACAAGTCCGAAAAAAATCTATGAAACGTGTAGAAAAGTAACGTGTAAAATGCACAGACCTAAACAATTTTAAGATCAATTCCCTCTGCATAGTGTTGAAAAAGATCCACAAGAGGCGCAGAGAAGTAACACGTAGAATGCTGGGAGTTAAAAAATTCCATTGCGCAATTCCGGAATAAATTTATAAAATATATCGAAAGGTAATAAAATAGACGAACGAAAAAATTTGCAATTGCACAATCACGAAAGGCAGAGAATAGAGAACAGGTAACTATAGTGTAGAAATGGATTAAGCTCGCGTAGCGGCGGACAAATCGCAATGGTTCGTGGCGAGGTGGTTGGATTGTTCTTGTTTTCTCCTGCGTGAGTCGTAAAGAACGGTGGGGACAAAGAGGTCTCAGAACGCGTGTCCGGTCGGGTATTAAGATTCGATGTCACGCCGGGATGAAAGGGGAGAGACGTCAGAGTACTCGCGTTCTGGAACGTGTGGGCGGGTGAAACTGGTTTCCAACATCGCGTGCGCCCGTGTCTGGCAAGGGCTCGAACGAAAAGGAAGAGTGGACCTGGTCAGATGCGTATTGCAACTGGTCCATTCGACCCTCTTCTGTATAATCTCGGACGCGTCAGATCTGCAATCTACAGCTTCGTTCAAAAACACGCGCATTCTTTGCCAAAGTTATTAACTCCGAGCCATACCGTGACGCATAAATTGTAGAATTGTAAAAATGTGACGTACAACGTGCTACTTGTGACGTGACGATTTATCGACGTTATCAGTTGATAAACCGTCGTACAAAACGATTCTATCGAAACAGTCGAAACATAGCGAAAGCATCCATTGGATTAGAAGCTCGTAAAAATACCAATGGTTGAAGCTGTAAAAGTTTATATCGATTCGCCATCAACTGCTTCTTTCTCCATAGTCGTGTTAAAGGAGCTCTAATCGTTACTCTTAACGAGAAGATAGATCCTGGCTGAGATTAGCGAATTTAGGAAAATTCAAGTTGTTGTACCTAATGGCAGCTATGCTTAATTCAGCTTAAGCCTATCGAATTCAATTTAGATGTAATGTATAAATAGAACAGATCTAGCCTGGCAAAGTTCAAGTTGCCACTCCTCTTAGCGTGGCAGGACTCGGCTTAAATCTAATTCAAATTTAGCCCAGACCTAATCTACTAATTCTCGGAATTGGCTTTTCTCCTAGCTGCGTGAGAAGTCAGATCATCGGCGGAAATCGGCACACGAGCAACTCACAGCTAGATTGGTCTGTCTGAGTGTATGAAAAGAAGTCGAAGAGAAGAGTACAGTAGTCCTGTACACCGAAGTTAACTATTCCTAGCACGGAATCGCTCCGAGACGTCGAATCGCACGTATACCACGTATCTTACACGTTGCCCCTTTGTTTAACCACTTGTCACACGGTTCCCGTATTATTTCTGCGACCCCGAAGCAACGTTGCCAACGTGTCTCTGAAAGCAGGCTTCATTCTAGCGAGACCTTTTCCTTAGAAGTGCCCTCCTCAGAAGTGGGTCCATTATTACCCATTCTATAAGTGTCAGATCTTAACAGAGTGAGCAAATTAGGAAGTTTGGCGTCGTTGACGTAATTTGTCTCGCTTCAAAGAGACTTGCACGCGATACTGAATGCAAACTAATAAGATCTTGTTGGCCGTTAGATGGCAAATAATGTTAGGTAATCCAGTTACTTCGTAATTTCTAACGACGAATATAAAGATGGAATTTAGCTCGTTCGAACTGTGAGTCGCGCGATTCGTCCCAATTTTCGCAGCTTCTCGAAGTAACAAGAAACAAATGTTTTGCGAAGATCGGAGTGTGGATAAGACAAGGAAATCTTCTGATGAGTTTTTTTATCTATTTTTCTCTTTCTTTTATTGGGAAAACATATCGTTCCTACCGATCTATTTTCGATTTCTCTCTTTTAACACGTTGACGCCGGCATGAGCCATCGGCGGTTCACGCGTGTCTGTCCCGTGAGGCGGCGTGCACCATAGGCGGGTCTGTCTCGTGGGCTATTGCGATGGGTCACACATGTATTTCACAGAATAGGTTTAATTATTTTATTTCAACGTTATAAGCAGACATACAATAGTAAAAACATAACAATTCAATATTATAAACTTAACATAATTGTTTCCCTTTTTCATGCAATTTTTTAAAACATGTTAGACAGATCACAATATGTTGTTACTTTTTTGGCTTTTTTCGCGGCACACTCTCTACCTTTTATTCTAGAAATGTGTTTATAATATTCTCTACACCTCCATCTGTCGAATTACAAACAATAATAGCAAGAGCACGTAATAAATGGTTCTCGTAAAAAATATCACCTAATGCATATACGATGTATACGGACGAAGATAAAATAAACGAGGCAGTAAAAACACTACGAATTTTCCAAACTACTGCTTGGCCGCTACAGATAGTCAGCAATTTAAATACAGAAATCTATTAGAATGCGTGGAATATCGTGCAGCAAATTGTTGAACGATAATTAAAATTTAAAAACACATTGAATTAATGAGATCGTGTTTAAGTGTAGAAGATGGTCTTACTCACCTACTCTCCGAAGATAATGAGACAGCTGCGACATTGGTCGCACAGTATTCAGGACCAGGATACGTTTAATGAAAGCAACCTGATAATAGACGTACTCGAACGAGAAGTAATTAGCAGTTGCCCTGGTTCGGGCACGTGCATCGTCTTCCCATCAACGAGGCCAGTAATTCATTCTTTAATAAGACCAATCCGACGAACGTCGATCGAATCACACATCTGTGTTTCCGTATCGAAGGCGTTTTATCAAAGATGTCGAAGAAACGTTGCATCATCTTTCTATAACGAACTTGATAACGCGGTGAAACTGTCTCTCTTAATATATTCGACGCTAGAAATTCTTTGATATCGATCTATCCCCTTGCATTTCGATACCATTCTTCTCTGATTTCCATAGCTTTCTCGCGATTATCGCCGGAATTGTATTTTTGGCTGATTAAAATTTCATTTATAAGTCGGCGATCAATTGGAATTATTGGATTTTGTTTTCAACATCGTGGAAATTGTAAGAATTTGAAGGAAATTGTCCGATGGCAGGAAGCCATGGTAAAGTTAATTGGCACGTTTAATTACGTAGACCGCGATGGAAATTTCTATATTCTTTGTTTATCAGTTCTTTTATTTTTACGTTTACATCGAAATATACGCGACGGTTGGAAACTTCAATCGAAGCTTCGAACTTGCCTATACACTGGTCGCACAACTGCATTTTAACTATCAGACTGATATATTTTATACATCTCTGTACACCCTGTGTATTTTTCCACTTTCAAATATCCAGCAATTGCATAGAAATCCACAGTCTATTGATCACCTACACAGCAATTATTTCCAGTTCTCACCTATCGGAATTCCGCCACATATTATCCCACATTCCTCTTCTAAACCTGTATTGCTATCCTGTTTTACATTTTTTCCTATTTCTGCTTTAATATCCTGATACTAATTTTAATCTGTCGTCAGATTTCCATTTATTATCTGTAATTATACAAGTACGTTATATAGGTTGTGGGAGGAATTTTTCCCCGCTCTAACCCCGTAACATTTCTACGTTTATCGTCGTAAAAGAAACATAAAATCGTTGCAAGCTCGAGCTATTCGAATCTGTTTCAAATCTGACGCTAATTTAATCGCAAGATTCCTCAGACTTCTATTTATCCGTAACGTCCGCTAAAATGCACGGTATTTTTTTCAGGAGTTTCATCGACGTGAAAGGGCTTTGGTTTTATGTTTCTCGCAGGATGGCAGGGTGCACGATCGTGGATACATCTTAAATTAGAGATCAGGTGCAGTCGGGGGCCGGCTGCTTTCCGATTCACCGCTACGATCCGCGGCTTATTGTTGCCGGGAATTTTCTTCCTTAGCACGCGCGCGTTTTGTCACGGCCATCTCGAAAGGGCTAAGCTCCGTGACTTGGATCGGCAGGTATATCGAATTCATAGGACCTTGAATAATGCAGCGTGAAAATGCTCGGACCTAAAATCCTGCCAGACACTGTGGGCCACCATCCTTTCTACGTTTGATGAAAGGAGCGGTGTATATTTATAGCGTGACGTTTACCATCGCTCTACAATATATTGTTTCGTACTTTATTTCGTATATTTCATATAAAGTTTGTTCTTAGATCGGGTCTAGTAGATGGTAATATAAATATTAGGTAAATCTTCGCCCCAAAAGCTTCTTTCGTTTTATAAGGAAATGATAGACGCAGAAGATTTGTTGTTTTATATTGTTCTACCGAATTAATTCTCTTCTAAGTTTGTTCCATTGGAACGAGATGGATCATACGTAATTGAACGAAATAATATGAAAGAGAAGATGTCGTGCGCAAAATAATATTGTCGTTAAAGTAATACGATACTAAGATGGTACATTAAAATATCGGAGAAATTGAGAGGCTCGTAAGGAAAACAAGGGGAAATTCTTCGAATTTTCATGGATATCGGGTCGAGTAAGAAACTCGCTCGCCTTTTACCGATTTGTGCCAATTACGAAAATTATTCGCACGTATTTGCATCTTTTCGCGAAGACATATATTTGTAAAGAAGCGAGATAAACTTCTAACAGGTAGATTTTACACGAAGGTAATGATATTAGGTTGTTCCAAAAGTGTCTTTCGCTATCTGCACGCAGTTGCTTTATCTGGCGATGTTCATACAAACATGGAACTTAATCTGTCAAACGTTGTCGTCTTTATCTTCAGTCGTCTTCTAGCTCTCGTAAGATACGTTTCGTTCGCATTAAAACAAAGATATCTTGTGCATCTCTTATTTCCTTATAAAATGAAAGACACTTTCGGGACAACCTGATACTCGACGTGCTCTTTCCGGAAGATTTGAGCGAACTTATCGCTCAACTTAATACGTTGTAGGTCGCAACATTCGTGGAATTTGCTAGTATGAAAGTATTTCTTACTATTCTAGTATTTTTACGACTGCGATAATTTCTAAATATATCAGAAAAAAAGTGGAAAAGATAATTTCTAAATATATGAGACACGAGCCATTATTAACCTCCGCGAATCATTCTCGATGATTTTTTTCAGTCGTGTGATTCACGCACGCAGCTGGATTTGAAGATCCATTGAATATCTGTATCTGTGAAATATTTCTTTACGCGTTTACATTGAAACAGCTGTGGTTTCATGGTGATCCAGTTTCACTGTGAGCGAGATCAATAACTGGACTCTCTAGAATCGTGCAGAAAAACAGGAGATAAAAAAGAATATTCTCTTTGAAACGAATCGCGGCTCGTGGGATTTATGATCGGCCTTAGTTTATAGTTGGGGATGCACAGTTTCGCGGGGGCAGTCTCTGCGGGATTTTCGCATTTTTAGAATATCTTACGTCATGCCGGCGTTAAAAAGTTGGACCAGATGCTCCTTGTCGATCGAAGAAACTTTTATAACCGTCGTGTAATTGTTTGGATTATCGTTGCTCGAATCTCAGCTTTCTTTATTTTCGCCTATCAAAGGCCATCGTTTAGAGAACGATCCATTTGTAATCCTTCTTTTTGCCAGTCGATCGATAATTTTACCAACATGTTTGTTATATTCTTCTGATTCGAATCACATCAAACACGATATAATTTGGAACATATTTGCTTGTTTAATAAATGATAATTAAATACATATCGATAATTAAATATAATTTAAATTATGTCGTGTCTGGTCTCATTCTGATAAAAAAAATCTGAAAAATATTCGGTCGGTGAAAGTTTCATTTTAGAAAAGTAAAAGATAAAAAAAGTTCCATTTTTGAATTAGTATCTACGTACATTGTCTCAGCGATATTTTACATTGAATCATGTTACGCTGTTCAAATGTGGCGCGCCGACGAGCTTTGCGGCGTCGAGGATAAGTGGTGGGGATAACGACCGTGCATTTATCGAGAGGGATTCCTATTCTATGATTATCAGAGGTTTCCATAATTAATACGCAAATGTTGTAATAAATGCAACGATACGTAAGGATTTTTTTCTATCCACTGTACCCGTTATTCTAATAATCTTGATCTTCACGTAACAATATGTAAATTACTTTACTTACGTTCCATAACATTACGTTGCATTCATGCAACTCTTGTACATTATTTCACTGTTTGCTTCTTAACGGGCTAGCAATTTAATAGAAATAAGAAAACCGGTATTTCTAATGTTAAAAAGGTAATCAAATGAATATAGCCCTGCGTGTGCAAGTGTTACGCTCCACTTGATTGGAATATGTCGCGACAGTGGTGGCAACCTCGGCGCAAAAAAGGCCCCGGAAACGCACTCGAGGCGGGAAAACGAGCCGCAACACCGCACGACTCGATTCGATTTATCTTAATTAGAACGCAGCCACGGGAATTAAAAATAACGAGTCCACCGGTATCGTCGTTAATTACGAAACGACCGTACTGCAGATGAGAAAAGCGAAGAAACACCGCGTCGAAGGAATTGAACGTGAGGGCCACACGCGCGATCGAGCGAAAGAATTCGCACCGACAAAATTATCTGTCGTTAGTTGTAGTCATTACACGTTCTATATTATTTTGTTCCAAAACTTTCTTTCGTTTTAGTGCACAACGTTGTTTGTTTTATATTACTTTATTGAATTATGTATGATCCATTCTGTCCTATTTCTATTATTACGATCATCCTTATATTATCATAAATTATCATGACCATAAATTTCTATATTATCTGACTAATCAATTTCTCAATTTTTGTTGATGTAAGAATTTACATAAAGTTAGACGAACAAAAGGAAATGACGAGTACGATTTTAAATTAAATTTTGAAATCGCTCATTTGACCGGCTCGGATAAGGTTAGTGTTAAAAGATTATAAAATGATATTACGAAGTATAATCTCCTCGTTAATATTAATCGTGGCCTCTTTAATACAAATGTTTTCCTCGTAGCAAAATTCCTAATGTCTACTAAATCCGTTAATTTCACGAAACAAGAGGTAGAGAAAATTAATGAAATTGCGTAAGACAAGCAAATTTTAAAAATTCCAAAAAATTAAAGTTGACTATTTTAGCCTGTGAACGGCGCACGTACTTCCTTTTCTAAAATTACCCATCGTCCGCACGTAGAAGTCCAATGGCGTAAAATTCAAGGCGATATTGGAGGTCAAAGTATAATATTATTCTGTTTGCACGTCATGTCCTTTTTTCTAAGGTTTAAAAAGACTCTCTCTCTCTCTCTTTGTATATACATTGTTTTTTGCTTTTGACCATATCCGTAGAATATATACTGACAAAGTCTGGTTGCTAAATCCTCGCACACTCTGTATACTATCTGTTATAAGCAAAATGTTACTATAAAAATTGAACGATTGCAATCGGTTTTGAAAATTCGTGAGAAATAGTCACTAGTCGCTTGGATGTTGGCAAACGTGTTCACACTAGCGCCTAATCAGGCGTGCTCGAGGTACCAGGTTCGTGAATGGCGACTGATTAGGATCGTAGAGTGGTTTGTTCTTCGAGAGCGTGGCTCGCGTTAGAGTACCTTTCAACACTAGAACTGTTACACCAGTCAAAATGACAGGTTTTACAATTTCATTTGAAAATTCCTACCTCGTGTTATATTTTTTTCCCGCAATGATGTAGTGATGATTTTTGCTGCGACAACTAAAAGAATGATATAATGAATTGTTTTTTTGTATTTATTCAAAATCAAAATAATTTTGTATCATGGCCAAAGGGTCCTACGATTCGTTTACCGTGTTAGAAATCGTTCTGCAGTTGTGAGGAGGAAGCGGATAATCGAACACCTTTTCTTCGAGAAAAATTCCAGTGTATAGAACTTATGGCAGAATCAAGAAACTCGAATGTTTCACCTGTTCAATCGTTAGATATTGATTTAATTATTTGGATATTATTGCTTCAAGTATTATATACTTTATATAATGTTACATTATATTATTATATAAATTTATATGAAATATCATATATAAGTATTATATTTGGGTATTTCATACATTTTAGCACATCATCTGTTTTCTATTCATTTCTACGTCTTTAAATTTCCCCTAGATGCATAAAAATCCCTATTATCATTATTGTTGCTATACAGGGTGAGTCGATAAGAAGTATCTAGGATAACTCGTTACCTGATATTGGTTTCATCTCAAAACGTTTGAAAGGAATTACGTTGAATTTCAAGAGATTCGTCGAAAGGATGCAGTTTTATTTTTTCCATCTTATATTTTCTGAGATATCGAGATTCTTGGGACATTAGGTCGTCCCAAAAGTTTCTTTCGTTTTATAAGGCAACACTAGATGCGCAACATTTTTTGTCTCTTTGGTTCTATTGGAACCAAATGAATCATACATAATTCGGTAAAATAATATAAAACAAAACATGTTGATATATCATTTTTGCTGAGAATAGTCCAATTGTATTGACCAACGTTATAAAAAATATACATTGTAAAGTAACGTTATAATGAGACCCGTGGTCAGCTGGATATCTCAGAAAATATAAGATACAAAAGAATAAAATTGCATCCCTCGACATGCAACATAATTCAATTAATACGATTCTCGATAAAACCAATAGATAATGAGTTATGTCAGATAGTACTAGTTATTGATTCACCCTATATACTTGTAGATCATGTAGATCATGTTTGATATTGGTGGCAACTTTTATATTATTTTATTATTTGTCTTGCACGATAAATACAATTCGAAAAAGATTGCGACAATGTAGGCGTTATTGTGTCACTTATCAGCCAAGCTTATCACACATTCTTGTTGTTCTATTTCCGCCATGCTTCTACGAGCTCTGCTGTCGTAGAGTGTAGAGTTTCGCATTTTAGTGATATTCTTTTACTTACGATACTGTGTGTAAGCACGTTTGTGGCGTAATCTCGTCAGTTTGTGCCACGGACGTTCGTCAAAGCAAAAATTCCCTTTATCTATTTTGCTGCAGTTTATAGAGTTTTCTAGAATCTATCTGAAGTTAACCATAACTTCTTCTTCCCATACTGCATTCTAACCTAACAATTTTTACATACCGTTAGATCGGTGCATATGAAATTACGTGTCTTCGATGTTTGAACAACTGTGCGTTAAATTTTGTTCTATCGCCGACTATATCAGCCGCGTAAGAGAAGAAAAAAGCGCGTATAAATTACATTTGTAATAGAAATATGGAAACTAACCTATTGGAATTGAATAATGAGAATATTCGCGTGATGTGTTTGTGAGATCAAATCTGGGAAAGTAACCTCGCAAAATGCTGAAACGTAAATCTAGCTTCTTCGGTTTCTGAATTATTAATCATCTTTTCGTGGTTTATTAAAAAAAGAAAAAATGATTATCTTATGAGTAACGTTGGACACTCACAAGATAAGGAAGAGTCCTAAATCTTTGTGTTCTTCGAATCGATATTTTCGATTATCTGCTTGATTCTCTATCGAACAAACGATACTAAACGATACGTTTGGAAAGAACGTCAGTGTGGAAGGAATTCCTAGAGGCGACGCACGTGGAAATTTTGCTCGTTTTTGGAGGGGAAAATCGCGGTATCAATAAATTTCTCGCTTATCAGCCACCATAAATCAGACCTTTGAGGCTCGATGAACCATGCAAGAGCCACGTTGCTAGTCTGGTTCGATTCTTTCACGCGGTGCAAATAAAGAAAAAAATGCCCCGAATTTATTTCGATTTTCTTGCAAAGACATTCCAAATCCAAACATCGCAAATTCCTCGTCAACTTTTATTTATTAAACTTACGATTTATTTCACGCCGTGCTTTAATCGCGCTTCGAACAATCTTTTTGCCAATCTCGTTGAAAAATAGATTCCGTTTTCTCGGAACGCAAAGATCATGATCAATAGAAGAATAGATTTTTTCGAGCTCGAAGCAGAACGATTAAGATAAGATTAACCTTCGAACCAGATCGCTTGATATTAATCTGCGCCTGTATCAGTGGTATCATTTTACGATAGTTTGGTAAAAAAAATGAGGTTTCTAGTAGTTGAACGTTTGCTCTCGTATTATCCGAGTCGGATATTTTCTGCAAAAATATTCAGTCCAGCTTATTTGCTACGCTACGAATAATTTGCATATCTGCTCGTTAAACTAAGTCATTGATCGTTTCAAGTGGGACAGTAGAATGTCAAACCGAGGGTTCATGCCGAATTGATCGTTGAACGTTCACCTCCGTTACGTGATAATCGCAATTGAATTCTTCGTAACTCGACAGAACTCGAAAGCGTGTATTACGGCAATTTATTGCACGAATAGGCTCAGAGAAATTCTTTGGCTCGAAATGGCAGGAAAATTAAGAATTGGAATCTTCAGTTTTGAAGGAATCGAGTTTGAACAGTTTTTTCAAGTGTACGCGAATTTGACCGATTCTCGGCTGGATAAGAATAGGCAATCGACAGAATTAAATAAATCGAAAATGAATAAAATAAATAAATAAATGAATAAAATTTCGTCGTTTGAGATCTCGTTTTTTGGCAAAATGGAGCTTGAATACGTTAGCTAAAAATTACTTAAAAATACGTAATTCCATATTCTTCGACTTATTTTCACAGGTAGAATAACGTTCTGTCGATCATCATCTACCGCTGTCTAGCCAGTAATTAGGCAAATGTACGTATACTTTGCAAATTTACAAACTCGTGTTTCTAAAAAAAAAAAATTTCTGACCTCATTTGTATAATGAATTACCGACCACTCTGTATAGTAAATACGGACACTTACGATAGAAAACTTGTTTCTGTAACATACGTATTTAAAAATGTTGCTACAGGTGTTGAAATGCTTCTCTGATTTACTGTAGAAGCGTGTCTGAACGCAGATATTTTTAAAATGACTGAAAAAAAAAAAAAAAAAAGAAAAACACTAGTTCTTCTATTAATCAGATCTATAAGCTATTGATGAAAGAAAATCTTCAGCTCAGAAAATATTTAACTGACCTTTTTCGCGACAGAAGCTATTTCCAGTTCAGTGTCACTTTTCTTTAAGACGTTAACTTCTTTGCCTGTGGAATAGAAAGTTATTCACAGGATTTACATTAATCATTGAATAAATTTATATAATAGAGCAAGAGTCTACGTTTAGGCTACTGCTAATAGAAAGTTCATTAAAATAAGCGTTACTTCCCTTCAAGGTTAAGACTTATTATAACTAAATCAATTTTATTGCAACTTTTATTATGATTTTTTTTACTGCAATTAAATCATCGTAACTATATCAATTTTTGCTTTGTATCGTTACATCGAGTGAAGTATCTGTGATAATTATGAATTGTTAGATCTCAAGTTGAAATAAATATGTGAAATCAATTATTAGATAACACTTGGCTCGTAGGAGTAAGCAAAGTGTTTGTCATATCACACAATGCCTATTATCAAATTAAGGTCGAAATATAAATACACGTATCGATGACTTGATTGCACAAATATCGTACGTGCATTTTCTGTGCAATTGGAAATTTTCTATCCGGCAAATAGTTCTTCGCTATATCTGTACGCTGTTCAAATGGCCACATCTGCTTCATACGTTTAGGAAAAATAACATTTTCTCTTATCATACGATCTACCTTTGTCATTTCACGTATGCCTCTAAAAACGACCAATATACAATCTCTAATTAATTTTGTAACACCATTGATAAAGATAAATAGAATTATCCAATAGTATTTATTTCATTATAAAATATCTCAATATTCAGATAAATATCTTAACCATTTGCACTTCTATGTCGAGCGTGATTCCACATCAGTTTTTATCTCAGGAGCTTCTTTGTCGAGTCCCACTCGACATTCCTTCAGTCCCACCTTCTTTTGTGAAAAACACCAAGATTGCATCCTGAAAATTGTTTGAAGATATATCATACATTTAAAAATTACAAAATGCAACAATAGTGTGGATAAAACTGGTACTTAGGTGAATTTCTTTCTTCCTATTTTTATTTAAATTGTTTTATTTTTTAGTTTTTATCTCAGGAACTCCTTTGTCGAGTTCCACTCGACATTCCTTCAGTCCCACCTTCTTTTGTGAAAAACACCAGGATTGTATCCTGGAAATTGTTTCAAGATAAATCATACATTTAAAAATTACAAAATGCAACAATAGTGTGGATAAAACTGGCATTTAGGTGAATTTCTTTCTTCCTTTATTTACTTAAATTGTCTTAATTTTTAGTTTTTATCTCAGGAGCTTCTATGTCGAGTCCCACTCGACATTCCTTCAGTCCCACCTTCTTTTGTGAAAAACACCAGGATTGTATCCTGGAAATTGTTTCAAGATAAATCATACATTTAAAAATTACAAAATACAACAATAGTGTGGATAAAACTGTTACTTAGGTGAATTTCTTTCTTCCTTTATTTATTTAAATTGTTTTATTTTTTAGTTTTTATCTCAGGAGCTCCTTTTGTCGAGTTCCACTCGACATTCCTTCAGTTCCACCTTCTTTTGTGAAAAACACCAGGATTGTATCCTGGAAATTGTTCCAAGATAAATCATACATTTAAAAATTACAAAATACAACAATAGTGTGGATAAAACTGGTATTTAGGTGAATTTCTTTCTTCCTTTATTTATTTAAATTGTCTTATTTTTTGGTTCAAGTAAATATCAAATAAAACACTTAAAAGCGTTGGCAGATGCTGCTAACGAAATTGAAATAAAATTCGCAGTGCAAAGGGTTAATATTAAATTATTAATATTGTTTTTCTCCAGAACGCTGAAAATGGACACACGATATTTATGCAACGAGCCATCGACATTGTGTATAGCAATTGGTAGTCGCAAAAGGGTTAAAGACGTGCTGTCAATTTTATCATTGAGTTCATCGTCGAATATAGTTTGCATAGGCGAGCTAGAAACTTGGTAGTGGTTTTATCACTCAACAATAAGTGTTACGACGTTCATTGAGCACTTGACGCGTGACGATGCATATGCATTTTCATTCATCTTCGACGCACGTCGCGTCGTCGCTTCCATTTTCACTTTTTACGATGACGTAACCGGCCGATTTAGATGTAATTATTTGCAAACTAGTTCACACTCCATTTATCTCATCGTGCAAATATTTTTATTGGCTGATAACGATGGTTAAAGGATTTCACTCGGTGTTCTTCATTCATATTTGCCAGTAAGAATCCATTGGATCGGGAAATGGAAAAGTCGCAATTCTGGCGAAACGGCTACCGATTACCAGTCACGGCTAGTAATTATCAAATTCCTGATAATTAACGAGATTCGATCGACTTTACCCTCTCATTGGACTCGTTGCGCATCGCCTTCGTTACTATTCAATCCTCGTGGGATCGGTTCTCTTTTCCAGCCGATCGAAATTGAATCAAATCCTCTTTTTGCTTTTGGAGAGCAAAAGAAAATTTACAACGTAAGCGTTAGGAGAAAGGGCATTGAATAGAAGTTCGATCGGCTAAATGTTAAGTTCTAGAATAGTTGGTATTAATTTCAAAAAGATTGTACTCATTTACCAGATTTGAGATGGCTTCCAGTTGACTTAAAAATCTAACGTAGACTTAACTTAAGGTCAACTTAAATATTCTTTGAAATTGAGCAATGGATTAATAAACTTAGGGTGGTTCGGTTTAAGTATGCAGATGTATTGTACTATCATAATTGAGGCAGTAGATGTTAATTTCACTCTGCAAATGAGTTAAATTATTAAGTTTGCTTTGATATTGTAGGTTTAAAGTTTAGTCGAGTACTCAACTATTAGATTGGGTTACATTAATTAGTCGCAAAATCAAGTACGTACTCAACTACTACATTCGCGTTAGTCTTGAGTTAGTACTTAATTAGTACGTTTAAATTAGGTTTCAGATAACTTCAAAATGGTGTGCCTCGCTATTGAGGTAATAGGTACTTGAGGTACTTAAAGCCACTATTGAGTTCACATGAACTAACTTTTCGTTAGATGTAAGTTCATTTTAAGATTACTGGGTTTGGATTAAGTTAGGTGATTACCGGATTTACGTTTGCCACAGGTTCGTTTTACACTTTCACTCAATTTTCATGAAAATTTGTTACTTAACACGAAGCACTAAACGCTTGGTACCAATTGAGACGCACGATCGACTGATAAACTTACTATACTAATCTGACACTTAAGGGGGTGTCCTGAATTAGAATGTTCAAAAATAGCGTCTTTTTGTGATTTTTTTTAGAAGGGAAAGAAAGAAATGAAGTTATTGAATTTTTAGGTATGCTTTTATATATATTTAACGAATACAACAAAATTTTTTTTAAAGTAAAAAGAAAAATTATAACAAATTTCTCAGCCTATTTCATGGGCTGCAGCTTTAAATCGGCGTGAAAGATCCAGCTCGTAATTCTTGACCGAAAGGAAAAACCAAAAAAGGATTAAATTATTATATATTTTTCTTCTCGATGAATTAAAAAAGTTCGTGAAAAAGTTTATTCAAATAATCGTTATAGCACCTTAAAGTTTATCTTTTCTTTTTATGAAACACATTTTTTCTTTAAACCCGCCAAAAATGTTTAATTTCACACTATTCTCTGCCTTTCTTTTTTAGTTCATCGAGAAGAAAATTATATAATAATTTAATCCTTTTTTGGTTTTTTCTTTCGGTCAAGAATTACGAGGTGGATCTTTCACGTCGATTGAAAACCGCAGCCCATGAAATAGGCTTGGAAATCAGTTATAATTTTTAAGGACACCTCCTTAAGTCGTTACTTAATGCTCGAGTAATCAGTACTCAAGTCGATGTTTATATCCATTAAGAATTTGTATATATTGTAATAGATCGTCATTGATCCATTGGCTGGTTTGCTGCTTAAAATTTCTTGCGTGAGTGCACCGATGTTTGCCACGGTGAATCACTGAATACATTTTCACAGAAATCGTCGTATTGGCGTCAGATCCGGAAATAGATTCATAAATTAAATAACGTATAAACAGTTGCATGCGATCTTTACCGATGACATAATTTTCAACGTTATCCGTTAATACGAACGAGCTTCTCCTATAAATTTTTCCTATCGTTAAATAACACTGTTTGTAAATTTATCTCATCCACTAATTTGATTTATATTTATTTACTTCTCAATAACCGTAGCTGTCACTGCGTTTATAAGTTGTGATTTTTCTGTGTAAGCAACATTTGCATTCTTAAATGTCGCAAAGTACAAGGTTAACGTTACACAACCAGGTTAGAATACGTATCGTAAACGTATCTGAGTATGCAAAACTGTACATTGCAAAACTGTTGCTCGGATGTATCGCCGTTAATCCATAAGCAAACCGGCGGCTGTCAGACGAATCTAATTGGATGACCGCAAGGTTGATTTCTTGCTGAAACACTTAGCGCGTCGTGCATATTTCAAGCTTTCCCAGCGATGGCTTCGACTCATCATCGAGTTCTATCATTAGTATGGTATTTAGGTCTTCGCTTGGACAATAAATTAGATTTGAGGAAACATATAACATTAAAGACAAGACAAGTTAATCCAAGATGTAAAGGCACGTGCTGGCTACTTGACAGAAAGTCAACATTATCACTGTGTTGTAAAATACTTATTTATAAAATAATAATAAGGCTGGCGTGTCTCTCGTGTCAATCACTTTTAAAAATACTCCAACAATACTCAAACAAAACGCTTCACGATGCTTTGATGTCCTATGCATCGCAGAAACAGTACAAGAATAGAGCAACAGCCATCACATGGAATTAGATGTTCACAGGAATCGACAATTGCTGAAGGAACGACAGGGTCCTAGATTCATTCAATACTCGCTTCAGTGCCGATTGCTCTGATACAAAGAAGGAGAAAACATCGAGTTCGTTTTAAAAGGAACGAGGCAATTAACTCGAAATAATTCGGATCCATTGAGATTCCATTCTCTCGTTCTATCTTCCGCAAGTACAACAATTTACTTGATTGATTTATACCGACGAGTTGTAAAGTATAGGAAAATATAAAAAGAGAAAGAGATGGAAGCGTTATAGCGTTAACTGAACATGATTGTGTCGTTATCCATTGAGAACTTGAGTCCCAAGTTTGGAATGTTTCTGTCAACTTTAAGCGAGTGTTAAGTCTGGAGAAATTGAAACTTTGGTTGAATTTAAAATTGTGCTCATAATCGCGAATACTGGAATTATTTTAGAGATGGTTATTTAATGTTAAGTTCAATCTCGAATCAATGTTAGATAATGTTCGAGTTATTGTCGAGTCGCTGTTGAGTTTTAATTGAGTTACTCTTGGGTCAATGTTAAGTGAAATTTGAGTCGTGATAACAATTTTGAACATAGAAATTAACTATTAACGTTAAGTCAATCACGAGTCAGTGTTAAGTAATATTTGAGTTACTATTGAGTGTTTACCAAGTTTAAATTATACTTACGCCGATGTTAAGTGATGTCTGAATTGTTGTTAAGCAACTATTAAGTTTAACCTGTGTTATTTTTCAGTCAATGTTGAACTTCTCTTAATGTATATTGAGTTGGTATTCGATTTTATTTGCGTTGAGTAACTTGTTGAGTTCCTTGAGTAACTTGTTGAGTTCCCTTGAGTAACTTGTTGAGTTCCCTTGAGTAACTTGTTGATTTCCCTTGAGTAACTTGTTGATTTCCCTTGAGTAACTTGTTGAGTTCCCTTGAGTAACTTGTTGATTTCCCTTGAGTAACTTGTTGAGTTCCCTTGAGTAACTTGTCGAGATTAGTTGAATTGCTCCTGGGTAACAGTTGAGTTAATTTGTTCATTTCTTATCTGCGAACAATTATCGAGAACTTGCAGATATTTTCTTTAATTTTACTTGTAGTATTCGTTTTTTTCAGAGGTCAGGAAAATGAAGATACTCTCTGGGTAATCGACAAACTGTCAAAGCATTCGATAATTTGACGACGAGTAGATGAAGGGAACGGTTCCCAGATGTGTAAATGTTTCCATCCACTTATCTCCCGACCAATAATCAGAAATCAATTTTACATCACCGGTATATAATTGCGTAATTGTTTGACAAGCTGTTCACACATTTTGCCTGGCCTCGTTCATCCTCCCAGGAAATCGACATCATTTTCTAATATTACCTTTTCACGACGATCATCGTTATTTACCATACCTGAAAACCGGTTTCCCGGATGAATCACGATACTATCTTTTCTCAATTCTCTTTAGTAGAAAAGAAAAAAACAAGTTTATTAGTCACGTATGCTCTATAACGCTATAACATTACAATTTCTTTTCTAGTTGCCTGTCCTCGCAACATATTTATTCCGATTTAATTATCGTTTCTTTTTTTCTTCCTTAATCGATGTCCTCTAATTTACAACATTAATTCGGTCATTTTTCTTTCATAAGAACAAAGTTCAAAATTAACTTAGATTCGTTCGATTTTTTAAATATACTTTTCAGGGTAATAATATTTTTTATTTTTTTTTTTTCGTTATAAGACTAAGGTGGATGCGTTAATTGAATTTTTGTATCGTTCGTAGTTAGTCTTTAAAATATACGTTCATTCGGAGGAATATTGGAAAAATCGGAAAATACGATAAAATTACCTCATGGTCGTCCTTTTTCAAGGATAGTGAGCATATCTGGGTTAATATTCGATCGATACCGGAATAGTTTAGTCGATATTACTTAGGATTTAATGACAGCCGATTAACGAGTGGCGTGGGATTGATCGAATCTCGGTGGCCAGAGAAATTGTCGACCAAATAGGAGACAGGAATTACAAGGCGTGAGCACTCCATGTTCCCGCTATTCCCTCTGCCGTGTCTATCTTTAGTCCAGACTCTACAGAGCGTTTCAAAAAAGAGATGCATAATCTTTCCACGAACAACTTATACCGAGAATCCCTCTCCAAAACTAATATCAGACAAAATTTGGTCACGAAAAGTTCTCAACAAATTGGCTAAACCTATTTTCGTTTGATCGGCAAATTTAGGTTAGAATTTGGTAACCTTCTTATCTTTCTTTTTTCGAACTGTCAAATGTAATAGATTTCCATTAGATTCGGAATAGAATTGCTATTGGATCAAATTTGAGGTTATGTAGCCCATTGTAGAATAGTTTTATCAGCCGAACAAGATTCAATCGACATTAATTTCAATACGAAGGTTAGTAAATTTAGGTTAGGATTCGACTTGGCTTTTTATTAACTTTTAGCTCGTGCTCTTAAATGCCGGATGCACGTAGCTGAGGTTTGACCTATGAAATCAGATTCGAACGTGTTGCGAGGTTGTTGTATACTGGCTGTCGCCAGAGCTGGATGTTAAACGTTAAACGACACAAGTCGGATGCCATCACGAGCCCCTAGAATCAAGCGTCGCGACAGTGGTTCGACGAAGAAACGAGTCCCTCGTTCCTCGAATCTCACGCGTCGTTTGCTCGAACGATTCGGCTAAAGTCGCGAGCAGACGTCATTATGTGGCAAGACACAGCCGTTTGAAACTTATTCACCGCGTCTGCCATGGCTCGTCGCCCTTTTTTTCTTTCAAAAACGTCACGCCAGCGTTCCACCGATACTTGACACGGCCGACACGACGCCCATTGAAACGTGCGTGCGCTCATTAACGCGCGATGAAATCGAGGAAAAACCGCGACACGCCGCATGCTATGCCGGATAACCCGTGTCGACCAAGTTTGGTTCCGCGCAAACGGCATTCTGGTTGATCTATGAGACCGCGCGAGTCTTCGAATGGTCAGGAATATCGTCTAAGCTCGGTAAAAAGCAACTAATTTGACGGAATATCGATGAAGAATTCAAGTCGAAGATGCTGAATATTCTAGAACCTCGTAGATTTGGACAAATTCTTTAAAATCTAGCGAACTCTTCAATGTATGCAGGTTTCTTCGTCTCTGTTTCTTCGTATTTCGTTCGTCGAGTATCGAGCTGCTTTGCTTTCGCAGAAACGTGATTCTGTCTGATCATCCAGTTTACGAATAATTAGGTCTTCCAGCCAGCAAAAAGTGGTCAATTTGATGAAATGGATGAAGCATCGCAGTCAAAGTTCAGACTCTCCAAATATGTTTAACAAGGTCCTAAAATCCTAGGAAAGCTTTCTACGTACCAAGATTTCTTCTACATTCTGTCTGCCGGCTTCCAGACGAACGACAGAGGTTTCAACGAATTCTCGAAAACCTGGGGAAACGTTTCTCGAGCCTGCGGAAGAATTTTCTTCTAATTGTCGCGTACTTTCGCTTCCTTCGTTTATCTTCAACTGGCAGAATCTGATATTTTGAACCAGGAACACCCAGTTCCCTGAACCTCTGCACTAAATTTCTATTCTCGAAACATCTGGTAGATGCGACACCCACGATCCTCCAACTGCGCAACGCTTTCTCACCCCGAACCGATCTCATCCCGAATTCCATAAAAATCCTTCGCGTTCCCAAGCATACGAAAAAACGACAATTAAAATCCCCAGTGAATAAGGCCACGTGAAAGAGCAACAAATGTTGCGCATACGTTTTTCCACTCGTCTCAGCGGAGCTTTCTTTTGTAGAGAAATAGGCGGTGGTGGGGGTCGAAAATGATCGGGGTTGTAGGGAAAGAAATTGCTGGTTTTTTCTTCTTCTCGCCCCGGTAACCAGAGTATTTGGGTCGCGTGTCCCACATTCCGGCCATGTTGAAGTTAATTGCAGGTGTTAACGACGATTACCGTCGTCTGTGCCGGCTACAGGCTGTTTATATCCGTGTGTGTCTGGTCTTTTGTGCGACCAGGTCGAGCGGGATGAATCAAATTTCTTCCTCTTTGTTTCCTGCCTCCGCTTCGTAATTTCGTCCCCCTTCTTCTTTTTCTTCTTTCTTTCTCTCTGTCTCTCTCTTTTTCTTTTTTTGTTTCTTCTCTCGTTCTCCCTCGCTCGTTCTCTTTCCTTCTCCAACTACCCTCCTCAGTTCAGCCATTTTTTCCCCCTTTGCTCGTCGTTTCCCTGTCGGCGAAGAATGGCGAATCGTCGACCTGGTATTTCTCGAGGACAGATTCCTGCCGTTCGAACCGTTCCGCTCGCAGCTTGAGAACATAGCCACGAATAAGCTTCCGATTCTTTGGCTCTGTCTATGCGCTGGTAACTGTGTCGAGATCCGTTTTGCTGGCAAATTTTACGTGCACGGTCGTGGCTGATTTTTATATTCGGTTAAGGCTAGGATAACGAGGAGCAACGACGTTTCGTTCGCGTCTTTTGCGATCTTTAATTGCTGTCTTCGCTGAATACGATTTTGTGAGATTAATTTTACAGCGCAGCAGCTTTCTTTTTTACATCGGATCCGATTCTTCTTCTGCTTTGGGTTACGGTGAAATTGAGGAAGAAAATTTAGTTTGCGTAAGTTTCACGGTGGTTTAGAATGTGGCGGTGCGCTGTAATTGGATCAGAAAATTGTAAGAAAATCCCAGTTTTGATTTTGCATGTAATTATTCAGCCGTTAGCTGATACCTACTCGCCCGCTATGGTGTACTGGCTAAAAAAAGGAAGGTTTCTAAAATGAGAAACCTAAAGAGACGCTATGATTTTACAAGATGAGTCTATATTTGATTAGAGCAATTAATATTACATCTCTCGTTTTAGAAGGAAATCATAGATGTACAACATTTCTTCTTTTGTATTATTTTATTGAATTATTTATGATCCACTTTCCTGCAATAGAAGAAACGAAAGAACGAAACGACAAGAGAGGAACTTTTGGGACAACCTAATAAATAAATGGTAAAAGATCGTCGTCAGCACAGAAGTTTATAATTTATCAATTTTAAACCGTACTTTATCCCAATGTTACACGTACGCGATTTCTAAAATCACAGTGGAACAAGTCGAGCAGATTTGTTCACCTACTGCAGCTTCCAAAAATGATATTCCACAACGAATCGATCAAATTATGACTCTACCCTTCGACGCGATACATTTTCGCAATTGGCGAGATCTACATGGAGCGCCGGATCTACATACAGCGTTGTTCTGCGAAAAGAATAGCGAACTCACTCACGCCACTCTGATTCCCGGTCATACGATGGCAATGAAGCGCGAAATAGCCCGACAACGACTGGATTATCGCGTTACGGCTCGACAACCAGCGATCAATTATTCTATTTGCCAACGATAACTGTTGCAGCTCGTTATCTGTTGCACAGACACGCGCGCCACGTTCTCTGCCAGCTATGCGATGAGGATGCGGGGAAAAAAGAAATATCGATTAATAAATTAAATTGGCCGCGCTGAGTTCATTCCTTGAACTGTAGCGGTCAGTTGGTTTTGCATATTTCACAGGAGACCACCGTAAGTGCGTATTTATAGAAACCGTCTCTCTGTACGTACGTGCTGCCGAACAACGGCAGTTTTTCGGTGACGAAATTGCTGGAAATAGCAGAGAGACGGAGCGGCCCGGCTCCTCACGCACCTCGTGCCCCAATTCCATCGCTTTCTTCCACTACGTTGCCCCACTCGGGCCTTCTTTTCTCTGTATCAGCGGCTGTCCTCGTCATTGCTTTTATTGTGCGAATCTCCGAGCAATTTCATTGAGGAAGAGCGGAGAATAAACCAGGGGAGGCTTGCCAAAATTGGATCACTTAACCTGGCCAAGGTGCGTTGCAGTCTGACACGCCCCTACGATTCTCAGACTGCGCTGTTAGTGGCCGTGCGAGGAGAAGCTGGCCGATACGGCTCGCTCGTCGCAGTTCACGATGAAATTTTATTTTGAAGAATTATGTTTTGTAAAAAAAAAAAAAGAGAATCGACACTAATACGAAGTTAGAAACGAACGGATAATTTTAACAGTTTAACGATACACATGCGACAAAATTGCTATTCATTAATCATTGTACATGCTATTTGCTGTCTGTGATCTTATCTCAGGCAACAATATACCACTGTTAATTAATAGGTATCGATAAAAATAATGAATCAACGCGAAGCAGATAAAAGAGAAATAATCGAAAATGGATGAAAATTACTTGTATCGATACGCCTGGTTTCAGCGGCTTTAAACGTGTCTATTGAATGTTGAGGTCTCAGGATAATTGGAACATGTGTTTCATAGATTTGACGGGGCAGCTATTTATTACAGATAAATAGGGAACTTGATCGATGCAGCTGTATCGCTGGCTTCAGTTTCAACTTAGCGGACCATATAATATGCCAGTTATGACAGAAAGCAAAGAATTAGAGGGAGAGGAAGGTTCTTCTATCGCGATGTTGAAAATTCACAGAGATACCAGTGTTTCGGTTAGATTGTACCTGGTGTCCGAATACTTCTGCACGATTGCGATACATATGGAAGTATACTTACTACTTGCTGTTGGATGTAATTAAGATATTCGTAAATTTAGCTAAATTCTTTAACAAGAAGATGCAACTTTAATGCGTAACTACGTACAAAGAAGAGGAAAATAATGGAGGGATTGGAAAACGAAGGAAGAAGGAAAATACCGAGCGTAATCGCGCTTGCCATTTCGACGATTACGAGCTACGTTTGAATCGACCGGTACAATTAATTAGCAAACGGCGGTAGACGGGGCAGCGCGAATTCGCTGCGAAGTGCCCGAGGCAGATCAAACATAAGCGAGAGCAAGAGAACGAAGAGAATTAATTCGGTTTGCCGATATTCCGCGAAAAAAGAGCCGCGAGACGATTTCGACGAACGCCTGGCTCCGCTTATCGTCTCTTCTCTCGCAAGAAAACATGTTTTGTCGAGGCGTGTGACCCCTTTTTCGAGGCCTGGCCGACCGGATCTTGTCTTTTGACGAAGAGAAACGCCGTGGAAAAAAGTCGAAAAGAGAGACACCGGCCGCGGCACATTCAATTTACGTAATTCCTGAAACGAGAAACACCGTATGCAGAGTGAAAAGCGCAACGCATCGGCGGTTAATCAGATTTTTTCAGCTTGAAAATTTTCGCCAGATACTCTAATTGCTATGTCGGCCGCTATTCATATACGTTGAATCAGGTTTGGCAGCGTTGTTTTTTTTAATAAGGCACGTTTCATTCCAACATACAGCTGTCCATAAGTCATCTTTCCATTTAAAGGTCGTGCAACAATTTCTTATCCTGTTGTATCGCATATTGTTCCTAAAGCTTTCGTCTCGGATTTCTTTAGTTTGTTTTTTGAAAATTTGTAGTGGAAAAATTCAACATGTCATATATGATAAAATTATATAAAAATATATTTAAAAATCTTGTTGAATTTTTCCACTATTATATATATATATTATCTGATTTTTATTAAAAAAGCATCGATATGCAATGCCACGTGTGTAATTAAAGGTCTGTATTTGTGTCATCGAATGTCATCACTGACTCACTTTTGATATCTTCTCCTATCTATATTATACATACTCTATATATTATTCTATATATATACTGTCAGACTTTTATTAGAAAAGCCTCAGAAAAAAAAAAACACGCGTAATTACAGTCCCGTTTGAGTATACGATGTTCCACATGCGACACGTCATTGGTTAGATAAGACCGATGCAAAAGCAGTGACCTTTGGTACCGACCTAAAGAAACGCGATCGAACTTACTCAATCCACCTATATATAATCGAGCGATGACGTCACGTTTGTAGTAACGCACAACAGTGTTGGAATCTTGGCGAATTTGTTCGCCAGTGCCCGCGGGATTTTGATTTTATAAAAACGTTTCCGAGAATTTGCATTAATCGGGGACTTTTGTTCTTTCATTTTTTATTTCAAGAGATAGGATCAGGACAGGTCACGATTCACGATAGTCGGAGCAACCGAACGGGGATAAGTACATTCTTATCGTCGAAGATTGTACGAATTAAGCAAACGCTTTAAATTAAGTAAACTTACCGCGAGCTCGGCAAGAGAATAATGATTAACCGGTTCGATCTCAGCCGACAGGATATTAATATTCGATGGGCTGGTGTAATTCAGCAAAAGTGGTCTGTTATCGCCGCCTCTGCCGAGATAATGTCTCCATTTATAAACGGCCTGCAATATCTGTAATTTTACCTTGAACATTCGATACTTGCCGATTGTTATTGTACGGTCGAATTTTCGTGCATACAAATTGATGGGTTTGTGGACAATAAGGAGACAGCTTCGATATTTGAATTGTTTTGTCAGAGGTAGACATCGATCTTATATCGAAATATACGAAAATTTATTACTACGAATATCGTGGATTTAATTGTGAATTCGTCTGACAATTCGATTTTCATCGACTTTTCACCGATTGGTTTCGCGTTTCTTGTTCTATTCAAGGTCGAAATTGGGGCTGTCTCTCTAGCGCAGCAGCCCCATCGCCTGGAAAGAAAGTGGTTAACATAGTACAGACGCACACAAATGAAGCGTTTCATTATCCAAATATACAGGATATTCGGCTACAGGTGTCAGGAAATTTAAGAGGTGATTTTTGAAGCCAAAATAAGACGAAAATCAAGAATAAAGAAATTGCATTTGCGGCTTTGTTTTTTAGTTATTGACGATTAAAAATTGGCGAAAATACCCCTGCACGCGAGCAAACCTCCTTGCACGAACGAAAGGAGGTACACCGTGTGTGTCTCTCGTGATCAGTTGCGTATCTGCATCTGAAATGTCAATTATGATTATAACTATACAAAACGAAAACATGTTTCGCTATCCAAAAATAATTATACCATCAGAAGTTTCCAAAATTTGGAACATAAATTTCTCATGATTGGTAGAATATCTGCAGCAGCAAATTTCAATGATATTTGTACCTATGGAGATACAAAGGCACGTCCAAATTAAACGTATTTTTCCCATAATTTCTTTGGGTATTTACACTTGAAATTTCAATTATGGTTGTAATTACACACCCATCATATTCTTTAACGGACGCGGCACTTAAAAGTCGCTTACAGAGAAAAAAGAAGCATGTTGCTATCAGATAGTCCGCTTACAGGAAATCTGATCTTTGCGTTGTGTAATCGTTTCTTGCTTCTCGATGTCGATTTGCTTGGCGTAGAGAAAGCGTCTGAAGGTTCGTTTCATCATCCGTCGATGCATAATCTGGCCATTTACGGCTGTCGCTCGAACAAAACCTCGCTATCTCTCTTCTTCGTCCCTTTCCTCCTATTCTTCGCACGGTGTTTCCCGCCTTGCGGAGGAAACAACAGATTCTTTTTATTTCGTTGCTGGTATCTTGTCTAACACGGACGTAGATAAGTCTGCGTGATGATCGAACGTGCAAAAAAGTGGGTTACACTCTTGCGAATCGCAGGAAGGAAACGGTCTGCGCGCTGGCGGAGATTAGTTGAGCGAGAAGGAGAGCTCTATGCTCGCGAACTTGTCGTTTACACTCGGATGAATCGAATGTTCTGTGTTTCAAAGCACAGACTGCTATCTGTTTACTTGCACCTATCCTGCTACATAGCTACAGCAATTTACATCCACAGCAGAAATGTTACACGCTAGCTCGTGTGGTGATCAGAGTTCTGCAAGAAGCGTTCATCTAAGTTACGAATCCTTCTATCTTGTCAATTGTATAGAAAGGCTATAGGAAGAAGACTAAGAAGGCTCAAGAGTCTACCTCTTCTAGACCTACCTCTTAGAATTTGTAAATTTCAAAGATCGTCCCATTTGCGTCTACGAACGCTTATATCCTTGGAAGTGTACGTTAGATTGGAGGATTTTATTTTAGGGACTGAAGTACATGCGACTGGTCGTGGATAGTGTCTCGGAGGCCAGAATCAGAAAAGGTCAGCACTCGTTCATAGTACAAGGTGATTGGTTTCAATTTTAAACCAAAACACAAGGATTTTGAGAAGTAGGTTGAATTGGAAAACATTGTTGGCAGGTTAAAGGATACGAGAAAGAAGGAAGAATCAATTTTCCAGAAGGATCAGGAATGATTCTTGACTCCGCGTGACAGGCTGACTCGTTTCAGAAACTACGGGTCGAACTTGATAATTTTCACTCGCAGTAGAAGAGAATGCAAAAGCGTTTAATACATAGGTCGAATACAGTCTCTTGTTCATCCACTGCAGAGACTCTGAAGTCGCTTAGACTTTTTATCGACGCGTAAGTCTCATTCCAACCTCCACTCGAATAGAATTTGCATTGCACAGTCAGTGAAGAGGCAGTTTTCTCTTTTTCCGTCGCTGAAATCGTTTACCATCGAATTTCTGCGAATGAAAATGACACGCAGCGGCTGAAAAGAGAACGGATGCTCGATAACGTTGGAAGGAAACGACCACGCGTGACCCTGGCATTACACGCCGATCCGATTGAACGTGTCTTTGGACGTGTCGCATGAGTTGTGCCTGTTTCTCGAATTTTAATCGACTCGAGGCGCGAGAAGCCTGCGTACGATTCGATTTACGTAATAGCACGTGTAATACTGTAAAAATAGAAAGTGGCTGGCGGAAACGAACGGCCTGGCACGCGTAATTTACTCCAGAGATCTCGTGATTTCCCGGTTGCCGGCCGAACATCCCGCAAACGAACCTAATATCCCAAGGTTATCGTGTTTCCAATTAAGCGGCAATTATCCAAACATTTTCCATCCAACACTTGCGTCCTGCACACGTCGATCGTCATTACGGAGCTCATCAGCGATTGATTACGGGGAAAATGTACGCGCTGGCAAATCCACCGTGTCAAGGAATTCCTGTAGAAATTAATGGAACACGAACCTTTCCCTCTCTCGGACGCCGATGCTCTTCAAATTATACCGGCTGACTACGGGGTATGGTATTAATCGGTTATGCAGGCAAAAAGGATTGGGTTTCCGGAAGAAATCGCCTGGTAAATCCGTGGGGTAGATCGCTGGTTAATACATAGCTACTATTTTATTTTATTTTTTCGCGGGCCTGTATTAAAGGGCGAACATATATACCAGATATATCGCCAATTTTTCTCGCTTCTCAACGGTTAGCGTACGTGTAAAGGGACCATCGATACGTATTGTATACGGTATACAATTAATTGTATATATTGGGCTGGCAACTAGGTGATTGCGGATTTTGTCATTAAGTGGTAATGACAAAATTGCCAACCCAATATTTGATGTATACGATATACAATTAATTGTTTATAATTTTGGGTTGGCAATATTTTATGTATACGATATACAATTAATTGTATGTAATATTGGGTAGTCAATATTTGATGTATACGGTGTGCAATTAATTGTTTATAATACTGGGTTTTCAATATTTAATGTATACGATATACAATTAATTGTATATAATTTTGGGTTGGCAATATTTAATGT
This sequence comes from Bombus affinis, assembly GCF_024516045.1. Taxonomy (NCBI): domain Eukaryota; kingdom Metazoa; phylum Arthropoda; class Insecta; order Hymenoptera; family Apidae; genus Bombus; species Bombus affinis. Next base: position 3,969,694 of record NC_066359.1, read on the forward strand.
ATACGGTATACAATTAATTGTTTATAATACTGGGTTGGCAATAGTTAATGTATACGGTGTACAATTAATTATATATAATATTGGGTTGGAAATATTTAATGTATACGATATACAATTAATTGTATGTAATATTGGGTTGTCAATATTTAATGTATACAATTAATTGTATGCAATACTGGGTTGGCAATAGTTAATGTATACGGTGTACAATTAATTATATATAATATTGGGTTGGAAATATTTAATGTATACGATATACAATTAATTGTATGTAATATTGGGTTGTCAATATTTAATGTATACAATTAATTGTATGCAATACTGGGTTGGCAATAGTTAATGTATACGGTGTACAATTAATTATATATAATATTGGGTTGGAAATATTTAATGTATACGATATACAATTAATTGTATATAATTTTGGGTTGGCAATATTTTATGTATACGGTATAAAATTAATTGTATATAATACTGGGTTTTCAATATTTAATGTATACGATATACAATTAATTGTATATAATTTTGGGTTGGCAATATTTTATGTATACGGTATACAATTAATTGTATGTAATATTGGGTAGTCAATATTTAATGTATACGGTGTACAATTAATTGTTTATAATACTGGGTTGGCAATAGTTAATGTATACGGTATACAATAAATTGTAATTAATATTGGGTTGGCAAGTAAGTGATTGCAAATTTTATCATTACCACCTAATGGCAAAATCCGCAATTACTTAATTGCCAACCCAATATTTAATGTACAATATGATCGATTATAGCGTTCAGACGATCAATATATATCGTGAGTACAATACATAGGTCGAGTAATATGCGAATCGAGTGGGAAGTGATTTCTGGTGCAAAAATAGGAATGAGATGTGGAATAATATTTGTTCGTCGAAAGCTTGGTTTTCGAGAAATTCAAGTTTGAAAATTTCCGAAGTATGCTTTAACTCGGTTAATTGTCCACTGGATATGAGTAAGTAATAGGTTATTGTACAATAAATGTGAAAATAGATAAAAAATGCAGGATAAAATTGAAGCAAAATGGGTTTTAAAACAATACAATTTTTCGACGCTATATGTGTTACTGATATAACTGTTTTTTAGCTTACTCAGATCTATCTAATCAAATTTATTTAAAAGAATGCAAGAATTTCATCTCTCATGTGTTTCTCAACGACAGTGATCTGAGAAACATCGCGAGTCCTTGACAACTGTGCGGTTTCTGAATGCGAAAAAGATATTATAACTGTAAGCACGTCGACGATTACTAATACACGAACTAATAACGCAGTAATTCCCATTCAAGAGTTACGCTAATTTCAATTTTCAATGCATCAAACAGATTTATAATGATACTTAGCCACATAATGATATTATGATATTAGGAATATTACATACATAATAAAAATATATGTATAATTGACGTATATAAGAAAATTGAACAAGATGGATAATGAATTAAATAAGATGAATAATTCATTTGCTCGATATATTGATCGACCGACTTGCGCTGTTTTCGAATTCCTGCATACAATCTTTCCCTTTAAAGCCTGAACGCGAAAAACGCGATTAATCTACTATTATGGCACTTTTATCCAATTTATAAAAAAAGGATATTTTAGAAAAAAAAAATGCTTATTCGCTGTTGCAAATTTCACACGAATCGAGTCATCGTTGGAAGCTTTTTCAGTCGATGTATATTTCTAAAGTAAATTTTCGGATCACAGACATATGATCTCGATCCACCGATGACAAATACTCCTTTGTGACTTGGCAATTTTCCAATTTTAATGGTATCATTATAAATCTATTTCACGCACGCATATACTGTAGTGAACGTTTCCCTCGAATGGGAATTACTGCGTTATTAGTTCGCGTATCAGTAATCGCCGACGTGCTCGCAGTTGTAATATGTTTTTCGCATTCAAAAGCCGCACAGTCCTCAAGGACTCGCGTATCTCCATATTACAATGCATTAAACTTTCTGTCAGGTACTAAACATCGAAACAAAGGGAGAAGTTAATACGCGGACACATCGATTAGCTTGTTATTTTCCAAGTTCCACTCTCGAATATCGCAAAGAAAAGGAGAAAAATGTGCGTACGCATATGAAAGCGAGAAATCTGTCGCCAAGCGAAATGGTCAGATCTTTGAAACGTGTTAATAACGTTTCGAGTGGATGCGTGTGTAAACTCGAGTAAACGTGGTGAGTTAATAACGTGCTAAGGGAAGGGTCTCGATCTGGAAGGTTGTTATTTAACGTTGCTGATGGCACGGTTTACGAGCACTGTTTCGCGTCTTACGTCAGACGTTCGTGACATCATACGTTGATAATAAAATATTCCACTGATCGAGACGAGGATAACAAATTATCGCAGTTTGCGGTGGCAACAGAAGGCACGAGCGAATCGAATTTCTCGTGGACGTAGGAATTTCTGCGAGAATTTGCGGCCAAATTCACAGTGGTTAGAAATCGGTCGAGTTTGCTTTCTAACGTGGCTCTTGATCACAGTCGTAGCGGGCCACGGTCCTCAAAGTCAAGAACGAAAGGCAATCGTGTGTCTGACACGGTTCGTTACGCTTAATTCTGTCGTTTGTCTTGGTTGTGGCCTAATCGAAACCGCAACACATGCCACGTGCACGCTCGTGCTCAATTTTAGTCGTCTCGGAAGTCCATTGTATTCCTGCAAGTTTTATTCGGTCGAATCGTCTCTGGAAACGTTGTGTCCAATGTTTATGCAAATAACGATTAAATCACTTGTTTATTATTCCGTAGAAATATATTTATCATAGCGTAGGAATTTTGTGAAGATGTTCAAATTTTTGTTTAGCGAAAATAACTTTTAGCTTAACATTATATCTTTTCCTCTAAATGAATTGCCCCGACACGACGATGACTGCCCTGACACGATGATGTCTAGTGTTAGCGGAAATTATAATATATCAAGCTTGCGTTATCTTGTTGAAATATTTATGCATCGTATTAGTGTCGACGTTCTGTTAGTTTGAAATATTAGCTTTAAGCCGGATATTAACAGAAATGGGAATATCAATCCGAAATATCGGTTTACGTTCGAACTCAATTTTAGCATAAGGTGTGCTATATTATCTGCGTAATAATGTTTCGAGAATATCATTGTCGGGAATTTGTTTAATCGAATTGCCTGCCAATCGAGCGAATTCAAAATTAATAAGCACGAAGCAATTTCCGTTTTTGTGAAAACGATTCAAATTTTAGAATTAGAAATGACAAATTAAAATGCGGCCGATCCTCGAATAAACAGATCATCACGACCATCAGAAATGAGGAATTTTAGATGCCACATACGTATTTCCTCGACTGTTGTTGAATTTTTGATGTCGGCTCGATATTAAATAATTCAAAATCTGCTAAGTCCGATTAACTGTTCTTTAATAAAAAATTTGTATCGTGGAATTAAGTATTAAAAACAGATTAGATTTGTGTCTTTTGTATTATTTATTTACAAGAATATTTTAACGTCGAAAATCTATTAAATCACAAAGATTATTCTATTAAAGTTTCGCAAAATTAAATTGTGAAACCATCGTATTATCGTACCATTGTCTCTCTAAAAGCGTTCCATCGTTTCTTTGGAACGAAATGAAAAGAATTAGATTAATTCTAGTTATTTTGATCCGTAGCTTGGCACAGTTCAGCCACGGAACAGTCGAGTATTAGTAATAGGTTTCAGAATGAAAAATCAGATCAAAAATCAGAATCATAGACACTTACGTGCCTTATACCTCACGAAGGTATACATTCTTCCATTTGTATTTTGTTTCTTTAATTTGCCTGTTCTCCTCCTCATTTGTATATCTTCAGATATCTTTCTTCTTCAAAATTTTGAAATAATTTAATCTTAAGCAGCGTGGGATACAGAATAAAGTAGAAAAAAATATATGTCGAATATTGAAATCAAAGAAATTTTCGTATAATATTTGTATAATGCAATTTTCATTTCGGCTCACACAGAACAAACAAGAACAACAGGGTCAATTCGTCACATACAGTACAAGTCTGTTTGTACGAGTTCCTTGGACTATAAACGGTTTATAAAATTGTGTAATTGGTATAATAGGAGCTGACAAATTTTCTTCACTTTCTGTTATTTCTTTGAAACTTTCTATTATTTTTCCTACAGCGAATTGAAGCAGTCAGAGTTCAGCTAATCGTCTGGTATCCATGTCAAACTTTCATTCCAATAAACGCAGTTCTATCGTACATATTAAATAAAGCCATCTACTTAAGAAAGAGAAAATTTGCAATTGCAGTTCTGAATCTTGAAACCAGTTTCTCGCGTATAGTAACTAAGTCAAGAGCAGCCCAAGGTGGACAAAATGGTGGGAACTCGCGCGATCTGGTCAGACCGGGTCCCAGTGTGGCGCGAACGATTCAGCGATGAGTCAGAGGGCTGAAAGGACTCGCGCGAAAGTGTGTCGGGGCGTGGAGAGTAGGGAAACGAGCGAAGAAGCGAGAGAGTATGGTCGCGTAGGAGTAAACGCGTCGCGACGCATCACAATTAACGCGAATTGTCGGTTCGGTTGGGGCGCCGTTTCCGCGACGACCGAACCAGAAGCCTCTTCTCGGCTGGTGCATGCCGGGACGCGTGAGTTTGCAGCCGGTTAACTTGGTCGAAAGCAGCAGACAGCTTTTTCCAGCGACGGCTGGGCACGATCGTAAATCGCTTTTACGCGCGCCGCTTCTTTGTCCCGTTTCTTTTGCAGCGTGCGTGCCCCTCGACATGCTCACGACCTCGTCGCGATCTCGTTACTCCATATGTACGATGTAGGGTGCTGCCGTAAATCATTTTGATGGCTGGAATCATGTAGCAGACGGCCGCTTTAATTACTATCATTTTAGTCGTCTGACTCTTGGCTGGTTGTTGGATAAGATAGATTCTAGGGAAAGGGGAATAGACTGGTTGTGAGGAAGATGTATTGCAGGTAGCAATTAGGATTTGTGATAAGTCGTTTCATAGGAATATTAGTGTATCGATTAACTATAATAATTTTGATGCTTTGACTCTTGGTTGGTCTAGGATGAGATAGTTAATTGAAGAAGATTTGAATAGCTGTGAGGAAGATGTGTTGCATATAGCAATGAGAATTTGTGATAGGTTGTTTCAGAGGAATATTGGTGTTTCTATTAATTATAATAATTTGTATCACTTGACTTTTGGTTGTTGTAGAATGAGATAGCTAGTGAGAGGATATAGTAATGAGAATTTGTGATAGGTTGTTTCATAGGAATATCGGTGTTCCTATTAACTATAATAATTTGTATCACTTGATTTTTGGTTGTTGTAGAATGAGATAGCTAGTGAGAGGATATAGTAATGAGAATTTGTGATAGGTTGTTTCATAGGAATATCGGTGTTCCTATTAACTATAATAATTTGTATCACTTGATTTTTGGTTGTTGTAGAATGAGACAGCTAGTGAGAGGATATAGTAATGGGAATTTGTGATAGGTTGTTTCATAGGAATATTGATGTTCCTATTAACTATAATAATTTGTATCACTTGATTTTTGGTTGTTGTAGAATGAGACAGCTAGTGAGAGGATATAGTAATGAGAATTTGTGATAGGTTGTTTCAGAGGGGTTTTGATTAACTATAATAATTTGTGTCACTTGACTTTTGGTTGATGTAGAATGAGATAGCTGGTGAGAGGATATAGTAATAAAAATTTGTGATAGTTTGTTTCATAGGAATATTGGTGTTTCTATTAACTATAATAATTTGTATCACTTGACTTTTGATTGTTGTAGAATGAGACAGCTAGTGAGAGGATATAGTAATGGGAATTTGTGATAGGTTGTTTCATAGGAATATTGGTGTTCCTATTAACTATAATAATTTGTATCACTTGATTTTTGGTTGTTGTAGAATGAGACAGCTAGTGAGAGGATATAGTAATGAGAATTTGTGATAGGTTGTTTCATAGGAATATTGGTGTTTCGATTAGCTATAATAAATTTGATGATTTGATTCTATAAGATAATTAATTGAAAAAGATTTGAATAGCTGTGAGGAAGATGTGTTGTATATAGTAATGAGAATTTGTGATAGGTTGTTTCAGAGGGGTTTTGATTAACTATAATAATTTGTGTCACTTGACTTTTGGTTGATGTAGAATGAGATAGGTGGTGAGAGGATATAGCAATGAGAATTTGTGATAGGTTGTTTCATAGGAATATTGGTGTTTCTATTAACTATAATAATTTGTATCACTTGACTTTTGGTTGTTGTAGAATGAGACAGCTAGTGAGAAGATATAGTAATGAGAGTTTGTGACAGGCTGTTTTGCAGGAATTAATATCCCGATTAACTATAATAATTTTGATGGTTTGACTCTATAAGATAGTTTGTTGAAGAAGATTTGGATAGTTGCGAGGAAAATGTGTTGCATATAGTAATGAGAATTTGTGATAGGTTGTTTCATAGTGATTAGTATTCCGATTAACCATAATAATTTTTATTGCTTGACTTTTGGTTGACGTAGAACGAGATAGTTGGTTGAAGGAGATTCGAATAGTTGCGAGGAAGATGTGTTGCGAGTAGCAATGAGAATTTGCGATAGGTTGTTTCACAGGCACTGGTCATTTCAACGCTTGATGTTATGTTATCTTATCATCTGACGAAGTTTAAATGTTCCAGGGATTTAGTTTAGAAGAATGTTACATTGTTGGAATATTTTTATTTTTTAATGGGGTATATAGAGTTTTAATGGGATATATATGAATTAGAAAAGTATGTAACGTGTCTTGTTATTTTTGACGCGACCGCTGTATAGACAACAGTGACGCGATGTTTGATGCAGTTGTTTGACGAATTTGGATTTGAAGAATAGCTTGCAAAATTTTGAATATTTTTCACTCTATCGAGTTCTGGATATTTCGGAAACTCAGCTTTAAAGAATTATGCATCCAGTTTTGTTTTATTCTGGAAATTTTATTACCGACGGAACAGTAGGTATTTTGGGAAATGTAATTCTGAATAATTCGCAGAATTCTAAATATTTTTGCTAATCTATTTCTAAGAAACAATCTAAATTATTAATATTTTCGATTTTAAGGAAACGTTATACGGAATTCTAAGTATTTCCGTGCCCTGACTCCAAGGAATAATTTATATTATTCCAAATATTTGATGTCAGTAAGTCTCGTCATATTGTCAATTCTGATTAATCACATTACCGAAGAATTTTTATTATTAATTTGTAAGAAATGCTAACGAGATTTATCACGAATATTATTGAAATGATGTTATCAGTTGTCACCAATAATTAGTGATCTATCTAGTGCACGATATTTTCAAAAAAGGTGTCCTAACAGTAACACGGATCTCACATTTCGATAATGGAAAATTCTTGTAGTTATATGTTAATTATATGTAAATACGTCCATGAAATTCAAGGATGACAATTCTTCATTAAAAAATGAATGACATTGTCCATTAACAGTAATGACTTAAGCGATATTACTGAAAATAATCCACGGCAAACAATAAGAAAGATAACCTCTCAAATCGAGGTAAATTATTTTGCTATTATTCGTCGTTTCGTTTAAACAACTGAGCAATATACGAGAGTTTGAAACGATGATATAAACACGTAGGCTACGTTTGGTTAAAGTTCCGTTCGAAAAATACCGAGAAAAATCCATTACAATAAAACCGGAAGCAGCATGGAAGAAGGTTGGTCAAAAGAGTAGCAAAATATCTCTTCAGCCACGTAAAATTCGAAGCCATCGTTCTGTAAGTCTTAAGATATAAAAGCACAATCATTTATAGGGAATGTGATGGAAAATTTAGAAAAAACTGTAGATGAAACCGAGATGGTGTCCTGAAACGTATTAAAATACACTGCATCTTCCTTTAGAAGTAAGTTACAATAACAATATCAATCAACAATTTCAGCAACATGTTGCTGCGTACTATACGTAAATGTCGACTTCCGTTTGCAAAATGGCCTTTGAATTTTTCCATTTTGTGCATTCGTTTCGAGGTTATCATCGTTCGATACGAGAAAGTTCCAATTCGCCTTTCGCATCAACTTGCTTCTACATCGCATTTGCCATAAACGATCGCACTTACAGAGAACGATGCCTCGTTGGAATTTTAGACGCCCGAAGGCCCAGAAATTTGCCATTTTTTTTCACCATCCTGCTTTCCCAGAAGAACGGCGTACACAACCAGGACATCGATTCCGCGGAAACTCGCGCACAGAAGAAAAATACAGGACGAGGTAGAGACGCATCGTGGCACAAAGAGGAATTGGACGGACTTTGCCGCGCACAAAGCGGCCACAAGACCGGGAACCACGGTGCAAATAGGTATGAAAAAGGAAGGAGCGTGCAGTGAAGGGGCGTGGGTGTACCGCCAAGCACTCTCGACAACCCTCTTCTCCCTGCTAGGTCCGGCCGCGGTTCCCTCGCGCTACCGGAGAGGCTGCAGAGCAGCTTACATCGCGAAACTGCCCTAATAGTCCATTGTCTAACATCCGAGCGACAAATCCTCGCCTCTATACCTCGACATCCGGCTCGACGACGCGCCACGTCTCTCTCGTTCAATTCACGAGTCCCTTGCATCGTGCTACACTCTGTTCAATTTCGGCTTCGATACAGCTCCTCCGACTGTTTATCTTCGCAGGCTGGTTTCTCGCGTCGAGAAAGTCGATTCGAACGGCTGGAAGAATTTTTTATTTGAAGATTTGGTCTTTGGTCTTCTGCGATTGTTGCACGTTCAGCTGATATCCAATTGAAAATTTGATGGAATCGTATTAAATGCGTGTTAATTTAGATTCATTTAGAGGGTTCATAACCTCTCGAAGTGCCACACGGACTAATGGAATATCTCGGTTGCCATTCAGAGATTGTGAAAAGCAATTATGCGACGCGAAGAATTTTCGGTTTCAAAAGTCTGACAAGTCTGCTTAATTATTCTACCATAACTCTATATATTCTACTATGTTCATTCGGTAATTCTGTCGCGCACTCGTCTTAATTTAGAAATTAAGCACTTCGTGATCTGCTGCTGTCGTACAGAGGCGTTCACTTGGTTTCCGTTTGATGATGACGAGGGAAGAGCTTTCGCTGACGAGAGTTTCTGTTCTAAGAATTGAATGCGTTTGTCAATGTTGGTATCGATTATAAAAATATGATGGAAATCCTGAATTAATTTCGAGATTTAACATTTCGCACGCTACTGCATAGATATCTGACATTTGGAGGTTATAAGTAGAAATTTGTGCCGAAAATAATCTTCCTTTCGAGAACAAACTTCGTTCAACCGTTTTTCTATAGTTTTTGGACGATTTGGTGATATATTTTCACTTCCAAGATTTCCACTGAGAAATTGTATTTGTTTGAAAGTTTGGTATCGCACAGTTGGCTGTCCTGGTTCCCATTTGAAGTAAAAGGAAGTATCGAGGAGAATTTTTATTTTGACAAGGAAGTGCTAGCTTGTTCCATGTCTGTACGATATTCACTCATTTGTTTAGTTTGGAGATTTCAGGCTTGCCATAATATAACGAAAATTTTACTATTCCATCTCCTTGAAAAAGGTGGAATTTTTTTATCAAAGGTTTGTAGCATACGCGGCTTTGACCAATCGTAACCTTCCAATGACCATAATTCGAGTCAATCGGAGACTAGAGAACCATAACCCTAGTTAAAATCTAGATGACCTACTAATAGTTTTAATAACCAATTAACCTCCCTATAAAATCAACAGTTATGTCTGCATCGGAATTCTTCGACACCATGACGCGATTAAAATCAATAAATTTTTCATCTAATTTTATTCTTTTTTTTTTTATCAAATCTATTTTGTTTTAGCTTCGACCGAGCCCCCAAAAATGTTTTTGGTCCGTGTCTTGACAAGAAATAGAGTACATAATGGTCTTAATTGGCATCTGTAAATTATATAAACAGTTACACCGATCAAATATTGTCAAAATTACGACGTCGACGGAAAATTAACGGAAGTCGATTATCTCACAGAGGCGTGACCCGACTTTTGGCACACTGTGTACATGAGACCTGACGAGAATGCCCGTCCTCTCGGCTCTTATTCGTGACTCAATGACAGAGAAAGCACGTGGCGGAGAAACGCCTGTGAGTCATTATCCAGAAATACACGACACAGACTCGAGATACCGTATATATTGAATGTCAATCGTTTCTTTTCGACAACTCGACCAGTCGCTCCTCCAATCTTCCTCCGCCGGGATAACTTAATTTCTGTCAGTTTATTCTTCCAACAGATTAAATTCACTGCACACACAAACACACACATATATTCTCGCGGTTCGTGACACAATCAGGTCAACGTTTGGAGCGATCGAATACACATACTGCCTCCTGTGGTCCCTGAATAGTTGAGAAACCCGATCCTAAAATTGTTTTCCGCGCTACCGTCCTAACCTAAACGAACCTCAAGTACGGTTTACGTCATGGCTTCTCGATGGACATTCTACAGGCGAGATCGGGTGATGACGATTTCTTCAAAGCTTCGCGATTACGAAACCGTTTCGGAACCGAGATTACCCGGTAGAGGATCGATTCGATTTCACCACCCTTGCTGCCTCTCTGCCCTAACGCCAAACAAAATAAGTCGCTAGAGCTAAAGAAACGAAACTGTCAATAGTCTAACTTGGCTTTCACACTGGTGTGAAAGAGGCGCTAACGCGTCTTGTACAAGAGAAACGACGCTCGGTTTGGGAAGATGTCGGTGGAGTAGAATTTATACATTTTGTATATTACGACCCGATTGAAATTGTACTTGTGAATTTCTTCAAAGGAGAATTTTTATTCTGCCTTCTCGACGTTTAAGTCGAACGAACTGATCGTATAACGAAGCAGAGACTTTGATAAGTATCTTGTTAATTATGTAAGAGTAATTTTTATCTTGCCGAGGTCGCGATTGTTCCGACAGATACGTGTAAAGTCTAAGTATTCTTAAATTCATGATTTTCTTATAATTCTTTATACTTCAATTTATATATATGTATTATATTTTATATTAATTTTAACACGATTAAAGACTTTCCGTATATTTATACAGTCTTTTCGTATTTCTAATACAAATCGTTAAATAATCTTTTTCATATTTCTTATATAAAATAATTTTCTTGCTAAATGTACAGATGAAATCTCTCCGATTGCGATGAGTTTTTAATATATCGTCGGGACATGATTCTGAACAACGTTTTTCTATACGCTGGTATTCTTATAACTGGCCGTAGGCCTTAGTTTGCGAGATATTCGCAAAAAACTGTCGATATCGTTTTACAGCGAATTCTGATTATATAGTCGTGCGTTTATAGTTGCGTAAGCGTCAGTATTATTGGTTGGCGGCCGGTGGCCGCTTATCTTTTGTTTATATACGAGAGGCGGTCGAGCTTAAAGGTCCTGTGCACAACGCGACTATAAGAAATGTGACGTGCGGCGGCTGGATTTGAAAACGCTAACCTGAATACGATACATTACGGTACATTGTTGATATTCGCTTCTAACTTATAGCAGACCTTTCTTACGCTCTCGCATATGCACGTTGTGCACAGGGCCTTTAAGTTCGTCCGACATGCGTTTATAAACAAAAGATAAGCGACCGGCGGCCAACAACCAATACGAACGCACACGCTGCGTCACAGATGTACGACCATAAGCAGAATTCGTTGTAGCGATGTGGACAGGTTTTTGCGAGTATCTCGGAAACTACGCGAGAAGCGAGATATACAGGAAATAATTGTCCATTGATCTCTCCTACCAAATATGAAAAAATCATCGAAATCGATGAAGTGCCGTTCGATGTGTACATTTATTATTGTAGTAAATACTTTTATTCCGTACAGGATAAAAATAATCTGCAACCTAATTTACGAGCGTTACTGAACGTTGTGACAATGCAGCTTAACCTTTGAACGAGGTTCTAATATCTTTTCCTTAGCGCTTGGCGAGCCGTGATGATAAAGTGGAATTTAATGACTTCCATTCATAGTAAGCGCAATAAAAAAAGCCTGCGATAAATACGTATTTCTATCTTAACATAGTAGAAGTAATTTACAATTTAACGGGTAAAGTAGTCAAACATATCACTGACACTTTAACTTGATCCTTTCATTGCTTCGGCTGAACTTTTAATATTTCTTTTTTTTTTTTTTTTAATGTGGTTGAAGTTAATTGACCGTGGTAGACAGTTTAATAGTTGTTATTGGCCTTAACACGTTGACTGCCATCCAAACTTTTTTTTACACTTTGTCCTGGAAATCGTAGCAGATGAAAATACATTATCCTAAGTAACGTTTAATTTTTGCGAAATATTAAATTGTATTTGCGTAATTTTTCTTTTTTTACTATCGAAATCAAAATTGTTTTAAATTATGTACATCGTTGATAATCTTTTATTATACTGAAAAATTTAGTGACGTGGTTTATCGATGATCACCGTGACAGACAACTCGTTGATCGGAATTAAAACGAAGGTCGAGAAAAATTATACTACAATAGACTTGAACCGACTATATTACAGATCTAACTTAAGCAAAATCAATCTAATTCACAAGATCTAAATCACTGATATTTTAATTGAACGTTTTGTCAATGGCTTTTGAGACACAGGTGTCACTGCAATCTGTTTCTTTTTTTAACATAGTTTCTGAATAAACATAAGCCAAATATTATAATTATTAACTTTTAGCAATTTTTCTAAGAAATATAACAGATACTGAGTAATATAGGAGTTTCTTGGAAGCCGACTTCACTGTTTGTCAATTTTTTAATTCCATTACCTGACCATATGATTAGCGTGTGTAACTTCTTAACAGAATAATTGTTTCACTTCTATAAACTTACTTGCCGTGTGAATTCTAGACAAATCTTAAAAAGCATTTGCATAATCATCACGTCTTTCTATCATGCTACTTGTGCTTGTCAACAGATATTCCATTACCTGACCATATGATTAGCGTGTGTAACTTCTTAACAGAATAATTGTTTCATTTCTATAAATTTATTTGTCTTGTGCAGATTATAAATAATCGTGAATTCTAAACAAATCTTAAAAAGCATTTGCATAATCATCACGTCTTTCTATCATGCTACTTGTGCTTGTCAACAGATATTCCATTACCTGACCATATGATTAGCGTGTAATTTCTTAACAGAATAATTGTTTCACTTCTATAAATTTATTTGTCTTGTGCAGATTATAAATAATCGTGAATTCTAAACAAATCTTAAAAAGCATTTGCATAATCATCACGTCTTTCTATCATGCTACTTGTGTTTGTCAACAGATATTCCATTACCTGACCATATGATTAGCGTGTGTAACTTCTTAACAGAATAATTGTTTCATTTCTATAAATTTATTTGTCTTGTGCAGATTATAAATAATCGTGAATTCTAAACAAATCTTAAAAAGCATTTGCATAATCATCACGTCTTTCTATCATGCTACTTGTGTTTGTCAACAGATATTCCATTACCTAACCATATGATTAGCGTGTGTAACTTTTTAACAGAAGAATTGTTTTACTTCTATAAATTCATTTGTCGTGTGCAGATTGGAAATAGCCGTGAATTCTAAACAAATCTTTTAAAAAACATTTGTAACATCATTTTTTTTTTCGTCATTCTACTTGTGCTTGTTAACAAATATTGTCACATAACAAACGCACATCTCTTTTTTTTCTCCTGTTTATACAGTTGATTGATATAGCCTCTGGCTGTCTCGTGTTACAATATAACCATTTAGAAGCGGAGTAAATCCGATTACAAACGACACCTCTCGCGATTTCCACGATTGCACTCGATTTAATCTTCGTACGCTATACCGATCGAAGATCAGTTTGGCCAATCGAAACGATAGACACGTGTTGACCTGATGAAAATTACAGGACGGTGGAAGCTTGGCAAGTCGAGTCAACGAGAAAATTCAGTTACCAAAGTCATCAGAGGTCGAAATCAGCGATTCAATGCGTGTACTGGCATTTGACACAAGGATGGCCGGTTGCGCAATCGATTATAATTATATTTCTGATGTAATTGCGCGTGTTACGATGCGGAGAACTGGCGAGCGTTGTCTCTGAGCGTTGCCATCGGGTTTCGGCGAAATTTCAGCCTCGTTTCTCGTTCCCTTTGCCTTTATTTCTTCCTTTTCTTCCTGTTTCGCCTTTCTTTTTTTTTCATTTGCCTCAGCTTTTGAGGGAATAAAAGCGCGATTTCGTATGAAAAGAGTGGCGGAACCGAGGGATTTCCGGCAAATGGAATTCAACTTGCGGCAAGAATGTGGTTCACGGCCCGTTGGTCAGCTTATTAACGATGTTTCAAAGGGGAAACTAATTTTTTCTGGTTTTGATAACGACGTGTCCTCGAATGCGAATATTTGGCACGGTTTCGGTTGTTCGCCAAATATGGACAGTCGTCCATTCGCGGTCCGGGATTGCCTTAATTTGGTCAACGAATAGGCTGTCTGTCTGCCGGAGCAACGGGAAATTTATTCACCAGTCACCGGATGCGCAGACGTTTCTACGAATTTTTCTCTACAATCTTCATCCTTCCGTAGATTTCTTTTCGTCCTGTGGTCTCTCGTCTGCGTCCTGTGCCCTCTAAACTAACGCGCCATGTCGTGTCTCGGTTCGGACGATCGAAAGATGGATCGCCGTGTTTCTCAGCGTGGCGGAAGCTTCCGCTCTCGACTATTTTCGATCCGACGGAAATGGGTCTGTCGACCAATTGTTTGCCTTCGCCGAACAAATACACCTTCTTCCTTCTCTCTCCGCCAAATCAGCCCGTATAGCCGCCCTTCTGTTATTTGTCACGCGTGTTCCACCCAAAAGAGGAAAAGGAGCGAATCATAAATTGCACCGGCGGATTCGGCCACTCTAACAACGAAACGTTTCATGTAAATCGTAGCAGGATCATCCCTCGGTGTTTAACCTCCGTGTTTTCCTTCTCGATGGCCGATACAGGTTCTTCCGACCCCCTTTGATACTTGAACCAATGTTTTTAGAGGGTTCAACGGGGAGAACCGGCTGACGTAGAGATGATTTTTACATTTATCCAACCTCCAGTGGACAAGATTCCCCTCTTTCGGTTAGAGGAGACGGTAGGTTTTAAGAAAATAGGAAAAAATGGTATTTTTGCTTGTCATTTGGATTCCAGCTATTATTCGGGACAACTCTCGATTACCTAGGTGCAAGTTTCCAAAGTTCTACCTTCTGAACGAGACACGGAGGCCTGCAAGGCTCCAAGAAAA
The DNA here is from genome assembly GCF_024516045.1 of Bombus affinis. Classification (NCBI taxonomy): domain Eukaryota; kingdom Metazoa; phylum Arthropoda; class Insecta; order Hymenoptera; family Apidae; genus Bombus; species Bombus affinis. The sequence goes on from NC_066359.1 coordinate 3,984,994, forward strand.
TAACAAGAAACGTATCTCTCAGCCTCGTTTCGATTCCGCGTATTATTCGAAGCTCTTTCGATTACTTAGGTGCGACGAATCTATTCGATTCAGAAGTTTCTAAACTTTGCCTTGCTGCGCAGTCGTGAAGGTCTCTCCAGGTTGCTCGAGAGAAAATAGGAAAAAGATAAATCGTATTTTTTATTGTAATTTGAATACGAGATAACAACGCGTGGCATATTAGCCGTTGAGTTTGATGGTTTTTGAGGGACAGGTCCGAAGAAGATTGATGATCGGTCGGCTGAACGACTCAATGAACTCGAGGAACGAGTCTCCTCGGCTGACAGGCGGGAAAAGTGTGAAGAACGTGAACATGCGTGTCACGTAGGTGATTCCTCCACTCTTGTCGAGAATTAATGAGCCATTCCACTGAATTCGTTTACTCATCGTTGTCGCTTTCTGCCGGCAAAACCGTTCGATTCTTCAACTTCTTGCTCCAATAACTGATAACAGTATTGCGATTTCAAGACACTGACACAAAAATTTCCATTTACGTCACGTTTATAGTGCGACATCATACGACCCGTGTATAATAACCATAATCGCGTAATATGTTGCTGGCTGTTGTTGGATTATACAGAGTTCGTGGTATCTTTCAATCTCGACACGTTGCTTCTTGAACTTAGCAGGACATTTTATGCTAATTATTTAGGAAGCTCGCGTCATGTCGCGCTTCGGTGGTCTTTTAATATGCTGTAGAAACCAACATTTTTTTAATTTAGTAGCAGAAAAAAGAAGAAAAAGAAGAACTGTCGCTACAGTGAATTTTGCTTGTAATTGCGTGCGACAGTGTTGCACATTGATATTTCATTATCAGTCACCCCATGGCGATCATTAAAACGATATTCAAAGCTATACGAATTACAAAGAGAAGATCAAAATTAGACGCACCACTGTAGGTAGAAATCTGTAAATGTAACGATACCGACAGCTTTTTTTTTAATATCTCAGAAACAAAGAGCGAGTAATCGGTTACGCGTACGGGGAAAAATTGTTCAGAATCACGCAGCTGACAGTAGAATAAAAGAATCGTGGAAATCGAAGATGTGCGGCAGCTCTGTGAATAATTAGCAATTTTATTATGGATCTCTACTAAGTACAAAATGATAAAGCTCTATTACAAAATTCTATTTACAAACTCGCATTATTCTTATTTTTACATTTCACTTGGAATATTCCAACGAGCACGATTAGTTCAGAAAGTTAAAAATAACAGACAACTTTAAAAATTGATTGCAAAACACATCATGTGTCGTATCGTGTTATACGACAGAGTTCTATTACAAAATTTATTTTTGCATTATTCTTACTTTTACATTTCACTTGGAATCTTCCAACGAGCACGATTAGTTCAGAAAGTTAAAAATAACAGACAACTTTAAAAATTGATTGCAAAACACATCATGTGTCGTATCGTGTTATACGACAGAGTTCTATTACAAAATTTATTTTTGCATTATTCTTACTTTTACATTTCACTTGGAATCTTCCAACGAGCACGATTAGTTCAGAAAGTTAAAAATAACAGACAACTTTAAAAATTGATTGCAAAACACATCACGTGTCGTATCGTGTGATACTCGACACGTCTTCTTCTTTCACTAAAAAAAGAAGAATAATTTAAATTTCAAATTTCAATGTGCGCATCAACACAGAATGATCTTGGTGTGAACAACAACGAATGAGTCGAAATACCACCGACGACGAATATGTTAACGAGCTTGCTAGCCTAATTGTCTCCTAATAGTCGACAGGGACTAGAGAAAAGAGGCTGTAAAAGACGAGGAATTTGGATTCAGAGTGCGGTGACAGGCAACACGAGGCGCTAAGTGAGTCTCGTAATTTGTCGAACCGCCTCAGGTTTCACCTAGAGGGGTGAAAATGGGTAAAAGGGTCGCGGCTGAGTCTAGAGGATGGCCGAAGGGTGAAGCAGCCGTGGTTAAGCGACGTGTTTAGGCGACGTGCACACGATCCCCCTTGTTTGCTGTAAAAACAAACCTACGTAGCTCTTTAAGAGAGCCTGGTCGATCGCTGAATCGACTTCTGTTTGGTGTCAGGCCAGTGGCAGGCCAACTTCCTCGGGAGATCTTTAGCCGATGATGAAGATGAGCGTGTTCTCAAGTGGTAGATTATCGAGCAATCACGCGACAATGTCAAAACCGCCGCTTTAAAGCTTCGATTACCTTTCTCGGTAGCTTGCGATTCCGTTGATTTGAAATGATAGACGTGTTCGTAGGAATAATTTGATGGATCGGTATGAGGTTTTCTCTTTTATGTAAATAACAGAAGCAACGATGCTAATACCAGCCGAGAATGGAATATAAAACTGACAGGAAAGAGATGTAAACGATAGACTTGAGCCGTATACTGCGCGTAAAAGTCTAATTAAATGTCGTATCGTAGGAAATTTATGAGATTTCTATGAGCAGTTTCGCGAAAAGAAGCCTCCTAGGTCTCTGGTAATTACAAATGCCGAGTGTATTTTCTAGTCGCATAATTGAACTATCTTGAGTCTTTGAAAGGATTGAGTTAAATCTCGTGATAAGATTTATAGCAGTCAGCATTTTATCTCATTCACTTGGCCAATTCTACGATCGAAGATTATTAATTGAACGCTTCTCGTTGAAAAACCGTCCACTATTCGTTTTTAGAAATATCGAAACATCTATTTTCGTACGGCGATGAGAATAATTGATAGAAAACTCGCTGGCAGACCAGCTTGTGCCAAACTTTCGCGAGAATCGCATCGGCTTCTTGCTAATATTAATCCAACGTTTAGTCAGCAACTGCAGGTTATCTTGTTGAAAATGGACTGACTCATTGAAGGAAGTAAGTCCGGTTGAAATTTCACATTGACAGGCATTTTTTCGATTTTTTTCTTCACCGCCACAGGACGTTCAGTTTCAGCCGTTTCGACGCGTGAGTGGCAGATCGCAGCCCGAGGGCCGGAACGTTTCTGTCGGGAAGTTGAAGCCCCGTGATTTCCGCAATTTCACCATTTTCACAGGATTGCCCATAGTATTTGCCCTCCTCGCGCACAAGGGTTGAGATATGAAAGTTCATATGAGATGATCCTGCTTCTTCTGGATCTCATCGCGTCGTTTCGTCCGTTTTACGGCCTGGGAATCAACACGTGACACTTTGGTCTAGCCGTGAGCGAAAGCTTGAGATTTGGTCCCGATTATGGACGTTGCTCTTTCGATAATAGAATCTTCCTTTAAGAGAAAAGGAACGAGCAGACGAAAAGGAACGAGAGAGAGAGAGTATCCGCTATCCCGATAGTGTCTGAAGAAATTTATAACGTCTGACGTAGCTGCAAACGTTTATCTTAACTATACATTGATTATCTTGGTTATATCTATGATCAAAGTTCTGTTTAGTCGCTGTGTTTCTTTGCTGCACTTTCGATTATACTTGCGCCCAAACTGTACTCAAAATCCCCCATTCGATGATTTGATCTATCTAAGACGTCTAAAATCTAACGATTTAGCTTTCAAGGATGTAAAACTACAAAACGCTGGTTTTGTACGCTGAGAAAATATCATATAATCCAAGCGCGGTACCCAGAGAAGCTTAATTTATGACACTCTCGAGTAGCTTTTTCTTCCTAAGTTCCATGATATAGTCCGAAACTTTGGAAGCTTTGCGTTTTCTTACAATTCCAATTTATACTACGCCTTGTGAGTAATACGAGGTGTGATAAGTTTCTAAATATCATTTATGAAGTAGTATTCTTGTACTGTTTTCCGATCGCTCTCACCCGACAGATTAAGAAGAATCCAGTGAATGTACTTTGGCAGACGTTTCTAACTTCAACACCTGGCTCCACAGGTCTTCACGAGCTCATAATTCCAGCTCTTTCGCAACAAACGTGCGTACAGGGGAACTGTCGAAAGTTGCTATACCTGGCAAAGCCTTGCCCGAAGGATTTGCTGGAGCAGAGAGGCAGTTAAAATGCAAAGGCTCGGTCGGGCGAGACTAGCGCCACCTATGCAGCACATAGTTCGCCACTGTTTAGTATTCCGGGCGCTGACAGCCCTCTTTTCCACGTCTAGTCGTCCAGCTATCGTAGCATGGTTCGACATGGCATGTTCTTCACATTAATATAGAGCGGCTTAAGACAAAAGACGATCGGCCAGTCTCGCCAGATTCTTCCCTCGGAGATGCTGCTCTCCACCCACAACGCCATCTAGCTCGCCAGCGCGTATATTTTCGTTAAGTCGAAGCCTCTGGAAGTCTCTCAAATTGGGGGATTTCTCGCTCTCGGCCTCTATACGTGCCGGATCTTGACCTTTGAAGCAGCCTCGCTGCAAAGGAACAGATTGATCCTGATCATCACCGAGGACTCCGGTCTGGCGCCAGTTGCTCGAGTGTTTAGACAGCTAGTCATGAGCGTGAGTAGGTGGTGCGATGATCGATCACGAGTCAAAAGGTGGGACGATGCGTATTTGGAATGCTCGTTTCTCAGCTCTGAAGCCTAGGACCTTAGGATCTTGGATTTGGGGATTTGCAGTCGAAGAATTTAGAGTGCAAGTTGCAACGATTTAGGATTGAGAGATGCAATTTTAAAATTTAGGATTCGAAGTGTATTAGGGTTCAGGGATGATGAGTCAATAGCTTAAGACCAATTCAAGAGTTGAGGATTCGAAATTGAAATTTAGGCTGCAAATATCCAGGATCGAGAACTTCAAGTTTCAGCAGTCCGAGTATTCAGGATTACAAAATTTAGAGATTCGACTGTGCAGGATTCAAGAGTTCAGAATCCAAGACAAAGAGACTGAAAGATGTCAGATCCACGAATTTTAGGATGCAATCATTCGGACTGCGAAGATCCAGGATCCAAGGACCTTGGATCCCAGGGATTGGGATCGGAAAATTTTCCAGTATAAGGATTTTGATTTGCACGATCTACGGTCCAGAAACTTAAGATCCAGGATCCTTAGGCATAAGAATGGTTTAGTATTCAAATATTCCTGAGAAATTTGCCAACCGAGTATCTTTCGTCGAATTATCCAGAATCCAGAGGATCTAGGATCCAATTCAGCTTTCGTTTTGCAAACAGCCAAAATGATTCTACTTAAAAGAGTATTCCGACGTTGGAAACACGCGGAGAAGCTACTGAATTCGCGAAATAATTAATTCAAACTTCTACGAAACACAAACTTCTAATGATCTTTGCATCCTGGTAAAAATAGCCAAGATATTGTCTCGCCTAATCGCCCGTTCAACGCCAATTGTCTCTCGTGGCATCTATATAAGACGAGAAGAAGCAGCGGAGGTAAAGAATCGATACTTTGCCATCTATTTTCACGCGAAGACGAGAGTTTGGTTTCGCGAAGGCGAGTCTGGTCAAGCTCGAGGCGAGGTTCTCGCTCGCATTATGCAATCAACACGTGTGTGCAAACTGCACGGGACCGGCTTAACGATATGCAGACGCGCTTGCTTATTTTTTTCAGGACCAGTTCTCCAACTGTGTGAGTCATCGGTCGGACTCATTTTTGCACCAGGTTTAACGACCTCGTTTACTTGTTCTCCTCGTCTCTTTCTCGAGGCTCGTTGATCCACCTTCTTTCCCTCCACCAACCTTGCAATCTTACAGTTTTGTCAAACGTTTACGACCATCGAATTTAGTGGCTCTAACCATAGCTGAGTTGGCGATGGTGATTCACACGCGACTGGCTGATGAGAGTCGAGTCATTTTTCGATCATCCTCGGCTCAATTATGTCTTTCTAATATATATGAGAAGAGAAGTATTGTTAGATATATGAGAAGAGCCACACTAATTTGCACGATCCTGTGTTTAACGTCTTGCAACACGAGAAATCCTTTCTGTTTGTTACAACGAGAGCAACGTTAAACTACGAAAATTCAAGAACTGTGTAAGTATATTGATCTTTTCACATTCGTTGTTCCTCAACCGTTAACTCTCAGTTGACAGGAATAAGAGATTAAAATTAATAATTCGCATATCGTTGTGAGAGTATGAAAAGACAGTTTGCGAGAAGCGCGACACTGTGGCAAGGAAAAATGAAATATATTACGTTTATTAGCGGTGTCATCCACTTTCAAGTGTCCAGATCATCAATGGATCCAGGTCATCGATGGATCCATTATGTAACACGACAGTGGTTGGATGTTTTGTGTTAGGAGAAAAGGCTTCGTTATCTTTTATCTTCTCGTTTTGTCCTCGAGGTTTCTTTGTAACGAAGCTGTTGAAATTGTCACATTCACATTGTTATTCGACAATGGAGCTCGAAACGTGTCTACGATAGATTTGAAACGGATTTAATTGTGATATATTGTAATCCTTACAGAGACACGATTTTCTAGAGAACAAAGCTTCCTATTATTAATGTCTGATGAAAAGATTTTTCTACCTATACATATTGTTAGGAGGCCTGAGTCAGTGGAAATGTCAAAAGTCCTCGCACGATTCATATGGCAGCTAAGTGATTGCGGATTTTGTCATTAGGTGATATGGACAAAATCCGCAATCACTTGGTTGCCAACACACTATCGACGCGTGTGTGATATCAACCACATCTCAATCAACATCAGAAACCAGGCCGCACACCCAGGACAAGATGGCAACCAGATGTCTGCACATCCTTGCTGCGTACCCTCAATATTCTTAAGGACCCACTCCCAATCTTGGCATTTTCATGGTTAAGGTCCTTCAGACTAAACAAGCATTTTTTATTTAGAGTATTCTTTACATTTTTGTCTACTGCGGGAAGATACGGGAATCTTCTCACGTTCGGTATCTTCCTCGGCAGCTTTCTCTCAAGGGCGGTTAGCACCCTTCTTCACCCACCAACCTAGAAAATTTGCCAATTGACAGGGAAGTCTATTTCCTTCGCTCTCCTAATGAAAACTTGTCCTTAGCAAATCAGCTCTTTTCGTGTCCTTAGACCCAGCCATCATTAGCTTTCCTCCGCCACAATATTGTCAACCTAAACTTTACTGATTCTTCATCTTTCGAACAGTGAACATCTCTTTACCGGGTCTCTACCCTTAGATCAGTTGCCTACTTAATTCATAGAAAGTTGTTAGAGTAAAGTTTGATTTGTACGTGTCAATTCAGTGTATACTCAATTGTGACTATTGAGTGCATAATAAAGTGTAATAAAAAGAAAGTTAATAGTTGTGTTTCCTTCTTGCTTTTATATAATCTGAGTTTGTGACTTGTGATCTTACGTGATACAGTACAGTCGAATCTTCTTGGTGCATTCTCAGAATCGCTCCTCGACTGTAATGGACACTATCGCGTAAATATTTGAACACTCCTGTTTCGCCCTCGATCACTTTGCATCCGCTGATCAATTCGTATCGTTATACGATAATCGAATCGAAGTTTGATACGATAGACCCCTTACGTGAATTATCTGCTACAGATAAACGAACAAATTGAATCGTGCACGAAGATTTAGAATATGACTGGATTAGTATACCTACAGTAGTTTGTACAATTTCAAATCATCGTATTGCCGAATATCATTAACCCATTAACCATGGCCCTACTTAAGAGAAATGGTCCCTATGACCATGACAAGAAAGGAATTCTTCATGGAGTTTATCGAAAACTTACTGTTCAAAGCGATTGATAGACAACGTTACTTCGCAAACATCGCATCTTACATTATTTATAACAGAGGAAAAAAGGAAAAATTATTTATTTAAAAGAAAATAAGAAATAAGAAATTAAATCATATTTCGTCTTCTTTAAAATGGTCAATACAATAAACTGATACAGGCAAGATGCTGACAAACGGGTCAAACGTGACCTCTCACATCTGAAGAATACTTGGCGACTGAAATAAAAAGCAACGCGAGGATTAATCCGCGCTCGGATGCAAATGGGTTGAAAGAATGGAAGCTAAATATTGGGCTGGCAACTAAGTGGTTGGGGATTTTGTCATTAGGTGGTATTGAGAAAATCCGCAATCGCTTAGTTGCCAACCCAATAAAAGTTCGTCGCACCTGTTCTATTTCAGGTATCTTATTTGTCCGCTCAATTACGTTCTATTTATATTTTATTTACATTTTGTTATCACACGCGCTCAGTACATTTTTGCGTCCTTAAATCCCCCATAAGTGTACAAATATCCATAATCTAGCGATAAGGTTTGATATCGGCCAGTTTCGAGCGTAATTTTCACGTTAGAAATTCACTTGATAAAATAGCACTTTTCGTACATTATCGACGAGTGACGCGAACCGAATTTTGCGATATTCTAGACGCGGATTAACACGGGACACCTGTGAGTGGATCTTTGTCGTTTCATCGTTTCATTTGACATATTTTCTAAAAAAAGTGCGCCGATTGGGGCGAAGTTTATTTTCCGATAAATCGTCAGCAACGTGCAAATACGCGAAGAAGCGAGCAGAGTTTATAAAAAAGTCAAACGATTGATCGTTACAAAGCCTATACCAGTTGAGTTTGTACGTGGTTCGTGTCACCTAATCAAACGACAAGGTAGTGTGAGCGGAAGAAAATTGAGCGAGGGGGTCGACAGTAGACCAAGAGGCTCGATGTTTGCCGCAACTTCGTCCCCATAGTCGAAGTTCCGAGGACGAATTTCCCGTTGGCCACTTAAGCTGCGCCGACACGTATTTCCCATGCATTTTAAGGATTTCGGACAGCGCGAGGGGCCCGGTGTTTTGTCGAAGTATGAGCACGTAGTTGTCGTGAAAGGATCATAGAGTGGACTTAGCCGGAGAATCCCGTGTAAAACTTGCCCGGAATAACAAAGTTTCGTCTCTAACCTATACCACCCTCTCTCGCTTCTTTCTAATTCTTTGTCCTCTTCGCTCATGGAAACGAGCTTTAATCGACCTGACTTACTTTTTTCCGATTTTTTGCCCCCTGCTTCATACACGTCCACCTTCCTTTTATTTCTCTTTTTTAATATCTACGACCCATCTTGTGGCAAATCGGACACTGGTAATCTTCGATTTCAGAATTCGTCGTTTCTTCTTCCATTCGCATTCGTCGTTTCCATTTTCCACCATCTAATTATTATCGCACTCGCGTTTAGATAAGAAGAAGGGCAATCTTATGCTTGAAACACACAATTTCCAAGTCTCGACCCAGGTACTCGTCGTTCGCACGTTTGGCCGTTAGTTGGTCGTTGATATTTCTGAATGGGTTGTTCTTTTTGTTTTTTAATTACGTTCGTATAAATATGAATATACAACGTATGTTTATACTCGTGACAAGGTGGATGAAGGTTAGACTTTGATTGGAGATTAGATCGACCCGCGTGTGGCTCGACGAGCCAGCAAATCATCCGAAATGAAGGGAAACGACGAGATCCCGCGACACGTTGAGGATTAAACGGAGAAACGTCGGAACGCGCTAGTTTATTCGGAGTTTTTCGAGCGAAACGGAGAATTCCGTGAACGAGCTGGTGGAGAAGTTACACGGCCTCTTCCTCCTGTTCCTACAGCTGCCAGAAGTAGGCCTTTCAGCTCCCCTCGTGCAGAAGTTTCACCATTGATAGGGGTCACTGAGTGGATTTGCAATGAGATACAGCAACCAGGTCCAGCGGCCGTGTTGGTCGGGTTGCAGGCTGCGTGGCGCGTTATCGCGGATCGAAACGGACGCTCGTCTTCTCGTACGGACGGTTCAAGAAAAATTTCTTTAACACTTTGCCTGCGAAATTTGTACTTTTATCGCGGAGAAAACTGCGATTCTCAGATATTACATCAGCTGTGTATATAAAAGAAAAAAGAAATAGGAAGAAGCAAGAACGCAAAGAAAAGAGAACCGATCTAAGAATTGGTCGATCGAGGTTGATCAGAGATACAGTCGCGTCTACGTCTATAGACGTAGATTTGGTTTCTAGATTCTGCAAACATAGCACGATGACTTGGTGCTGACGGCCGGAGAGACGGTAAGAGATTCTTATCGCAAGCCAAATATTAACATCGATATTATATTTCCAAAATTGTCCATATTTATTGAAATTATTAAAAGAGGAATAGATTATATTCGAGTATTCGGAATAGACTGTATCAGAATTAGAATGCGAAAGGTGTTAGACTTGGAAATAAATGATTCGAGTCGTTTACGTAGCGTCGGAATGTGTTTGCTTATGTTCAAGTTTCGTTATCATCGTACATTCACGCATATCGGTTACAAGCAAAGAATACGTTGCAACTAATTTTAGCTGGAGGATTAACGAGCGTCGGCTCGTGTCATTATCCTCCATGAGCTCTCTGTTTCCAGTTACGCAACGTTACGTCGACCCCCACTCACACGCGCAACGTGCGCACGCGGAAGTCGAGTCCTTAGACTTCTAACTTGCTGCGATTTCTTTCAAATTATAATTAATAATTGTTTACCATTTTACAAAACAAATAATTGCAAGTTATTAAACGATTTTAATTATTATTTTAATATTTTAGTGATAGGATTATACCGTGCAGGTTAAAAGAAATTCGAAACGAATTCAACAGCGTACAGACAGGAAGTTATATGGACGCTTCCGGTCACGTGGTCAGGCCCATCTCATAGCTGCGTTCGCAACGAAACGCGACACTCTGAGGTATTAGTCGCGATTAGCAAGATCCGCCAGATGGTCGGCTTCTGTTGGATCATGCTATTCGCCACTGATTCCACCGCCACGAAAAAACGTATTTTCGCGTCATAATGATACGGAGAGTTTAATTAACGAGTAGACAGGAAATAAATAATGTACACATCGTAGCGCCATGGTACGGAGAATAAAAAGTAATTGCGCGAATCGGAAAGGGAGAAAGTATTTTTCATGATTTAGAAAGAGAACTATAGTTTATAATAGCGTTATAAATATTCAGTTTCTTTAAACTTCATAAAATCGTAGGAACTAGATGGGAGAAGAATTAATTATTAAAATTAGTGGGAACTGGATGGAAGAGGAATAAAATCCTTAGAATTTTTCTTCGTAACCATCAAAAAACAGAATCTAGTAACGCAATTTGATTGAGAAAGAAATTGCGAATGAAATGTTTTGCCTAACTTATCTCAACTTGGCTATTTTATAACATTTCGTCGTTCTTATTTAATTTCCTTAAATTTTGTTAATTAAAAAATAAAAAAAGATTGTAACGCACAGCTAAAACGTACATTAATATCATCGAAATAATTTTGGCCTTTAGCCGTTTTTTAATTATTGTAAATATCGTTATATGTGATATATTATTATGTATGTTAATTATACATCAACTTCAGCCATTTTGCAATTACCTACAAACAAAATTCCCAAACTGTTCCATAAGGCACAGTCAGAAGGTACACTAACATCATCCAAACAATTGTAGCCTCCCATTTTGCAACCAGTTATGAAAAAATTGAAAACACTGAGCCTGTTTTGGTTTCATAAAACACAGCCAGAAGGTACACTAATATTATCCAAACAATTGTAGCCTTTTTGCATTCTGCAAATAGTTATGAAAAAAATTGAAAACACTGAGCCTGTTCTGGTTCCATAAAGCACAGCCAAAAGGTACACTAACATCATCCAAGCAATTTTAGCCTCCCATTTTGCAACTATTTAGTTATGAGGAAAATTGAAAACACTGAGCCTGTTCTGGTTCCATAAAGCACAGCCAAAAGGTACACTAACATCATCCAAGCAATTTTAGCCTCACATTTTGCAACTATTTAGTTATGAGGAAAATTGAAAACACTGAGCCTGTTCTGGTTCCATAAAGCACAGCCAAAAGGTACACTAATATCATCCAAACAATTGTAGCCTTTTTGCATTCTGCAAATAGTTATGAAAAAAATTGAAAACACTGAGCCTGTTCTGGTTCCATAAAGCACAGCCAAAAGGTACACTAACATCATCCAAACAATTGTAGCCTTTTTCATTTTGCATTTACCTATAAAGAAAATTGAAAAGACTGTACCTGTTCTAGTTGCATAAAACACAACCAAAAGGTACACTAACATCATCCAAGCAATTTTAGCCTCCCATTTTGCAACTATTTATGAAAAAATTGAAAACACTGAGCCTGTTCTGGTTTCATAAAACACAGCCAAAAGGTACACTAACATCATTCAAGCAATTTTAGCCTCCCATTTTGCAACTATTTAGTTATGAGGAAAATTGAAAACACTGAGCCTGTTCTGGTTCCATAAAGCACAGCCAAAAGGTACACTAACATCATTCAAGCAATTTTAGCCTCCCATTTTGCAACTATTTAGTTATGAGGAAAATTGAAAACACTGAGCCTGTTCTGGTTCCATAAAGCACAGCCAAAAGGTACACTAACATCATTCAAGCAATTTTAGCCTCCCATTTTGCAACTATTTAGTTATGAGGAAAATTGAAAACACTGAGCCTGTTCTGGTTCCATAAAGCACAGCCAAAAGGTACACTAACATCATCCAAGCAATTGTAGCCTTTTTGCATTCTGCAAATAGTTATGAAAAAAATTGAAAACACTGAGCCTGTTCTGGTTCCATAAAGCACAGCCAAAAGGTACACTAACATCATCCAAACAATTGTAGCCTTTTTCATTTTGCATTTACCTATAAAGAAAATTGAAAAGACTGTACCTGTTCTAGTTGCATAAAACACAGCCAAAAGGTACACTAACATCATCCAAGCAATTTTAGCCTCCCATTTTGCAACTATTTATGAAAAAATTGAAAACACTGAGCCTGTTCTGGTTTCATAAAACACAGCCAAAAGGTACACTAACATCATTCAAGCAATTTTAGCCTCTCATTTTGCAACTATTTAGTTATGAAGAAAATTGGAAACACTGAGCATCCAAGCAATTTTAGCCTCCCATTTTGCAACTATTTAATTATGAAGAAAATTGGAAACACTGAGCTTGTTCTGGTTCCATAAAGCACAGCCAAAAGGTACACTAACATCATCCAAGCAATTGTAGCCTTTCATTTCGCAATTGGTTGTGAGCAAAATCCCCAAATTCCTATCTTATACGTCCAAGGGTGGTCTGATTCGTCGTAATTTTCCATCTCAAGTTTTTTGGGTCTCCAGGAAAGGGAGCAGAGGGTCGTTGAAAACTAGATGGTGAAAAACGCGACGGATGTTCCATAACTACTCGATAGAGGGGAATCCTGTATTCGTCGGAGCAGACGCTCGACTCGTCACGTATAGATCGGCGAGCAAACGTCTGGTTTGTTATTCGCGTCGTAGCATAATATCGACAGGGGTACACCGGTTGCATAAGCTTCGTCAGTCGTTTTCTCGCGTAACGATACTTTATCTCGGCCAGGCGATGCTTGCTGCTTGGACTCTCTGTTGCTCTTTCTCTTCTTCTTTTCTGTGTATACGTGCACGTGTTGTTCGTCGAACAGAGAGGAGACGTCGTTGACCCGCGACGTCGAACCCTGGCCAGCGAATCACGGCCGGTGGAATGGGCGGACGATCCTGAATTTATATCGCGTGTTTAGGTGAGAATTGGTTCTTTATGAGTCGCACGTGAGTTCACTGCGCGATACCTCGAGCACACTCGACGAATCTCACTCGTTATGTACATTGGCTGCTGCGGTTTCCTCGTTTGTAACGCTTCTTCCCTTTCAACCAGCCAACTGCATGTATATTAGATGTGTACAATAGCGTACAGTTCTTGAATCTTCGCAACATCGAGATCCGCCACGTCGTTTTGTAGCAAACGGATCTCTTCGTTCAGCATTCGCTTTATCAACCAGTTAACTGTGAAATTTAGTTGTAGAAATCGGATTAGATCACGGAGTGGCTGAATAAATACAAACGACGACGTGTATACTCGTCAAACGCAATTAATCGGTCGATAGCGTGTGTAGCTTAATATCAAATACAATTTTTCAAACTTACAAACTTTACAAACTTTCCTGTTCATGTAACAGGCGTTCACGTTTGCACAAGTGTCGTCGATGTAATTGAGCAAAGTTTCCTTGCTGTGAATGGAGTTCTAGTGTACTGTGAATTTGTTGATTCGACAGCCTCGTTGGAAGGATTTTTATGATCTTCTGAGATTCGCCAAGAAGTAGACCTTCGAGCATACAATTAGCTTAGAGTACAAAGCCCATGTGCTGCCTGGTGTTCCATTTACGTAACGTTGTTTCTATAGAAAAGTCACTGGAAGCGTTTCCAAAGACGCTTGAAACATGATTGTTGGAGTTTGAGAAAGTTGGATTACGTATGGATTCTTTCGTTTGCAGAACGACGATCTGGTGTTCGACCAGGATGGCAAGCAGTTCATCGGCGAGGCTCCGCTGATAGAGTCGCGCCAACAAGACTCCTTGTTTCATAGGATAAAGAGAGGGCTGTGGGATATTTTTAGCCCATCTGAAACGACAACTACCACTACCGAAGCTCCAGGTAACGCATCATTCTTTTTGCCATAATAAACACGTTTAAACATCGTCGTTAGCTAATTGGGAGAAATCCAGATCCTCCGCACTGCGCCAAACATTCTGCTCTCTATCGAGTATTACAGAAATTGTACTGTCTAATGTTTTACAGAATCCGAAGACGACAACGCGGACAACGAGCTGAACAACGCTCCTCCAGTTCAGTCGGACGAGGACAAAGAGCCGCAAAGCTCGAATTTGGAAAGGATAACCCGAGATAGCGCGGAAGAATACGACGATGATGACGAGGTCGATATCCAAGAACTTAGGACGTTGAAGTAAATACGTAAATCTTTGGTTCGATAGTGGTCCTGATCGTTGTTGTTGTTGACAGAATAACGAGGTTGGGAACGCGGCCGAGGGTCGAAGGGAGCCAGCCAATTTTGGTAATACCGACGACGAAGACCTAGCCGGATCTGGAGAAGTTGAAGGCAGCGCCACCGAGTTTGACACGAAAGTTAATTACGCTTCCAGAAGAGAAAGAAGTAGGCAACAGCTTTATGGTTATTTGATTTGGTGGCTGGAGTTTCTTGCACTTGTTGCTAATTTCAATGTGGCTTTTTCAGGGTTCTACAGAATAACCCTGACCGTTGGAGAACCGTACAGGAGGGAATACGCGGACAGGAGCAGCAGAGAGTACAAGGAACTCAGTGGGAACCTGACGCAGCCGCTTGAGGAGTTGCTGAACCGTGACATTCCCAACGAAAATCACCACGTCAACGTTGTTAAAATATCGTGAGTGTAATGTCACTCGGTGTGCGATTTATTTCTATTCCTCTGTTCTACGACAAACAAATTTCCTTAGTTTCCAACGTTCCTTACGTTCTTATTGGTAGCAACTTTTGGCTTCTAATCGTACGTAGACTGGATTCGAATGATTGTTACGCGGTACTGAAAGTTGAAACGATACGATGAAACATGATAAAGAGTATGTTCTATAACATCAAATTAAATGGAAAATTAAATGAAAAGTTCGGTAAATTCAAAGCGAGATTCAAGTTTTAGGATAAATTCTATGAAGGACAAATGAAACGTGAGAGGTTGTCGAATTGTTCCACAATGGCTTAAAAAGCAATCACATTGTGATGAGTAACATCATCGAGAATACGTAGCAACTGATTTCCGTGTGTTTTTAACACTAGAACTATCGATAGTTAAGCTATTTCTACCAAAGCCAGTGAAAATGACTGGTCTTTAAAAAATACGTAATAATAGAATATTTGTATATTTATTGATTTATTACTTTCTTACGCAAGCAATTCCATATTGTGTTGTACATTTTTGCTATTATTAATTCATCTGGGATCCCTAAACGAGGGCTGACGCATTTATAAAATCGTAGAAACAGTCATTTTCACTGCTGTGGTGTTTCTAGCGTTAGCATCCAGCGATCCAGCGATCGATCCGCAATTTTCCACGTAACTGACATCGTCATATCGAACGATACGCGGTAAAAATTTGAAAAACGCGTGGCAAGTTGTAGAAAACGAGGAAACTGGTTAATTGAGGTTCGATAAACAGATCGCAGCATCCTTTTACACTTCGTCAAGTACCAGTCATTTTCACTGCTATTGGTACAAGTAGCCTCGATACAAAATTATTTTCAGTTCGAATACATAAAAAACAAAATAAAATTCACCATATTATTCTTTTGGCTATCCTTGTGAAAGTCATTACATCATTGCGGAGAAAGATATAACACGAAGTAGGAATTTTAAAATGAAATTGTAAAACCGGTCAGTTTGACCGGTGTGGTGGTTCTAGCGTTAAAGACATTAGAGATGTTTTTCTGAAATAGACAGGTAGCCGAAGAAGCTGAGTCAAAGTGACTCAGCCAATAGGTATCCGAGGTACGATAATAATTCCTATTCGATGTTCAGGCCAACTTCTGACAGCTTTACGTCGCAAGTTACTCTAGACATCGGCTCGACGTTAGCTGATGAGACGGAGATGCAGTACATCATCGAGAAACAGCTGCAGATCCACTCGTTGGGCAACGTCCAAGTGCGTCCGGATGGATTTACCTTCAGAATATTCCAAGGTAACTTGGTTTCGCTACTCGCTGACGCGTGGAATGATCGATTCCTCTTCGAAGACCACCCAGGTCGATGACCATAGAAGAAAAAAATCTCGAGATAGCAGGAACGTTCTAGCGAGATCTTTGCTTGGAAGAATCGATCCATTCAATTTTCACACTTACGTCGCATGCTGTTATTATGTCATGCTAGTTGTACTTTTGTATTATAAGTAGAATCTTTTGTATTGGAGCTCTGTTTCACTTTTTCGTTCTTCTACCTTTTTTTGTTGCATTCTCTTGTCCACCCGATGATTGCAAACACGCCTACACACAAACACACGAAATACGCATCTAACTAAAGTAGGGTTTGAAGAGGTGGAATGCGATCAGTCGGCTGAGTTAACGTGTAGAGATGGTACATGCGTTCCATTGGAGCGGCGATGCGATGGAATTGCCGATTGTAAGGATAGTTCTGACGAAGAGGGCTGCTCCGAGACTACAACGCGTAAGTAGCAACCGTAATTGTCGACACAGTAGCTGTAAATACACTAAAATATAAGTATCATGTTCGACTTTTGGCATAGATCGCTCTTTGCTACTAGTGAAATCGTTCCATGTCAGATGCATTCGTTAGTTTGCTCGGTTAAATTCATTGCTTCACTCATTTGTAGCTTGCCACTATTCTTTTTCTTTTTTTTATTAGAAAGATTTTTATTTTTAATTATTTACTCATTTTCACGTATTTTTTTTTCTCTCTTCATGTTCATAATTTGTATTCACTTCCCAATCATCGAAACGATCGACGACAGAGCCGAGCATCAGGGATTTCGGAAGAACCGATCATAACGAAATTTTGGGAGTTGTACCAGAAGAAGACGATGGAGATATAAACAGAGTTGATTCGATATCTAGCAAATGTCGCGCCGACGACACAATTCGTTGTAGAGATGGAAGTCGTTCTATCTGCTCTGTACAGCAATGTGACGGCGTTAAAGATTGTGACGATGGTGATGATGAAGATGGTTGTCCCCATCCAGGTACAGATGTTGTCTCCCGATTACGATTAGATGCTTACTTATAACGGCAGTACCTTTACATAGACTAACTGTGCCTCCACAAGTATCAAATGTTCCTTATCTTGATAATTTTTATTGACCTTTTGCGTTGAAAAAGAATCCACAGCTCGTACGTTCGTAAGCAGTAAGAAATCGATCGATTTTACAGGTTGCAGCCCCGGAGAATTCGCCTGCGACGTGTCTAGGTGTATCTTGGACTCGCAGCGATGCAACTTCGTCCAAGATTGCGACGACGGAAGCGATGAACACGACTGCAACTATCCTGGTAAGTCGCTTTTTATTTTCTAGCAACTAATAACGATAATAATCTACTTTCTTTACTTCGTTGTTATTTTATGAATAGAGATTTCCAACTTGTATCAATCGACTGTTACTTCAATTTAGAAAACGATGAGAATTCCATTGAAAAAATGTCCATTTGCCAACTGCGAAAAGATGTAGAAATCTACTTCTTATCTTCTTACCGACCTTGTATCTTACCCTCGAAGATTTGGTTACCGATCGATCTCTGCTTTTACCGACGAGTCGCGTGACTATCGCGGACCTTGGGTCTGTTTTGCCGACATATCGGATCGATGACTCCGAAATTCCGACCTTACGTCAGGTTGATCATTCTCAACGTCTTTGTTTCCGCTCGGCGACCATCAACTAATTATAAGTACACCGTCACCGGCTCGTCAAAGGCTTAGAGACGGAAGAGCGTCGAAGACGAGCCAGAACGTGACGATTTTCGCCGTGAAAAGAGGGTCAGGTGGAAACCGACCAGGATGTACCTACTGAATATTCAAAACTCGAGGGCTTTTGCTCTTCCGTTCTGTTTTACCGCGCTTTTTTCGCCGTCGAGAGGCGGATGATTATGGCCAACGGCCACGGAAGTCGGTCACGTGATGCTGGAACCTCGGATCGCGAATTTTTTATCAGCATAACGTATTACCGAGTCGATAATTGGTATTAACGGTTCCAGATCGGATAGGTCAATAAGATCAAGCTGGCCATTTTTATAGTGTTAAATTTGTCTAATGTTTCTTCGTTAGCAAGCAAAAAGACAAGAGTCCCATCGTGCTATACTGAAGACATTAATTCGAGTGATGCAACGTATGCGTCAGTAATATACGCCATAAGCTTAACGAATATGTTAAATTAATTCGTTAAGCGTCTCGAGAAGTCTCCTGATAAAAAAGAGGAATGCGAAGGACACCAACAAGACACAACAATTACGGTAACTTATTTCAGTCTGTGGATCAGTCCACGAGACTACACCCAGTCTCCTACTGTTGTAGCGTTTAACGGTTGCAGATTAGGCCAAACAACGAATCCCGAGTACCAATTCTCAGTTGCAAGTAGGCAAGTAGGGGAAGGCCAGGTCTTCTCAAGTTTCTCGATCAGAGTTGCGGCTAATGGAGAGTGCGTCAGCTATGCGAGGTCTAGAAACGTAACAAAGGATATTAAATTCCCTGTTTGAAATAGAAATGCAGGAGCTGCGTGGAAGTGGGCCAAACCACGACAAAACAATGAGTCGAAAGTTAATCTTCGAAAGTCGATCGCCGATGAAATTCGTTTTGCACATCTTGAAGTCGAAGTTTTCCTGGGTTGCTGAAAGCCAAAGAGAGACAGACAGAGGCATTCGTTATAAATATCCAGAGACACGCAGACCGCTGCTTTTACCTGCTTCCAGTAATCGCGATGTGCATGCTTAATCAATATTCAAGTATTCAACCGTTAGGGGACCATCGACCTTATCCCCTCATTACTAGCGATGGGTATTCGAATCCATTGGATCGCCATCTTCTGAGTAAAATTGTCCTCTAGGTGTCTATCGATATATCGTGATGTCTTGAACAAGATTTTCATATTCGGCAAGTGAGACTTTTTTTCATCGATGACGGATCGATCGGATTCTTCGAAATGTCGAAGAAATGTCTAAGGAGTCCTATGTTACGATACAGTATAATTAAACGTACTCCTTTAATCTTGTACAATCACAGTGACATTAGACCAGCAGTGTCAATGGCAGGATCATCGATCCATCTACGATATCGCCAAAGATCGTTTCTCTTCATCAAATCTGGGACACGTTGCATCTAAAAATTTGAGAATTCTCTTGGAAGCAAAAAGAGACGTCGGATGGTACCAAAGGAGTATCCATTGAGGAGAACTGTTCTATCTTCAAAACATCACCGTTTTCGTAGCAAACTGTGTCCCTAACAGGAAGCCAGGAATATCACCGTACAGCTGATAGCACAGCAGGAACATTTCTTGATCCAATTGCTCCGTCTCCAACCACCAAGTTCTCACCAAACCGACGACACATTACGCTACAAGCTCATAGAATCTTCTTAAAACCTGCACGACCATCGACCACGTCGATGATGCTAACGCTGCCAAAGGAACTAAAGTTGCTAATGCTCCTTCCACGTTCTCTCACTGTCCATTCCATATCTCACTGTATCCCAAACTCACCGTGTCGCTGACGCTTCAGCAAAGAGATGTTCTATGCCGTCTTTCGCATAGTTTGGCGAGACGATTGTTTCCTGCCAAATACGAGACACATTGTGGTTACAAAGCGAGAGTTAGGAGAACCATGATCGTTGGTACCGAGAACGAGTATTCCTGCAGCGTTCCTTCTCAAGCTAGAAATGTCACCTATAGCTATACCGACAGCTAGTAAACTAAATCGAAACAGCTCTTGATCAGAGTGGCATCCGTGTTGAGGCCATCGCTACCGATGACCCTCGTGCTCGCCCTCCCGCCTCCGTTGATCCTGCACGGTGGATAGGAATGCGCATAACCACTTTCGTGTCCCCCGTTTGCTTCCGCGATATGCCAGTTCGGACGGGGACAATTATGAGTCTTGGTGAGCAGGACGAAGCGAACGTTACTGGAAGTCGGGAAACGAGGCTTTGGTATGGTTGGCAGGTTGGCAGGGGGGAGGATGGGGAGTTGTACGTTAGGCTGGTAGGTGGAACGGCAGCACGCTAGGCACCGCCACGACAAACGTCAACCCCTGCTGTCCCGGCACATTATTCAGGTGCGTCCTCTCGACCTGGTATACGCGGTGTGCAAAAAAACACGTGGGCATCGTTGCGATGATGGCAATCGCTGCATCATCCTTGCTTGGATGAATTTGTAAGCAGTCATTCGCTTGCTCCGCTTCTCATCATGCAATCGATAATGAGCGCAGTAACTTTGCACAGTGGCTTGGAGTGACAGTTCTGGGATATTTATCGAGGTTACGGCGATGGGTGTCACCTGGTGACACCGAGTCTAGACGTCCTTGTTGCATGGATAGAATTTGCGGTGCTAGGTTTTCGGTAGAAGCATCCACCTTTTCCACTTGCATCGGTCTAGGTAGTTTAACGATCCCTCATTTCGTTCATTTTTCGCGCAATCCTCTTTTTTTCTGACCTTGAAGATTCCTTCGGTGCGATCAAAGTAGGACAGCATGGTGACACGCGTACATTTTCCATGGAAGCTTCTCTCAGCTTGTCAGCTGCAAGCCTCCGCTTATTGGGATCTGGGCTTCAGCTCTTGGAATATAGAAATCTCAGGTGATCATTCTTTCATGATTTCTTGTCTGCGTTCGATATAGAACAGCTTAATCAGCCTGGTATACTTAGAATGGAGCGTTCGCAAGACCTTTAGACTTTTCACAAGAACTTAGAATGCAGCTTTCCCAGGACTGTGCACGATGTCAGTATGTAGATATGGGATGGCTATAGAAGCATAGTGCGCTCAACTGACACTGCTGAATGAAATAAGAGTAACATTTTTGCACGTCAGAAAATAATTCAGACATAGGTAGCTTTTCTTCCGGATCAAACGTAGCAACGATTAACCGTTTGAGTGGCGATCGCGCTGTTTACATTTCGTGTCGAATGGTCCCAGTACATTTGGTCGCAGCACGACCCACGGTATTTTCTATTTCATTGTTATCTTGTCAATAATTTTTCTTGAACAAAACTTGGAATATTTATAAACTAACAGTACGCGTGTATAATAATATAGATGTACAACAAATATAACAACAAATAACAAATATGACGAGCGCTATTGTGCCGCTTGTTTCTCCTCGCAATCGATCGAGGCAAGCGCTATCGCGCTGTTCAGGATTCTTCGATCTTGTTTTTTCAAAGACCCCTGGCACTCAAACGGATATTCTGCCTGACGCTGGAGTTTTTCCTGAGTTTTCAGTCTTCTTAGCAACTGCTGCTAGCTCGTTGTGTATCTCGAAAATTCAGAGAACCGACAAGTGTCGCGTGTCGACTTTTGGCGCGATCGATATTTCGCAGAATTCTTGTTCTCGGCTCAACAGTTGCGTCGAACGTGACTCAAGAAGTGAAAAAAAAGCAGCAAATGATTGAAGATTTCTAAATAGTCTATAGAAACTGGCTACGTTAGATTTATCGTTGGAACAGTAAATTCTGAGAATCGAATTTCAAGGATCTTGCCTTAATTTACACGCAAGTTACATCGGAGATTTTCCAATAAAATACGATCTGTTAGTTGAAATTTTGAATGAGAAATAATGTTATATCTGGAATGGGGCCAGCGTCAATACGGTTGAATTTCAATTTCTAGAAGGCCAGCTCAACAAACTTGAGTACCAATTACGCTAGAATAGCCAGCAGTTATTTTATCCTAAATATTTTCTGACAGGTAACAAAGGACCAAACGTTTAACGTGCACGACTTTTTGACCACCCTGTGCAAACGTTCACCGTGTGGCCGAACGTTCGTGTGCCTATTTCAGTAAAATAATAAATATCAAAGGAATCGTTTAAGCTACTGTTCAATTTCGACCACCAAGTCGTTCTTTTAACGTCTAACCTTGAACTCTTTTAATAGTCAAACAATAGTTCAAACATGTGCGATTCCTTTGCCACCTACAGATCAATCTGTTGTATGTTCAGAAATACGTCTTTTGAATTTACAATTATTCGATGATTTGTCCTCAAAATCGCGTGGTACTCTCGTTGAGATTGTGAAACTCCATTAATTAAATGAAATTAATCGTTCGTCAATCAATAACAGTGAAATCGTTGAAGACATCTTTTTACAACGATGAGATTCCACGAACTTGTTGCCGAGAATATCGTCGAATAAAGTTGAAGTTATTTCTTTAAATGTTTCGTCGAACGTATTACAAATTTCCTTGAAAAAAAGGGAAGAAATTTTTCAATACAAAATTCATAGTAATTTGGTAAATACGAACAGGTTTCTAAAATTGGTAGTGGAAAAGACGGTTGGTATATCAGCTGTCGTTACGAGCGCAAAGAATTAAGCAAAATTATTTTTCGAATCTTTAATTCTGTTCGTATGTCTACTTTATGGTAATAATTGTTCATTGGATAAATTTGACCGGTCCGAGTATTTTTATTCTCTGGGTTAACGTTGCGTTATCCCTGTTTGAACAAGATCCTTTGCAGGACCGAAGGTTTTTTTATTCACCGGCGAACGAAAGAGGACGGTTTATTGACAAAATAAGCATATGCAAATGTGTCGTGAATGTTGGGGCAGCGTGATTTGTCTGAAAACTTCCTGCGCCCGAGTCGTTCGTTCTGCCTATAAATCACGTCACGAATTTCAACCGCATCGCGTGATCATTGATCGATAAATTAACGAGCCACTTAGCTTTCGCGAAAAATTTGAATGTCTCCTGTTTTCTTTCGCTCCACTGTCTTCTTGTTGCGCAGATAAACATCGCTGCCACCGATCTCGTCCTAGTTTTCAGAAACATTTTACCAACATCCAAGCCCAACCGAGGTTTTCTTTTTCTGTATCTTTCGTTTCCTTCGTATTTCGAAAATTTTCGTTTAATCCGAACGAAACGCAGATCTGTTGCAAACACAAATTCCTATATTTTGAAACAATTGAAATTTATGTCTGTTTTCATGCTTAACGCGAGCCTGACCCAATTGTGCTCTTAGGTAACTAGTCGTTCGACAGCTCTAAGTAAACCTGGTGATGGGTTTTGCTTATTCATGAGCCATTGCAACGAATTCTTTCAGAATTTCAAGCTACAGATTTCGCAAAGTCAGTCACTAACAACTACGTGTTCACTTTCTGTAACAATAACGCTTGTACCATGTTGTAGAATCCTTCTCGAAGATGGATCCGGATTTATCTCTAAATATCGCGTGGAAGATTTTTGTAAATCCGTAGTGTATTAATAATCGTAAGTTGCATCGATCCTCGAGTCCACCTTCGACACTGTTCTGCAGTGTATTTTTATGTTTACAAAATATAATGAGAATATAGGGACTTCTGTCGATTTCCGAACCTAACCTAAACCTGACCTACGGATATTCGTCGTATACCGCAGTGTCATATTTAAAAAAGAAGAAGCATGGGAATTTTAATCAATTTTCAAACTTAAGCAAAATCCAACTGAAGATTAGTTTAAATGTAGCTCACAGATGTTTCGCGTAAAGCTACATTCGACAGAAAAAAGAGAAATAGGTTTATAGGGGATTTTTATTAATTCCCTAAACTAATCCAGGTCTAACGCAGACCTGTGTCACGTGTGTCTTACTATATCTAACAAAATTCTAGGGATTTTCCTTCGTTCTCAGACCCAACTCAAGTCTTCTTTGACTCAACCTAATATTCGAAAACAAAGAGACGTTTCTATGAATTATTATGTACTCAACATTCGAGAATCATCTTGATCCTGAAATTTCTGATGGCTCTGGCGATTTCTAACGGGCGGTGGATATTTTTGCCGCACATATCGACAAGGATCAACGAGTTGAGTAAGGGATAATTAGCCCGCCGTGTGTTATTGGCTGATAAGGGACCTGGCAGCTACTAAATAATTCCCGGCCTGTGGACTTCGACGTGCCACGAAATTTCGTGGACGGTGTAAGTTTCCGCGCGAGCGAGCCTCGTGTGCGCCTTGAGCTCATTTCATAAATAATCAAGACCAAAGATAATGGCCTGACCACCGAGGCCGCGATCCGCTCAGATAACCACCTAACGTTATCAAATTGCGACATAAAATAAGTATTGATAATTTGCCGATATTATAATCAACGACTTCCCCTCTACGCAAATATTTCACGCGATAAGGCGTTCTAAAATGTATATTTTATTTCCATAGCAATTAGAGTCCAGCTTGGAAAGTCTTCAGAAAGGTCTCTCCTCCTATCGTTGACTTTCGACTCTGTTATTGAGTTTGACATTTGTAATTTTGCATAAATTGAACGATCGTGTACTTATTGTTTAGGAAATTCTTTTTACCTATTTAACAACTCAGGATCATCCGTATTAGCACATCCTTGGAAATGGTTCAGTGGACATATTTCAAAGACAAATTTCTCATTTAAACATTTACCAGTGTGTGCTATATTTTTCCTAACACCTTAGCACTCTGAAGATGAACATTATTTAATTAATAATTACTTAACAATTAATATTAACATTACATGTTAGCACAATGAACCTACCTCAGAGACAAACTGAAATATTTCTAATAATTTGTGTCGCCAGATGGCGTAAATTTTTCAACGCACATTTACAAAATTTTTTTTTTATTTTTAAATTTTTAAATTTGTCTTTTAAACAATTCTTCGTACATTTTTTATTCGTAAAGATTCTCTGTAAAATTCTGTCCACTTGCATTCTCGATATTTACAAAACTCTGTCTACTCTTATTTATCTATTTTCTAATGTCCATAAAATTTATCCCCCACCTCTTATCTCTGTTCTTTACACGATTTACAAGATTTACCCCTTACGCTTCTTGTTTCTTACATTTTTACAATTCTTCCTACCTGTCTGATTTTGTCCTTTGTCACGTCCTTTGTCTACGACCTTAGCAAAACCCCCGTTTTCGATATTTACGAAACTCTTCCTGCCCTCGCTCAACTAATTTTTATTATCCTCAAAATTTCTTCCACGCCTCTTACCACTAACTTTCGCGAAATTCCTCCTTCGTTTTTGGCAATCACAAAATTTGCCCGCCGCGCCTCTTACTTTTAACTTCTACAAAATCCACAACATCTACAAACTTTGCCCTTGTTTGTTTAAAATTTGCCCTACACCCCTTTGTTTAAAATTTGCCCTCCACCCCTGTTGCTCTCAACTTCCCTAAAATTCCTCCCAGTCGCTTCATCCTCGGAGTAGCAGCGTATCCTGCAAGATGATTTTCAGAAGCTGTGCCAAGTACAGACCAGCCAGAAACGCGTCTAACGGCGGGAAATCGGCTGCCTCCGCCGTGAATATTCCTTGCCAGCCGCGGATTAAACGAACGATTGGAGGTCGCGCAGCCGCGTCGCGCCAGGGCGGATCGTAATTCTGCCGGTCGCGTTCGTATTGTCGTAAATTACAAAAAAGCCGGGGAATTGTTACCACGAAATAACCGCCCGCCCGACCAACCATCACCACTACCACCAATACCAACACCAACACCATCGCCACCGTTTCATCCCCGTCGTTATCGTCGTCGTCGTCGTCGTCGTCGTTGTCGTCGTCGTCGTCGTCGTTGCGTGGTCGTTGTTGCCTACCCCATCGCGACATTTCGACGTATGTACATGCATCCAGTGCACGTAGAGAGTTGGCAAACGCGGGATGGTTCACGAGGGGGTGGCTGTGGGAGGGCGACGGTGGTTCGTTACACAGTGTGAACCCCTTAAGTGTGGCAACAGCCAGGGTAACGCCTACCAATCTGCCGTTTGTCCCCCGGACCAAGCTACACCGACCCTCCACCGCGCCCAGCTTAATTCTCCCCGGCCGAGAAATGAAGCTTAAAGCCGAAAATGAATTCTAAAAAGCGCGGCTGATGAAAGCGTGGTTGGTTGGTTGGTTGGCTGGCTGGTTTGCCGGGGGTGGCCACCGTCGATGGGGGATTGCCTGGCTGTCGTAAATCTGGTTGAAGCGTCGCGGATGGATTATAATTTCGACGTGACCGAACTCGCGATAAATCCGACGCTTCTCTGCTTTTTTCCTTTTTTTTTTTTTTTTTTTTTGGTTTTTGGTTTTTGTTCTTTTTTTTTTTTTGGTTTTTTGAGGGGGCGGTTGCCCTTTGTTTTTTCGCGAGTTCTCGGGGATCAGAGATTTTGGGAATTGCCGAGGGTAGTCGAGGGAGGAGGATTTTTCTTTTTAACGTTGGTTGGTTGGGTGTTTGGTCGAGGATGCTTGGAATTTTTAGGCAAGTGGTCGGAGACGAGGAATTCGACGCGCAAGTGGCCACAGCCAGCCAAAGAGTTCGCCCCTTTTTCAACCTGGCTGTTCCCTTCGGGTTTCTGTGGCCCCCAAATGGCTTTCATGTTGGAACAAATATTAGCAAAGTATTTGGTTTTAGTGTTATGTAATTTTTACTACCTTCTTTCTGTATTCCACGTTTTTTTTTTATCGATAAAGTATTGCAAAAGGGCAAGATTTTTAAAGAGTTGTAAACGTAAAGAAGAAAGGAAGGGACAGAAAGGTGAGAAGAAGAGAATTAATGGAAGAAGTTTAAGATTCCACGCTTCTTAATCAATCGTATACTCGAAGAATGTCATCGGTTATTATATTACACTCTACTTATCGTAATTTTTTCTTCATTTCCATTTAAATTCTTCTCTTATTCTGCTCCCATTTAGAATAAATTATTATATTTTTAATCCTTTACAAAGTTGCATAGACCAGGAAAAGACATACTTTCGAGCTAAACGTGTATTTTACACGTTAGGCAACTGACATCGAAATAAAAAATCAACAAATATGAACTCGCCATATTTTTCTTTTTCCTCTGTGCTCTCGGATTTTCAATTTTTCGTTGATCGATCCGTGAAACGGTACAACGTCTTCCTGACCATATCGTCGCGCGATTCTTTCCACTTTTCTCTCCCACCGTTTCTTTATCATCGAACATCGAATTACTTCTCCCGTGGGAGATATTTGACAAAAATCTGTCCAAAATTGCTACGACAGCTGTCCTCATCTGCGAGATAAGACATTTTGTATGCAACAATTCGATAGTTGACCGAGCATTAATCGTCACAGTTGATTCACGACTGTACGTAAGGATGATGAAGAGTTCTTGAGCCAAGTTCGAAATATCGATCCGTGGCCCTATTTTCACTCGCGTTCGGGCTTTAACGATGAATGATCATCCAGCTTTCCTCCATAAAAACCAACCCAACCTCTGCAATCCGGTGAAATTCTACAAATATATTTGCGAAAGTTGTATTTTTCGCCAACCAAAAGGCCTATCGTTCGTTGCGGTAACCTTCGTCTGAATTTACGCCTGGTTGGCAACTAAGTGATTGCGGGTTTTGTCAATATCACCTAACGAGAAAATCCGTAATCACTTAGTTGCCAACCCAATAGTCAGCGACGGATTTCACATCGAACTCGAACGAACGATATTTGGAGTAATTTGCATGACGCAGTGAAAAACGCACGACTGCGTTAATTAACATGGAAGGCGTTCATCGTCGAAGACCAACAACGATTAGATCGTGAACTTTTATGCAAATTTGTATTTTGCTCGAAGCTGCTGTAATTGTAAAGCCAATTAGACGTGTGGGATCTAAGTAGAAATTTATTAAATCCGCCGAATGTTACACTAGCTGCTATACTTTGTATATCATGTTATATTTTTGCACGTTATACGCGGTACGTTTGTTGTTGCAATTTTCATTTTCCTGCAAACAGCTCCATATTTACCATAAGGCGCGCTGCGCGCAAGCTGCCTCCTCGCTCTCTATGAGGCCACATTTTAAAGCTTAATTAGACGCTTAGGGCTTCCTAATAATTAATTAATCTAATTCCTTCGAATTTCACGTTCTTTCCAACGACTCTTCGATAAAAGCGTTGTATGTATAGAAAAGTATGTACTTCGGGAAAATCTGACCAGCTTACGAGCATGATCGTGAATTTTCCCTCGAATCTCTTCGAGCTTCGTTCAACTGAAACGCCTGCAACGAAATTCCTCAAGGACCCTAATACGCGTTTCTTCGTTATCCTTCGGAAAATCGTGGAAAGTGGTTGATTCGCGAATTTCCAAGGCTGCAGGTTCCTTTGGAGAAGTCGACGGAAGCGCAAAGAATCCCCCAAGCACGCGTTAATCCATCTGACAAAAAGATAATTCGAGGCTGGTTACACCGTGTCGAGGAAGTTGAAAAAGTCCATTAGTATGAAAATGCGAGGTAAGGCCGCGTTCGAATAAATGCCACGGCTAGGTTTCCACGGGTGAAACAGCTTTTTCCTTGGCTTTCCACGGCCGTCATATCGCCGGCACGAACCGTGATTTCTCAACTTATTTTATTTAAACTTTTATAATCCGCGAACGAAACGTGTTTTCTTATGTTCGTTTCGTTCACAGGCTGCCCCGCGTCGGATGGTTTATGTCGCTGGAAATTGGATCAGCCTGTGGGATAATCTCGTTTGGCTGGTGTTAATTAGAATTCTGATCTGGGGACATTTTCCCATGGAACAACGCAGAATTAAATAGACCGGTTGGCTATCTTTTGTACTGTCGTTTATTTATACAGCTCACCTTAAATTTCACCATGCCAACCCCCTCTATATTCTGCTCACGGATACCGTTCAAGGTTGTTAAAAAAGTTTACCAGATCGACAAGTTAAATTCCTTACGAAAGAATTAAAATATATCGCTGTTCCACGTTTCTTCACGTTCTACGTTCTTAAGTTTTCGTTGATGTTCATCGAGCGTCAAGTCGATTGGTTAGTAATTGGCATCGTATTGTCATAATGTTAACGTCGATGGAAAAGTTCAAAACCGATAGACGCAAAGCTTTTTATTTATTGAATTAATTTGTGGAATTCTTCAGGACGATTAAATGGGTATTTCTTGAAGAACGTCTTCAGATTCGATCAATCTTTCAGTTGTTTATTATCCAGTTCAAAAATATTTTACTCGAACAAGAATATACCTAAATGTGAAATGTTATTAAAAGATGCACGAGATCGAATTGTATCCTACGTAGAAAGATTTTGCTTGAACAACGATGCAGCTCAGCAGACACAGCGCATCGTCGAAGACTAAATCTCTAGGTGTGCAAGATCTCTAGATGCAAAACTCCGATTTTGTAGGACTTGTAGCGTTCCAAAATTTCTTCCCACTGTAGAGTTTTCTAGCTAATAATAACATACAGAGTAGTAGAACGAATTATGGCTAATTGACTAGCAACAAATCCAAGAAATATTCGCTCCAAAGGGAATGTTAGAATTCCATTCATTTTATTTTAAAGATTTTGTACGATTTTGGGACCTAGCACTCTTTCATAGACAAATTGTGAAAAACCGAATTGGACAGTATAAATCGATTGGAAGATATTAATCTTTAAGTCTAACCAAACCAAAAAAGAAAAAAAAAAGAAAAAAAGGGAAAATGTTTAAACTACCACGTTGTAAGAACGTTCATAAATATTTTCCTCGATTCATCCTCACTACAGGGCGCCAATTGATCATCGTTAGACTGGGGATTCTCGCGCTTTTACAGGAAATTTGAAAACACAAGATTGCACAGAATGCACGTAACACGACAAAGTGTATGAAACATTCAAAGTACTGTACTTTCTATAATACTCGTCAGGTAAAGCAATCTTCTACCAAGGTTCTACGTTTTCAATTATATCCTCGAAGATGTGAATTTGCATAAAAATCCGCAGTCTAATTATCATCAAAGATCATTAGACGGCGATGAAGACATCTGGCGATTCGATGGTTTTCAATTTACGAGGTTTGGCGGCTTTCTCCTGGTGTTGTGCGCATGCGCGCCGCTATAGACGCGCATGCGCGTCGACAGAGGCGCGCGGAATACGGCGCCGCTGCGCTGATCGCGCGGCAGAGCCGCCGCGGCTGCGACGCCTTGCACGCGCCACTCGACAGTCGTTCGTTCGAAACGGCGCGGGCCGGTTCGTTCGCTCTTTCGAGATATTAGCGGCCACGCTCTCGACACTTTCGATCGGTAAACCGTAGATCTCCATCATCGGAGACGCCTGGCTGACGATCCTCGAGCTGAATTCTGCTCTATGAATCGAGTTGCTCAAGTTGTTAAAATTCTGCCATCTTGGAGGCGTTCTGTTAGTTCATTAAAAGTGAACAAAGCCCGCAATTCTATTATATCGACGACGTTTGAAAATCCGTGAGATAAGAGAAGAAGCATTGGAAAATTGTTCATTGGAAATTTCGATAGTTCGAATTTCAAATCGTTGGATGATATTTTTGCTTGCTTTACGTTCCACGGAATTTAAAAAAAACCGCTCACTTTGATCGCCCGTAAAGACGAATTCTGCTCCAACAACAGAATTCCTGGAGTTCTTGAAATTTTCATATCTCCGAGGAATTTCAAAGTTGATTAAAAGTTAGCAAAACTCCCGATCCGTTACGTTTACGGCATTCGACATTTCGCGAAGAAAGAGGATGGTCGAAATTGTTCCACATTAGTTCGAACATTCGAATAGATTGGATCGGATAGCGTATTTTTAGAAATGCAGCTTTAATTAGATAGGAGCGTCTTAGGAGTTTCTCGGCAATGTTTTTGCCGCGAGATCGTAGGTGATCTCGTTGCTGGATTTTCGTATGCGGAATTTTAAAACGATGCCAATTCCTCCTGCCGATTTTTCTCGCTCGTAGTCCTGTTGGAAACCGGTGTCGCGTTACGAGTTCCGCGGGGGCGGCGTAGAAAGAAAGTCACTCGCAATCTTCTAAAGCACCGAACGATCACGAAACCGAGGCAAATCCTTCCGCTGTCCACAAATTCACGCTCGTTCGTCGAACAAGCTGCTTACGATCTTGTAAATGCCGCGTAGACCGTTCGATGGATCTGTCGCTCTGTGCAGCTGCAAAACTTCGAATTCCTGTCTTTTTCTTTTTTCAAGGATATTTTTCTGGACAAAATTTCATAGAACTTTTGTAAAAAGATCCAACGCGTTTGCGTAGCTTTGGGAAAATTTTCGAGAACAGACGAACAACGAGAATTTCAATGTTTTGTCTTTCGATGTTCTATGTTCATATTCTATGGAAATCCCGAGGGTCAAGCACAATAACAAAACACTTTTCTCTGCATTTTCCGGGCAAATTGTTCGAAAAGATCTTCTAACAGTTTCATCGATTCTTTTCAACATTTGTTGTTCTTCTTTTTCTTCGTTTCTCTGACGAAGACAATGGAAGAACATTGAAATTGTAAATTTTGCACGGAGCCTTGCAAAATATTCCAAGCGAGGATCCAATGCGTTACGACGATTCTGAAAGAGCGCAAAAGTTTCTAATATTTTCCTAAACAAACCGCGCGATTAATCTGAGAAACATTTATTAGCAATTTTGTCTCAATATCATAAAGACATTTTAATCTACGTTTCTTCTGTGTCTGTGTCTAAACCGTTTTCCCTTTCCCCGCGGGAAATATTTCACCAGCCTGGCCAGTCCACCAATCCACCAATTTGCAAAAGGAATGGCAAAAAGCCGCGTCTTCCGTCGCTCAGAAAATTTCAACCGAAGATTTCGCGCCTGTATCGCAGAAAAATTTCGCAAGCTCGCGAACTTCCCAACACCTTCCATCTCCCCGCTGAAACATTTTCTCCTTTCTCAGCTCGCCGAAAAGACGCTTCAACGATCTCGCCCAATCCTTTCAGCATTTTCCCTCGGCATCTGAAAAACAGACAAACAAAAGCAAGAACAGGAGTAACAGCGATTTTTCTAGCTTCTCGTGAAAATTCGGACCGAAGATTCGGCGCGTATCTCGCGGAGGAATCGAAAAGGCGTGGGCCCGCCGTTGGTCGCCGCGACGCCAACGTCGACGCTAGTTGCGGCGACGAAAAAAACGAAAAAAAAAAAAAAAAAAAATGCAAAGTAGCTTAGTGCCTCCCACGCTTCCCTTGTTGACAGCGGAGGTGGGGTGGCCTGTTGTTGGTTCGGTTCATGGCGACTAGTAGTTTGCCAGTCTGTCAGCTTCGGCCAACGCGGCGTCTGCACGGAGAACCGCGCGTATTCCTCTGCTTCTTGGTCGCGACTCGCATCCGCAGGTAACAAGAATCCATCGCGACCATCGATATCATCGTTTCATTTTCTTCCATCTTGTTCGCGCCTCGGAAATTTCGCTCGAGGATCGATCCCACAGACACCTTGTTCGAGGATCCCGCGATCAAAGACGCGACGGAGTATCATCTTCCCGTTGAGTGGACTGTGTCGGGAAATTTTGCTGGGAGATTTTCGGAATTCCAAGAATTTGCAACGTTCGAAAAGTTCGAGTCTGGTGCAGTGTCGCACGTTCGCAGATATCTCGCATCGTTTGTATTTAGCCGCGAGCTTCGCGATCTTTCAGGGCGTCGATGTTCGCCAAGTTTTCGCTCTTGTGAATTTCAATCGTCGTTGACGTGTGATCGTCGCGTTCCTCCGTAAGTAAAGTAACGTGCAATCCATGGAACGGGTTGAACGGACCTGTAGAAACCTCCAGCATTCTTCGATTTAAACGAAAATTTCACGGCTTCTATGGATCTTTGCGCGTTGCGTCTGTTATCAGTTTCAGAGTTTTTTAAACGTAGTTCGACTTGTTGTAAATTGCTGGATCAATCGGCATCGATCGTAAGAAAAGAAGGCTTCGTTGTTCTTCTATCTGTTTGTCTTCTAATCGTGCAATTTTTAGTTTTGCTATCTGCAAATCTGTCATCTTGTAAACGGTAATGTTATATCCCAATAGTTTGGTATATTTCGAAAGTTTCGTCGATGACGGAATCAAAAAACTGAATAATTCAGCCGTCGCTGGACCGCGGATTTTTTCGCGTCTATTGAAATTTTAAAGCCGTGAAAATATTCAAAATGCATGCGTTATACGAAAACACGGTAGCTGCGGCAAGTATTCGGACGGTTCGTGCGACGTTTTCTGCCCGATCGAAATCCAGTGCCTTCCGCTGCTTTTATTCGCTTAATTGCTTCCTTTTAATTACAATTTGGTTAATTCATTCGTAATATTCGCGTCTCGTACGATATAAATATGCAGCATAAAGCAAAGTAAAGTTTGTTAGAATATTTCGATAAAGATAATCTGCTGTCTTATAAAAGATAAATAACAAACGTGGAAAAGTATAATAAATTAAACGTGCTAACGCTTACGGCTGGCAGCGTGTAGGAAATATAGAAAATACGGAAAATACGTTGCGCGGTGTAACACAGTGGACAGGAAAAGAGAGAATCTCGAGGCGTAGAATCCGAAAAACTTGTAGTTCCTTAATGGCGTGTACGAAAAGAGGAATTCGCATAAAAATCCCTAGTCCGCTGGTTTGTTGTGGAAAAGAGCCGAGACGATCGGCCGACAGCAACCGTGGCGACGTTACGTTAAAAACGACGATCTCGCGGAAAGATCGAGCCGCAGCTTGCTTGCTCGTCTTGTGTCGTCGATTCAGTCAAATTCCCGCAGTTATTTCCACCTTGCTGCGTGCTCCCGTCACACAAAGCTGCGACTCAAAGCTCCTCTTCTTCGAATTCTCCTCTTTGTCTGGTAACCGGTGGCAGCGACGGCCGAGAGAACGTGAAAAAAGGACGAAGGAAAATGGGAAAAAGACGCGGTGGGTGGGAGGGGCAGTGGACGTGTTTTTAAATTGGACGTGGAAAAGCGAGAGGGATCGATAGGGTGAGGGTGAAAAATAGGGGCGGAGAGACGCGGGACGGCTGTGTGCTGAGCCGGGGGTTGGTGTGTGCATCAAACGCGGTCGCGGCTTTCAGAAAATAATTAAAAATAATTGAAAAACACAGCGTGTCGCCGCGCCACCGCAAGACCATTGTGTCTTGTTCGCTGCACAATTTCCTTGCCTTTCCACCGCGTACCGTCGCGTGCTTTTCCTTTCTTCCGTCGCCCCCCCTCTGCTCTGGTAATCCGCGAAAACAAAAACCGAATTGTCGGCCGGTCAGAGGCTGCAAGGAAGCTCGTGCAACTAACGAGAGCCTTGTGACTCCTCGCTTCTTCCATGCTCGCTCCCGGTGCTTTTCGCTTGCAATTCTCGCCCAACAACGGCTGATTAATCGCACATCGACGCACAGGGCCAGTCTTCGTTCGTCCAGAGCTTCTGCTCTTCGGCTACGCGGCGATCTTTGCCCTGAAGCTTCTTTTTTTGGAGGTTCCACGATCCCACCGCGAGACATACACAGTGCTGCGTTTTCGATTTGGAACACAGAGGACACTCTGTGAGCGATTTTTGATCACTCGGACGCGAGGTCCAGCGACGATTTTATCGGAGATTCCAAGGGACAGTCGGTCGTCTTATTATCATCTTTGCGTAGAATTGTGTCTAGTGCTGTTTTCCCTTTTGTGTCTTCCATTAACGCTACGTTGCGTTATAGGGGATAGCGTGTTCCAAAGGTGTACAGACGTTGCATGATCGCGGTGAGAAATTTTGGACCAGGTACGATACTCGGAAATAAAGTATTCTATTTTGCATTCTGTATTTTATGGGATAACGATCGTCGGTTTATTTGATATTGGTTTATTATGTGGTTATATTGGCTTGGCAACTAAGTGGTTGCGGATTTTGTCAATACCATCTAATGACAAAATCCGCAACCACTTAGTTGCCAAGCCAATATGTTAGGTGGTTAGTTTCTTTCGTTTTATACGAAAACAATGGATGCACCACATTTTATATTATTTTATCGAATTACGTATGATCCGTTGTGTTTTATCGAGATAAAAATCACAACGACTGATCAGGTTTCATGTTTGTATAAAGATGCGTCGTTGCGAAAGACGTGTCTGTAAAAGAAAGACACATTTCGGATAACCTAACATGAATAGAAATTTAGTTACCTTATTTAATGAATAGAAATATCCTTGACTTATTTAAACCGAAATTAGCGCCACTGTACTAATTGTGACCTATACTAATCGAGGATTAGGAATCCGGTAAGAATTATATCGAAGTGTCTGAAGAGTTGAGAGGTTAGGTTCTTTTTTCAAACGGAAGGAAGTTGGAAAGGAAGAAGCGTGTTAGCGGCTATTAGCCTTAGGTTCGATAGTTGATGAGACATTTTGTCTCGTTTATTGAAAATTTTCTTCGCCTGGCGCAAAGTCCTCGCCGATATTGAATTCCCAATTTGTTGTTAAACGAACAAAATTCTCGATAAACGATGTAAAACGTCTCGTTAGACGTGAAATTTATTATCTACTAATACTCCAGTCGATACATTGTTCTTTGCAACTCCAGTTCTTGCCAACTTTTATCCGCAGTTGGACCTTGCGAACGTCCTTATCTGTACAGCCAACGGTCGTATTATCTTAAACTATGAAAAAGATCGTGCAATTTTGTATGTGACAGGTTCTTGTGTAATTTCTTCCAATCAATTACTCGGTCGTTATCAATGTAAAAATTGATATAAAAATATCAAACGTTTAATCACGTTGTGTCTAGGCGAAAGTAGGCTGAAACATTCTCGTAATAATTAAGGTGACGCCTTTAACCTCAAATTCCATCATAGTCGAAGGGCTCATAAAAGTTTCATCGAATCGAACATCTACGAAGGACGCCTTTTTTTTTTATTCTGTCTGCGATTTATTAATCAAACTCTTGACGTCATAAAATTTTCGACGTCTTCGAATCTCATTTATATCGGCGAAAAAATACACCAGACGTTATTCAATTTGTGTTGTAATGGCGGTAGCGTTCTTTGGCTAAATTTGTCATAGCGAAATGGTCGATAGAAAGCTCATCAACGTCAGGCCATAGCCAAACGGGGAACAATATCCGTTACTCGATGATTGATTAATCAGAAAATTACAATTTTGACGCTACCAAATTGTATTCGTCCAGTAGAAGAAAAAGTGCAGGTTATTTCCAAGTTATAGCGTTTGTAGGGCGGTTGCTCTGTAGCGAACGATTGTCAACAGATTCTGCGAGTGACTCGTCGAACACCAGCCACTTGAAACGAAACGTCGAACACGATCGAAAGATCTAAACGAAAGCAGACTTGCGATCTGACAGATACTCTAAATACCGGATCCTTCGAAACCCCGAAACCTCGAAGAAGGTGTCGTCCAGGCTTAATCCTTGAGAGAACTGATCGGTTAATCGGGAAAATTGAATTCAGTTGATGAAATCATCCAGCCCTGTGTCCTGTGCGAAGAGAGCCAATCGAGGGAAGAACGGAGGAAAATCGGTTGAAGATCGTCCGCGGCAAATGAGACGCTAGTAAACGATAGTGGAGAGTGAAATGGGACTTCCGGCGAGGAGATTTCTCGTGATTCTTTTGCTCTTGCTGGCGCTGGCACAGTCGAACCTCGGCCAGAGGCAGAGGAGACCTTATCATCCATGGAACAGAGGTAACTACCACGAATCTTTGCTGATTTATGCACCTGTTGAACCTAACCTCACTCTGTACCACGATCTCTTACCGACGAATCTAGGTATTTCCGTTGAATTCCTGTTTAAATAGCGAAATTAATGTTACCAATGGAATAAAAGATTTGCAGCCAAAGGAATATCGATAAATAGGCTGCGGATTTTCGTGTAAATTCGTATGTTTGAGGATATAATTAAGAAAAAAGAAGTAGGACTTTTGTGGGAAATTACTTTACCGACCAGATATTACAGGAAACACTACGCTCAGAATATTGTATATATTTGTCTCATATTACGCGCGTTCTCAAATGTTGTACGAAAGGCATAAAAATCCGCAGTCTGTCGATAAGTCAGGTTTTCATCTTTTGTTTAGAAATTGCATACTTGTATGGGGAATTTATATCTCTGTAACGAATACATTTTACGAAAAAGAAAATTGTAGTTAGAAATTTGTTTCCGGAGAATTTGATTAACATCTTCAGGGTATCTTAATGTACCTTTCGAATAAAAAGTATTCGAGTTCGTCGGATTCATTTTGTTCGAATCTAATCGTCTATTAAATTCTTGGAAACATTTCTGTAAAGCTCGATATTAGTAAATCGTCGAAGGGAATACCTTCTTCAGGGTCCTCTTCTTTTTCTAATAGAAAATATTCGTTGGAGTAAAAAATATTCGATTTCGTCATATTTATTTGTAAATCGTCCATTAAATCCTCGAAAGGAGAATTTTAAGCTGTATAGTGAAGGGAATTGCTATTAATATATTCGACTGCATTATTATATAATATTATAAGGAATGTTGAAGAAAGGATTATATTGAAATATGATTGACATAAATAAATTACGAATCGGTAATCAATAAGTCAATCGAAGTTTAACGCTAATGAAGTAAATTTAAATATTCATCGTGTCACACAATACCGAATTATAAATCAAGTTGAATCAGTAATGTTCTAATTAATATAAAAAGTTTCAATAATATAACTACAATTATATCGTCGAAATTCCACTCCATCTTACGTATTATGCATGTGTCCTATATTTGACAATTTTGTTTGCATAATGTGAAACAATTTTACGTGTATAAATATCAGCTATTTATCGATGAGGAGGATCATTCGATGTGATATTTTTATGTTGCATAATAAATGTGTGGAAACCGGTTGGATCTGACCTGAAATGAATTTTCAATGGAATCTGGTTGAAGGGTGGAAAAAACTGTTGTCGGATTTGGTTGTTCCAACGGCAGGGTTAGCTCCAGAGCGAAAATCTCACTTACGTTCGTTCTCGAAATCGTATCGTGCGCCTCCTCGCATTATGCATTAATGAAGAGCACTCAAAGGCGTCGTCGGTATCGATTGCGCGGCCGTTTGTTCCCTAACGCGACGAAAAATCGCGTGAAACGTTTCCACGAAGGGTTGCACCAGGAATTTTATCTCGTCAACCTAACACGGTTCGATTAAATTCTATTCAAAATGAATTTACGACGCAGATATAACTCTGACAGACTTTCAGATTTACTGTGGAGTGAAATTCGGGCGACTTAAAACCGAAGATAAAATTAACCGGGTCGATGTCAGATTAAATTGGAATTCATAGTTGTTGTGTCTATCGCAGCTTATTCCAGGCATAGCTCGAACCTGAGATTTACGATATATCAAAACTGAGTTAAACGTAGCGTATTTGAAATTGTTGCCTACGACAAATCGAATTAACTTAACCCACCCGTAAATAGCGTTCGATCCACGTGAAACTAATTTAAAGGTAACCTAGACCTTAAACTTAGCGTACAGTTTAACCCAGTTTAGGCGAACTGTATCAACACGACGCTCCGTTTGCCATATTCTTTTCGATCGATCTACATTATCGAATCTATGTCTTGACCTTGCGTCTCTGCAAAAGAATCCCAAAAACTTCGCCCGATACCTTCCTCGTCGCACCCCCCGCCCCCTAACCAGATTCTAGAAATTGTAAAAGATGTAGAGAAACCGAGATATTTTTAACGATACGACGAACCACTGCTTGGTCCTTAGTAAATTAACTTACGAGTTAAGCTGAGTCAAAAGAACGCTTACCCGAACCGCGAATTAAATCGAAAGAAAAATCGAAACTCGAACGTCCATCTCGAAGGAAGATTCGCTGGAAATTAACGCGTTAACTTGCGTTACGAAAGGGGACAAAGGCTGACGGAGAATCGCGCGAAACTTAATAGAAATATCTCTGGTGCGCGCTGAAAAGGGGGTTCGTTATATGAAAATGACGACATACACGAAAAGAGCGGGTAGCGGACGTCTTTGATTAATGTAAGGCTTCAAAGCGAACGGAAGGCGGATGATGATGATTTCCACGACTTTTATAAGCCACCGGAGATTCGCACTTGTCATCGACAAAGCGTCCACTGTTTAGCGTCGTTCACCCTGACGATAGATTTTTCTCTACCCGCCAACTGCCCCCCACTCCTCGCCCATCCGCCCTATCGGTGTTCTTCTTTCCACTAGCATCCCCACCACTTGTGCCGCGCTCCAACGTACTCACGTTTAATTGCATGATGCTAGGGGCCGCGATGTATTTTCAGGGTAAACCGTACGCTGTTGCTCTTGCTAAAAAATACGACAGCGAGAGAAAAGGACAAGGTAGCGGGTTAAACGCATGGATGGTAGAACAAGGGAGAGAGAAAGGCATAGAGAGGAAACAGAGGGAAAGAAAAGAGTCCTTTTACGAGCTGGCTGCGTGGCGGCCCGTGAATATCATTTTCGGGATGAAACAATCGCGCAGACCGTTGCTTGCCGCGTACAGGGCGTATGTACAGTTGCGTCTCTTTTCAGCCAGTGCACACACTCGCCCTCTGTACACTCCGTCTCGTACTAGCTGGTCGATCGTCCACGGCATAAATTATCGTTAGGTGAAAAGGATTCGCAACCGCGCCACTGTTCCTAGATGAGCAACCGAATTTTCATGCTGTCTTGTTTGGCGTTTTTACGTTGCTCCGCGCGGCGGAGGCTGCCTAAAGTAACTGGCGGCTTTAGCGCCCATTCGTGGGTGTCAGGACAGCCTAATTCCGGAGGAAACGACAGGACAGAGTTAGGTTAACAGGCAGTCGATTGATTATGGCGGTACTGTAATTATGTAGTTATGTAGTTTAAGCGTGGTATGTAACCGCGTGGTCGGGTTAAAATAGGGAAAAGCAGTTTGCAGAGGATTGTACAATAAAAACTTTAGGAAAAACAGTGAATTAAGAGTTGCGCGTAGAGTGGCTCGCGAATATTTGGACATCGTGGTGTGCCAGATGTTATTGTTACGCAGGTATGTTTGCTTATAACAGTCAAGTAGCTGACTATGTTTTAATGCGTTAAAGTAGATCACGTAGTTGGTAGAAATTAATTAGTAAGTAATAAGATTGGAAATTCTTGGAAATTCAGATAAAGTATTTTATTATATCGACTGTTTTTCCTTATTGTCCTTTTTCTAAGAGATTTTTTAATCGTATTATTATCTTCGCTAATCTATTCGCTATCTGAGACCGTATAAGGTTATGGTTACAGTAGATGTGTATTCCGATGAATGTCATTCCGAGCAATGACTCATTTAAACGTCGTAATCTGTATGCTCATAAGAATCGATTGCATCTACGAAAAGTAGTAAAGTCGTATATTAACTCTGGCCATTTTGACTTTAGTTTTGGCTTAAAAGTAACAAGTCAATTTAACACTGCGATATCGCGCGACAAGTCAATGACACGTCGTGGCGGATTACGTTTTGTCTTTTCATTTTTTTGATCCCTGGATCTTTTTTATGTTCGACACAACCGAATTCTCATCCAGCGGAGTAGCTCTAAAACGTTCATCGTGCGAAAGATAATGTTTACACTAATTTGTATTACTGTGAAGATGGCGTGAATTGCTGTTTGTGACATGAGTGATTAGATCACGTACGATCTCAATCACGGTGGTTTTTCAGTGAAGAATAGATTGGATAATTGTTCTTTGCATGCATCGCATAAACCGTATATTTTATGTTAACGATATCGGATGAATATGTATTACGATTCTGAAATCGGGAAGAAGAATTAACGTTTTACTCTTTGAAATGCCGATATAAGTTAAAAGAGAGAAAATTGAATTATTTTCTACTTTTAATACGAAACGAAGTAAAATTTACGCCATAAGAGGGAACCGTAACGTTGTAACTTGAAATCTACGTTTCACGCGAGCTACGTCGAAGTGTTTCAAGAAAAATAATTCAGTCAAGATCGAGAATAACGATCACGGCCGCGAATGAAGTTACATGACAATCGTAATTGTGATTCTGCGAGCACTGTGATAAATGATTGTTAGTGTTCATGCATACCGTCTCTTCTACATATCCGTACGAATATGATAAGGTATCTTTCACTCACTCTAAAGACAACACATCTCGAATTGCCGAGATTGTTTAGCTGTTGGCTCTCGCTGCTCTCACGCCATCTTATCTGGCGTCAGAATTTCGCGACTGCTTGTCACGGCGAGTTATTGTACTATTACAATATTATACTATTATGCCATTATACCATTACCATGACTGGTGGTTGATAAGTCAGTGTTGATAAAATAGGTGTAATTAATACCAGTAACCAAAAACCTATCGATAACCAAGGACCGAAGTAGAGTTTCTCGAGTCAGTTGCGAGTACAACAGGATCTCGATCATTCTAAATGACGTGATCGCGGGCTTATCTCAGATATAATTAGAAAATTCGGATAATACGGGAAGGATTTTATTATATTTTGGTAAATCGTACAATAAAACGATAGAAAATATTTTGACAATGTTACATTGTACGCGTATTTAGGTTTCTTAATTATTTAATCGGTCAAAAGTTCGATCAACAGCTCTACAATAGACTATTTACGCTTTCGTACTGTTTGTGTTAAAATTGTTTGAAAAGAATGAAATCAGAGTAAAGTTCAAAGCACTCTGGATAATACGGCACTCGGCTAACCTCAAAATCTCGAACTCAGCCCCTAAATTTATACTTCAGGTAATACAATCATATTAGGTTAGTTGCTTTCGTTTTACGAGGAAATAATAGATGCGCATCATCTTTCGTTTCATATTATTTTTTGTTCTATTACTACAGAATCGATCATAATTCGATAAAATAATACGAAACGAAAAACGTTGCATCTATTATTTCCTTCTAAAACGAAAACAACTTTCGGGATAACCTAATACTATAAACTCCATCGATAACGCTTTGGCCAG
This sequence comes from Bombus affinis, assembly GCF_024516045.1. Classification (NCBI taxonomy): domain Eukaryota; kingdom Metazoa; phylum Arthropoda; class Insecta; order Hymenoptera; family Apidae; genus Bombus; species Bombus affinis. The sequence goes on from NC_066359.1 coordinate 4,026,995, forward strand.
TGACTCGACATTTTCTATTATCGAATAATTCGAAGAAATAGTCCTTCATTCGGCATTATTCGCCGCCAGATTCCAGTCATCGTATCCCTTAAGTTCGAAGACATACGTCCACGAAGCGTCGTTCCATAGACACGCATATTAGAGACGTGGCACAGTTTTCTACACGTTTCTGTGCTTTGAGCAATGTAAAACAATGCGCGTTCTTCTTCCGCGAGGTAGCATCGTGCGTTCGTCACGATTTTCATTCGTCGTGACGCTTGCTACATGACATCGCTAGTCGCGAAGCGTATATTGCATCGTTTCTTTCACTGTCGGCTTCTCTTTTAAACGCAGGCTGCCCTAGCGATCATTGCAGCGTCGGCAAAAAGGCGATCCTACGTCAAAAACCAAGTCGAAAATATAAAATACAATTTTTTAGCCGACTGTGCTAGGAGAAAAGAAGAGGCTATCGTGTTTGGCTTTAACCTATGTATGTTGTACGTACGTAGATGTCTCTGTCTGTGCTTACGTTTGTGTAATTTAAAAACGCTTCAACCGATTCAAACTTTGCAGGTTTCAATCGATTCGTCTCGGTAGAGTTTTGTAGGTTATGTAGGAATATTGAAGAAAAAAGGGAAGAAAAAGCAAAATGGCGGAAGATATAGATAGAAATAGGAAAAAACGTGCATGCTGCGTCGTGAAATCGCTGAATTCAGAAAAGGAATGTGTCTACTTTTTTCCTTATTACGTATAGCGTACTTACCTGTAGGTTTCGTCTCGGCGTGAAGAAAAATAAGACTAGAAGAGAAAGATTCAACTAAATAAATATTTTAAGAAAACGGTACCTGACAAACAAATTAAAACTGACCAAAGCTAAAAAAAGAAAAAAGAAAATAAAGAGCTGTACGTATGTGCTTCACTGAGAAATATGTGTGGTACACATTCAGATATTTTTAAGTAAGTGACGTAGCTATGGAATTTAGAGTAGTAACGTTTAAAATAATGGCGTAGTCGAACGCTCGCAGCATTTACACAGTCTTATCGTCATTTTTTCGTCGTCAGCTTTTAATCGCCATCGTGACGATTTTTAATCGTCATTGTGATCATTTTTAATCAATGTGGGTGTCCGATTACGGCATTTTGTAAACGTTACTTATCCCCTAAATTCTGTAAATAAATGTAATAATAAATTCTAAATTCTGTAAATAATTGTATAAATTAATTATGATATCAGCTACTTGCAAAATATCTAAATGTGTACTTTCTCGTATTTCTGTGTGAAACGCATACATACATATTGCTTTCTTTTCTTCGTATCTTTGGCTTCGTGTTGTCGCGTATCGTCTTTTTCTCAGATATCGAGCTTGGAAGAATTTGTCAAATACGTTTGAATTTGCCTATGTCCGAACTAGACGGCAGCAGATAACCGACAAGAAGTTATTTTACCCGCGAAACTAAAAATGGCAAACGTAGAATAAAGTTCGCTCGCAGGACGCGTCATTTGCTAGGAAGCGATATTTTCGTTTATCAAATACTTAACGTAACATGTTCAAATTTTACTTTGCGGGAAACCAGGTCACAAACGGAAAAATTGTATTCCACGCTCTTTACTTATCATTTGCGCGCGGAATAATCTGCTTTTTGTCCATTTATATTCAGTTCGCAATCAGCTAAGTTGATATATATATCAAGGAAATGTTCAAATTAGATTCCATCGAAGACGAGACGACGTATCAAGGATTTATAAATGAATAAATAAATGGAAAATATAGGTTAAATCTTTACAAATATTAATATTTATTAATTCAATACAATATTTATATAATATCAATATTTATAAACATATATTTTGTTCACGTAGAATTATTGCCTTATCGATCGTATCGTGATTTCTAGGGCATTGCCGCTATGTATAGTTATTATTGCAGTTTCTGACCAAGGAATTAATTAAACAAAACGAGAGATATGCGAGATATCCTGCGTTTTTATATTCTATTCGCTGGACCTTGACGTTTATCAAAATCTTATCTTCACCATATATTTACGTTGACGTATATTTATTGTTGTTGTTTCTAGCAATGGTTCCATTATTTGCACAAAACTTTTCCCTCTCTTGACGCATCTTGTACACTGCGTGCGATATCTGTCTTCATCTACTGCTAATCTGTCTGTAATTTAAGCATTTATCTTCTGGTTTTCTCATCTTTGGAAGTGGCACTTGTTTCACTCATCCTTTCAGAAATCTCTATGATACTTATATAAGGTTAACAGTGTATTATACTAAAAAACTTTGTGTTCCTATAAATTCTTCCTTTTTCTTGTTTCTTTTTTTGGTATTTTTGTACGCGTACAGTCAATACTCTCACGACAGTGAGCATTATATAATACTATAATATTTATATATAATACTAAGAAGCTTTGTGTTCCTACAAATTGTTCCTTTTTGGTATTTTTGTACGCGTACAGTCAATACTTTCAGGACAATGAATATTAAATACTTATATGTAATACTAAGAAACTTTGTGTTCTTACAAATTGTCCCTTTTTGGTATTTTTGTACGCGTACAGTCAATACTTTCAGGCCAATGAACATTGTATACTTGTGTATGATACTAAAAAGCTTTGTATTTCTACAAATTGTTCCTTTTTGGTATTTTTGTACGCGTACAGTCAATACTTTCAGGACAATGAATATTAAATACTTATATGTAATACTAAGAAACTTTGTGTTCCTACAAATTGTTTCTTTTTGGTATTTTTGTACCCTTACAGTCAATACTTTCAGACCAGTGAACATTATATACTTATATATAATACTAAGAAACTTTGTGCTTTTACAAATTGTTCCTTTTTGGTATTTTTGTACGCGTACAGTCAATACTTTCAGGCCAATGAACATTATATACTTGTGTATGATACTAAGAAGCTTTGTATTTCTACAAATTATTCATCTCTCTTTTTTTTTCTTTTTGTATTTTTGTACACGTACAGTCAATACTTTCAAGCTAATGAACATTAAACATTTATATATAATACTAAGAAACTTTGTGTTCCTACAAATTGTTCCTTTTTGGTATTTTTGTACGCGTACAGTCAATACTTTCAGGACAATGAATATTAAATACTTATATGTAATACTAAGAAACTTTGTGTTCCTACAAATTGTTTCTTTTTGGTATTTTTGTACCCTTACAGTCAATACTTTCAGACCAGTGAACATTATATACTTATATATAATACTAAGAAACTTTGTGTTTTTACAAACTGTTCCTTTTTGGTATTTTTGTACTCGTACAGTCAATACTTTCAGGCCAATGAACATTATATACTTGTATATGATACTAAGAAGCTTTGTATTTCTACAAATTATTCATCTCTCTTTTTTTTTCTTTTTGTATTTTTGTACACGTACAGTCAATACTTTCAAGCTAATAAACATTAAACATTTATATATAATACTAAGAAACTTTGTGTTCCTACAAATTGTTTCTTTTTGGTATTTTTGTACGCGTACAGTCAATACTTTCAGGACAATGAACATTTTTACCAGTTACTTGATAAATTACAGCGAAAAGATACCGAGAATTCCTTTTCTAAATTAAGTCGATGCGCATTCTTCTTCTACCCATTCTAGTCATTACCATCTTATGACAAAATCCGCAATCACTTAGTTCAATAACTCAAACGTATACTTCCAACACTTGTCAGAGATATTTCAAATATTTTCCTACAATCTCATTCAGGTTGGGATTCTTTTGAAACTCTCCTGCAATCTATAAGTTCGTATGAAATTTTCCTAGGTTTGTGGAAGTTTATAGCCCTGATCTAAGTCAGATTTAAAAGTAGTCAACCTCCAAAAATGTTAATAATGAAATAAAATATTCGAAAATTCAGTAACTCGAACATAGACTCTCAACACTTGTCAGAGGCATTTCAAACTTTTTGGTAGAATCTCATTCAGGTTGTGATTCTCTTCAAACTCTGTTGCAATCTGTAGATTTGGATGATCTTCCCAGGTCTGCGGAAGTTTATAGTGCTGATCTAAACCAGATTTAAAAGTTACCAATCTCCAAGAATGTTAACAATGAAATAAAATATTCCAAAATTCCAATAGTAACTCGAACATAGACTCCCAACACTTGTTATTTCAAACTTTCTCCTGCAATCTCAACCATATTGGGGTTCTGTTTAAACTCTCCTGCAATCTGTAGGTTTAGATGAAACCTTCCAAGGTTTGGGGAAGTTTATAGTCCTGATCTAAGTCAGATTTAAAAGTTGTCAATCTCCAAGAATGTTAACAATAAATAAAATATTCCAAACTTCAGTAACTCGAACATAGACTCCCAATACTTGTCATAGACATTTCAAATATTTCCCTACAATCAGGTTGTGATTCTGTTGAAACTCTATTGCAATCTCTAGGTTCATACAGAGTTAGTTGCAATTCGCTATAATGATTTTTATATCGTTGGAAGGATACGCAAAGCGTAATCGTGCAGCTCGTCAGATCGAAAGAGATATATCGAACTGCGGTAGTTGATAGCGAATATTGATGACACCTTGTCATTATTTCCGAATGAAAAGGACTTCAATCCCGTGTCCGTTCGTATTCCAAGCCCATTGAAATCAAACTGCGAGATCGTTCCATTAACGGACGTCGTAAATTCTCGTTGACACGACGCAGCTTCCAGCTTCGATCGACAGTCACCCCCTTCAACCGTTTCATCTTTAATACCTTTCAACCAAGTTTTACGAACGATCAACTCTCGATTCGAAGAAACAGAGAAAAAACGACAAGGCAAGGAAAAAGAAAAAGAAAAGAAAAGAAGGAGAAAACCATTTAACATTTCAACGTCGAAGCACGCCAATCGCTGTTCTAACTGAAATTTGTCTCATGTACAAAGAAACCTGAAATAATATGTTCTATTTGGCATAATCACGTAGCAACGTAGAGACATAAAGTATGAATAAGTATTTCAAATAGCACGTAACTTATGCACTCCGTTACCTTTCCTTTCTTCTTACAATTCCCATTTCTTCTTCTGTCTCTTCAGTCTCTTCCTTTCTTCGTTTCATTTTTTTTCCTTTCTCCTCTTGTTCTCTCCCTTTTTCCCCCTCCTCTTTCTTCCCATTCTTCCTTACTTCCTGCATTCAGTTCCCTTTTTCTCTTCCTCCTCTCTTCTTTCTTGCTTCCATTCCCACTCTGTGCCCACTAATTCGCCATTCGTGTGCCGTACGGTACCCCGGCTATTCAACGAAAGCCACACAAACTGCACATTTTTCATGTTGGCGGTAAGAGCGGCTCTAACAGCAAAGTTTACGAAATACCAAGACGATATACTCTTTGCTTCGCAACTCGCGTCCTTTCTAATTTGCTGCCCGCGTACACCACCGTGTCATACGTTCCACGTTCTCGTTATTTCTCCAAAGATTCGCAACTCCCTTCGTCGGATCGAACAATTTGTCATTTGCCGTTCCGATCAAACTTGTTTAAACAACAAACAGCCTCAAGTCCAAGTGAAAACCATGTCCGTGGACCGACGTTCCTGCGTAATTCTTTATCGCCACGTTTAACGACGCCTGATACCTCGACTGATCGCAAAGCTGGTTGCGTTACGCGACAGAACACGAAAAAAGGAAAGAAAGGAGAAAAGACGGAAGAAGATAAAAAGCTAAGCTAACGCGTAAGACGAGGTCGTAACGCTAATCCAGGCAGAAGCTTCCTTATTATTTATTAATACGTTTACGATTGCGCGATAAAGCAGAGCGAAGTCGAGGAACTGCAACGAGTCTAATGGCCGGCAAACCAGCAACTTCCATAACCGGCGTTAACGATCGGCTTTGTTTATGCGTTCTTCCTTCTAACCATCGCCCCCGTGCCCGGGATAATTCGATTTGTCGCGGCCAGTTTCCTTCTTTTACGCGATCGACGTTCACCCTTCGTCACGTGCCGGCCGGGCATCGGTTTTTCATTTGCCACGGGGTAACGTTGGGCGGCCTGTTGCCTGCCGTTGTCTGGCCGGTTGCTTTCGGTAAAACACATAATCGACAAGAAAGCTTTATTCAGCAAGATTTATCAAAAGCTTCGTCGAGGAACACGGCAGATATCACAGTCGACTACGTATTTGTATTTGTTTATATCGTTGTACCAGCCTACACTGTATCGTTGCTGCTGCGGGTTCTGCAATTTCCCAGCAATTCCAGCAAAGGAAAATCGACTGGGAATTGATCGAGTGACTTTCGTGGGACGCGCTAACGAGTTCATAGAGCCGACTGATATTCGTCGTTGGCAACTAAATGATCGAAGATTTTGTCATTAGATGGTAATGAGAAAAGAAAAATCCTTGTTATTTTCAATTTTCTGAAAACCGTCGTCGACTTAACTCGGCGCGCTTTCTTTCGGTAAAATAAAACGTGGACGTTTTTACGTCAGCCGCATACTTGGCCGGCCATAAACCGGTGGTCACAAATTGGTCGCAGTTATTCGCATAAACGCCACAGGAGAAAATTTTTTTACGCCATGCGAGTAGATTTTTCCATGTCTCTCTCTCTCTCTCTCTCTTTCTTTTCCCCTCTATTCAAGTCTTGCCTCGTGTTTTTCCTTTTCCTCTCTGGCCACGATTTTCCTCTCCCCTCTCGCGCAATTCTGGCGAATCCGATGGACGAAGCCGTGAAATCTGGGTTACCCGTTCCCCGGAATAATTAACGTCGAATGATCGTTTTTATTAGCTCGTAAATTTTGTAAATATCAGTGAAAAATCTGCCAGCTCTTGGCCACTTTTCTGTCCGTTTATAAACGCCAGGCAATTTAACGATCCAGCTGACGTCGTTTCTGATCGACGATAGTCGAAAAATAATATCTTGGCCTCTCGTGTTCCGCGTTATCAAAACTGACGGAAGTTAGCTCGCGTTACGAGTTCAGTTTCAAATCGATCGATTTGATTAATCGTAGGAAGCTTAGGCGTGCAGCTCTTATTAGAACATTTTTGACCCGGCCTAAGCGCAAGCTTCTTCCGCTAACGCGGTGTGCAACGTGCGCCGAGTTTAGCGCTGTCTTTTGACTTGTTTCTCAGGCTTTTTAAAAAATGATACAAACGTTCGTGGTTTTGCTTATTAACGCGTTTGCTACGTTACTCAATGGATTTACAAAAGTCGACAGTCGTAGGATTCGGTTAGATCAAGTACCGATAGTTGACACGAAGCTATTTCTACCAAAACCAGTGAAAGTGACAGGGTCTTTAAAAAATACGTAATAATAGAATATTTGTATATTTATTGATTTATTATTTTCTTACGCAAGCAATTCCATGTTGTGTTGTACATTTTCGCTATTATTAATCCATCTGGGATCGCTGAACGAGGGTTGACACATTTATAAAATCGTAGAACCAGTCATTTTCACTGCTGTGGTGTTTCTAGCGTTAGCATCCAGCGATCCAGCGATCGATCCGCAATTTTCCACGTAACTGACATCACCATATCGAACGATACGCGGTGAAAATTTGAAAAACGCGTGGCAAGTTGTAGAAAACGAGGAAACTGGTTAATTGAGTTTCGATAAACAGATCGCAGCACCCTTTTACACTTCGTCAAGTACTAGTCATTTTCACTGCTATTGGTACAAGTAGCCTCGATACAAAATTATTTTCAGTTCGAATACATAAGGAACAAAATAAAATTCGCTATATTATTCTTTTGGTTATCGTTGCAAAAGTCATTACACCATCGCGGAGAAAGATACGACACGAAGTAGGAATTTTAAAATGAAATTATAAAACCAATAAATTTCACTGGTGTGATAGTTCTAATGTTATGAGGTCTGTAAATATGAAACCGGAATTTGCCTATAGATTGCCCTAGCTGATAATGTAGTTATCACTAAACTGCGTCATTGATGCCAAAAGTCTTTGTTGACATCTGACAAACATTTTCGACTCAGAACAATACAAGTTTCATACAACAGCATAGTTTGTAATAGCGTTGAACATGTCGAATTTTGTGCCTGGAAACTACGATTTGCGGACAGCATTGATTTTCTGTTACCATTTGAAGAAAACTGCTGTAGAATCGCATCGAATGCTTGTCGAAGCTTAAGGTGAGCATGCTCTTGGTAAATCACAGTGCTTCGAGTGGTTTAAAAAATTCAGAAGTGGCAATTTTGACATGAGGAACGAAGAACGTGGAACGTGGAACGTGATCTATTATGAGCTGTTAAAACCTGGCGAAACCGTTAATAATGAGCGCTACCGACAACAAATGATCGATTTGAATCAAGCTTTGCGTGAAAAACCACCAGAATATCAAAAAAGGCAACACAAAGTAATTTTGCTTCGCGATAATGCACCATCGCATACAGCAAAACCGGTCAAGGAAACGATCGAAGCGTTCAGTTGGGAAATACTTTCGCACGCGGCTCACTCACCAGACTTGGCTCCGTCCGATTACTATTTATTTGCATCGATGGGACACGCGCTTTCTGACCAGCACTTCACTTCTTACGAAAATGTACGAAAATGCCTCGATGACTGGTTTGCCTCAAAAGAGCGACAGTTTCTTTGGCCTGGCATCCACCAATTGCCAGACAGGTGGGAAAAATGTATAGCTAGCGATGGGCAATACTTGGAATAAAATATTTTTAATCATTTTCATACGTGTATTTTCTATACAAAAATTCCGGTTTCATATTTACATACCTGGTAAAGAGGTGCGTGTCTGTCCGAATAAAAGTTTCATTTTACCAAAAAATATCTAGCGTCTGTTTAATAATCGCAGAGATGCCTGTATCTGGAACTGTAGCAGGTTCCGAGTTAAACCTGCAACAGTTCCTTTACGCTTCAGTGTAGGTCATTTGCCTCGTGGATTATTTCTGTCGGATCAGTGGAGAGAAATAAGTGGAAACAACGTGGATATTCGAACAATACTCGTTGCCCAGGGTGACCAGGTTGACCTCGGTAGGGCAAACCTGGTTCTGGCTAAATTAAGCGGCGGAAGGACATTCCGCCTGGTGAAAGAATAATCTTGCGAAATGTACGAAATATTCAAGAATCCGCCGACTATAATCGCGCTACGGCGGAGTAATTAAATCCTTCGCCGATTCGTTCGCCCGTGCAATATGCATGAGCAGATTTTTTCCCTCTTCTGTGGTCCGAAAGGAGAAGCGGAATAAGAAAAAGGCGACGAATAAAAGAAACGTAGCGGGTAAAGAAAGCATAAATCGCGTTTTTCCCTTCCCAGCGAATAATCTCGGTGTATGCTGAGAATTTCCCGCGGTATTTAAAATGTAAACTCTTCGGGGCTGCAGAGAGACTGAAAGAGAGAGACATTTTTCCGTTGGACTTGCTCTTTCTTCGCGCCACTCACCCGCAAACCCAGTCCTCGAATCATCCAATTAATCGACCGCCGATTATTCCTATCGCTAATTTCGACCGCTCTGACCGATTTATTTCCTAAATGATAATTTAAACCGAGCGTGTGATATTTTGGATAAAAATTGTCAGATGTAAAATACAAGGCAATTGGAATAATATTGTTTTATATTTATCAGTTGAGGTACCTGCTGTTACTGGCTGGTAAAGAGCATTTCTCTTGGCAAATTATAGCTGGTTACCAACGACGTGTAATTACGTTACTTCGTAAGATACCAGAAATTCGTCGTAGAGTATCGACGAATTCCTCGATAAATTCCGGCAGAGTAACTACGTGGCTGTTAGTAAAACTTAGCGGATCTAGCGATCTTATTGCAATTCTTAATATTTCGCTGATTTTTCTGCCCCCTTGAAGAATATCAGCGCGGACTAATTGGAAAAATTGTTCGATGCAAAAGAGAGAAAAACAACGTGACTCTGTTCTCGGAAGAATTTTATCACCTGTGTAATCGATAACGCGCCACTGTATTTCTGGGATGGTTACGTCCTCCACGTTTTAATCGCAGCGACCATTGATACGATAGAAGACACGGTTTTAAACAACGCGATATTAAAAAAGAAAGAAAGGCGAATAAGAAAAGAAAAGTAGCTGCAAATTATTAATCTGGCCAAATCTGGATCCTGTCTACGCACGCGAAACCCTAGCAAGCAATGTAGCATCGCTGGTTTTATTTCCATCGACACGTAAGTCGAACGTTCAATTCCATGTAACCTAAATCTGTAAGAAACTCGTCAAACAAATATAGATTTTACGAAATACGTTAATACCCGACGTGAAATTTCCATAGAAAACCGAAGGCTGATAATGGATGAACATAACACGCGCCTTACTTATTCATGATCCTTCTTTTGACCCGAATGTAACTGGTTATTTTCGGATATCCGAACATACTCGACATTGCCAGCCTCCTCTGTCGGAGTACACTTTGTCGATAGTTTTTGACGACCGCTATAGCGTTTCTCGTCGATCCAGCAAACGAGAAGAAACTTTTGTCTTATCGTTGCTCGACGTTATGAAAAGCCAAATTGATTCCCTGCACGACCAATGCAGAACGTTCATCGAGGTATTAACCAGTCCGGAGACTATTTAAGTTGCAGTATCTCGAGCCTCTTCCCTTTCGTATCCGTTCTTCCGTGCTGTTTTCCAGTCGATACGAGCAAATTGTTTCGCCAGACGACGAAGACTATTGGCGTGGAACGCCTGGCAAATCCGATCGAGTTGACAAGTTTTGCAACCTCCGTCCCGAGGGATACAGTTTCCCTTGGATTCGTCGTGAGACCTGAAAGCATTCTTCTTCTGGCTCTTCCATTGATTAATCGTTAGCACTTGTACGAGGAACGTTCGATTGGTTGCACGGAGCAGCCCATGACGTACCACTTCCGGTCTCTTTTAGATGCCGCTACTTCCTGCGCCGTTGAGAAGATTTATTTGGTAACCTGTGGTTCACCCCTTATCCACGACTTCCTGCTGCTTTTCTATCCTTGACAAATAAATATCAGCTCGGTCTGCAGTCTTCTTCCGAGGTTGGGTTCCATCCCGGAGGTGTGCGAACGCTGATGGGCCACCGAGTTCCGTTTTCTAAAGTTCTCATAAGGATTCGAGAATAGATTGACCGTCTTACGTAGAAACGTACCAGTAATATTCTGTCATCTTGTCATCTTCGCTTAATTGACATCCGAATTTAGCTCTCTATTATGCATAGTTCGCGTTCCTATGTCGTGTCAGTCTCATCGTGACACTGACCTTACCAGACCCGATCAAACGAACGGTTTCAAAATTTCGTTTAAAGTTGCACGTTCATTGTTGTTTCTTTTGTTCATTGGGATTAAATGAAATTTTGAAACCGCTCGTTTGACCGGGCTTGGTAAGCTTATGGTACAGGGTACAGATGGCTCGACGTTCTAATTTCTATTCGCTCGAACCTGAGAAAATGGAATTTCTGATTTCAAACTTAACCCGATCATTGTCTGAGATTTTAACATTCTCTCGATATCTTCGTCTTTACTTTACCTGGTCCGATTGCAAACCCAAGGAAAAATTAATTAGTTATTATGTATAGACTTGGCATAGGCTGACATCTTGTTATCCTAACCTAACCTAAACTCAAATGTGATCCACGTCTAACATTTGGTCTGACAGTCTGTCGTTCTGTCAATTTTGGTTAATTTAAAGCGAAACTCAGCTCAGATCTAACCATCAAATATAAATAAATGGCAAAGCACGAGCTAATTTGATCTGAACTCAAACCTAACCTAAACTTGACCCAATCTGGAACCGCTGATCAAGAAGATTTTTTTCGTCGAGCGAACAGTGCCTCTAGGTCGAAACTACGTTTTCCTTTGCCCGAGATATTTGATCTGCACAGTTATTAGATTTTCTGGCTGACTTTCGTGCTTGGCGGTAAACATACTTTTCCAGAGACACACATGCTCCCTGGTTGTCTATCGAATTTCACCTTCCCACCACTTGTCTCAGGCTTATCCAGAGCCTGGCGATCGATGAAACGTACGACACGTGGATCGAGGCTGTCCAACACAAAGGCATTTAATTAAAGTATAACTGGTCGAATTGGTTGTCTGCAAAATCCTTTCTTAAACTATCACATGAAAATCAAATTTACAGGTGAATTTGATTTACTGCGGCAGATCGCACTTATTCTTGAGTTAAACCCTGTTTTCCCAACACGTACACGACTTTTGACCCATTTCGATCCTCTGTATAGGCCATTTGTTACAAACTTGTTTGTTTGATCAAAAACCGCGAGACCTTCGCGATTTTACCCATCTGTCTGGCTACCAGCGAAAACGTCCAAGAAAAATAACTTGGAAGATACAGTTATTTATTTATCACAATGTACATTAGTCAATGTTACAAGAATATCCTCTCTTGGATTATTCTCAGTTTAAGTGTATCAATATCGTAATACATCAAAGAACGTCTGTGCCATTGCCAACCTTGGACGCGATACAGGGGATCAAACATAACCTCTCAAACGATTCTGCTGATGGATCAAAGGCACGGTTCTTTTGTTTTATTGTAATTCGTAGAAACTTTTGGCGGGGAATATAGAAAATCGCGCTTAGTTCAACCTTCGAACCTACCAGAAACCAATACGTACACGGCTAATCATGGAACCTGGTGAAAAAGACAGTGGATCAAAGGATCGACTAGCACTCGAGCGAGGGATTATCGCTGGCATGACCCGAATGTCGTCAACGACTCGCTCGTCAAGCGATTTTAAATTGCCACTAGAAGGCATAGAGGACTGCGTGAGCCTCTTGCCGCGGGTATCATCGACCTCCCCGCGATGGAATCTGTGTGGCAGGCTTTGAATTGCGATATTTACGAGGCTGACGAACGCCAGCCGACCCAGGGAGCCATCTCCGTGGCATCCAAGCGAGGAATGCGCCATGATCGAACGGTTGTGCGTCTTCGACTGTCACTAGAAAATCGTAGTCGTCCAGCGAAGAGTGATCGCGACTGTCTGTCGGCTTCTAAGCAAATCGTTCTATGCCATAGGATCTATGGTAATAGGATTAGCCAAGAGAATTGCAATGCGGTGAAATACTTCTATTCATATTCCACGAGATTCCGAAACGATCGGCTAAAATTACCATCCGTAACGTGCTATGTATGTCGAACCAAGACCTCATCGAACGTTTTACAACCAGGTATATTTTCAGACTGACCGAAGTACGAACGATTCATAGCGGCGAGTAGCAAAAGGAAGCAGAGCCGATGGATGAGCGTTCTAGGAACGCGTGTACCGATTTGCATCCGTTTTAATTGGGAAACAACGAGAATAGAGCGATCGAAAGATAGGTTAGGTTGGTTACTTTAGGTACAGGTCAGGTTAGGAAACTTGTCACCGCCATCTTGCTTCCTCTGTGGGAATTATTTTTGTTAAACAAAAGGAAAAGATCAGCTACGTGGTAGATGCATCGGGATAGGAGGAAACGGAGCAACGAAAATGACACGCCACGCAATGGAAATGCTAAGTGTAGGACTTGGAGGATCGTAGGAACGCGCGCGCGCAAGCTCACGGTGACGGTGAAATAAATTATTCGGCCGCGTTCACCTTGGCGTGTAACGGCATTCTAATGCATATTGGAACAGCTTTATCGCGGGTGTGTGCACGCGCGCCTTGAATACGGTTAAGATGTTTCACCAGTGATGTAGTAGATCCACTTACCCGTGAGCGCGCGCGCGCGCACGTCTCTGCCATGCAGCGGGAATTTCCAAAGATCTTTGAAGTGCATCCTCGATTTACAGGCATCGGTAACGCTTTGCTTTTCATCTTTCCGTGTTCGCCAGTCCTCTCGACTCAGGTTTCTAGGTTCCTATTATTAGATAACCAATCTTTACGTTTCATTATTGGACAGGAAATGATGGCGGCCTGAATGAGATTTTAGCGTGGAGCATAAAACACTCGAACGAGCCTAAATATTTTAGCTGCTAATAGGAAACTTGAAATAGCCGAAATGCGATAATTAACGAAGATAATATTCCAAAATTTAGTAGGCGAAACAGTATTCTCTCTTGGTTCTTTCATCCTTTCCATCTTATTGACAGAGGTATAAATTAATTTCTACTAAATTTAGGTAGTGCGGTACGCAAATAAAGCCACTCCTAGCAGTTCAAGCCTCTTCACACCGGTCAAAGATACAATTTCTTCGTGTTGCTAATAAGCGACCAAAGTTTCAAGTATAGATAACATAATGATACTTGACCATTGGCGAGGGAAGCGTCAGACGTCGAAGCCCGAGCTAGAAATTACATCGAGATTAGAAGTCTGGATAACGTCGGGTGCTAATTTTCGAATAGTTTCCACGCTCATGCTAATCCAGGCGTCGTAGAAGTATAGCAATCGCGGAGAAAGTTGCGCAAACGAACGGCTTAGTCCTCACCGCGTGCCTCGAGGCAAATCTCTCGATATACCAGATTCATCTTAATATCAATTTTACCAATTTTATCGTTTCGCCGAAACTGTGTGCTGCACCGTGATCTCCCACGTTTGTTCGCCCGTGGCTGCGGACATAGTTCAATTTTCTAAGAAATTAATCGGGAAAACGTTGCGCACCAGATAAAAGATACGGTTACACGCGTGGTTGAGCACGCAAAACGTTCTTTTGTGCGAAGCTCGTAATTCTTCATCGGCGCTTCCGCTTGCCGCGAGTGATTCCCAAGATTCCCGAGATTATTGCGTAGGCATTCCGAGGCCGTTATCTCAGCGACACTTCCACTTCCGTCTTCTTTATCTAGATCATTGCTCGTCGTTCGAATGCCGCAGCATCCCCACGAAAATTCCCTCCCGAGGACGCTGATCGAAACATCGTGTAAAATCTACTAGCACACCTAATTCCAGATGAGAACTAACAAAAGAAGTAACAAAGGGATTAGAAGGAACAAGTGAAAATGCTTAGATAACAACAATCCGTCTTTCGAGCGTCAGGACAGCCTGGATTCCAAATAATTCAACATTTTTTCAAAACCAAGGTTACTGGTCGTCAGTGGTAAACACCAGGAAGGAAAGAGCCACTTGTCGGAGACATTTCTTTTCGACTGCCACGACGATATTTTCAACCTGGCGTATGCATAATTCGCGCGTTGAAAGGGTCGTTAGGAAGGTTGCAAGGACCGTGTGCAATCCTCAGATGAGCTGATATTTGTCACGCGAGACGAGTAGTGTAGGTGTTACGTTCTTCCGTTCCGGCAGGACGAGATTAGAGTTCACGGCGATTCGAGTGCATAATAGCCGTGCACTCGGTCTCGCCATGTACAAAGGTCGACCGAATTTCTCAGACTTAACGCGTTTATCCTTGCTTCAATCCTCCTCCGCCTCCTACTCTTCCTGCCTTGCTTATGCTTCTTTCTCTTTGTCTCGCGCCTGCCTGCGTGTTCCTCGCCGTTTCTTCTTCAATATTTTATTAAGCTCTTACGAAGATGAAGCTGGAGAGGTCGCGAAAATGCACGGCTTAATCGCGTTAAGTGAGTTTTAGGGATTTTTACGCGGTCAGGCCGGAAATAGCGTCGTGATCCAACGCTAGCTTGTCATTCTCTCGTGTTTCTCATTCCTCTCGTTCGAGAAGCCTCGATAAATTCCGCTCGATGCTGCGGACCTACCCGACTGCGAGCGTCAAACGCGCTTACGAGTCAGTGCCAATGCTAAATTTTAGTTCATACGTATATCGAGTAAATTGGCGCTTAGGTTTGCTCAATTTCGTGTTTTCATCGTGATAGATCACGTAACATTCATCCGAGTTATCGTCAAAGATGAATCCTCACGTTTGTACTGCTGCGACTGATCACACGCTGAGGAATGTGAGATAAGCGCGAGGAATAAATCATCTTGTAAAGAGAATTATATAACAGTTTTTATTCTTCGTTATTCTTTTATGAACGTGATTTTATCCATAGATGCATTAACGATGATGTATTAATTTCTTGAATTGACAAGCCACGTTAATATACGTAGCAAACGCAAGCAGTTTCTATTTGCGTTACGGCGATTCGTTTTATCGATAAACGTGAACTGATGATCGTAATTTAATTATTCCTAATTGAATTTGTACAACAATAATCGTTCTATCGATCGTAAGATCCTTTGTTCATCGTGTAACATCGAAGTAGTTGCATAAGACTACTTGCTATTCTCTTGACAAATAAAAATAGGACAGTCATTTACCTTCGTACTGTATACTGCTCTTCGCACGCAATTTCGTTCGCGTAGAATGCTAATGTACGGAACAATTTTTAAGCAGATGAATTTTTATAAATATGAGATACCCTTCTGGTATCTTTTATAATAACAGTTGGGTTGTTGCTCGTAGGAAAAAGCATTAAATTATAAAAAGCTTCGATTGCGGAAGAAGCACGACGTAAACGATAAACAATACGAAGTACGAGAGCGCATATAACTCAGATGCCAGACTATTTCTCTGCTTCTACGAAACGGTTGAAGATGAAATGTACTCTGTTTTCTTTCGCGGACATCAAGCTATACAACAAAGGAAACCTCATCAAGATCCGTTCAGTGGTTTTTACGTGATGCGAGTACGAACCAACAAACAAACAGACAAAAATTCCAAAAATTAGTTTTTCTCCACTCCGTTGCTTATGAACTGTTGCTGGCTCGGTGTATTATCCTGTTTTATTCAATGCACAGACGCAACAATCTTTGCATTGTTTTATTATCTGTGTATATCGTCACGTGGAACGACGATCAGACAAGACGAGGAATGATGGAAGTTTACAGTTAATTTTTTTTCGGAATTAGCGATTTTATCAGCAACTCGATTAAGCAATCAGACACGTCTAATCGTATGGAATTCGTGGATAAATAGGCAATCTTTTACGTCGATGATTACTAACACGAAGAATCACGAGGTTATGCCTCCATCCCTGCAGCTATTTTGCGAAAAGAATGTTGCATCGTTTATTTTTTATCAGCACACTCTATGCCAATTATCGTCGCCAATAGCTTGATCCTTGAATAGGATAAATGCGTCTATTGCTCCTGGCTTCTTGCGGATAATGACGATCATTAACACAGCTAAATACAGGTTGAGGAAACGAACTGCTCGTTCCTGTTCAACGAATGGATCGATTACCGTTTGTAATGCTTATGGTTAGTCGGTTTCCTTAGCATTGACATATCGAAGATTAATCTTCCATCGTTAAATGAAATTAATAACAGCATTTGTGCGTTGGCAAGGATACTTCTGTATTTCGTACTGAGAATTCAATTTCGAATTAATTATTATATTACTTTGGACAAACTGTTTACAGTATTCGTGTCCTCCCATATGTTACATCTGCAAAATGTACATTGCATTTGTTAGGCGCGTCGTTGTACTTACTTAAAAGTGGAATTCTAGAAATGTAGATGATTCCGAATACTTTGATCATTCTTCTAATCAAACCGCGCGACTAATAAATGGAACAAGATTGATATGTATGAGAACGAAGTTGGGCAAGTTACTAGCGCGGCTGTCTTCCACGCGCGTGACCCAGGTTCGAATCCCCTTTCCCTTAAAAATATTTCTCAGTGACTTTTTCTCGCATTACTTTGCTGTTTACGTTCATATCGATCAATTTTAATCGTAAATATTTGCCGTCGCGGCATTTTAACAATGCTCCGTTATGAATTATTCATTTAGTCGCAATGTGGCCAGAAGTCGTGCGTGAATAATTGCCTGTGAAAACATATCGCTTTTCTAGCACTTCGGTTACACGTGACGAGGGGAAAAAGAAAAATGTGACTGTAGGAATGTTGTTGCTGCTCTCGTAACTACATGTTTTCGTTGGCAATTGCAGTTAACACAGAAGAAAGTTGTCGATATAGATCCGACGATAAAATGAAAGATACACGTGTGTGACTCTCTCCTCGAGTTTCTCTCCTCTTCTCTAGCGTTGAGAAGAAAAAAGGAAGTAGGATGATGATGAATTCATTGATAAATTTAAAAGAATTTCTCGAGGCGAACTGTTTGTGGAACCGTGTCGAAGCTCAATGAAAGTGACCCGAGAGTAATCAGAGCAAGCAAACCAGTTCCTTGTCTGGCTTCTGGCTACTTGTTGACACCAATTGGGTGTTTGATGTTGGGGGATTTGAATAAATCTTGGAGATCGTTGTCCTCGCTCGAAATGAGGAAGAATTTACTTAGGAATTTACTACTTCCCTTAGGATCGTTTGAATGCTATTGCCGTGGTGTCAAATACGTTGTTCAAACATGATTGAGAGTTACATTTGAAAACTAATGATCTTCATTGCTATTCGGAATTTCAGCACGTCGATTGCTGGATAAATATGTCACGTCTTATCACGCACACATATTTTAATGATTTCAGTATCTCATACTGCTACCGTAATATGACAAATGTTGGCTACTTCAACGAATCTAAATTCTATCGAATTTTTCCTAGCAAAAATGTGATAAAATTTCCGACTAACTTTGAAACTTGGAAATCTCCAAGAATGTCGCACGTAAAAGGGATTCAACAGTTGGCAACGTGGCCCGACCACACTGGCAGCAAGAAGTCAAAGGCCGACGCCGAGTGAGATCGCTGCAGCAGATATATCCTCTGCTTCGGGTATAATGAACTCCAGAAATCGTTGCTTCCTCGAAGGCGTTTTTCATTCACAAAAGACCTTCCTGAGCGTCCGTCGAATCATTCTTTGTCATAATTTAGGTTATGATCCATGGACAGAGTATATATATATGCAAAGATGACATCGTAAAGAACGTTTCTTGGAACGTGTACGCGAGAAAGGTTAATTGGAGTGAGAGAAGAAGGCGCGATCGGATTAAACCAGCTTCTCGCCGGCTAGTAAATAATTAAAGAGGTCTGCCCTGGTTCCTCGTGCACCAGGGTGCCGAGGAATCGAGCCGCGTGTAACACCCACGATTCGCGGTAATTAAAACGCCACTTTGGTCGGTTGATCTCATCGTTGCCGTGGGTGTGAAACGTTCGTTCGAACTGACAGAAAGAATTAGCGACTCGCTGATGTCATCGCGCGATACGGAACGTAGGAAAACAAAAAAAAAAAAAAAGAAAAAAAAAAGAAGAAGATAAAAACAGAACAGGGAACGTGTTCGTAATTAAAGGCAGTCCTTGTAAAAGTTAAACGACAAGTGACAAAGGCGACCATGTTAACGCTAGGAGAGACGTCGTCCCTCTCTGTGCACTACACAGAAATATGTATCTTAAATTTCGTGTAATTGTTGAACCTTCCAATTGTATAAAAGCTTTCTCTCCGTCTGTAGAAAATTCTCCACCTCTTGTTAGAAAGGCTGCGTTGCACGATAATTCATCAGTTGATAGTTGCGATTTGTAGGCCATAGTCTTGTTACGGTGTTGGTATTTTATGCGAAATGAATCAGCTGACTGGTAACTTGCTTTGCTATTAAACTTGTCGCTGTCATGCGACAGAATTTGTTACTCTTGGTAGCCTATAATTACGCTGGTCAACATGATTTCTGTCACACAGGATATTTATACCGGTTCTTGCGTATTTTTCGATGCTCCGTCATTCGTCTGTCATAGTTTTCCTGTAACAATGATTTATATTACTTAATAACTGAATTTACAGTTATATTGTCAATAGTGGCATGAATACATAGGGCGGATTTAATTTCCGCTTAGTATGTTCAGCAGAACGAAATCCTATAGTAAAAAATCGTATTATGTATAGGACAGGTAAAAATTTATTTATTAATATATAAATTGTATTTGATTATTTATTTATATTATATAGATTATTATATTATTATATTGATGAACGCTGTTAGTTAATTATCCATGAGTGATTTCGCGATCGTGCGAGAAATGTCTATGCACGTAGAATGTCAGGGAGGATATTCCGTGTTCGTTAATTTATTGCTAGACGTATAAACGAAATGTTGCTCGAGCAAAATATCCCAGCAAATCGATAGGTACCAGGTTTTAGGCATTGTGTTCTACAATTCCCAAATCTATAGAATTATACGAGTCACTAAATAATCAAACTGTGTGTCACGTGAAAACCTTGCGTGACGAGAATAAACGGATTCTATATATGAATTCGGTATAAAAAATTCTATAGAAATCACATATTAAATTTTATATGACAAAAATAAAATAAGATTTTATAGAGCAGCGTGCAAGAGAAGCCTGATACCAGCTTAGGTTCTGGCTTGTTTCATTCTTATATTTTTCAGACGTTTAGAAATATAGATTCAAGACCTACACAGTTTTAGACCTACACAGTTCAGTATCATAAAATTATCAAAATTGTGCCCCAAAGTGTCAGCCAACCATATGCTAAAACATCAATTTCGATAAATATATTCAAATGCAGGAAATATCTTCGATATAACCTCCAAGATATATTCTAAGATTACTTAACGTCTAAGTCTGCCAACGCGTGGAACATAAAATGTTCCCACCCGCTCCAATCTAGGGAATTTCCCCATCTACCATTAGATCTGGTCCCTATAGTCAGCCATACATGGCGAGGCACGTTTTCCTAATTTCTAAGGTTGTTCTTGTTGGCATTAAATCACTCAGAGCAATTTGGACCCACGTTCGAAGTTTCGTAAAATTCCATCGGTTTCATTGAATCTCCAGTCCCTTCCAGCACACGTGACTAACCTACATATATGGCGATCTCGTAACATCCGTGACACAAGGATTTACACGAGCGGAGATTACAAAATTCTAAGCGAACGGTTAAATTAGTATGAAGACATGGAACTTCCTGTTTTATCTAACTACAAAAACAGATCAATCATGTTGACGATCGTGATGCAGAGAGCGAACACGTTGGATTAATTGAGTCCAAGCTGATTCACTGTTTGCATAGTCAGAAATATTCCACCAACGCTCCACGGGATTGTGAGTCTCTGATGGTCCAATAATAGTCTCGTACGTAGGTTTGATACATTTCACGAAAGAGGAGAGGCTTTCGCGTGGATACATCGCGACATTGACATAGAAACCCACGTGGCGCCACGAAAAGTAACGCGTCTTGCTAAGAAATATAATCCGCCCGCCTGATTAAGCGACGGCAAATCATTTCCAAGGAAACGCGTGGCGTAACGAACAATTAGCCTACAAAATGCTCTTTGAATGTCGCTTTTCGATTAGGGCACGAGTGTCTAAATTGACTCGTGGCATCATTGTCTTGACGATCTGTATAGTGTCTCTTAAGTAAAAATGTTCGAAGGAAATTGGGCCAGATATTTCTTCCAGTATTTTTGATCTGATTAATGGGATATTTGTCTAATAACTTAGGTCATCGTCTAATTATAATACCATAATATCATGACTCAGTACTCGTATATTGTGCAATTCACTTTATCGAACTACTGAAATAGATGAGGCCTTATAAGGATTTCAAAATCATTGAATATCGATTGTTTAATTAGTCACATTGATTAACGCACTTGCTCGCAATTAGAAGGTCGCGAGTTCGACTCCCGATTCCACCAACAAATTTTTCCTAGCTGTTTTCTCCATTATGTCATTAAGAATTCCCATAAGATACAACATTAAACACAGAACATAAAAAATAACTCGTGTTATGCTAATTAATTTCCCTATTTAAAAAACGATAAGCTATATCTCGACTGGCGGATCAGGTGCAGGCTTGGTGGTGGTGTATGTATTATAGCGGTGACAACGACGTTTCTCTTGCGGTTTTCTCTTCTGACGTCGAGCAAATTCCTTGCGGTTCTGTTCATCCTCCTGGAGAAACGTTAAAAGACATCGAGATCTCATCGAATGGAATGGGAGTGACGTCACCCCACGTTTTCCGCGATACGCTGCCGATAGCATGCCCGCGATGAACTCATCGCGTGCAACATTCGACTGGGTGACATAACTGGCGATGCATGTGCAACACAAACACCATCGAGTAAGAGAGAGAGAGAGCCCCTTCGCTCCGCTGATCGTGTCACGTTCTCGCATTGGTTGGTAAAAAGAGAGTATTGGTCCGAGAAAGAGGGGAAAACAGGAGGAGGAGGGAAACACCACTGTGCGTTGTTTGGTATTTTCAGTCGCATTGCATGATTGCATCGGCAAGTTATGCGACGCACGGTAATTAACCGTGTATTGTCAGCCAGTCGAAAAGGCGACAGGAAGCGTCCAGCCGGCTCGTGCCAACAATTACGAGCGAATTCTGCATGCGAAAGAGCGTCCTCTCCAAGTCGTCCAACTGTATCGATCCATGCATTATGCAGAAAGGGTTGCATGAAAAAATTACCTAGAAGCTTTTTCAATGACGTTTTATCGGGCTCGAGTGGAAATTAAGTGGCCCTCATCCTCTAAAAATATAGATGTTTGTGATAAATTCACCTCCTACATACATTTATAATATAGCCATTTATCGATTTAACTGATCAGATTATCGACGTCGATTGCTGTTATTTCAGGAAAATCCAGCTTCGCTGTCCGTTTGACACGTTTAAATAGTGTAAGAGAATAAAAAATTCTTGTTTCCAGTTGGCAAATCCAAAGTAAATATTGATACAGTCCTGAGTGAGAGTCATGGAAGTATACGTGCAGCTAAAAACGGATCCTAAATGGGTAACTGTAGCAGGCGAAAAGCGCCTGTCAACGGCTGAGTCGGATTTGGAAATTGTTTAATCGCGAATCGATGAATTTATGGGGAATTTTGTAAGAAATTTAATGCACCGTGGGAAAGAGATTCTGTCAAACAAAGATTGGTTCTGGAGGAAGGTGTTCGGAGCTGGTGAAATCTCAAACGACGTCTAAGAATGCGCCATGAAAGGCATCTTCTCCACGTATCAGTTGCGGATGCGGTAAAATATGATTCCTTGCCGGCTAGCAAACTGCATAGCCGAGAATTTCTTATTGATAAAGAGATACCTCCCGTACGAAGCTTTTGCCAACCGAAATACGAATATTTCTACACGGGTTTAAAGCCAACCATAGAGTCATCCTGGTTTTTAACATCGTCTCTAGGAAAACTCGATCAATTTTTGGTCCATTTTTTTTTTTTTTTTTTTTTTTTGCCAGTTAGTATCACAAAATGTTTGTCTGATATTGTAATCGAAGACAATGATTCCAGGAAAAATAATTTTCTTTCTCTCCATATCGTCAATTACAATTCAATCTTCCCCGAAAATTAATTAACACTGGAACGATGATTCCGTTGTAATATTTTTAATCTGCCTGTAAACTTGATTTCAATCGATTCTTCGTCTAATAGTCAAGAAAAAATGTCTTCCTCTATCGATTGCAATTTTGTGGACCTGCCTGGAGACTTGGCTCGATTTCGTTTCACTTGGTTCTTCGTCAAATAGCCAAGAAAATTTTTCTAGAAGGGTACTTCTTCTTTTATAGTCTCGTATAATAATGTATTCTAATGTTTGCATACAGACTTCCCTATCAGGATGCAAACTTACCCAGTTTCCTCAAATTGGAGATTCTGTCACCTGTACTGATGAACCATTCATATACGCACCTATAACATAATCGTTCCAAGGACACAATCTATAGTAGCACCGTGATACACGTAATTAATTCTGTCCATAGGTTCTCCTATCGATCGTTCGAAAACTGAAGAAATTGTTATCGTCTATATTGTACCTTGTACAACTAATCGATGTTACACATTTAATTTTTATTTCGTAATACGTACGAAATTCGAGTAACATAATTTCGCTTAGAAGATAAAAAACCGCGGGAGATTTCAAATAATTCGTTACACCCCGAAGGATAAAACGGATACCGGATAGAAGAACGGTATTATTACACGTGGAATTTTTGATCTTGGAGCGGACAGAATCGTTGAAAAAGGAAGAGATTGTATCGACGAGGTTTTATGGTGGAAAGTCGAAAAAATGGAATTGTCGGATGAAAGTGGAGGCGGTAGGAGGTTCGATCGACAGAGAAGAAGGACACTCGGTTGAATTCTAATTGCGTCTGGCGAGAACAAACCGCACGTCAGTTAACGAATGAAAACGCGTTGCGCGACATAGAGAGAGAGAGAGAGAGAGAGAGAGAGAGAGATATCGGTGGGTTCATATGCTCGGTGGACAAACGATAGCGTGACCTGTTATGAAATAACGATCCAACCGGCCGCTGTCCACCCACGCGTGACACGTATCCGCGGCTCGAGCATTTATTTATCGACAATTCGTTTTACCTGAACGTTATTTACGATACTCGAGGGCGGAAAGAGGCTGCTGCTGCCGCGTATGGTTATGGTTGTCGCGTTGTCGAAACGAACCAAACCTCGGTCGCTACCTACGAATCGATGACTCCTCTTTGTCGTCGCGTGTTTTCTGCCGGATCACCGTTGATGTCTACTGATCGATTCCGTCGATCATTTTAAAACGATTTGTCTAAAATGAACGAAGAAGAACAGCGTGGTAGAGGCTGACTTTGGGATTTTTTGAAAGATCAAATACGTAAGCGTGTAAGGGAACACGTACGAACCACTTGTGCAGCTGATTGTACAGTTAAAGAGAGCGAGAAAAGTTGGTATCAACATTTGCTCTAACTGTCTTCGTTTATGAGATACGACGAATTTTGTACATAGAGGAAACGCTGCTATAGAGAAGGTTGAAATACCAAGGTTTAGAATAGAACAGGCTTTTCAACAAATTCGCGAAACACCAGGAAACATTCAGGGTGTAACTGGATCCGTGGCAAGACGTCATTGTGTTGAAATACGAGATGGTCATTTCGAGCATATTCTGTAAAACTCGTTAGATAATGTAAAATCAAAACAGAAAATTCGTGGTACCTCATAAACAGATACAACGTACGTTTATACGTGGATCTTCTCTATTGTTTTCTGCTGCACAATCAGCTCCCGAGTTTATAAATATTAATAACAGTATGTAGAAACTTGATCGTTCCAGAAGAGTAGCCTTTGAATGCATCTGAAGGGAGAAGAAGATTTTTTAATTATTTTGTGAAGAGCATTTCCGAATAGGAAAGTCAAATGAGAACTGATTGTTGCTAATTGATCACATCGATCGTTCGGCGTCGGTTGTCGTCTGTTCCAATTACGAATCCTTCCAGCACTTAAAAGCATTTTTGTGAATAATTTAGCTGTCTATACATAAGTTAAGATTAGGTTATATTTCTGTTACTTTTGATAATGATAGGATCAATAATCGGCAGCAAAGACGGTTAGAATAGGAACTATCTTCCTGCGTTACGCAAAGACGAATCGTTCTGCGAAACCTAACCTAAAAATTCGCGTGGCAGAATTTTATTAATCCGAGCAGTGCTTCATCCGTAGTATCCCCGAGGGATCGGACAAGCTGTTACCTCGATTTCTGTCGCGATTTTCCGTGTTCTCCCCGATTTACCAGGCTCCATTGATTGAACGTAAGCTACAGGCTGGTTTACAAGCGCCGCGATCCCACGGGGAGAGCAGAATGGTCCCGTTGTAGTCCGGATGACTGGGTGGTTCGTAGAAAGGTGGATTATGTCGCGCAGAAATCGTCAGATAAGGCGACGAGTGACTATCACGGCCGAGAAATATTTTTCGTAAAATTACTTTTCAACTTTTCCATTGTAATATCCAACTCTCTATATCTGTGCATTTAATATTACAAAATGATTGAATCGGTAAAAATGAAAAACATTATCGATGATTTCGATGGTCAAACGGAACAATTTTCAAATAGATACCGTTGCAAGCTAACTTTAAAGTGTAGAATAATGTACCAATGACATTTCAAACTTTCCTACTAAAATATTTAACGTATCTCTATATTTAATATCATAAAGTTAATTAAAAGCCGATAAAATCGAGAAACATTATCGAAG
Source organism: Bombus affinis (assembly GCF_024516045.1). NCBI lineage: Eukaryota > Metazoa > Arthropoda > Insecta > Hymenoptera > Apidae > Bombus > Bombus affinis. The sequence goes on from NC_066359.1 coordinate 4,052,690, forward strand.
ATTTCGATCTGTCGAATACATAATTTACAAACTGGCGGTTTCGATAGTGAAAGGTTTCACGGGGAAGAACTTCATCACATATAGTTGCGACCTAACCTAAAAATGTAGGATAATTTACCGAGACCTCGTATAAAATTTCGATTTTGATGTTTTACATGGTAAAATTAGTGAATTTGTATTTGCAATGTTTCGTTCAAGATTTCTAAGTATAGTTTCGACCTGTCGAACGCATAATTTACAAACTGGCGGAAGATGCGGAGATCTATCTAAGGTTCCATGAGGAAGAATTTCTTCTTTGCTTAGAACAGCAGTTTTTCGAAGTGGCCGCGGGCGATTCCGCGTTGGGTTTCATAAGATAGCAATGATCCGGCCGTGAAAACGGGAATTATGGCTGGTTGAATCGCGATAAGGGGCCGAGACGTACGCTTAGCCGTTGTTATCGCGGAGTTTACGCATGCACACCGGTGTAGATTACTCGGTTGATTTTGCACGCGTGAAGGACTAAATGTTTCACGCTCTAGAAATATAATGAAAACGGCCACTGTCCAAGATCTCTTGTCACTACAAAAATGTCCCTTTCGCTTGACATTTCGTCGAATTTTGAGGATTTTCTCGATAACCGGATATCGTCGGAAGTATTACCGACAGACGGTAACATTTTCGATCCAGGTCTGTTCTCGATACAAAATTTTATAGCCAAGCTATTGAAAGGTTACGAGCATTGATATAGTTACATAATCTCAAAAAACTCACATTTTTTGTAAAAGCAAAGAATCTTATATCGAATATTAACATTTAAAGAATTTTCGTGGAATTTACGTTTATGTTTGTCACTTTCCCGCAATAAATGGACTCGTTTCTTTGAGAGATCCGACTACTACAGTAGTCAATTACGCGCATAGTAGTGAAGTTGGTCAGGCTGAGAGGTTCATACATATTTCAACTGCAGATTTGTGCATTTATTCAAAATGTCAAACTGAGAAGATACAACGTACGAAAATAATTAAAATATAGCTGTAACGGCGGAGTATTTGTTATAATGTTTAACAGGAAAAATGAATCTCTATCGAACTTCTGTTTCTTTAATCGTGTTCCTAGAAATATAATTTTGCATAGAAAGCCGCAGTCTAATGGTACGTAATATCACGCGTCAACCGCAGTCGGTTAATCTTCGTCTAATGTCGATGAAGTGGCATTTTAAAAAGAACTTCAATTACAGTTTTCGAATAGAACAGGTTGAGAATCACTGCTGGGAAGGACGCTTAAATCGTGGAGCTTCACGCCGCGACTTCCGCTCGACGCGAGCCATTCTACTCGCAGAAGTATTTGTCATTCCAAGGGAAATTAATTGTAAACGAGTTATCGATTGCGCCGCTCGGTACTCGTCTTCACTGTGCACACGATTAAACGTCGATGATTTATTTATCGTTCCGCTTCTTTCTCCAGCTTCCATTCATTTTTCTTGCTAATGCAAAATGCAACTGGCTAAAAGGAAATATAGCTATGTGTGTATACATTTCTATTCTCAGATATTTCTCTCGCTTGATAACGGCCAAAGCTCAGAAACCACGGTCACTCGTTCCATGGATATTGAATTACAGTTTCATGGAAATTAAGAATTTAGAAAGATATATCAGTAAGAGATAGAAATTCAGCTTCGAATTCCTTCGTCTCGAATTATCTTTCAATACATCGCCTATCGATACAAAGGGAATCGCTATCGCGCTATTGGTTTCCAATTAATCGTAGAATATCGATAAAACAGAATTTGGAAGGTTTGAATTTCTTCGCATCGAAATATCTTTCGGTAAAGAATTTCGTGCGTTAAAAGGAACCGTTAACAGGGTTCGAAACTATTAAACAATTTAAATTAAATTACATATAATTGGGAAACTAATTGTAAATTTCTAAACAGCTCACACGTATATATAATAGTTAAATCCTTGCTTGTACTCGATAAATTCCTAATATGTTATACTTTCTGCTACTGATGAATTCCTAAATATATTATATACTTTTCTGTCTCAATAAAATGTCGCATCGAAATACGCGAGAAACAGAAAAATGCCAGCAGAACGGAGAAGGATGTTGCAAAGATAATTTTGAATAATTAGCCGCAGCCCTCCTCACAGCCATTCCTCGTGGAATAATTTTTTCGTTACGGCGCGTTCGCAACGCGTCGCGAGACACGACAGGACGTCATTAATTATAACGTTTAAATTGCAAATCGGCCACTAAAATATGTCGAATCCCTAGCGTACGAGGGGAGAAGGCACACCCCCGCAATATATGACGCGAATATACTTTATATACCGCGTTCGTATATGGCGGCTGGCCCGTTGGAAACGCAGCGTAATGTTCGTTTCCTCGTTATCCAACGTGCGGCGATTTTTCATGCAAATTCAACCGCGAAATCGATGGTAATTTTTCTAAAACGATTATCACCGACCGTCCATGCCATTATAGGGCTACGAATGGACCTGGTTAATGGTTAATCGTCTTGATGGATCGCGTTTAAACTTCGACCTTGAGCCTAATCTTCGTCTTGATCTTTTCAATAGCGTAAGACACTTGTTACGAAAAGTTCTCCTTGGTGAACCATCCATTCAATCAAGCATTTTCTTGAAATTAGTACCACGTTCAATTGTGTTTTTCCACTTCAGTTAACCCTTTCCTCGCTGTTTCCCCTTAGTTTCACGACAGTTTTCTTTTCAAATTTTTATTTGTCCGCTGGTTATCACATCCGCGATGCGTGGAATTTAATCGTATTATCAATTACAATTATCCATTTATATTATTTATTGTAATGTTAATTGTGTAACGTGTTTTTATTTTCTCCTATCTCTTTGCATTTTTTCTTTTCTTTTTTTTTTTTTTGACATATTTCTCTTATCAGACTTGCGGATGTTACGGTTAGAAGAATGAGCTTTGGGCTACATTATTTTCACAGTGAATATTTTATTTGTGTAAATGATGCTTCACGCGTATGTCAAGAATCACTTTGTGCGACATTCTTTGAAACACGAACCTACGACAGTGGTAGATAATGGGGCCTGAATGGAAAATTCCAGTTAATCTAATTGCTATTGCAAACTGGTCCTCAGCTTGGTATCTCTTAAAAAATATACAGAATAAAATTGTAAATAGAAAGATCGAGTTGTTTCATAATTTTGTTAGTGTTCATTGTAGTTTGGTCGTTATTTGCGGAAAGGAGGTCGATTTTGTGGTTTTATGAAGGGTTATGGTTGCGGATGGATTTTGTTACGCGGGGGTGGAAAAGTAGAGTGAGAACTGCTTCCACTCCTCGAAGGGAAATCACGCCCTTTTTGTTTCCGTGTCTCATTAGGACGAGCCCGAACTCGTTATCTCCTAAATCACGCGAGTATACCGGGAACTGGAGTTGCTCGTGTGCCGCATTGCTTTTTCTCGGCTGCAAAACGCGTCCCTCCTCTTCCTGAATATTTCATGTACGTGGAAAAAATACGCGATTTATCGAAAAATAATTGTATTCGAGTCAAGCGTGTGTATCAAAATCGACTGGGAGAATCAGAATTAATGCACGAGCAATAGATAAAGAATTTCAGCAACGAAGAGTATGGTACATTGGACAAGAATTCCAGCAACAAGAAAAAGGGAAAGTACTAGCAACAAAGAAATTAACGCAGAATGTTTAAAAGGCAATTCCAGCAATAAAAAGCAACAGAAGGAAAATCAGAAATGGAATTCTAACAGAAACAGCGATTCAAAAGATCCCTGGAATAAAAGAGACTAGAAGATTTCAGGAATAAATGGAACCAGAAAATTCCAGAAACAAATGAAGATCAACGTGTGAATACAAAAGAAAGGAAACTCCAGCAACAGTAAATTCAAACACACAGCAATTGCAGAAGCAATTGTAGCAAAATTGCGGTAAAGACAAAAGGAATATCAGCAATCTACGATTCAGCAGAATCACGACAGAAATTCTAGCGATGAAAAGAAGTAGAGTGAAACTTTGCCAAAGATGAAAATTCCAGAAATAAACAAAGATCAACGTGTGAACATAGGAGAAGAGGAAACTGCAGCAACAGTAAATTGAAACACACAACAATTGAAGAAGCAATTGTAGCAAAATTGCAGTAAAGACAAAAGGAATTTCAGCAATTTACGATTCAGCAGAATCACGACAGAAATTCTAGCGATGAAAAGAAGTAGAGTGGAACTTTGCCAAAGATGAAAATTCCAGCAACGGAAAAAGTTAACGCTAGGACATCGAGAAAGGAAGACGACGAAATAGGTTCCAAGATGTCCAAGTGCGACTCTCAAATGCGCTACGTGTCCTAGAATTTTTATTTAATGGTAGTAGAATAAATATTTATACGCGAAAGAAGAGAAAATTCTGAACAAGCTACTCCCCGAGGAAAAATCCGGGGCAGCAGCAACAAAAGCATCATCCAGCGGTATGTTCAACGACGTGTACTCCCGGCAACTTACGCGGGGAAACCATACATCAGAAGCGGGTGAAGAAAAACTCGACTCGATATAAAGCTCGGGATATTAGCATGACAGGCAAGCAGCATCAAATTGCTGGACCTAAAAGCCCCTCTGCTAAATCGTCCGTGCTCTTCTAATGGACTGCCAGCAGGGGAAGTTTAGTCCCCATGGGGTATTCTTTCACTCCCTTACCTTCATACCTTACGCTTTCAGCTCTTCGTTTCTAATAAACCTGCCTCAAAAAAAAGAAGCCAAAAGATAAGATACGAATTTATATTTCAACGAAGACTATGCTCCCTGAATTTCTACGTAATTGTTAACCCTTTCATGCTCGATTTGTGATCACACTAGGGGCGTAAATTAATTAATTTGTATATCGCGTGATGTAAACTAAATCGCGAGGAATTAGAGTAGGGAGAGCAATCATAAGCCAATGAGATTTTTAATTTCCCATAGATATTTATTATCAATAGTTAATAATTTATTCGATTTGAATAGATAGTGAAATGTCTACTGAAAATTAATAAGTTATTAAATTGTAATAGACAGAGAGATACTTATTAATAATTAGTAAACTATTAAATTTAATAAATAGCGAGGATAGTCGTAAATAATTTATTAAATTATAATTTGTATCTGTAGATTTTGGTGGATCTAAAGGCAGTGTATTAATTTACTATAACTAAAATTTCCATCAGTTATTCGCCAATTAGAGAATAAACGTATTTGTTTCTCGTGAAAGTTGCGCAATTTTATTGTCCTCGTCTTTTCTTTCAAACGCGCTTGAAAGAATACGTTTCTGTTGTTAATAATTGATTAAAAGAAAACTATACCAGAACTACATCGTTTCCAAAGAAACGTTCGCTCGTGAAAATATTTGGTTAATTGTCTGGGGCAACTTCGGAATTTATTCGATCTACCTTACCTTGTGTGGTAAATTAATTCAAGCCCGGTGATACCTCTAAGATGTTCTTTCCGGGTTGATGCGACTGAAAAAGCAGCGCTGCAACTTTGCACGGGCTGTTGCACGCGATACTAATGCCCTCGTTATCACAGCTGAAAAACTGTTCTTCCTAATGGAGAACGGAAATCGCCTGTGATCGACCTTGACATTTTTACAAACGGAGACAACGTGACAAATAAAAACGGAGGGTAAAAATGGGAAAATCTAAAAGCTCAAATGACAAACAGATACTCGTGAACAGTATCATTTCCGAATGTCCAAGTAATCGCGTAAATCCTCCATTTATCGCGCCATAGACGAGGAATTAGAAATTGCGCGAGTGTTGCTGGCTATTGAATAATTTACGAGCGAGAGGGTTAAAATGGCGTTTTAGGGCCAGAAAATTGTATGTTTTATCAAGATGGTGGAAAACTCGCGACGTTAAAGTGGTTAGAGCGTGGCGGAGCGGCAATTTCCACAACTTCTCGGGCTTTAGATAGTTATGATCGAACGAGCATGACAGGGGTTGGGGGGGGAGGGGGAGGGGGAGGAATGATAAGAGAAACGCCGGCTGTAAAGAGATGCATCTCGAAGAGACAGGGCTTTTGAAGCGCGAGGCACGCTCTCATGCATCTTTAGAGCGTAAAAAAACGTAACCAGGCAAACTTTTCCATCCGCCTTGGTTCTACCCGCTCTCGCCACAGCTCGCACCTTCAATATTTCACTCCATCTCGCGGTTTACCCTGTTGTTTCCTTGTTTCCAATAAAGATGATAATGTCGCGTTTCGATGGAATTCGATTATTACGAATTTTCACGACAAAAGGGCAAACTTGCGAAGCGTTTATAAACATTCATGATGTTTTCGAGCGGCAGGCACATGGTGAAAGCGGAATAAGCGCAAAGATTATCACGCGCGCATTGGATTTGCTCGATTTTTGGCCCAATCGATCGGCAATGTATAAAAATATACAAAGCTTCCGCAAGGATAATTTTCATAAACGGCAAACTTGCCCAGTTCTTGCATCAGGATGTTCAATTCAACCTCGCTTCGAATGTTCGTGTACATAACCTAAAACCTATTTACATAACCTAAAATCTATTTACATAACTTAAAAAGTCGAGTAGTGGAAATGGTTGAAAAATCGAGTGCCACAGTCTTTTGTAAGAACACGTTTAATTTTGGTGTCAAGCAGTTTACTTTGGGTTTACTCGACACGTGGATGGCATAAGAATACGAGGCACACGAGGCACGATCAGGTTATGTCTGCTAAAGGAACTCGAGTGTGCTTTGACACGGGAGACTATCACTCAATCGCCGTACTTGACTCTGGCTGGCCATTTGCTGGTATATTGCCATTGCCACGAAAGCTAATAGGAATTCTCCTTAACCTTCGTCAGAGAGTTAACCCGAGGAACTCAGACCACCCTAAATCTCGCATTACTCCATTGGTAATTGTAGAGATCATGGATACAAAAGCCCGGGGAATCCTCGAGTGGTCGCTGTTGTGGTTTTCGACGATCAAGATCTGCCTCTGGGGCAAATCAAATTGGCCATGCTGATTCTTACAGGCAATTTAAGACTGCAAGAATGTATAGAATCGTTACAAACTTTTGAATAAAGCATTCTGACGATGCGGTCTTATTTGACGGACTGAGAATCACTGTGGTTCAAGTGAAAATTTGTCAAACATCATCCTATGAAAAATGGAACGTAATATGCGAATATGCTATTATATATATAGATATGTATATATTATTCATAATTGGTTATTAGCACTTGGTTATATACTCTACTAATTGTGTTTCATAAAAACATGAATTTGCATAAATAACCGCAGTCTACCTATATTCTTGTTATTTTTGTGTGAATATGAAACTAATCCCCGAATCGACAAGAGTGACCATTGGTCGGTAACAGTATCGGCGGAAGTCGGTCGGAAGCGCGGGAAATCGGTAGAAATACGAACCGCGAGGCACTTCACGCCGCGTTACGGTAACGCTATCCGAAACGTGATCGGATTGTCTCGAATGAGCATGGCATAATTGTGAAAACGAGATGAACCATTGTCGATTCAATTGCTGAAACACCATGGTCGACGTACTCTCGTATCACATCCGAGTGGTAGCTAGAGTCTGGTCTGTCGGCTTGAAACTGGAGCGTCCAGCCACGGCCTCTGTTTATCTGTAACACAATACACCAACACTTTTGACAACTCTGCAGAGTGGCTTGCCTATAGTAAATCACTGGACAGCCAGTGGGCAGAGGTTAACAGGCCAGAGAAAAAATTATTACACGATGGAAAACATTTAATTGGCGCTTACATCGTTTCTCCTGGTTTAAACTCATTCATTTTATTCCTGTCGGTAAATTAAGATCGATGGTGATTAAGCAGGTAGATAAAAAAGAAAAAAAAATGCTGTGAGAATGTTATTTAAGATTTATGATTAGAGAGAAACGACCAGATATTGGAATAGCACACCACGTATGGAATAGCGCCATTTTTTTTTTAAATCTGACAAATGAATATCTGTCAAACGACTATAGGCTTGCTCGCTCAGTCACTTTGGTATCGTTTATTTTGCTACAAACTTTTTCCCCAATACTCTGGTGAAGAAATATGGATCAAGTGCCTAATGCGCGCACTCTGGTCACATGACGAATGTACTTGCACAAAGTGTGACACTGCAATATGTGACTATTGCAAGTAGCTATTTTCTAAAATGTTATAATCAATAAGAAGAATGAAACTATTTGTTTTTTTTTTATTGCTTTCTATTTCTCTTCTATTTTGCTATCTATCCTATACCTATAATATATTAGATAGGATTTATATCCTTTTATTGTTTGTTCAATATTGAAAATCGTTCGAACAATGTTAGAAAACTAAGAAATGCTCTTGATACCCACGAAAATCCTTTGTTTGTTGCTATTGATTTTCTAAGAATGACATTCGAAAGACAGAGTGCTATTCCATATTTGGCTTAGTACCTTTACTGTTTTACTAAACGGTGAAGAAATAGTAGAATGCCATGGAGGACCTAGTCTTTGAAATCTGACTTTTCTTTCGGTACCTCTGCGAGTTTGTATTAAACGGCATTCAATTGGCATTATTGGATCCTTCGTATTTCTATTCCTTCGTCTGTTCGCATATCAGGGAAATTCGAGTTCCATTGATGCCTACTCTCTTTGTAAATCACAGACAAGGAACGAATGGCAGAAGGAATTTCACCACGTGCACTGAATTTGATTAAACTCCAAGTAATCTAGTGGAGGGATACCGAGTACTATTAATTTCGATAATTATGTGAAACATAAATTATGAAGCTCAAAGAGGAAGTAATAAATAAATAATTCGTTTGAAGCAATACAAAATTCCCTAATGATATCTTAAAAACGTCGAACCAAGAAGTTACAGTCGATTGATATAATAACATGCTCTTCATCAAATTTTTGGAAAGAGAGCTAAATCTCATAGCAACGTTGCTACTTTTATTAAATCAAATGTGTCACCCGTTCTGATTCTTCTAATTACTTTATTCTGATGTGTTAAAATTCTTTGTAGCTTATAATTTCATTTTACAACATTCTGATAAAGCATTCGTGAATTTTTTCCCATCTGACAAAATTTATTTAGTCTTACCCAGTGGGCTGAGAATCAGGGCGGTGTGAATCAAAATTTGTACAATACAACTTTATTCCTATTTCGCGAAGCTTGTAAGAATCCAGCTACCAAACAAACTTTGCATTCTAACGCACATATGCAGATGAAACGACGAATCTATTATCGAAACCATTAGAAAATAAGAGCATTGAAAAGTATTCAATCTACGCCAAATATCAGCAGGTGTTCTTATACTTATAGTCAATGTTAATTGTATTATATTGTTGAGAATTTTGGATCTTAATAGCCGAAATAATGGTAAAGGAATACTAAATTTACACTTGGAATGTATATTAGAATAGTTATATATTTATTTGATAAATGATTTCAAAGATATTCATCGATACACATTTGCAAGCGTCTCAGCATTTTCTTCCATAACTGACTGCTAACCAAGTGAACAGTTTACATTCATTTGTTTTCGAGATGCCGCGCACACACATACTTCCACACACTGATATTCACATACAAGTATTACTACACGCATTTAACCTAATTAGCACATAAAATTATACATATCTCAATATGTATATATATATTTACACAAGTAGATGGAATTTTAACATTGACTATAAATAAATATCTATACATATATATATACGTGAGCGTGAGTGTGTGCGTGTGCGTGTGCATGCTTGCTTGTGTGTGCGTATCTTTGTCTGTCTCTGTCTGTCTCTGTCTGTCTGTCTGTTTGCCTGTCTCTGTCTGTCTGTCTGTTTTCCTTTCTGTCTGTTTGTCTGCCTTTCTATTTGTCTGTCTGTTTTCCTCTCTGTCTGTCTGTCTGTCTGCCTTTCTGTCTGTCTGTTTGCCTTTCTGTCTGTCTGTTTGCCTGTCTCTGTCTGTCTCCATGTCTGTCTGTCTGTCTCTCTGTCTGTTTGCCTGTCTCCATGTCTGTCTATCTGTCTGTCTGTCTGTCTACTTCTCTGTCTGCCTTTCTGTCTGCCTGTCTGTCTGTCTGTTTTCCTCTCTGTCTGTCTATCTGCCTTTTTGTTTGTCTGTCTGTCTATCTCTCAATCTGCCTGTCTCTGTTTGTCTCCATGTCTGTCTATCTGTCTGTCAGTCTTTCTGTCTGTCTGTCTGTCTGTCTGCCTTTCTGTCTGTCTGTTTGCCTGTCTCTGTCTGTCTCCATGTCTGTCTGTCTGTCTCTCTGTCTGTTTGCCTGTCTCCATGTCTATCTGTCTGTCTGTCTGTCTACTTCTCTGTCTGCCTTTCTGTCTGCCTGTCTGTCTGTCTGTTTTCCTCTCTGTCTGTCTATCTGCCTTTTTGTTTGTCTGTCTGTCTATCTCTCAATCTGCCTGTCTCTGTTTGTCTCCATGTCTGTCTATCTGTCTGTCAGTCTTTCTGTCTGTCTGTCTGTCTGTCTGCCTTTCTGTCTGTCTGTCTGTCTCTCCTCCTCGCTCTCTCTCTCTCTCTATCTCTCTGTGCGCGCGCGCGTGTGTGCGTGTGTGTGTGAGCAAAAACGTATATACAAAATTGAATCGGCATTATGGTCGCTGTTTATGCACGCGAGTATAGCCGCGCAATATGAGATCCATGAGATCGATCGGGAATCAAAGTTTGAAATATTCGTTCGACCCTTATCATATATTTCCAACGTTTTCTATTCGAGTACGAATATTTTTTACACGCTCTTTTTTTTACAAGACTTTTTCGTTTTCTGTGTTCGCAGCCTGCACCGCCTCGCAATTCAAATGCGGAAACGGTCAGTGTATCGACAGCGGCGGCCGCTGTAATAACGTCGAGGATTGTTTAGACAGATCAGACGAACTTAACTGCCGTGAGTACATTCGTAGGATTTTTTTTCTTCCGTTTCGTCGTGCATGGAAAATTATTTTCTGTTTTCTTCGTTCCGTTGGGTGTCTCAGCATTAACATCAAATATTTCGTAACCGCGGCTCTATATTCGATGTATTCGATGGCATGCACGGGTGGATTTCATTCAAACAATTCATCGGAGGTACTCGGAAATTGATTTTTCAAAAATAACCCGTCAATTTTCGTGGGTGGCTTCGCTACTTCGCGATTAAACAATTCTTAACCACTTGGTGATCTTTCTCTCGCATATTTAACCGTGACATGTGACAATCTAACGTGAGATCTTGGAAGAAATAACGCCTTGGTTTGCAATGTATATTTGGCAATTGTGTACTAACTTATTTAACTTCTGAATGAAATTATTCATTCAGGTACTCGCCAATAATAATTCAACGATGTCAGGACACAATTTCACATGATTAACATAAGCATGTCTGTCCTTACTCTCTGCTGAGATTCAGAAATGTCTGAATTTGTTACCTGCATCCTCTGCTATCGTACGAACATAAATGATGTGGGTAGCGATGGGTATAGATCTCTCGCACGTTCTCGAACAAGTGGGATATAACTTTACGTAACACATGGATACTATATCTTCTGTCCGATCTGCTACACAGTTGGCAAAAGCATTTTAACGTCGATATATTAGACACATTGACCGAAAACAACGGTGAAACAATATCCATAAATCTTTTAAATTCTTTCAATGGCTGCCTTCGAATCTTCTAAGCCGGTCAGTGTGTCTCGAAACAACGCATCACTTTCCATCATTTTTGGACTACATCCAAATATTTGTTTTACATCGTCCTTTACCTCTCAGTCAATGCCAATAGCATTGGACACCGTATTTACATTCACATACCAATTCACGTGCCTAACTCATAAACCCATCGATCCAAATTTAATTAAAATAAATTAGAAACACCAAAATTGAACCCATATTTAAGTCATGTACGCTCAGATCATCCCAGATTCGCAATCTGCTCTTATTCTGATCTCCATAGACTTGCAAACTCTCGATCCACTATAATTTTCACTCTTCCTGTTTTCACAGACTCGTCGAAACCAAAAACACCCTTCTCTTTTTATTAATATCACTTTTTATAAAGATCATCTTCCCTCACAATCTACTGAACGATTACACATCAACAAATCCACGACCTACCCTCAATAAAATCTCTTTGAACTTGAATATCACAATTACCATATTCATCGATTCACCGAACGCAAAAGGTGGCTCCTCTTCTACGCGTAGCATAGTCACATTTGTCCTTCGCAATCATCGTCAGTACCACCCAGGGGCGGATTAAAATTTTTTAGGTCTGGGCCTGTTGATCCAGGGGAGAGATAGAGAATGGGGCAGTGTTAAAATGAAACACATTTACATAAATACGAAATAAGATTTATTTCTTAACAAGTCGTATTTAAAATCATCTACTATACATTTTTAAAACACAGTGTCCTCGCGTAATGGTAAAATCATTAAATTACCGAAACGTTGGATAAAATTTATTTTTCCCAGGATACATCTTAAATTTCCTACTATACTTTCAAAAGACATTTGTTTCTTTATTCATTTTTCTGCAGACGAACAAAATGGTAAAATGGTATTTCTCTTAAATAGCTGGGGCCCCTGTTTTCTTAAACAGCAAGGCTCGGGCCCATAGCTTGCTCCTTAATCCGCGCCTAGTAGCATCCAAAATTCGTTGAACAGCGAACACGCGAGCGAAATGCAGCGGGCAAGAAAACGAGCAAAAGCAAAAGGACAATTTTATCAGCGGCCATCGTCAGTGTGGCACGCGACTACGCCGGAACTAATCGCGAATGGCCAGGTATTACGATGAGCTGAATAATTACAATAGCTGTGACAATAATAACAATGGCGTGCTGGGAAGACATGGGTGACCAGGCAGAGGGAAGAGGCAAGGGGTTTGGCCTCGCGTTTTCAGGCCATTGCACTTGTTGCCCCACCTTTCCTCCCTCTGTCAGCCCGCACTCTATCTTCCTGTCCTTTTAACCCCTTATTATTTCCATCGTCTTTTGCGGAGGCACGCTCCGACGCTGCACGTCGAAAGTTAACCAGCCCACGGTGATACCTCGCGTCCCTTTCTTCCTTCGTATCGACCTGGAATGCCAGTTTTGGCTGTCCAACACGTGCAAACAAAAATTGGCCACCTTCTTCAGTCCATGATTTCAAACATTCCACTAGAAAGCGAAACATTCGTATTATTGGAACGCCGGAAGAAATTATCTTGACGACCTGTTTGTGAAAATGGAACAGAGTTGATCGCAATAGGATTAGGAACAGTTTCTTTGGCTATTTTATACGGATAATTGAAATAATTAAAATTGTTGTTGGGTATCGTGATCGTTTGAAGGAAAGTGGAACTTTCAATTTCGAAAGCGGATTCGCGTGGTTGAAGAGTTCCAAGTACAATAGATCGAAGGACATTTTCAAACTCGCGATAATATCGGCCTCGGATCAGCAGAAATTTCTTTGGTAGCTTTGTACGAATACAGTGATTAATATTTGATTGGTTAATGTATGTGGGATTTTCGATTCTTCGGCAAGTCTGACTCTGTTGGAATCGGCTTGCATTTTGAAACACTGGTCAGGGCTACTATCCAGTTTTTAGTATCATTGGGTAGAGCGAGCAGAACTGGGATTCGGTTTAGAAAGCTTCGATAAAACCACATGGTTGCACAGAGTTCTCTCGTTAATATTAAACTTGCTACATTTTTCTAAAACTGTCTCTCAAAAAAAAAAAAAAATTTACAATCTTCTAGTTTACGTTTCTTCGTCATACCGAAAGTAATAGTGCTGTCTAATGGATGAGCTGATAAAATCAAAAATACGGAGCTGATACGCCAATCAATATACTTTGATAGTTAGATTTCCGAGAAAAGAGGGGGAAAGTCTGTCGGACGCTGAAAACATCATCCTGATACACACGTTCGTACGTTGTGACGACGCGGAGGAGGTCGCGAGGGGTCCAGGCATGAATCAGAATTGGATTAAACCCGGTGAAAACGGATGAAATTCCAGGGCCGAGGCCGCGAAAGGGCCGGCCAACCCCGCTGGAGATTAACGTCGGATTAAAATTGCAGCCGGTTATTAGGGCGGCTTAATAAACGCGAGTAAATCTCGTTCGGCCACGGGGGCCGCCTTAAATTTGGCTGTGGCAGTGTTGCCCGTTTTTGCGGCGTCCGATATTAATGCTGCTAATGAAGTTTGTTGACGAATTACAAAAAAAAAGAGGGGAAAAAATACAAGGAAAGATACGAAGAATACACGGGTGAGAAACGTAGAACTGTCAAGTCGTTTCGTGTATCCACCTAAGCTAAGGAAGAATTTGAAGAAAGCGGACAGTGGAATTTCTTGGAATCTTTCGTTTATGAAGTAATCGTCAGCTTACTTGTCCAATTCTGTTCTTGCAATTTTAACCTTTGGAAAAATGAATAGGTGTTCTATTTAATTCCTAACCTCAAAAAAGAAACAGCAGAAATGGAACAGCAAGTTCTTGTTTAATATTGATTAGGCTAGGTTTCGTTAGATTAGAGTCATTTGTTTAATTTTGTTCCTTCAACTTCCCATTTTGGAAGTCTTAATGCATCCATGGGTAATAATAAACCCTTCTACTTTAGATTCTAACCTAAAAAGTCAAAGGAATAGGAAATGTTATCACACCCAATATAGGTTGAACTAAATCACGTTAGGTTACACCCATTTATTTGGTTTTGGAAGTCCTAATTTCAGCTTTGGAAAGTCCTAAGATACGCAGAGATAGCAAGAAATACTTCTTTATAGATCCTAACCTCAAAAATCAGAAATTTCATCGCGTCCTGTATAGGTTAGGTCCGAGTAAATTAACTTCCTTATTTAATTTTCTTCCTGCAGCTACATTTCTTGCGGATCATAAACTATCCTAAAATATCGATAATTCTCTTTTTAACCTCTAACCTCAAAAAACAAGAATATGAAACATCATCTCATCCTATATCAGATTCGAATAAATTATGTTCGTTATTCAATTTCCTTCTTCCAATAGCGTTATTTAGCCGGCATCTTCCTAACCTCTAATCTCAAACATCAAAGAAAGATTAGAAACTTCTGTCACAAAAGGTACGTGATCGAGCGTAGAGCGACGGATTACTCGCTGGAAAAAGAGAGAGGTCATCGCGATTGTATCGCGAACCAGTCATTTGCAATTCCGTAGCGTAGAACAGACGGATGGAGCCTTGAACCTGAGAGATAATGTCAGAGAAATCGTAAGATATTTATCCTCGTTCCCTTCGCGATTTCCTGTTTGCAGAGGCGCGTCACGCGTGTCGCCACCGTGGCTTGCCGCACGTTTGCCAATTTCGAGGTCGCGATATTCGCTTTATATTCGTCGATCACCGCGATGCAACGACCAGAGAGGGAGCACGCACTTGCCACCTGGCAAATCGCGTTAAAATCGTAACTGGATTTTCGCGACCTCACGTTCCATTCGATTCGTTGCTTCCATGGAATCGAATTAATTTCGACTTGTGTCGATTTTTGCTTCTTTATAGCGGGGAGGGGAGGTTGCTCCTGCCCAATGGAGGAACGTGATTACAGGATTTATCGAGAATCGTTGCTCCCTTTTCCAGGTCGATTTGCTCCGTTTAGTGCCAAATTTGTAGCCTGCGCTGCTGTTTCTTGACGCGGCCGTATACTGGCTGTCAAAAAATTTCCAACTCAGCAGTGTCGTTATAGAAGAACCAGAACCAGAATTTGATAGATTAGCCTGGTTTTCGAATTTGATATTTGATGTCACAATTACTTTATGCACAGGATGTCCCCTTTTAGAAATGTCACACGTAAAAATATTCATCGTCGCGAATAGTCGTAATTGTCATTGCTAGAATGTGAACTTTTGTGTATTTATACAAAAATTGGAAACTCTATAAATACACAGAATCCACGTAATATAAAGAGATAATGTATATAAGGCAAATATATACATATATGTCGGGTTTTTGTTAGGATTTCGGGTGCGTGATAATTCTTTATTGGAGTTAGCCATCGTGATGCACAACAAAGATTGTATTTACACGTATAAATATGTCTTTACAAAGTTTATCGAATAATTAGTTTAACGCATGCTTTTGACAATGTTCTTGGGTTCAATAACGAATCCACGGTCAACGGGAAAACTCTTTGTACATTAGAATATATTTTGTAGCACGCAGAACGTTAGCTCAGTTGCTGGGTTACTTTCAAACTGATTGCCTAGACGATATCAGTAAACTCTCCAAGGTGATCGCAAAAATAAAAGACAGATACGATCACATTTTTCAATTATATATTGATCGGGAATATCAACAAAATTCCAAGCGCCGTTACTAGGCAGTCCCGCGTAAAACCAACATTGCTCCTGGCCGGGGCTTGATTGTTAATACAGCGTGTCCCTCAACATCTGTACTTCTTCCGTTAGGCATAAAGTTCATCCCGTGACCGTGGCTACGTTCGGCGACCAGTTATGTCACCTCGTGCCCAAGTATTGGGTCTTTCTTTGGGAAGGTATATATATATATGTAAACTCCCTAGAGTTCATGGGGGATAGGGATTCTTTTTGTTTTACGGGTAGCACAACAGGCTGTGTTTCGCGGACAGAGCGATCTTCTTTTGTTTTACGGACAACCATTTCGAGAAGCACGTTTTTCCCAAACGAACGGATAGAGAGTTACATTAGAGACAGACAAGGTTACAGAATAGTTATTTAAGATTTTAAAGACTGAAGAAGAAAGATCGATAGCTCAGGACGTTTAGGTAAACATTGTACCAAAGACTTGTTATTTCCCGTTTATATAATTATTGTTATTTATTGTTATAGACGGATATATTAATTGTTGTTTATTTTTTGTATTTTATCTAATTACTTTATAATAAAAAAAACTCGATTTTCAGACTTAAGAATCGATCCCTGAATTATCCAAATATTGAACTTTATATATATATATTTATAGCTCCTTTATTAAATATTCCTAATCGTTTAATACAATCGAATACATTTCTTATTCGTTGAAACGAATCTTTATTTAGAATTCGTGTCTTTTCTGTCATGTTGATAGAAATATGAATTTTCATAAACATTCCAAGTCCAGTTATTTACTTAAGAAGAAAAAAGAACAATAGGAACTTGATAAGATATTCGATTCTGAAATTCGCATTATATCACATACCGGGTGTCTCTTCAATAGGAGAAAAGAAATGGTGAGAAATTGGATAATAAGACGTTAGTTGAGAACAGAAGGTAAATAAGCAACGAACTACTCGATTCTTGAGTTAAATTATGTCGTGCTGGATATAGCTAGGAAATTCGATTTTCACGAGCATGAAACGCGCTCTATCAACGGTTACGTGGGATATATCGTAATAAAAAGTTGAACAATCAACGGGCGGCTATTATTTAAGAGATAATGACAGAAAAACAGGCAGCCGGTCGTCCGATCCGGCGGATTAATTCAGATCCAAGCCGGTTAATGCGTTCCCCAGTGATCGCGTGCCGCCATTTTTCGCGTGCAAAGGAGTCGACGTTCAGGTAAAAACGTGTAAACGTCGCCGTTTAATGGAAACACGGGGACACGTTCGTAACGTCGAGCTTCTGTGTAATTATTGCGCACGTGAGAGCCTGTGTTTCGCATGTCGACCAGCAACAATACGCCAGCTCGGGAACAAATTCGTTGAAAAAAACCAGAGTGAAAAGGAAAAATGGTCAAAAGAAATAGCTCCCCTTTGTGTCTATTAATTATTCCACGTTTTTCGGCAAGGAACTATAGTTTTCATCGCTTATTGTTCGCCGACTATTTTCGGAACACTCGGTATATAGCACTGCCATTATAATTAGAACGTATCTTACGTATCACTTAGAACATGCCATTTGTTTTATCTGTCGCGATGTTCAACACTTTACCGACCGCTAGCGATTCAACGGCATACGCACGTCCGACCGGCAACTCAGGCGCAGATTCTCCCTGGCGCCGGCTCTGTCTCGGTTTAGACCCTCCAATACCATTCTTTTCGTTCATCGCGAAGTGTAAGTTTTTCAAATTGGTATAAAACTGTGGGAGCTTACAAAGCAACGCAAACTGACGCAATTGAGCAAGGTACTTTAGTACCAAATGACAAATTCCTGCTTAAATAATGAGAAAGATTGTCGGCGACAAAAAGCCGATTAATAGGCTATCGGTCGGTAAACGTCGGAGACAGAAAGCCGACGAATAGGCTATCGGTCGGAAAGCATCGGCGACGAAAAACCGATTAATCGGCTATCGTCTATAAAGTGTTCATTATTTGACTGCAGTGTTCTACCTAATCATGGCAAATTTTAAGACATCAAAATCTACAGGAAGTGCAGTATTTCTTTGACATTAGGATATTTGAGCGTAGTATGCATGCAAAGTACAATATTTGTTTATATGGTATTTAGTATGCATAGTAAACTGATTGGATTCTTCTCTCTTGTCAATGATATCCACAAAAATATGAACTTGCATAAATATCGGCGCTCTATTAATTACCAACGACGATCAGAACGTTACATGAAACTTTTCGTAGATTCGATCTGGGACGTACGTAAAGAGACTATTTGAAACAGTCCTGCAACAATGGATCGACCGCGACAGCATTCTGATTTCTAGAACGACGATATTTATGCACAATGGAACGTTTTGTTGCTCCGCTTTGCCACTAACCCATTTTTCTCCCTGTCTCGATCTTATCGGCCGTGATAACTCACAGGTATATATTTTCGTTTGCTAATCTCTACGCAGGAATTGCTTTCGATTAAAAAACGAAACAACACCGGTTATATAGCAAATCTCATAGCGCATTGTGAAAGTATGCGTAGCAATATTCCAAAGAGGAAAATGTCGACCTCCTTGTAAACCTTCATTGAATTTTTACATATTCGGCATATTGTACTTCCGAAACTAACTACATGAATATGCAAAGCAGACAATTAATAGTGTCAACAGGGCTCGAGATCTTCAGTCTCAGCTGTCTGTGCTGAGAAATTTTTGTTTTCTTTATATATATATAAAATTACATGTATTCCGTGCAATTGTGCAATTTCGACTTTCCTACAAACAGATGAAAATCCACCGTCTAATTATACGTAATATTTCTCCAAGTATCAGCAAGTGGAGTTGGAAATGGACACCCAGTGTATGGATCTTAAGAATACAGCGGTTGGCTTATTTTTCACGTCGAGAATCGTTGGAGTAAGATCCAGGGGAAGCTCGATGGAAATTCCTAGAGGATGGCTGCCTTCCGTTTCCATTCTTTCGAGTGCACTCCGTTCGAAGTGCCGTTCATCCTCGATCGTTAGCTAATTGCCGCCGTAAATTAGACAGCCGCCGCGTGGCCCGTAACTCCTTGTTCATTTATAATCTCTTCCGCGAAATTTCCTCAGGTGCGTGTTAATTAATGGCCACACCACGCTAGTCAGTAGGCTATCCTTCTCTACATCTGTCTGGTTACTAATTAATTCTACCACTGCTTTCCTTCATCCACCTTCGACATCTATATGGCGTCTTTTTTTCACGGAATTGAAACCCTATTACTTCTAAGTAGCGTCGTCAACACTTTTATAGTACGGCTTTGTAAGAATTTTTCATCTTATTCGAGGACTTGAATAGCTTTCTCGCCGGTCACGGTTGGATGAAGATTTTGAAAAATATTTGTGCAACGTCTCGTGAAACGATTTGAGTTTTCAATGTAAGACGAGAATGAAAAATAACAAAATTGCGTCGGAGGTTTCTGAGAAAATCGAGTTTCAACATTCGTGATCGTGTATAATTTATTGTAGATTTTTCCTTGTTTAAATTTTCTACAAATACGTAAAGATTCCTGGTCTAGTCATAAGGCAATGAATTTGCGACCTTTTTGGGGAAATTATGTGATACATGTTATAAAAATATAGTTTGTCTCAGCTTCATGGGCCAATTTGTGTTCAGTAGTGCGCTACATATATTTGAAATATTTTTTTTTCTATCGTCGCTATCATAAAACGTGATATATATATTTATTTGTTAACTCTATGATATTATACGGAACTCTGTTTTCCCACTTGGGGATATTTTCAAAATGCACTTGGTCGCCTAAGTGTGGCGCCAGGTTCGCGCAATAATCATCTGCAAATCCTCCTAACCTCAAACTTCAAGCTTATCACGTATCGAAAGTCTTCGTTATATGTGTTCTCCGCTGTGTCTCTGTCTATTTGTCTTCGTGAAACTCGCTCTCTGTGCCTTCGTGGAGCTTTTTCTCAACTCGTGTTGTCAACATCTGTCAACTCGAAGAAGAACATACGAAAGCAAAAATAGAGGAACAGAGAAATGGAACATGTACGATTCTTGCAGCTTGCGGAGAGAACAAATTCGAATGCACCCCAGGCTATTGCGTGGATAAGTCGAAACGCTGTGATGGATACCAGGATTGTGGAAATGGGAGGGATGAGGAAAATTGTCAGCACATAAGTACGAAAATTAACCACTAATCTGTTGAACGAAGTAAAGTGGAATGTCTGGAGACGGGGATGAAGCTCACTAATCGTCCGTGAAAACATATGAATGAGAGAGGCGCATACTTTTCGAAATGACTGGTTTCACAAGTGACTGACAAACATACAACCTAACCTATGTTTCAAAATTCGCTTGTCTTTTACACTAGAACAGAGGAATCTAAATAAATTCATTTCTAATTTAATTTCTTGCCAAGTTTTAAATAAATGGGATTCTGATGTGTATCAAACGATACGACAGACAATAGCGAATTTTGAAGCATGATGGATCTAAAATAAACAATGTAAAAAGTATTAATTAACGAGGGACAACATTCAAAACATTTTCTACGTCTGAATAAATAAATTCCTCTAAAGGGATGTATACCGGGTGCCCTGTAAAAACCTGAATACGCCTTTGATAAATAAATCACTTTTAAGATTGACTAAATTAAGTATACTTGTCAGAAACGAGGAAGAAAGAAATATGGTATAACATTGTTACACGGTTACCCCTTCCACATACCGACAATGTGGGATCACGTGACCGTTTGAACGAAAGCGCGAAATTCAAATCCCGAACACTTCGAACACAATTTTCAAAGAAAAACCTCTATTCAAATTAAAAGAAGAAAATTGGAAAAGTAAATACAGGGTGTGTCAATAACTGTAGCGCAAAAGCGAGATAAATTACGATAGATTTGACCAAAATTACAAAGTCTAGTAAATAAAGTCAGCTTTCTTTAAACTTCTCTAAAAGAAACTTGTAAATTCTCGCGATTCACTAACATTTCCTGATTAAGGAATAGAAAAAGATTTGTTGAAAGGTGTACGGTTGAACGGGACACCCGGTACGTTGAGATAAGCGCGAGGAACGAGCGAGAAAGAAGCGCTAAGTGCGAACTCGGCGCAAGGTTCGATTTCAGGTGAAACGGCTCGTCGCGTGGTTGTTCGGCCGAGTAATCGTCCGAGCCGAAGCATATTACTGGCCTCAATAATGGACGCTTGTTTCTCGAGTAATTAATTGCACGGCTATGAACAGAGCAGTCGTAATCGTTAGTTCTCCTGCCTTCAGAATCTTATATCCCTCCTTTCTTCGCGTTGAGACGAGGCGCAACGGAATAATCCGATTCATTATCATCGTTCCACTGCCTAATTATCCGCTGTGAACAAGCGTCGACCCGATAAATGGACCTTCCTGGCTCCGTTTCATCTCCACTGACCGATCAATCCCCTTTAGAATCAGTTTCGAACCGTTCCAAGTTGTTTGCCGCTAGGTTAGGTCACCCAGCCTCCACTTTTACACGTTTAATCGCTGAATCTTTACATATTTGTTACGGTGCGTGTGTTTGGGAAGGATCGCACAATTAAAGATGGCTAGATCTAAGGAAAATTTTATTTCTTTAGAAGTTCTAACCTAAAAATCGATAAAATAACCTCTCCTACCTTTTTGCGCGGGAAAGACTTTCTAGTATATAAAATATTATTTATAAAATTTATATCATGTTTAAAAAATTGCATTGTAATTTTTCAAAAAGATATCCCAACATAGATTCTAATTTGAGAGCAATTTATAACGTCTATATGACTTCTTTTGGAATTATATTACAATTCTTTTAGGAATGTGTGACCTAACCTAGTCCAGGCCAACGAAAATACTCTTTTTTTATCTTTGTAGCAGAGTAAATACAAATAGTCGTAGCAATTGATTTGCATCTCTGTTATTGTGATTTAATTTTTAACATTTGTTCTTTGGTTAATATCCCTACGCGTCGTTGTTCCTTTCATGTTAAACATTTCTTTTACCATTATGAAACTTTTGTTTAGTCTTATTTTCTGTTTCCCAACTCACAGCTCGATGTCGATCAGACGAGTTCGAGTGCTTAGACGGAAGTTGCGTGAGCCAGACCTCGAGATGCGACGGAAGATCCGACTGTCGAGATCGATCTGATGAAATCAATTGCACCGGTACCATTATGTTTTTTTGTATTTTATTTTTACTGAACGATGGACGTTCGTCATATTTATTTATTTTATCAAAAATCCGAGGCAAATTACCGTAAAGTATAATTCAAGCTTCCATGGTTCAGCTTTATCTTATTTTTTGTTAATTGCTCAAAACGTCATTCGCCGGAGATACAACTTCAGTTTCAGCGTGACACAGTGAAATAATCTGAATTTTCCATTTCTCATTCCAAGTGACCACGTGCAGCGGAGATCAATTCAGGTGTCTGGATGGAACCTGCATCAGTATCGACAAAAGGTGCAATCAGAACATAGACTGTCGTAATGGAGAGGACGAGAACCAGTGTGGTGAGTCAACCTATTCTCATCTCTTAACGAAAGAAGAAAAAAGACAAACTGTTTTAATCATTCCTGAGATACGATAGGAATCTTTGAGAAACATGGATTCCAATGATCTGATGGAATCCTCTGACCGACACAGTCTGGTGTGAACGCATGGTTTGAAAGGCCAGGTGTTTGAAAGCCACTTGTTAGCTTATTGCAAAAGCAACAAGCAAGCTCGACACAGTGATTCAGATGACCTGCTAATTCATCTGGTTTGACTCGCGTAGCTCGTTCTATTGTGGCGGAGACGCTTTCCAATCTAATGCACAGATAAAGTGAAACAAAGTCTCCTTTCTTTTTCTTTCATCGAAAAATTCTATTCTACGTATCGTATTGTTATAGAAAAATTTACCTAGAAAGAAATTATGTTATAGTTTGTATTAGTCTTTTGTTGGAATCCTCCACGATAAAATGAGCCTTATTTAAATGGGTTTCACCTTCAAGGTCACCCAAGAATTATCAGTCTTCCAGGGATTCGTTTGTTCTTTCGCTCAAAAATTGACTAGGGCAATGTGATCTTTTTAAGTTAGCTGCAAGATATTATTTAGCGCTGAAAAATTGGATGCAAGACACGAAACATCTCGGTGGAGTATATCTATTCCTTTTTTGGACGACGTTCGATTTTTCCCTGCTGGTCAACCTCACACCGGAAGTGGCTTCTTTCCTATTCCCAAGTTTGCAATTTTCCACCATGGCACGCATGGACAGATTTTCACGCTCGAAAATCATCCCCGATCAATTCCATCTCTCCCCTTATTTGTAACGAGCTCGAATCACTTCGGAATTTAATAATCCGCTGATCATCGAAATTTGATAAGCCTCTTCCGAAGAATTGATAAAACGTCGTATATTAATTTCCCTGTAACAAAAGTCGTCCTGCAGAATTAGTAGGAAGCATTGAGAAAACGAGTCCAAATGCAGAACATGTTTCATACTGAAAATCATCGACTCGATGAAATTCGAAGTGATTCGAAATCTCGTAAAACTTCGAGTCTCGTCGATCATGAATCACGAAGTCATTGATCATCCGCCGCTTGGTAATCACGGCAAGAGGATCTAAAATGCTCTCTACGCTCTGTGGCGGTTTCATTGAGGGCTCGGTATCGACGGCACACGGCTGATTTCACTGGATGGAAAGGGAACACATCAAAGGGGACGCTTGAATCGTAAGCCGAAGCCGCGTGTTTTATTTGTGAAGCAGGGACTGATGAGAAGCCTGCTTGGCTGCGCTTTTAACCCTTTAACTGCGCCATTCACTCGAATATTTCTCCTTCCAAATCACCGTGGGAATAGACATTCTTACTCACAGAGTTATGCTGCAGGAGAAATGGAATTCGGACTGCAATGTCTGATCACTCGTTTCTTCGTGTTAAGTAGATTTTTATTATGAAAACGAATTATTAATTAAAGTTAAGTCCTTCGTTCCTTCGTGGAGTTAGACACAACCGAGACATGGACAATTTTCGAGGACCATATTTGAATATTAAATTTCTTATTTTCTCGTCTCTTGATGTACCTACAGCACTAGATCTACTAACGATTCATTCCTTCACTCAAAAGATATTGTCGTGAGCTTGAACATGAAGGAAAGAGCAAGAGTGAATTCCAGAAGAGTCTATCAAAGTGTCTGTCGTCCCTTGTAGAATTCTTGCACAACTGCACTGCCAAGAACGGTTATTCCAACCAACAATCGACCCCTAAATCTCTTAGTTTCGCATCTTTTAATAGACTTGGACTACCGTAATCACCCCTCAACTATATTTCACCGAACAATGTTCCTCACCATCTTTAATGCCAAGGTACGATCAAGAGCAAAAGTGGGTCAAAAGAGTCTGCTAACGAATCTTTCGAAAAATAATTATTCCGATCAACGTCAACACGTAAATTTGTCAGTTTTTACGTCGCTCAGTAGCCTCGGAATGTCAAATGATCCCTCTACCGTGATTCACCTGTACACCAATACCTCTCTATCTTCGACATCAAAGAACCATTGAGAGCAAAAGTACGTCAAAGGATCAGAATGTAAAGAAAGGACTATGAAATGTCTCTTCTTCTCTAAATTCTTCTCCACCGTTCATTCCCGATGTTATTGACCAGTTGCGCGTGGTTAAAGGGTTAAATGTGCATGAGTGTGGTGTGTGGAGCAGGTTGCGGAGAGGCCCAGTTTCGCTGCACGGACGGACGGTGCATCGGTTACGAGTTGCAGTGCAACGGGGTGGAGGAGTGCTCTGATGGCTCTGACGAAAGGGACTGCGGTAATTATGCCATTCACACTACCTACTCGTGTCCCTACACTCGTGTCTACACACACATACACGCTCATATATACACACACATACATACACACTCACACATACATACGACAATATACTTTGCTCTGGATTTTTAAGCGTCGTGTCTGTCTCCTGGTAGCTCTTTGCCCTATTCAACATCTTGGATCTCAAGCTGCAATTAGACCATGATGTTTCGTTATCGATCACTGACGATCGTTGATTGAATTTCTGTAGAATGATGAGCAATTGTTTTTAACAATATTGGAACGACGATTCGATCGGATCGTACAGTTTCAGTGGATCAGTTACGTAATTTCAGCAGAGATCTTTGCAAAAGAGCATTTAGCGCGTTATGAGGATCAGGTTTAGTGGCTTTATCGGTTCGACGAGGCTGAAACTTGAGAGGGAAGAGGAAGAAGACGTGTTTCTAACGCTGACTCTAATTGTTCTACGGGACCACAATGTTTCGGCTAAGATTGCTTCTACCGTATTTCTTTTCTTTAACACTAGAACTACCGATAGTTAACACGAAGCTATTTCTACCAAAACCAGTCAAATTGACAGGGTCTTTAAAAAATACGTAATAATAGAATGTTTGTATATTTATTGATCTATTACTTCCTTACAGAAGCAATTCCATGTTATGTAGTACATTTTTGGTATTATTAATCCATCTGGGACCATGATCCCTAAACGAGGGATTGGGGTTTGATACACAGATTGCAGGACTCTTTTACACTTTGACAAGTACCAGTCATTTTGACTGCTATTGGTATAAGTAGCCTCGATACAAAATTATTTTAAGTTTGAATACATAAAAAACAAAATAAAATTCATTATATTATTCTTTTAAAACTAATAACATGAACTTTAGGAATTTTAAAATAAAATTGTAAAACCAGTCAATTTGACTGGTGTGCTAGTTCTAGTGTTAATTTAATCTCTGTACATCTCAATTGTTAGAAATTGCAGAGGGTAGACGTACAATTGGCGAATTAGGAATATCTCACAGATGCTTGTCTCAGATTTTTTGAAAACATCGAAAAAAAATTAAAAATAAAAAGAGAAAGATGGAAAAGTCCCTATCTCTTCAGTAGTAATCCTCGCTTTTACATGGCCAAGTAGTATCGTGCTACTTTGAGTGGACTTAATTGTTTGTAATACATAAATTTAGTCGTACAACTGTTCCTTGAGGGAGACACGCGTGGGATAGAGTCCCCAAGTCGGCTCTGAAACGTGAAAATGGACTTTCTGAATAATGCAGGCACCTGTTGCTCTGACATAGCTAGAGATATTTAAAATTGAAACCACACCATCCTAATTTCGTGGTATCCCCTCTGTTTAATCCTCATCGCGGTTTTATTAATCGTCCATGCAATTCGACTATTTCTGTGAAACGACCCTGTGAAATTTATAACATCTGTTATTCACATCTGTCAAGCTCTGGTCGTTGACGAAATATTTTTCTTTCTTTCATTTCGAGGGCAATTTTGGAGAAAAATTCACGAATCAATTGTTTGCTCCTTAACGAGCAAAGTGAACTATTTAGTCCACTGTCTTGGTCCAGTCTTGTGCTTCTTCCTCTTTCTCACGTTAATGTCTCGATCGAGGTGGAAGGTTAGGATTTTCTCCGCCTCGATTCTCTTCTCTCGTTCGCCTCTTTCTTCGGAAAGGCAAATCCTTCATGTTCCGTCACTATGATCGTCGTCACAGAAAAGGCCAAGTGGAGGAATTTATACAACGATGAGCATACGTTTCGCAAGTATCTGGAAACAGCGAGAATGCTGAATTGGAATCACGTTGGTGACCTGAAGCAGCAGAATTTGACAAATTCAAAGAAACACCCGAAGAACGACTTTACCATCGATCCATCCTCGAATAAACTATCTGATAAAAATTCGAGTCCACAGAATATTTGGAGGTCCGTGCCAGAGCATTCGAATTCCTTACCAAGAATAGCCATCGAGATAAACGATCCGTGCTCGATAAAAATAGTCGAGAAAAAAACGAATCCAGGGAACATTTGGAGGTCCAAGTCGAGAAACTTGAATCCCTCGCCACGAATAGGTTTCAAAATAATTGACACTCCCAATAGGAATAGCTCGAGATCTGCCAAAATGATGATACGTTCCTTGAACGACGTGAGAGATCTGACTGATAATGAGGCGAAGAAGCCGAAAAGGAACAGGAAGAAGAACCACCGAAAGTCTGATGTTGAGAACGCAATGTCCAGTGAAGTGTCAGTTCTGACGGATTCCACAAATTCCACGACTGTGGTGAACGATGAAAAGGTGCGTACGAAGAAGAAGAAGTCAAGGAAGGGTAGGAAGAAAGGGCGGAAGGGTAGATTCAGACACATGTCCATATTTGCTGGCACAAAATACCCAACAGACTCGACAACACCGGGGACTGTTAGCTCGACCGTCGGTGACGATCCAAGTTCAATGAAAAATGAAATACTTTCTAATAAGATTCAAGAAGAGATGGAAGAAGAAAGTACTTTGAAAAGCGTGGAGGAAACTACGGTATCAAAATTGGAAGATTTTTCGATTACACCGGAGATTAATCTTTCGACGAGGGAAGAAGATGAAGTAACATTGGAGGGCGAGGTGAACAGGACAACGGATAGTGTCTTTGTTTCGGTGAAGGATGAATCTCTTATTCTTACAGAATCGAGTGAAAAATTATTTGTTTCCGAAGATGGGAGTCTGGAAGAAGCCGTGGTAACCACGTCGGCGAGTACAGAACAGATCAACTCCACTGACTTTTCAGAAAGTACAAATTGGAATTGGTACTCTGAAGAAGATTTAGACAAGAAGTTGAACTTCACTGGGGAAGAAGACGCGTTGAGATTGGACTCAGGGGAAAGAAATATTTCCGATATATCTGGGACTAAATATTTGTTGGAGGAAAAGCTGGATTGGAACTCGAAGACGACATTCCTGGAAGAGAGCACAGTGCCGGATGCAGAAAATTCTTCCTGGACTACGGAAAAGTACAGGACATCGACTGTCTTAAGTTCGGAAGAAATTTTAATTGCTGACGGATCTAATCAGGATTCTACGGAGACATCAGATAGCAGAAAAGATAGCGAAGAGACGACGTATTATGACGAGAACTTGGAAGAGAAGGGATCATCGTCGGTATCGTCGACAGCTTCTACGATTGCAGACGAGGATTACAGTTATAATGTATCTGCAAACGTGGAGACACTGTTCGAATCTAATTTGAACAATTCCAAGATCCTGATAGATCTACTTAGTAAGGACAGCTTAACTGATAAAATTCTTCCTAATTCTATCGACCAAACCTTGGAAGCGAAGATATACAATTGTACCTCGAAGTGTGTGGATTTCTATAGACAGAGAGTGTATGAGTTGGAGGAGAAGTTGCGACAAGCAGGTATCGAGAAGTCTCTGACAAGCGAGAATAAGATTGATTCCGGATTAATCGAGGATACCACACTTTCCAAGCCTGAAGATGACAGTAATTCTTCAGATTCTTTTCAGGACTTCTCGGAATTCTCAGAGGTGTTCAACCATAGTTTAACTATAAAACCAATTGATTCTAAATATTCAGACGCCACAGAATCACTGACATTGGTGGAGACCGTGACAGAACTGAGCAAGAACAACATCAGCAAAGAATCCAAGGAAATCATTGACCAAGAGGAAGGGCAAGATCAGCACAGTAAAACATACTCCAGAGTAGACGACGTTACGGTTTCTACAGGTTTGCCAGCCACTAAGAGCTCCTCTTCCCCGGCTAGAAGAAAGTGCAAGAAGGATGAAAAGACGAGCACAAAGCTCAGAGCTGACCAGGACGTGGAGGACGATTGCGAAGAGGATATGACAGAAAGACCGAGCACTACAAATTCCGACCTCATCTTCAAAGAGACTAGCACGACCGCGAACTGCGACCCGGATCAGTTCGTTTGCAGCGATGGCACGTGTATCGCGGCAGACAAATGGTGTGATGGATATTCAGACTGTCCAGATTATGGCGACGAGTTTGACTGTAACGGCAATACCAATGGAGATTATGAGAATGGAGTGAACGAGACCGAAGAAAATTCCGCATGTCCGATGTGGAAATTTGCCTGCGACGGGACCTGCATCGACAATATCTTCGTCTGCAATAGCGTAAAGGATTGTGAGGATGGATTAGACGAAGCTGACTGTGGGATGGAAGGTAGAAACCAGTCCATCTATCCTTCTTCCGTTCTGTTCTTTCACTTCTTGGCATCTTCGAATATTCTTCAGTGAAACCTTGCCAACAACGAAGGTCTGAAAAGTGGGGCTCTGAATTGGTGGGATCTATCGCTGTACAAAGTGGTGGCTTGAAAATCTGGCCCAGAAATTCTGACGAAGAAGACATTTGTATGTTCATGTTGGAACTTAATTTGTGGCGTCCATCCTTGCTGTACAAAGGCCTTTGTATTGAATGTACTCGGAGGAATTCTGTTCCTTGCACAGGCTAAGTCACCGTGGCTCTTCCTTTGCATTCAAGTTTCTGGATTACCTGAAAAGATAGATCTTAAGGTAGGGCACAAAGTGGTAGTTACATATCTCGTTTAAACCCCAGTGATTCTCTTAAATTCGGTACTCATAAATTTAATTGAAACTTTTCTTACTGATAGACTTTTGTTGCTGTAGTAAAGGCTACTGCTTCCTTATTAATAAAGAAGAGATCGTTTCGTGAGAATTACAGCTTGCACCCCATAACGTAATGGAATCTAAACGAATTACCAGCGTATTATGGTTATTTGAAAAAGTAGGCCTCGGAGTAGGCCACAGCTGTACAAATAAGGCCAATAAGATAGGGATAAAGCAAACGGTGAATGCAAAGGAAGTCGAGACAGCTTACATCTCTGGATATAACAAACATCTTTCATCGGTCTTGCGGACTGCACACTGCAATTCGCAGTCAGTTTATTTGCCCTGAGGTTCAACGAGTAAACCAAAGTATTTAATCTGTTTGGAGTCCAAACAACGTTGTTCCCGATTCTTCCATTGGTCGTCGATGTTCTCAGTTAATGTTACGCAGACACGATAGACAAATTACACGTCCAGACGCACACACTGTACATAGAACCCATGGAATATATCCTAATCGCCTTCGAGAGGCTTCATTCAGATTGCTTTAAGTGTTAGCCAGCTTCGAAGGAATCCTCTGTAAAAAGATACCCCGCGGTCGAGGAGTCGTGTGCTCTGTCAGGCTGCAGATACTGTGCCAATAAACATCATGCACTGTGGCTGTATTGTTCATCCTGCTGCGCTATGATCGACTGATGAAATAACTTTTTCTTGGCCGGAGAATTATGAAAAAAGATGTGTATGAAAAAATGTAGGGGAAGAAAATGATGAGAAAGGAACGTCGATTGCAGCAGGATTTAACTCTAAAACTAGCAGATTTTAGTCGAGATAATTTTTCATAGAAATTTTATGGATTCATAGCGGTGGAATTTTATAGATTTTTGCACAGTCGGATTGCAAAAAATTGTTCACTTTTTATTACAAACGGTAACATGTTTCTAACGTTAAGGAACCTGGATGCAACAACGAGCCGGATAGAAAGTTCCAAATATGAAAGACTGATATTCCTTTGAAAACAGAAAAATCACAAAACCTGTACACAAAGGTATTATATCAATTGTTATTCAAAAATCAGACGAAACAATGGCAATGCAGGATTAACTTGGCAACCATGAGGCAATATCGCAGGCTGACAGCTGCCCATATATAAATACCATTCACCATAACAGATGCTTTCAGTGTATCAAGCCCAGTTGATCCCGCTTTAAATGTCTCCACACGTGTGTTGTCCACGTGGATCTCATAGCTTGTACATATATTTATATTTAATATATAACCAATGTAACATGGCCACCTCGACTCGAGCTTTTCCACGACTTTGAGGAGCAATAATCCTGAAGAGGGAGCTCGAGGCGACGGGTTTGACGAAACCAGGCTGTCTGTTTTTGCCGGTGGCGCCCTGTAGATTTGGCCCCGTGCCCTTCTATGGACTTCACCTGCAACGACGGCTCTTGCATATCGAAGAGCGCTGTTTGCGATGGATTCGACAACTGCCCCCGGGCAGAAGACGAGCTTCACTGCGGTATATAAACACTTACCTATCATCTGGGAACATTCAATATTGGAGACTCCATAAAAGTGCCATTTCTTCTTTTGTTTCCTTTTTTTTTCTTCTTCTTTTTATAAATTACTGTTTTCAGAAAGAAATAGATATTTAGTTAATTGTTTGAGCTGGAGAAAGTGGACGTGGAGTTTCTGGTGTTGGTGGTCTCCGCTTCTGCTTGCCAAGTAATCTCAACCCTTGACGATACTTACGAAGCGTGTCATGTGCTGGGTGAAGGAAGCTTTGATGTTCCTTTGATTTCTGTTACTTGAAAGAGTTCGATAGGGAAGAATATCTTTGCAATACTATTGACATAAACTGGACAATTCCGATTTCAATTATTTCTAACACTCGCACTTATTACTTTATTGTGAAAATTTCGTTTATTATATTGCCATTATCGAAGTGAGTCTATTGGTACCGGTAACTAGTGGCTTGGAATAACTGAAATAAAAATGAATGCAACATAGTAGATAAAACAATGGGAGTATAGCAATATAGTAAATAAAATTCAGTGCTTTAATATGGTTATATTATCCTGGATGAAAAATCAGTTGCTGGTCAACCGAAAAATAGTGAAGAAAGGAAAAGAAAAACGTCAAAGCTTTTGTTACCCGCCGTGCCTACATTTGTACATTTGTAGTTTCAAAGTTTTAACCCTCACCTCTCTAGACTATTAATTGTATATAGATTCACGCGTCCTGAGTCCCCAGAAAGTTTAGAGGACTTTCCTTAATCCAATTTAAAACGCTAGAATGAGAGGGTCGATCGTCCCTCTCCCGTATTGTTCAAAGCAATAGTTTTTGTATCGTTGTTCGTCGAACGCTTTCGTTGTTCGTGGACGAGCTTCGAGCTTTTCGTGATGTCATAACAGAATCGAAACCCTACAGGTGATCCCCCCTCTTCAACGCGCAACGTTTATCCTCTATCAGGAGGACAAGGTAACTAGACACTGAAGAAGAAGTATAAAATAGCAGCCCAATATAATAAACTATAAAGAAACCTGTAAAACTCTTTAAACAGAAATCTATTTTTATTTATTACGATTTATAATGAAATTGTAATTTTTGAAACATTTAAATCTCAAGAATTTTTAGTTATCAACCGGATAACGTAGACGTGGAAGAAGAAATATAAATCAACATCCTAATATATAATAGTTTCTTAACTTTCATGAAACTGAAGTTTTTAGAAAATTCCAAGCTCGATCATTTTCCAAAGATGGAACAGACGAGATCTAGTGTTAAAGGCAAAAAATTCTTCTTCAATGGACGAACGATCGAGTCCCCCTGAACAAAAAACCATCCCCTGTTCAGCAGCATTGTCAACATATCTGTATATATAAATGTGTGTTCTCTGCTCCCGTGTATTCCTGCTGCGACACAAACGACCACACAAACAGAACGGGAATGCACACCCACCCAGTTCAAATGCGTCACCGGGAACAAGTGCATCGAGGGTGTCTACAGGTGCGACGGCCACCCGGATTGTCCGGATCAGAGCGACGAAGATTGCGCTAACGAAACCATTACACACGCCACTCCACCTATCAGTACGCTGTTTTCACCCTCTTCATCTTTTTTTTCATTCTCTTTGCACGAAATTCCTTGCTCAATAGTGCGATAAACGAACGTGAATTAATCTTGTTGCATCATCGGAAATATGCAAGAAAAGATACCTCAAAAATATCGGCAGAATGAAGTACAGAGTTTGGACGTGTTTACAACATTGATTTTGGAATTTTGAGCAACGAAATTTGGACAATTTAAGTTTTTGTTCTTGTTGGAAGGAACATTCCGCTCCGCTTGGATAAATTTTGAGAAATTTGAACCAGCATCCGTTTGAATCCGTATAAGTTTGGTAGAGTTTGACACGGTTTGAAGAAGTTTGAGAAGCTGGTAAAAGAAGCTCGGGGCATCGTAATTTCTTTATTGTAACGCAAACACACAGGAATATATATGTGTGTATACTATAGAAACTTTAGAGCGCGAAATGTAAAATCTCTTCTCAATATCCCATTTGCAAAACACCTAATTTCTGTTGATCTTTCAATCTGTAAAATGAAGATTGTCTGAAATTGTAGGATAAATATTCTGTGCCTGAGAATTTCAACAAAAATTATAGTAATCTGCGGGTCGTTCCTTCCAACCAGGCACAACAGTGAAAGTTACGATACATTTTCGCTTGATATACCATCTGCATTCGATTATATTCGACTCCTCTTCCTCCATCCTCTGTCTGAATACACCTCAAAGAAACGTGTTTACGAATACACTGTGGGGGCCTTCCTCTTAATGTAGGTAAAAATCTGGCTGGGTAGACGCGTATTTCTCGTTTGCTTAGCACTTGACAACGAGGATGACGATGCTGGTCAGCCGTGGCCTCACCGCTAATTAATTCATTAGCTTGATATAAGCAAGAGTAAAACTGGCTAAGAAGCCGTCTTTATTTCCAGGTTTATTTCCCCCTAGCTCTTCAACCGTATCTTGTCTCAAAGATCAGTATCCCGTATAGCAAGAGACTAGAACTGTAAAAAATAATTAAAAATAATTAGCTATCGCGACTTACAAGAACGTAAAATTATATTGAATATTCAAATTTCTCTCGACGAACTTTGTCTGGTCGTTGTACGAATATAAATGGGAGACAAACCTGTATAGAATTTTTATATGGAAAGGGGAAAATTTCATGTAAATATCAATCGTTTGAAGCTTTGTTAACAAGTTCTAAGAAAAATATACTTTCCTTAATAAGAAAGATTAACACACTCAATTTTGAATCGCCATAGGTTTTTTTATCAACAGCAACGATAAAAGTTTCAAATTACATTGAACCTATTTTTCGCTCGCTACTATTGCCATTTGTTTTATCTTTTCAATAACTTCTAAACAAATTTTCAAAGTTATTTGTCTATATACATATATAGAATACCTTGGCAAAATTTGGCTAGGAAAAACTGGAAGATTATAATTTCTTATCCTTTGACAAATATAAGTTCCATTTGATAATATAACCCTTTATTATATGGGACAATTGTTCCCAATTCTATTCAGATTAAGCTAATGTGTACAAAGCTTTGGTGAGGAGTGATCTTGACCGCTCTAGCATCGTTTTCCTCGACATGGAGATACTTTTTTACATTTGTATATAGCAAAAGGCTTGTGTTCGAGTAGCTGGCAATGTGCTTGTTTGTGTATGTACGTTCAGGCCATGTATGGCCAGGCGAGACAACTGAACGCCCGAGGGAATGCGATCCGAGCAAGGAAATGCGTTGCAAAGACGGACAATGCATTCTGCTTCGACGCAAATGCGACAATATCTTCGACTGCCTCGATGGTAGTGACGAGCATGACTGTGGTAAGCTTCCTCTGCACCCAGTTAGGTCATTCGAATGGTCTTTGCATTTTCAATGTCTCCCGATAATCTTTCTCATCGAATAAAGTACCTTTGATAATCGGTCGATCTTAAATTTGAAGAAAGACAGATTCTATATCGGTAGAAATTATTTTCTCAATTTAAGTAAATTGATGGTTTCGTGGTTGATAGTTAACCTGCTTATTTCATGGAAATTGTACTCTGATATTTGTGCACCTTTGAATTTCCTATATACGTGCACAGTTAGTCACATCAGAGTAATAAATAATTCAAAAATCACTTGCTATTCCTCGATTCTTTTATGAGAAATACAAGATTTCGAGTGACCCTTACCTTGGTCAAGATCCTTTTTGCCTGCCTCAGCTGGTCATGACTGAGCCATGATGAGTAGTCACTAGAAGTGATCACCCTAGTGATTATGTCAATGGCGCTGCAATTCCCTAAACATCCCATTGTTGAAGCTTCTTTAGAGCTTGTTGTTGAGCTGTTACTTGTGTCAAGGGGTCTGCACACCTGCCGAGTGGAAATGTGCCAGTGGTGAATGCATAGCTGAAATCGAGAGGTGCGACAATGTAACCCACTGTGCTGACGGATCTGACGAGATTGGATGCGGTAACTATGGATCATTGCTGCCAATACATAACGAAAAATGTCCTGGCCACCTGGTCTTCTTCCTTTGCGTAATTGTCCAATAGAAAATTACCTTTCGGGGACCATCTTTAACACAATATAAATTTACTAACCTCAATGGCACATTTCATGGCATTTGTAACTAAAACCATTTAACCTGCATTAATCTTCCTATTCTCTGATTCGTCGTCTTTAAGGGAGATAACATCTTTTGGTCGTTCTTTAACTAACGTCGCATTCCCTCGATGCAAAAGATATATTGGCATTATCAAAGTCAGACTTACGCTGTATATTCAGCGATACGGATGCATGTAAAAGTTTTGGTCAATTATTACGTAGACTGTGAGTCTTAAATTGGACATTTAAATGCATGTTTCTGCATGAGAATGGGTATACGATTTCCAAGCATGTATAACACTTCATTGGCTCATTGGGGCCGGCTTTTATTGCCTGAAACGTATGCTGGTTAATTTGTAACCCATTCGTTGTTTATCAAATCTCAATTCATATCATTTCATGCTTGAAACTTGATTCTTTACAATTGTCTGACGTATTATAGAATATGTGGGGTCATAACCTCAGAAACGTTTCTTGATTCTGGACTTAAAATTCTTTATCTTCTGTAAGGTAGCGTCTTTGAAACTACTTATATCTGTCCTAAAATTGGGTCAGAGCTCGAAAATGGAATTTAAGATCTCTATCTTTCTTTTAGACACTATAATCAAGTTCGAAAGATCTAAAATTAACATGTAATAATTATGCAACTATATGTACTGTATGTATTTCTGTACAACGAAAGGGTTAGAGAACCGAATATACTCCTCGGGAATTTATTGGAGATATACGTGAGTACTTTTTCCATTCCTGAACCAACGGACCAACGTGTGCGCAAAGGACGTCGAAGGAATAGGTGGTGACGGAGTCCTATACCTCTTTCGAAAATTTTTACATGTAATACCACAGAACATTAGTGTTGTTGCTTATAATTAAGTTTTAATTAAATGTGGTTTGCTAAAAAGAGAAAGACGTAATAGTTACCAATAGATGGTAATTAAAAGAGGGCATATGAACTCCGTCGGTAAGGTCATTTTTCTCTTATGAATTGCGCGTCATTGCACGAGATGCTCTAATGGAAAATCACCTGACCGTTTTTTTGGGCATCGTTGTAGTAAGCGAATGTCCAGTTGGAATGTTTCGATGCAACGACGGATTGTGCCTGGACAGTAAGAGACGTTGCGATGGTCGACAGCATTGTAAGGACGGCTCGGACGAAATCAACTGCCGTACGGTCGTCATTTTTCTTTATTTATTTTTCTCTCTCTCTTTCTCTCTCTGTCTATTTGCCTGTCAATCAAGGCCGATTTGCACTGCAGGCTGCAGTATCGATGGAGAATTGATCTCGTGATCAACGGTCGATACGGGAGAACTTATGGAAATCCCCTGAATAAATTCATTTGCCAATAGTTCTCATTTTAGCAATAAAAATAGAAACTTAACTAAGAATAGAACTTCGATTAATCTATCAAATCGATTCATACTTCTACGTTTTGGACAATAAAGACGAAACGAGAAGAAGATCCTTTGTCTTCATTGCTTAGAGTTAAATGATGAACACAAAGGGATTTTTCCTAGTCTAGTTTATTTGTTTGGATGTTGAGAACCACTGGCATGACCCACCTGCGCCCTATTTTTCATAATGCGAGAAGCATAGTTTGTGCAGAGAAACACCCCCTCCTTTTTTTTTTGCAACCGCGCTCCCTCGTTTTTTTGCCAATTTATATTTAGGCAATGGAGTACCATCGCGCGATGGTATCAGAAAAACGAGAACGAGTTTTAATTCAGAAAAAACAGCGCGTGGCAGGATTCCCCTGCGCAGAAAGCTGCAATTAAACAATCACGCCAGAGCCCATCGATCGCAGTGTCCAGCCTGTAATGTAAATCAACCGACCTCTGGACCCGGTTTCTCTATTTTCATTCTCTCGTCTCTTCCTTTGTCTTTTCAATCTCCCCGCCTTTCGGAGCTAAATCTACGAAATCGCATCTTGATAAATTATTCCGCGGTTGGATCTCGACATTTTCCCGGGACGCCTCGCATGAAAAATTATTCCTGAGGAAAAAATGGAAGCTTTTCTTTAACACGTTTCTCTAACGCTCATCGTTTCTTCGTTTTCAGCTATATCCCATCCTGCACACTATCAAATATCAGAGGACTCTCACCTCGATATGCACGTACGCAGCACAATTGCCTGTAAAAAATTTTGGACTTTCACTAGCTCAAAGCTTATTTTAATTGATATCGTAATTTGAAATGTTTGGGTTAAGCTGTGTCGTCTTACAAGCAAACTGCGAATTTTTATGCATTTATAGGAAATTTGAAAGTACAGGATTTAACGAAGTACACATAATGTTATGAAAAAATATTTAAAATATTCGAGGTATAGTGCTTTCTATAATGCTTAATAGGCAAAGCAATTTTCTATTAAGGTTCTACTTTTTTAACTACCTTCTTAGAAATATGAAAACAACGTGAAAATTCGCAGTTTACTTATACCGTAGACTACATATTTCAACTTTAGGAATCAAATGACACACAGACTGAAAACTAAAATTAAAATTAAAATTATTATAGTTTTCTCAAAAGTCGAACGATACACGCAATTCCTTCAGAACACAGCTTATACCTAAGAAGCTCAAATTGTAACAAATTCTCTTGTGTCTTCCTCGAGACTATCCGAAGAGAATTATAGATAAACGAAGTAGAAAGAGATCAAGGAACGATTGCAAGGAAATAAATCGAAGTGAGAGTGCCGGTTTATCTGATGGATGCTCGAGAAAACAAGACGGAGCGTGAAAAACGAGAAGAAGCCATCGAATAGAAATCGATGCGTACGGGGAATCGCGGGGAGAGCCCTCCGCCTTTTGCCTGGTCGCGCGTCGGTCTTCAAGGCGGCAATTAAGAAGCTGTAACTAATGCCAGCTCGCTCTTGTCTGGCCGTGCAGAACCGTTAATCTCGTTTCCGCGTTCCTATCGACCGTGTTTCGAGTCGGACGTTGACTGCCGTCTCGGTTTGAATCGCGACGCTGCGACCAGGGGGCCTCGTCATCGAGGATGAGATTGTCCATTGGGGCTATGGAATCTACGAATTGTCCTCTGAATAGAGATGTATCAATGCTGGAAGCTTTTCACAATCAAAGATAAATAACAATTAACGATGGATCTAAGGGACTTACGATTGATTTTTGTGATAAAAAGTTAGGTTATGTAGGTTGTTAGCAGCGGTGGGTTTTGGTTTTTATGTAGGGCGATTCTTTGGGTAAAAATGAGAATAAAAGATGCAGTGGAGGTTCCTCGTAAGAAACTTCGTTTTGAGGGAAATTGAACTTGAAAGGCGTTGCGCTCTACGGTACTCCAGTGGTTCTCTTTCCGTTTTTTCATAATACGATCTTTGCTGATGTGACGTAATTAAGCTTCCTAGTCCTTTCGCAATTAATTCTTCCCGTTGGCAAACAAATCTTGAGATGTTATCTGTTTTATTAAATAATGTTCATATGCTTGATTGAAGATACGTAAAAAGAGTGATTAGTTTCGAATAAAAAATTGTAAGTAGGTATTATTGCAGAATCAAATGCGTAAATTGTAACGGTAGAAGACTGTATGGTAAATTATCTCCGGTATATTGAAATGTATCCAGGTTAAGAACCACTGGAGCCAGCTACGCTAAAAACACGTACTCGCGACCGACTTTCAAGTCGTTTTTCTTGAAAACAGAAACTCGGGCGAAAAAAATGCATCGTACATTTTTGACTCGTTTTTCCATGAACAATCGCCCCGTTAACTCACCCTGCGTATTATTTCACATTCTATATGAAAAAGGCCCTTAAATGGATCCCACAGGAAGCCATTCCAATCTTAAACGTCAGAATGATATTTAAACAGAAATCGTTGGTTCTCCTGTTAAAAGTGAAACAGTTATTATTCCATCTTTTTCCCTTATAATATTCATTAGAACTTTTGAATGTATCTATGTGAGAATAATATGAAAAATTTCATTTCATGTAATTTAGCTCTCTCTCTCTCTCTCTCTCTCTGTATGAGCACGTGCCCTTCTGTAGTCTCGTGTAATTAACAATTACGGTATCTTTGTATGTTTCAGCTCTACACCCACCCCCACCCCCCTTAAATCTCGTTCTAATACTCCGACGACCTATTTATAATTGATACTATGGAAATGCAATTGGACGCTCTTATGCAAACAATTCTCTATCCTGTTGCTCGAATTTTCTCTCTGTCTCTCACTTTCTTTCCATTCTTGCCACTCTCTCTCTCTCTCTCTCTCTTTTTCTTCTTTTTCTTTTTCATACACTGGTTGTTTTATTTTTTGGTCTTCTCTTTCAGCACAGGTTGCCTGACCTTGATATGTACATACCTCTTCCACTCTCTGATTGTATATACATATACATATATATATATATATATTTATATTCACATTTATCTATATATCTTTCTTCCATTCTGATCTATATTAGATTATAAGAGTCTTGCACAGCGCACGTACACAGGATCCTAGGATTCGACAAGTCGCCAAACCGGATGAGACTTTCGTATTTCTGTACACACTGGTGTCGAGGAAAAGTTTAATAACGAAATATTCTTCGTTTCAAGGGAATTTTCTACAATTTAATAATTTTCTACAATTAAGTCTCTATAATTTTCAGTTCCTTGGCAACGTAGAATGAGTTAGAAGGAAACTTTTGATCGATCCCAGTGTATGTGCCCCTTTCTATCTATTTCTCTGTATCTCTCTCTCTCTCTCTCTCTCTCTATCTCTATCTCTCTGTCTCTGTCTCTTACTTACTATATGGTACACCATAGCCTTAGATTTACGAGGCATCGCCTTTTGCCTAGATCTTTCTGTTTGATAACGTTTAAACGTTCCTGTAGCTTTTGGAAAGTACGTTACACACTCTGGCTCCCTAGGGAGAACGTAGTTCACGGAGTTATCGTGCTGCATAGTAGAATTTTCCTACTTACCACTCTTCCAATACACGCACATCCCACGGAGTAACAATGGAAACTAGTGTTTGGTCCCATTTACCAGTTACCAGAATCGATTCTGGCATGATTAATCGCGAAATTGACAGCATCGATAAGAGTAACAAAGTACAGATGTCCTCTTCCATCGAAATCACTAAGATACGTCGTTCGACTTCGAATCAGTGAACTTGATTTCTATGGAATTATTAGATCGGCGCGCACGAAATATTCTTTCTCAAGAGTTTCACTTTAATCGATCAGAATCATCCATTAAATTTTGACAGTATTATCAATTCTATAGCTGCGTGAATATAGAACAAATTTACTGTGAATCGAGTATTCCGCGTTAAGAAGATTATGAAGATGTGAGAATTTCATTATCGGTCTTGATAAAGTTAGTATCCGAAATTTGGAAAACTGACGTGAAAACTGCTGAGAGCAGAAAGACATCTCCTGTTCCACTTTGAATAATTTGAATTTCTGAATGCGTAAATTATCTTACGAGGATACTTCGTTGCAGGAATTGCTCGATTCTAAAACTGACGGTAATTATAAATCTACAAGAATTAATTGGAAATTAATTAGTCACTAGAAAAGTAGATTGACGTGAAAATAATTTTCATTTGAGTTTACCAATCAAACATATTAATTAAATTCCCTCCTTCAGTCTTCAACAAACTATAATATCACATAATAGATGCGAGACCTGATCTGACCTGAGAAAAGAGCAAAGAGAAAAGAAGAAACAAGAAATGTAAAGTTCCATTGGTACTCCAATCGATTCTACAAATTACTATCTCTAAACGCGGGCGGCCAACGCGATCACGACACCATAGAGAGTTCCGCTATGGGGATCAGTGTACATGTGCGCTCCTTAAAACGTCGCATGACAGCCGGCAGTGTGCACGCTGTTTGTTTGACGGTTTTATCTTTGTTGGTATCTCGACTAGGACAGTCTATCGATCGGTTAATTACCATGGGCCGCTTATTCGACCATACTTTCTCATGGAATTCTGCCACTGGACCGTGGAGAATCGATCGGAACCTGTCTATGTACATTTTTGCTCTGTTCCAACTGTCCAGTCGAGTTTCTCTTTCTTCCAATTGCTTGGGATAATGTATATGGCATTATGGGGGTCTTTATGGTTCTAGGGAAGCGAGCATACTGTCTACTTCTTTTCTTTTCTCATATATTTTTTCACAGTTTCTTTTGAATATTTCTTGAAAAATTACCCTTTCCCTCGTTAACTGTCGCCTGTCTTTTCAGAGTGCCCCAACGGTGAGCGACCTTGCGACAACGGTGTGTGCATCAACAAGAACTTCTTCTGCGATAACAACATCGATTGCCACGATGGTAGCGACGAACGCGACTGTAGTAAGGATTTCAGACCATTTCAAAGCCTTTTTCCCATGTTCCAAGCACCGTGAAGATCCTGCCTCCCTCTCTGAACCCTAAGGACTTTGCAAAAGAACTCTGTCGAACTCCACGAAGCCTTAAAGTATTCCAGAAATTGTAATACAGCTGGTTCCTAGTAACGAGTTCTATAGAAACATTATTATACACTAATCCAATCCTAAATGGTTCAAAGAATTTAGCTTCTCTTGGAACATCAGTTTCAGCTAATTGTCAAACTCAAATGGAGATCGTAACCTTCTCCTTATCCAAGCTCCAAACTACTGTTTGCTGAAGCTGATAAAGCCTCGAAACAGTCTGGAAGTTGACGAATCCTTGATCCGCAGTAACCCGGTGCTGAAAACCTCAAAAAGACCTTGGTTGCAGAATTCCAAAATAGTCGACGCTTGTATCCCAACTAATGAAATAAACATAACTTCCTGACTTGTAGATAAATATCCATAGTGATCCACGAGAAGTAATAACGATAAAAATGTTCCAAATTGCAGACAACGTGGTGACCCCACCAGCGGAATGTCGTGCTGACGAGTTCACGTGTCGCGATGGAACGTGTATTCCGCAATCCGCCGTCTGCGATCGACGCCCAGATTGCCCTCATGAAGACGACGAGGCGAATTGTCATCAAGGTAGGTGCACAAGATGTCTGTAAGACAGCTTAGGACGCTGAAGGGAAGGAACTAGGCAGGAACACGTGTGCACCGGCTGAAACGTGTCCTAGACGTCGCATAGGGAGACGTAGTCTGACCCAAAGTGGGTGGAAAAGGCTGCAGGGACCAGCTAAGACCTACACTGACCCGTTTGAACATCCTCGAAACTGACTCGTTCCTTGAGAAACATATTGATAGATTTGAGACTTTAATTGATTAATGATAATTAATTTAATGATAATTAATTGATTAATCATCAATTGATGGGATAGAAGATACAAATTGTGAACTTCTTTTTTGTAGGTCTATAATTCTTTGTTTCAAAGATAATCGGATGGCTTGGAATTTGTAAATGGTCATTTGATTTGTAAAATTGCGCCAGTAATATTAGTTCAAGTATGCAAAAGAGTGCTGTAGTATTTCTGGAAAATGGTTGGAGGAACTTAAATACTTTAGTCTCTTCAAGGAGAACCTCTATTGCAAGAACAAATTACATCTTACAATCAGAAACACGTTTCTTAAGGTCCGGTTGAGTCTGTCGAGGATTTCTGATGTCTGACCGTGTCGTGGCCGTTTCCACTGTCTGTACATAAGCTCTATTCGGTTCTGCACACTTGATCCAGTAGATCACGCAACGCACCAGGTGCACACGCAGTATTTGGCCGTGACACCGTGTCCACCGCCTGCTAGAGGCAACCAATTGTGCCGCACCGAGTTTGTACGTGCACTGATTCAGTCGCAAGTGGCCCAAATTGTACAGCAGACTGACAGGAAATCAAACACTCAGCCGAACCAAATTATAGCAAACCAAATTTCACTATCTGTACTATTAACTGGTGTAATCATAAAGGATCTACTGTCAGTTTGTGGTGCCCTATAAATCACACACAAAATATCGCAAATAGTTGATCAGACGATGACTGTCTCTTCCTTCAGAGACAGAAGACTGGAATCGCAATAGTAAGTAGTTGCAGGGTTAAAATTCCAAGACAGAGATGGACGATTGGTTAAGAAACAGTTAAAAGAAAGGAAGAGCCAGGTGCAAGGTGGTTTCAGTTTCGGTTACTTCTAGGTAGAACCACACTGGTGGGACTAACCCACGTGAACCAGGCTAGCAAGGATTACAATCCGGATTATCAGGCGCCAGCTAATCTGAGCACTCCAAGGAGTTGTGCTCCGGATGATTTTGTTTGTGCTGATGGCACTTGCATCCCTGAAACTCACCACTGCGACCATTTCTACGATTGCCGCGACTTTACCGACGAACAGTATTGCTTCGGTTAGATCACTGGCAGACCTTGATGATCTGCTGGCGTCCAATCCCCTCAAATTCATTTCATTCCAATTTTTTCATTATCCATTCAGTTGTGTTACAGTCAGTTTCTTTGATCAAATAGCACATACTT
The DNA here is from genome assembly GCF_024516045.1 of Bombus affinis. Classification (NCBI taxonomy): domain Eukaryota; kingdom Metazoa; phylum Arthropoda; class Insecta; order Hymenoptera; family Apidae; genus Bombus; species Bombus affinis. The sequence continues at coordinate 4,096,374 of NC_066359.1, forward strand.
TTCAACTTTTATTTAATCAGTCACTTCTAAAGAAAATGAAATAACGAAGCTATGTTTGATCTATGATCAAAGGAAACATTTTGTATGCTCAAAAATAATGATCAATTGCAAACAAAAAATAACGATGATTCTTGAAACCTTGACCAAGGAAAGATGCGATCACTTATCCAGGAATGGTGTGTCGCCTACATTGCTGACAAAAATAATTTAATTTGTAACTTTCAAGCCTCTTTTTTCTGCTTTAACATAAATGATTTTTAGTTGATTCTAATGAGGATTTCATTGGAACCCTGGACGCCCCAGATTTTCTAGACTCTGCATTTTCTTTCAGTCTGTGTTAGCAGCCAAATAGGCAGTGTGTAGGTTGTTCGAGTAGAGACTTGAGTGAATTCTACTCAACTCAGTCACACGTTCAACGCATCCCTGTGTAAATTATTAGTGCATCCGTTGCCTGGTACAATCTGTTGAACATCCCTGTTGGTACGAACCTAGCGTAGATCCTGTTATAGCATGAGACATAGTTTTTGATTTGCTAGAGATAGAAGGTACATGTACCTGAAGTGATCGATCGTAGACTATGTTCTGAGTGTTGTAGAATAGTGCAGCAGTTTCTAGTTTCATAGTAATTTATTAACGAGCATACACAGAAAAATGTACAGTGGAAGCCTTAACCTTCTGAATCTGGTCTCGTACGATAACACGAGTTAATTATTTAATTTGTTTTTTAATTTACCAACTTGCAATCGAGATATTGAGATGAAAATCGAAATGGAAAATTGCCATTGAGATATTTCGCATACCACTCCATTTCTACTTTATCATTCCTCTGTAAATTGCAAAAATAACTATCCTCAAGTTTGGCCCGATAAGTAAAATGTTAAACTCACAGGCGATCAGTATGGAGGGGTTAAAAGTGAATTTCTCTCGCTATTTTTCTGTGCGTGCCAGTACACGTGTACATATACCGATCATTTTATGTCTGTTCTTAGCATTTTTAGGTACTGTTGGTGGTCCATGCTCTTTTTCATTCTTTAGACCGTTACTTAAAGAGTAATAGATCCTTTGTGCCTCGTTCAAACTTTTTCACGATCACACGATCGTTTTTTCAAGACAAAGTTGTTCATTCTATCAGTTACAATACATGGACGTGTTTGCAGGCTGTGGCAAGGACCAGTTCCAGTGTGCGAATGGAAATTGCATCAGAGCTGACCAACAGTGCAACAATTTCATAGACTGTGATGATGGATCTGACGAAAATTGTGGTAAGGTTTTCATGCTGTTTCTGGCTAAAAAGAAGACCAGAATGGGAACAATGCAAGTGCGGTTTACCATATTCCTTCGACACAGTCTTAAAAATAGGGTTCCTGTATATTCCTTATTGGCCAAAAATAGCCACGAATCGATCGTCTACGTCTACAGATTGGGAATGGAGTGAGCAAACTAGGTGGAAACGATATAGTACAGTCGTAAAATTACCGATGAGCTAAAGTTTATATATCTCGAGTGCCAAGATATAAAATGTAAAGTTGAAGAGGCTAAGTCCTCAAGTTCCTTTCAGGGCCGAGCAATATTTTCTGCCATTAACCGTTCCTTCGAAAGACTTTTCTTCAAAAGTTTAGCAGCACACTTCCCATCGAGCATAAAGTAATAAGCGATTTAATATCGTATAGGCTTGCTTTGAATATTAATTTGAAAATCATTCAACGAATCTAAACTATGATCCTGGATACGATTGCATTAACGAATGGTCTCTTCTGAGTTAAATTTACGATCATACCATATCGTTCTCATTCTAGTAGAGTCTTGTGCTGTACCATCTCTCTGGTATCAACACCTTTTTATGTTCCTCCCAATTATTAACAGTTTCAGAATATTATAGAAGGTATTTTATATTAATATTCTTGTACGAATTTTTTATTAGATCACAACCCTCCCCCAGTGTCTGACAGTTGTCCACACGGCTACGTCGCGTGCACCAGAGACAAAGATTGTGTACCTCAGTCCTCTCTCTGCAATGGGGTGCCAGAATGCAGGGACAGATCCGACGAAGAAAATTGCTGTATGTAACTAATTCTAAGTTTAATATATATTATTTGATATAGTTTATCATGATCATTTACTACCTGCTTTCTCTAGATGGAGAATCTCGTCGTCTCAACTTGAAGACTTATCCAAGCGAGCAACTGATCAAAGAAAGTAAGTTTAGTGGCAGCAAAAGAATAATAATCGTATTACACAGTATCTTATGTATTACACGTAGAAATATACGTATTATAAATTAAGCAGATTAACTATATAAGAGATTAATACAATTTTTGATTATCTTTTTCTTGCCTTGGCCAGACCCGCCGAAGCAAGGTAAGATTTTTACGGATAGCAATCGCAAGTAATGCTACGCAATTTTTTTATTTATGGAACGTGATTAATGACTCGTTGAAATTGTGGATGATCATCTAAGGGGACCATTTTATTCATTCATAATTGTAATACCAGAATCGTCTATGTCTGCGAGGAGTTTCGTGTTATTTAATTTACAATTGACAGCAGATAATTGTATTTAATAGTAACGTGCATGCGAAGAGGATATCTAAACAAAGACAGTTACTTTACAGCGTAATATATATTTTTGACAAAGCGTTTCCCAAGAACAATTCCACGAACAACACCGCATATCATTACATGTTCTTCGTTTTACTCACACTAAACAATAAAAACAATAAAAACTCTTCTCATAACATAAGCTTCTTATGGAAACATTACGATTAATACAAGACAAGTAACACGTAACGTCGAAAGGCAGGAGTCTCTTAGGATACTACATTGTTATTTCATAAATTAGGTCGTGAGGTCGTATTCCAATGTCGTGACGAAGGTCTTCTTCGAGCCAGAGTGCGCTGGCTACGAGGAAATAATCTGCCTCTGCCTCCTGGAAGTCGAGATGTCAATGGACGCTTAGAAATACCAAATATCCAACTGGAACATTCAGGAGTGTATATCTGCGAAGCTGTTGGCTATCCTTCGTCCATGCCTGGTCAGCAAGTGAGCGTGTACCTCACTGTAGAAAAGTGTACGTGCTTTGAAATTAAAAAAAATTATTCCTATCTTCAATTGTTTTATAGGCCTTTTTCCGAAAATTCCTCTTAATTCTGCCGCAGCCTTCTGATCTTCATGTCGTCTAATCTTACCCTTCTTTTAACGAGCTAAAAGAATTGCGTTTAAATAAATTGGCAGAATTGAAACAAGGAATTATTCTTTCGTGCTATCTTCAAGTTTAAGCAATTTTTAAGGAAAACCCAGAGAACGCAACAAGGGTATTTTCGATTCATCACTTTTGTTCTCTATACAGTCGAGCCGCCACCAACCAACAAACCCCACGCGTGCCAATACGACGAAGCCACCTGCAGCAACGGTGAATGTATTCCCAAATCATACGTGTGCAATGGCAGACTGGACTGTACCGATGGTTCTGACGAGATGCGTTGCAGTAAGTCATCATTCATAGACATCAGACTGTGAATATTTATGCAAGAACCCGATTAAATAGAGATTTGGTTCACCCATTTTATGAATATTTTATACACATTCTGCATATTTGCATCTTCGAATCTCGTTTAAATGTATGAAGATTCATAGTCTGACTCATAGGTTGGTCTCTTCATTCTACAAGAAAATTCATTACATTGAATAGGTCCGCACGGTTGCGAGCCAAATCAGTTCCGCTGCAACAACACAGAGTGTGTGAGCAAAGTGTGGCGCTGTGACGGTGACAAGGACTGCGCCGATGGTAGCGACGAAGAAGACTGTGCTCCAAACGCACCAGGCACTCCCTGCCGCTTCACAGAGTTTGCCTGTGGCAGCCACGATCAATGTATACCCAAAAGCTATCATTGTGACTTGGAGAGGGACTGCATAGACGGTAGCGACGAAGTAGGATGCTGTACGTGTCTCTTTGTTCTTTTACTAGATACAGTAGCCGCTTAAATTTCAATTCGTTGGGAGAGCACATTGTAATTCTCGCGGTGCATGTACTTCCGAGTTCCTCAACAAAAGGAAGAATAGAGATGAGAACAAACGTGAGAGAGACATAATATTTCTCATTTACTCATACTATATCTATGTATCGTCTTTGTCAATGAATTTTAAACTGAACTCGAGACACTGAGTAGTAGGCAACAGTAGAATATTCGAATAAAGGCGAAATAATTCTGTTGGAATTTAAGCGGACACTGCTATTTTGAATCTGTAAAGAATTTAATTCAAGCAATAGTTTTTTTCTTTTTTCGTGTTATTTAGCTCCAGTTTACATAGTGAAACCACCTCCACCGATGATCATTGTGTCTCAAGGAACAACTTTAATGATAACCTGCACAGCGATTGGCATACCCACTCCCGAGATCAGCTGGCGTCTCAACTGGGGCCACGTTCCTCCTAAATGCTACATGACATCGATAAACGGAACTGGAACTCTCTCCTGCCCTGACATGCAACCAGAAGACCAAGGAGCCTACTCCTGCGAGGCACTGAACAGCGCTGGCTTCGTAATTGCCATCCCCGACGCCATCGTGATCGTGAACAAGACCGGACCGGAGATCTGTCCCAAGGGAACGTTCAACTCTGAAGCTAGAACCGCAGACGAGTGCATTTCCTGCTTCTGTTTCGGAGTCGCTACCCAATGTCACAGCGCCAACCTCTTCACTTATCACATTCCACCTCCTTTCGACCGCCACAGTATCGTAAGCGTAAAAACTCAACCGGATCTTCAAATTCTGAACGATATCACCAGACAAGTGCAATCTGTGAGAGGTATAGGTCGAGATGGAGTGCAGCTGTACGATGCAAACCAATTGCCACTGGATTCAAGAGAGGAACAGGAAGTTGCTTACTTCGTCATGCCTGAGAACTATCACGGAAATCAGTTGAAATCCTACGGTGGCTATCTGAAGTACAGAGTAACCTATAATGGAACCGGCATACCAAACACCGCGCCGTCGGTTATTCTGACTGGAAATAATTATCGACTCTTGCATAAAGGAAAGCAGATAATAACGGGTTACGATAACGAAGAGGCTGTCAGGTTCTTCGATGGTGAATGGTACAAGCAACAAGGGTGGGCTGAGGTTCCTGCCACCAGGGAAGATATCATGATGACACTGGAGAACGTGGACAATATCTTGATCAAGTATGCGAAGCAGTTTGATCTATTCAAAACCGATGATCCAGACGTTGAGTCGTGCCTCTCCAGTGACTGAGGGCCAGCGTTTGGATCATTTGTTTGTACCAATTATTAGTACTGCGAATATTTATGCAAGTTCATATTATTATAATACTAGATAGACAATTGCTTTGCTGAATATATTTTGGATATTTTCTATATCATTGCACGTTGTATGCATTCTGTACATTTTTGCACTTTCAAATTTGCCAAAAATGCATAAAATCACGCAGTCTAGTTATTAACAAATTCTCAGATCGAAATTGACAAAAGAATTATTTGTTAGAGTACAGTATGACGATTCTCCGTACTTGGATGTCCGGCTCACTAACATAGTGATGGACACAGCTGATGTAAGGAATACTGGACTCGGATCGGCTTCTTATGTGGAAGAATGTGAATGCCCCATAGGTAAATATTAATTCGATTCACTGAGACCTATCAAACTTTCCGAATCTATGTTCAGAATGATTACGAAACACAATATTTATATAGGATACAGTGGCCTGTCGTGCGAGCAATGTGCTCCAGGATACGAAAGACGAGAGTCTGGTCCTTGGCTTGGTCAATGTTACTTAGCCGCGCCGCCTGGTTGTCCTTTGGGATATTATGGAGATCCTGCGAGGAACATTCCTTGCCAAATGTGCCCCTGTCCACTCACCAATCCATCCAATCAGTAAGACAATGTCATTAGTAGACTACGAATATTCGTGCAAATATTTTGTGCAATATAAATAAGTCCAAAAGAATTGTGTTACAACTATTTGCTTGAACTTGCTCTGAAACAGGTTTGCACGCACTTGTCACCTTGGATCTGATGGTCAGCCGACCTGCGATTGTCCAGCAGGATACATAGGTCGTAGATGCGAACAGTGCAACGTTGGATACCGAGGAAATCCTCTTATTCCAGGAGACATGTGTGTTCCCGAATCTTCTTGTGACCCTGACGGTAGTCTCAGTACAATCGCGGATCCTAACACCGGCAGATGTCGATGCAAGGTATTAAACTTTAAATTTCTTGGTCTAGAAATCCAGTATACGTTTGTGAAAGGGTAGAAAATTACTTGCTTACTTAAATTAGAAGAAGTTTGTATGACGTGCTCAATGTTGTTTATGCTGTCGTTTAATTCGGAAATATTCCTGCTCTGTTTAAAAGTAAGTACAGGGGGATAAATGAAGAGAATTAGTACTAGAACGATTCAAGGATAGATTTTGATGCATATGGTATTAACGTATTGGTTTTCAGCAATATGTGACGGGTCTTACTTGCAATCAATGTAAGGCGAACACGTTCAATTTGGCATCGAAAAATCAATTTGGCTGCATCAGCTGCTTTTGCATGGGCATTACCGACAAATGCGTCTCCTCCAACTGGTACAGGAACGACGTGAGTATATTTTACGTTACAGTTATTGAAAAACCTACAAAATTTTACCTACAGGATTGTCACGAGATGATACTGTTTTACAGATTCGAGTTTCGTTTACCAATTCTGTCAGGGACTTCTCTCTCATCGAGTCTAGAACACCAGATAGTCTACCAATCACAGACGGTATTCGTTTGGACACAGTCAGCCGCGAAATCATCTACAACGAATTCCCTAACCGTGGGAACAACGACGTTTACTACTGGCAGTTGCCTAGCATTTTCCTAGGCGATCAAGTTACCTCCTACGGTGGCAACCTCAAGTATACTGTTCGCTATGTTCCGTCTCCAGGTGGTCAGAGCTCGAAAAACAATGCTGCTGACGTCGAGTTGATCAGCGCCAACGATATAAACTTGCTATACTTCTCCAAAGAGTCTCCCGAGCCAAATACTCCCCAGACTTTCGTCGTACCTCTGTTAGAACAATATTGGCAACGCAACGATGGAACACAGGCTGACAGAGAACACTTGCTAATGGCCCTGGCTGACATTCGCGCGATTAGGATCAAAGCCACATATACCACCCACACCGACGAGGCTGCTTTGTCGTTGGTATCCCTAGATACAGCTGAAAAGTACAACACAGGTCGAGCAAGAGCCGTAGAGGTGGAGGAATGTTCTTGTCCAGTGGGTTACAAGGGACTATCTTGCGAGGACTGCGATGTTGGATACACTAGAGGTGGCGAAGGTCTCTATCTGGGTACGTGCGAGCCTTGCTACTGCAATGGTCACTCCAACCAATGTAATCCTGACACGGGAGTATGCGAGAACTGTGCTCACCACACCACTGGCGACTTGTGCGAGTTCTGTGAATCAGGATACACGGGTGACGCAACTCGAGGAACTCCTTACGATTGCACAGGTCGCGAGGTAAACCATACTGATTGCAATGAAATGGGTTCGCGCAGCAGCTTGTACATTGGTGACAGATGCGACTGTAAACGAAACGTCGAGGGACGGCAGTGTAACAGGTGTCGTCCAGCTACGTTTGGACTGTCCGCGGAAAATCCGGATGGGTGTAGCGAGTGTTACTGCAGTGGACTGACCGATCAATGTCACGAGAGTTCCTTATACGTTCAGCAGATTCCCATGTGGGTATACGACAACCAACACGGATTTACTCTAACCGATTCGACGAGACAGGAAATCATCGACCACCGTGATTTCGAATTGAACTTAGCTACGAACGAAATAGGATATCGTTATCCAGATAGCAGACGACGCAGCTTGTTGTGGTCCCTGCCGCCTATTTTCACTGGCAACAAGGTTAAAAGCTATGGAGGAAGTCTGACTTTGACTCAACATATCACTGCCATTCCTGGGGCTCAGAGTTACAAGGATCAAGATATTATCCTAATTGGAAATGGAATCACGTTGTTCTGGACGAATCCTATTGACATCCAGCCTGACGTTCCATTGACTTACTCGGTGCCATTCAGGGAATCAGAGTGGAAGCGTTTGACCACCGAGGGGCCTCGAGTCAGCTCCAGGACCGATCTGATGACTGTGCTCTCTAACTTAGAGGCGATTTTGGTTCGTGCAACCCACAGCGAAGGAATGAGAGCCACTTACATTAGCGACATAAGCCTAGACACAGCTGTGGAGCATCCAACTGGCAACAGAAGAGCTGTCCAAGTGGAAGTTTGTCGCTGCCCAACCGGATACGTTGGAACATCCTGCGAGTCTTGCTCAACAGGTTACTACAGAGACACTAGCGACCGATCCGTCAGCTACCTGGGCTCCTGCATCCTTTGTCCTTGCAACAACAACGAGGAGAGCTGCGAGATGACGCACACCGGCCATGTGAAGTGCCACTGCAAGCCAGGGTTCGTGGGCCAGTATTGTCAATACACTGGTACGTATGAAAGAAACTTCGAAGTACTTATTGTCAGATTTATTGGAAGCTTGTCAGGGTTCAAGAAAATTCTCTAAAGCAATTTAGGATGAGGGAGATATTAAATGAAATATTTTGGATCGGTTAGATGGGCTGATGGTAAGTCTAACGCCAGCGACGAGCGTGTTAAAGGCAAATTCGTGGGTTCTGTTCACGTGCAGTTACAAGTCCCCAGACCCATTTTATATCTATTTCTCAATGACTCCGTGCGACGGCTGGCCGCTAACCTCGTCCAGCATGCCACCAGGGCCCATTGAAAGAACTACTAATGGATCGTGGAGGAGCTGGTACGTTTATGTCCAGCAGAATCCTTTCAATGTAATATGCTGCATCGTGGACGATCATGGAACGGAACTGATCAAAGTTATAACGACGGTTACGCCAGGTTTGATGAGCCAAATTAAAGGAATATTCGTGTTTGTCCCTGGAAGGGTGGAACATCATGGTTTCATCTTCATTCGTGTTTTAGTTTAGTTCATTATTGGATATGATTGTTTCCTTTAGTCACGCCCACGAATCATATGTTCACTACTGACTATTTCATAGATCTTTTAACTTTTTGACCACTTTGATTGTTGGTCTGATCACACCTTGGTTGATGGGCTTCTTGTATCAAACTGAGTGTAAAATGTTGGATTGGGACAATTAAGTCCTTCTTCATTATTTTCATTTATATGTTTCTATATGTTATATGATCGTAGGATTCCAAAGACTTGCTTCTTTTAACTTTTATGGTATTTCTTACAGAAGGCACAATATCGACCACCACGACAAGTCGTCCACCCGTAAATCCACCAAAGATTGTGGTTTATATCAGAGAACCCGAGTTCCAAATCGTTGAAGCTGGAGGCACTGTTAGGTACCATTGCTTTGAAAGAACGGACAATGTAAGAAAAATAAATAAATCACTTGGAAAGATATGTACGGTGGATGTATTAAATATTTTTTGGGATACAGGGATCTTTGCACATCAGATGGGAAAAAGAAGGTGACGAACTACCAATAGGAAGAAGCATAGACGACAAGCGTGGCTTATTGATCATTCGAGACCTGAAAGTGTCTGATAGCGGCATTTACATTTGTCAAATCAGCGATGGAGTGCATATTGGTTACAAGAACGTCACTCTCACTGTTGGAGGTAACATAAAGAGAATTTGACCACTAAGAAATATTCATCTTCGTACATATTTTATTAATATTATTGAGTGTCGTATAATTAACTCGGACGCAGCTTTCCCGCGAAGTTTGCTGGACATTCCAGGTACACGAATCTTAGCTTAGATACCAGTAACAATAACTTAGCTGCACATACAATGCTACAACATGCCATAACAACATACAATGCTACAATAAAATGTCCTATCTGCGTCTATACTTAGGTCTAATTCGGCAGATGATACATAATAAATAAAATAATGGTAAAACTTCCAATATTCCACATTTTGAAAAATGAGAAGATGCCAGATAAGGCAACAGTCAATTAATCAGAACGACATTAACACAATACATTAATTATCTTGATTTCATTCGGATAATTTTATTTTCTCATTTAAACACTCAAATGTAGTTCCACCAAGGGTTATCGTCGAGCCATCATCTTTACAAGTAATAGAAGGAGAACCAGCGGAATTCCGGTGCGAGGCAACTGGGAATCCCCCGCCACGAGTCGAATGGATTCGTGTCTATGGTCCCATGAGCCCGGGTGTAGTAGTTAACAATGGAATTTTGCTCCTGAGATCTGCTTCGAGGTACGATGCCGCCGAATATAAATGCATGGCAAGGAATAACGTTGGCGTGGACGAGAGAACTGTCATTCTTCACGTTGAAGGTATCGTTGACTGTTATTCCATCATTGCTTTGATATAATAAGAATATTCTTCTTATAAATTGAAGCCAAAATCAAGCCAGTTTATTATTAACAAATTGTCGAATATGAAAACTACAGGAGAAATAGTCACAAATAGTTTTGAAAATCTATAAGTTTGAAAATTTGCTTGTCATAATATTCAAATATTGAAGATATTTAAATATTGTTTTCTTTAATAATTGTACCTTTGGTTTTTACAAATTTTCGTTACCTTGTAAGCTGTTTTCAAGAAATTTGTGTTTCTGCATCTAACAATCTTTAATTGTAGAATGATATTAAAATTAGAAAATTAACAAAACAAATACACATTCATTGACAGTTTTAATATTGTGCTATAAAGAAAATAGTCCTTACAAGATGATCATTCTGTCTATAGAAAAATCCATTCAACCCATAATATCACCAACCATCACTCCGTCACAATGGTTCGGCCAACCTGGAGAAACGATCGTGATAACGTGCGTGACATCTTTAGTAACGAATCTCACCTGGTCTAGAGAAAGAAACCCACTACCCCACACAGCCAGCCAACGTGATGGTGTCTTAACAATTGTAAATCCTACCCCTTATGACTCCGGTATCTACGTCTGTACGTCGACCAGCTACGTAGGAATAACCAACAGCACTATCAACATAACAGTAACATCTAGAACACCAGCGCCGTTTGTCAAAGTGACGCCTGAGAAACAGACCGTTCCTCAAGGCAGCATAGCTGAAATAAGGTGTCTAACAAGCAGAGAATCCGGTGAACATATGACGTGGAGCAAGTATCTTCAACCGCTAAGTTCTAATGTACGACAAGTAGGAGACACTTTGAGAATTGTCGACATCCAAATTGCTGACAGGGGTATATACGTGTGTCGAGTCACTGGACCAAGTGGAACTCACGAAGCTAGCGCCATGATCGAGGTCGAACGTGAGTAAATATTAAGTTTTCTGTTCCCTACACAAAATTGTCCAGTAATCGAACCACGTATCACTGCTTTAGTAAATTTTTGTACGTATATATCTTTGTATAATGATCTTTGACTCGTAAATGAATAAATTAGAATTAAAATTAAAATTTACTAATTGTATAATCTATTCACACACAAGCTTAAGAATCGTTTAGGAACAACTTTTATTTCACTATTTGGGCTTGTTTAAACAGGCAGGGAACCTCCACTGGTAGAGATCTATCCCAAGAATGTCCCTCCAGTTACTCTGGATGGGTCCACGGATCTCCAATGTCGAGCAACTGGAATCCCCATGCCAGAGTTACATTGGTCTCACGAATCTGGTCGACCGTTCCCTCATAATATTAAACAACTTCCTGGTGGCGTTCTGAGACTAACCAACATCACAGCCAGCGATGGTGGGTCGTACGTCTGTACCGCTATCAATCCCGCCGGAACAAATTCAGCCATGGTATACATAGAAGTTCAATCCATGCCTGTCATCAGTATATCGCCCCAATCTGGAATGCTGCACGTGAGACCTGGAGATAGGGTACGACTATTATGCAGCGCAAATGGATTTCCGGAACCTTCAGTTACTTGGAGCAGACATCCGAACGTAGTATCACTGTAAGTTATTTTTTAAAAGGAAGATCATATAATTAGACTGCTGATTTTTATGTAACTTCATCAGAACATAGTTAAAAAGGTAGAAAGTTATATAGGAACCTTGGTAGAAAATGATTTTATCTACCAAGAATTCTAAAAAGCATTATACTTATTATGTATTCCGTTACAAAGTGTGTTAGGAAAGTAATCGGACTGATACTCTGAAAATATATATCTGCAAATACCTCAAGTACAAATGAACTTTGTTCCCGCTAAAATATTCTTGAGAAACTATACAACACCATAAAATTACCAGTTCCCGAGAAATGACATCAATCTCATTACTTTTCTGACATACTATATGAGGTAAACATGAAGTAAAATTCCAAAGAACAGTACTAAGTATAATATTTCATAGATGAAACTACAGCATACTCCTTTAGTTGCGTTCATGAAAATATGAATTTGTATAAATACTCGCAGTCTAATAATAATACTGGAAAGTAGAAACCAGAGATAACCGCTGGATTTTTCTGCAATAGTACAACCAATGAAGTGGCAGCCCCTCATCAGGCCGTTTATGAAATACACTCCGCTTCTTCGAGTGACGAAGGTTCATACATCTGCCATGCAAGTAGCAGAGTAGGAACTACTGAGGAACGAGTCTATATCAGAGTAGAAGATATAAATGTACGTGTTCTTATAATTGTCCTGTAATTTTACGTGTTCCTTATTATGGTATTTTTACGATAGCTCACAAAAATATTTAAACACTTACCACTTGAAATCGTTCATTCGTTAGAACACGTATCTGCTGTAACCATAGCTTAAGAATATGGTAAGTATTAATAAAACATTGAAATATTCGTTGTAGGACGGAAATGATAACGCTATACGAACGGACTACCTCAGAATCCCCGATGGCGGCAAGGTGGAAATGCGTTGCCATGTGCAGGATTCCGATGGACACAGAATTTATCTGGATTGGAGAAGGGCGGACGATAGACCTCTGCCAGCTGGTAATTCCGTTGACAATGGTGTACTGATCATCCCTGTCGTGGATAAAAGCGCTGCAGGAGAGTACGTTTGCACTGGGAGAGATCTAACTGGAAATGTTCTCTTCAGAGCCACATCTGTCCTTGAAGTATTATGTAAGATTTTCGATCGAGCTTTATCTTGCTTACATAATATGAGAACAGAAGTGGGCTAAGTCAAGTATTCAGCAAATTAAATAATTCTTTGTTTACCATAGACATGAGTATAAAGTACTCAATGCAACAATTAATCTCATTATTTTATGTGACATAATATCTCGATTTAATTTAGTTTAATTTTTTTAATTTAATTTAATGAATTCTCCTACTTTTGTATGATTGATTAAGTTTAGTCCACTTTTGTTTCCAATGCCTTATGTGCGAATTGAACAATCACAGAATTGAAAATTATTTGTTTATATATTGTTGCAGCCCCACCAAGGATTGTGTTAATCCCACCAAGACAAACAGTCCGATCCGGAGAAAATCCATCAATCGAATGTCGTACCACTGGTGACGAACCAATGAACATAGAATGGGATGCCATAGGGCGTAGCTTACCTCATTCGGTAACACACCATCGTGGACTTCTCCAGTTCCATGGAATCACTTATTCTGACGCGGGAAAATATGTTTGTAAAGCTACCAATGAAGCAGGAACCGCTGAAGCTGTTGCTGAAGTTCTAGTGAATCGTACGTAATACCATAGACTCTGATCCTAATAGTTCTATAATAAAACTCCATTCATCAGACCTCATTTTTGGGACAAATAACGTAACCAGTGAGCATATAGGAGAAGTTCATGCAATCAAACAGGACCGCATTTATACTTTTATATAACATAATACAGTTATAAGTTTTAAAGTTAAGTCATAAAATTTGGTCCCACAGGAGTGAGATCCTAGTTTGCGCTTAATGCACCTTCTGGCAAACGTGGCCTTGTAATCAAGCACTAATAAACCCTTCCACTGAGTTCAGATAAATAGAGCTCTAATATATAACTATAAAATGAAATGTAATTCTGTTATAATCCATATATTTCAGAAAATCCTTACGAGAACACAGAAGTCAGACATCTCGAAAGAGACATGGTCACATATGTGGGACAACCTGTGCGTTTACGATGCATGGTCAGCGATAGAGCAACAATACACTGGTCCAGGGAAGGACTGCCATTACCACCTAATGCTAGAATCAAAGACGATTATTTGGACCTACCTAGAGTAAGACTGGAAGACAGTGGAAGGTACATCTGCCAGACCCAAACCTCTCATGGGGTTTCCAGTGATTATGTTAATTTAAATGTCTCACGTAAGTTGAAACCCATGGTTTCTATCACATCATGCATGGTGTTCTTCCTTCACTTTCATACTTTTCATCTTTCTCGATACAAATCAAGTAATATAATTAGACAACATACGATCAAAAAACTATGACTAGAAGGGTATGTATTATACCTGATTGTACTAAATTGTTCCTGAGCATGAATTATTTTGGATTGAGTTCAATTCAGTTCAATTTGAGCAAAATTAATCATCAGCAAGTCATGATACAGATTCGGTGGACACAGTTTTTATTTATGGTTGTCGCGGTATTGTTTATTAGTACTTAATTTGCGTACGGATTGCACGCGTGTGAACCCAATGCAGTGCAGGGAAAGCAGTTGCGTCTGCAGCGTCCAAGGATGCTTTCTGTTGGATTACTATTGCAATGTGAATGCTATCTTCTATCCTGATAATCGCCACTACTTCAACAACAAACGGTGGATTCCCCACTATCTTCAACAACTAGGCGGTTTGTTTTGTTTCAACAAATTATGTGTTCCCGATTTGTGATGTCTATTGGACAGTTAATGCTTTTCTCCTTCTTTTGTTGAACAAGATTAACATTTTTTTACTGTTCCTCTCAAACTATCTTTACCCTAATAGAAAAAAATCAGGAACACAGTCTGACTGCGAAATTGTTAATAGATCTTCATCCTGTCACTACCTTACACTTTGTATCGTTGTGTTCATGGTACTAAAGATTAAGAGAATTAGAAACTTTGCACAATGATCATAGAAAAGGATATTAACATCTTAGCAAGGTTATTAAATATCTTCCATATGTGTTCGTTATTCTGTAGAATAGCCTGCTCCTGATCCAAATGATATCCATTGTCATTTTAGATTTATCCTAAACTCAATGTCATAGGAAGCAGTAATG
The DNA here is from genome assembly GCF_024516045.1 of Bombus affinis. Lineage (NCBI taxonomy): Eukaryota > Metazoa > Arthropoda > Insecta > Hymenoptera > Apidae > Bombus > Bombus affinis. The sequence goes on from NC_066359.1 coordinate 4,111,555, forward strand.
GAAAGGGGCTCACGTTCATACGTTTTAAAAATAACTTTAAATGCATTCTGCTAACTCTATTGTTTATATTTTAGCTACTACAATACCTGCTGTCAGTGTGGAAGTCTCTCAGGATCCAGTGAACATTGGGGATAACATTGACATACGTTGTGCATGCTCTGGAACTCATAATCCACGTTACTACTGGTCCAGACCGAACCATTCTAGTCTGCCACAAAATGCTCAAGTGCATGGAAATACTCTAAGATTGTCTAACGTGACTGTCAGTGACAGTGGACTGTACAGATGCACTGCAGACACTCCTGATGGTACTTTCGAGCAGGACTTCAATCTTGTTGTCCATGGTAAAGTTTCATACTTGATTATTCTATTATTCTATTTATTTCCCAGTATCCTAATCTTTATACTATATTTATTGATCATTCAAGTAATATAGTAAACTAATAAAGTCTTTATTTCACATTTGTGCTTACAAAATTATGTTTCAATGTAAGTATACAATAAGTTCAAAACTCCAAAAATATACATCTTCAATTGAGGATTCTTTTATTAGGTGGAAATAACGATGCTCCAGCAATTGAAACCAAGCTTGCTCCTTATGGCTCCAGTCTAGAAATGGATTGTCGTCCTAGCATCGATCCACCACTGACGTTCTCCTGGAGCAAACTAGGAGGTATTTTGCAACCTGACGCTCAAGTGTTTGAGGTACGATAATCATAATATAAAAATCATAATTAAAAACGATAGCAGAAGACATTCTGACTTCATGTATTATCTTTTTCCCTCTTAGAGCAAATTGAAGCTAACCAACGTCAAGGCAGAGGATGCAGGCACGTACATCTGCACTGTGAACAACGACCATGAAAATATAGAAATACCGACTATGCTTGTCGTAACTGGAGTAGTTCCATACTTCAGTCAGGCACCTCAAAGTTTCATTGCTTTACCTCCACTAGCTGACTCATATCTGAAATTCAACATAGAGATTTCATTCAAGCCACAGAGCTATGATGGTATAATCCTGTACAATGATGAATCCAACCGTGGAAATGGAGACTTTATTATGTTGTCACTGGTTAGAGGCTACCCACAATTTAGGTAATTATCAATAACTAACTTAAAAATAACTTGAACACATCACTAATATGCAATTAAAGTGCAATAATGTATAAAAAGCGCATAATATGCAAAAATACATAACATATCTAGTTGTAATATTTTAAACGCGAAACAAATTTTTGTGTAGGTTCTGTTTCTTTAATTGCATTTATAATAAGAATTTTCCTATGTTAGCTTTGATCTTGGTTCTGGACCAACTATGATTCGGGCAGAAAAGCCTGTAACACTTGGAGAGTGGCATACTATAAAACTCCAGCGTCACAGAAAGGAGGGAACCATGTTAGTCGATGGTGAAGGCCCTTACAAAGGTATCGCAGATGGCAGGAAACAAGGATTGGATATGAAATCATTATTGTTTGTGGGTGGAGTCCCCAGTAGAACCATAATTACCAAGTATGCGGAGATCAACAGTGGTTTCGTTGGCTGTATCAGTAGATTGGTAATTGGAGAAAAGGAAATTGACCTGATTGGTGATCAGACAGATAGCTTTGGGATCACTAACTGTGAAACTTGTGCTGAAAATCCTTGTAACAATGGTGGTGTATGTCAAGAAGCTGCTACAAAGAATGGATACATTTGTCTGTGTCGTGCTGACTACAGTGGCAAGCACTGTGACTATGTTGGCCAACCTTGTTATCCAGGTAAAAATATGTTTTAATTACTTTTTATTTTTTCATTTTTATCTTTTGTTTTTATATCTGTACAATTGTAATTGTCTGTAATTATAGGTGCATGTGGTGAAGGCGATTGCATAAACAAGGAAACGGGCTTCGAATGCTATTGTCCTTACGGAACAACCGGTGCTCGTTGCGAGAATACGATGAAGGTCTATGAACCAGCCTTCCATGACGATAAATCCTATATAGCACACGATACACCTAAAGCTCTTAGGCGGTAAGTATCTGGACAGTGCATGATGCATGATTAGAAAAGTTAGCCCAATTTTTCTGCTGCATATGTCCCTTATTTTTTATATTTGTCAGTAAACAATTAGAAAGTTTCCACTTTAGAGTTTCATGTTAAACAATTTATTATATGTATGTTTAAATGTTAATCGATGGATACAAAGACTCTCTAAAGGATCCTCAGGCGCACTTTAACTTGCCCTTAATAAAAAGAAATCCCTGATCTTAATTGAAACAATGATTTTCAGGCCGAGAATGAACCCAACCAAAAGATACGATCGATTACGAGCACGCAACGCACAAGTTAGAAATCCACGATCAAGGCCACATCACCACAATAAGCTGCACCACACGAAACATTAGTCCTTTTTTTCACAACCAAACCCTTTTAATGCACATAATGATAAAAAAAGAAAAAAGAAACGAAGGAAAAGTCATTTATAACTATTAAATGTTTGTAGAGAACGAATCGATTCTTATGTAACTGCTATTTATAGTTAGTCAGCATATTATATATTATATGTGTATTATATATATTTTTTTTATGAGAATTTTATTTACAATTAGATTTTTTTTGTGTCTGCCTCATACGTGTCATAGATGATTATGTTGAAGCCTGTATAGTGAGTAGTTCCTTGGAATGAACCTCATGGTGCTGTAATATTAGAGTATCAATTAATATACTTACGTTATACTTTTCATATAACAACCTTTTACAGGTCCAAGTAATTATTTTCATAGCAACATTATTTCAGAAACAATTCTTGTCGATAGAGCTCTCTTTTTATTAAGATGCCATTCGATTCGTTGGATCTTGGACCATAAAGGGTTTTTGTACAGCTTCTTGAATAATACATTTTAACGCATTGTGTTAGTTATTTTAATTATTGTTTAAAGTAAACCATTAATAAGATCACTACCAAACAAGAAAGGCACTTTACAGTAGTATCAAGAGCTTATTATTGGCATTATTGTGTTGTGGCATTATACGCGATTTGTGTACTAAGCACACACTCAACACATTCACACACACACTTAATATCAGGCACATCTTAAGATGTTTGTACTTATTTTGTAAGAACCTGTTTGATGTATGTGCCATAAGTGGTGTGTTTCTAGGGCCAGAATGACCGTTTATATGTATTTCGACGGGCTTCGAGTGATGCTATAAGTATAAATATATGTCTTGAGATGCAAATAAAAATTGATTTAACAGGATTTTTGTCATTTTGCTGATTACCTGCCTTCGTAGTAGTTTATGAACATCAAAGAGGTAAGTCACGTTCCAAAAGGAAAATTGTGTGTCCCTCCAATGTATTTTCTCCCATTAATTCTAATATTTTCTCCCACTAACAGGAACTAATTTCTACATCTAATGTTAAAACAGGACAGTGACTTTAATATTTCCAATGTTATTACAGATTGAAAGTAGCAATGAACTTCAATCCTCTGGACAATCAAGATGGCATACTGATGTATTGTGCTCAAAGTGAAGAGGGACTAGGAGACTTCGTTGCGTTGGTAGTCAAGGATGAACGTGTCGAGTTTCGATACGACATTGGTTCTGGCCTGGCGATCATTAGATCAAACCATGTTCTTCAACCTGGTGTATGGACGCATGTCTCCATCAACAGGGACTTCAAGGAGGGGAATTTGACTATAAATGGAGAACCTACAATAGGAGGCAAGTCTCCCGGGACTGCTCGCACCATGACGCTTAATACACTACTTTATATTGGAGGCGTTGATCGCAGAAGAATTATAGTGAACAGAAATGCCGGCGTAAATAGGACCTTTCGTGGTTGCATCAGTGATGTAAGCTCATCATAAACTTTTTTTCAGAAGATTCTTGGTAGAATTATCCAAATAAAACATATTCTATTATATTCTCAGCTTGGAGTGTCTTCGATGAATGTAGACATACTAAAGTCTGCCTTGGATTCAGTAAACATAGATGACTGCAATGTTCTACATCCTAATCAAACCAAGCTGACTACTGTAATCACTATTCCACCATCCACTACGACTCCCTATGATCCGTGTGCCTCCAATCCTTGCATTCATGGAATGTGTCAGAATACTGATTCATACGATTATTCATGCACCTGTGAATACGGCTACGTGGGAAGAAACTGTGAGAACATTTTGAAGCAATGCGAACTGTTGCTTCCCTGTAGAAACGGAGGCACCTGTACAGACCTCCATGGGTCCTACAAATGCGATTGTCGCTTAGGCTACAATGGACAGAATTGTGAAAAATGTAAATATTTCAAAGAATCAATTTTAGTATTAAATACGAATATTTATTTTACAATCTTATCAATTTCTCTTTGATTTTCAGTGGCGGAGGTAACTTACGATGTTGCATTCAGAGGAGATGGTTGGTTAGAGTTAGATAAGTCTGTAATGACCCATGAAGAAGAACGTGAGGTGTTAGGTTTTGAAATTTCAACGAACAAGACCAAAGGATTGATCATGTGGCATGGGCAGACGCCAAATGATCTTAATCTTGATCACTACATGGCTCTTGCTGTGGTTGATGGGTAATTAACGTTTTTTTTAATTAAACACAATATTTTATGAATTCATTTGCGAGCAATAAGTATTCTATTCCAGTTTTTAGAATAAATATTTTATTTAATCTGCTATTTTCAGTTATGTAGAGTATCAATACAACCTGGGTACAGGACCAGTAGTGATTCGTGTCACTGCACAGAAGGTAGATGATGGAGAACGACACAGAATAATCTTAAAGCGTCAGGGAAGTGATGGAAGCATAGAATTAAATGGAGAACACATGGAGAGCAGTGCTAGCTATGGAACACAGCAAGATTTGAATGCTAGAGGCAGCGTGTACTTAGGTGGAGTACCAGACTATGCTATGACTTATGGAAAATATCAAGAAGGATTTTCTGGATGTATTTACACAATGGAGGTGCAAGATTCTGGGGCCATAGACATTGGAGAAAAATCTATAAGGGGAAAGAACGTTTCACCATGCACTAGGTAAATGAAAAAATAATTTTCTGTTAAGAAAACAACATGGAAACTGTATAAAATAGTCTGTTAATCTTTCATGCTGCTTAGAGCAAGATGGATACCCTCTTCCTTAGTATTTACCAACGCGGATACGGACATCTTCGACGCGTTTGTTCCTCCACCTCCTGTCAATATAATCCACCCTAAACCAGCGGCAAATTTGGCTGCGTACAGTATCAAAAATTACTCATTGTTAATCCTACTTCAAAATCTGCTCGCCTTCACCATGGATATCCGAGAGCAGAGCGTGCTTTTCACAGTATTATGCATAGACACTATAAACGCGATGAAATGTATATTGAGTTAAGTGTTGTTTAATTGGATTAGGTCTTGTTTAAGTGAATACGTGTCCTTTCAACAATGATTTAATAATGAAGAAACACGTATTCTCTGGTAACTTATGGAATTAATCCATTTTGTAAATTGTTTAACGCTTCATTAACATTGGGGACAAGGTAAATTATTAACATTTTAACAAGCAAGGATTATTAATGTTTTAATTAATAATCTTTTTTCTCTTTATTCCTTTTTTTTTTATAGTTATTTGGACGATAGACTTCCAACAAGAGGCGACCTTGGAAAGATATGGAAGTGGTTTATTTAAATGAAGGGACAATTATATTATTCAGTTTGTAAAGCCTACCATGGCAAATGATATATGTATAAGCAGTTTTATATCTGTACGTGTACAGAATATGTTTCTGACAACATTTTATAACCGAATTAACTACATTTTATACAGTTCTTTGTTTTTATAAAGTACGATAGATTCTTTCCTTATATTAGCCAATCCTATTCCCTTTTTTATTTTTATTTTTTTTTTATCTGACAATGCTTTTTTCCAATTGACTGCCATGTTCAAAGAATGAACGTTAAGGCGACTGCGAATGAATACAATAATATTATATTACGTCACGCATAAGTTTTCACTGCCATTGTCTGAGTTGTTAACTTCCCATAAACTTCCTCTAATCTTTAGCTAAGTAAACACTAAAAATGGCTCCATTAATTCATAATTCTAGTTGTAACGTTACAACAAATTCTCTTTGAATTGAGAATGTTTATCTTCGACATATAGAAAAACATAAAAAATAAGTTGTATCACAAAGTAAAATTTTTATTCCAACATTTATCTGGACCAATGATAGGCCCTATTATTGATTGTTCTATGACTTCTATATAAATTTGTTTTCCTTTCTTTAAACTTCATTATGTGATACTAACAAAGGAAAGTTACTTACAAGTATTTGCATAGTTAAGATACGGTGCTAGTAAAATATGTTGCTAGTTCTAAGGAGATTTGTATTCAATGAAAATGCGACGGACGTGTGTAAATAATTATAATTAGTCTCTCAAACCTTAACGTTTTCTTACATTCTGTATAACCGCTATTTCTCAGAAGAAATATTGCATAAAAAAACGAATAGGTAAGGATTAAATGAAAGATTCGACAAAGGATACATTTACAGATTACTGTTATTTATTTATTCATGGATTACTACAACGATACATTGTCATTTATTTCCTTTTGTTAGTGCATTTGCCTATTAAACTGTCAATTAACAAATGCAGATTCTCTCACATGGAAAGTAGTAACAATCATGGGCATTTTCTAGATTTGTATGACAAACAAAATACAATAATATAAATCTTGTGTGACTCAAGTCTAATGCACAACGATAATTCAATTATTTTTCATTTTTCTTTTTTCTACTTATAAATAATACTACATATTCTCTCAATAAAATTCTCATAATCTAAATTCATTCTTTGGTTTCACAATAATAAAAAATATATAGGCCATGAATCATCAAGGCAAGATCGATAATTAACATCAGTATATCAAAAAGCTTTGTCGATACTAAAATATTGTAAATGATTATGTACAGACTTAACAATATTGTAAGTACATTGCTGAAATCTCTAAAACTTTCTTATTATCCAACATCGAACGAATGCTTTCTGAATGTCAATGCAAGTGTTAGCTACAGCATTATATTTATTATTTTACATTTCGTATATATATATATATATATATATATATATATGTATACACACACACACACACATATGTAATAAGCATAAATATAAAAAGGAAGTGTATAATCTACCAACTGAAAGTAACCATATAATGAAAGTGTAGTCTATTGTTATATAAATAATTCTTCAAAATGAAATGAGACAATAAATATAATTTTGTTAAGAAAACCTCCCTTAATTATTGCATTGTTGCTTGAAGTACAATAAAAACATAGTCAGTACAAATAATGTTAAGATTAAACCTGAGGAATTGATACAATTAGAGTGTTTCAAACACATACTGGCTGCTATAAATTCAGCTTGTAACCAGATATATATGGTAGTCCTGTACTAACTTTCTTCTGGTATTCTATGTAATCCTGCCCAAAGAAATTAAGCAGAGTAATCTCTTCAATTAAAATGCGGTCATGGAAGAACTTCCAAGATACTCCAGTGTATGCAAGGAAACAAACTGGATTCTGGAGTATTAGCTACAAAGACAAATATAAAACTTGTCTACGCTTCAGTAAAATATTATACATATTTAATATGAAAGATTATTACCTGCGTTCCTATAGACCAATAAAACCAGCCCACATAACTAGGATGCCTGCAAATTCTGTAAACTCCATACGTAATCAATTCGTGACTATCCATCTTTTCACTTTGCACAATATGATTAAAATTATGCTTGGCAGTAAACATTGCCAATTTCCTCAAAATTTCCCCGCAAATGCATAGTACAAGTCCAAAGTATGATATAAAAGAAGATTCTTTCATTGCAGAATAATAGTGCCTTTCTATAACAAATTCTATCCAGCTAGAACATGCTGCTACTCCATAAGCTATGCTATGATTTAGAATAAAACTGTCGATGGAAAGAGTAGAAGGATTTATCCAAGCTATGCTTAGGAATTCTGTGTAATGAAATATTGCCATTATAGTGATATACACTCCGAACATTTGCCATGAAGATGGTGCAACAAAGGACACAATAATCCCAATACCAAAGGCATATCCTAGGAGAATTGCCCTTACAGCAACCTGTTAAATGTAAGTATTCATAAAATAAATTGATGTCTTCATAATAATTCACATAAATGAATCGTTATAATAGTAATATATTCAAAATACCTGATAAGCAAAGTCGCGAAACGCAAGAAGTACAAGTATATTTAAGAATCCATATTGAAATAAATGCGTAAACCAAATGTTGTTAAAATATTCTTGAAAAACATTGAATTCTAACCTTAACAATACTTCTGGTAGGATTGCGATTAAACCAGCGGCGATAAAACAAAAGAAACTAAGCTTTCCATTGTAACACAGCATTTTCTAAGATTTATGTAACTTTATCCTACTTAAATATGTAATTCACCATTTCTATCTAATATTAATTGCAGGTTAATTTTTAACCTCACTTTAACTATAGATCGCCAACAGAATTAAATCAAATAGCTTTCCACAAAGTTTGAAAAGTATTCTTTTAGAATGTAAAAATTTCACAAATTGCGTTCCTCCTTATTTTCTGCATTTAGAAACTAGTAATAAATGACATAAAAAATTTAACTTCATTTTTTGTAAACGAATATGTATTCACAAATATTAATATCATAGTTATTAATAAATAAAATATATTTTAGCCAAATTATAATAAATAAAATGAAGTAGATGTGAAACAATAGCATACATTTTTTAAATAATTTGAAGTACGTTTATTAACTATAAATTAATACGATTCAATTTTAATTTAATTTTATATAAATCATATTTTTAATTTTCTCTATTAAAATTAATATTTGTTTTTCTATGTTACAAGAACTTCAATTTTACATCTTCAATAATCTACAATCAACAATCAATGCTACATTATTTAAATAATAATACATGTTCATTGTTATATTATTATATTATATTATTATTTATTGTATTATATTATATATTAAATTATAGTGCAAATAAATTATTATAAACAATCATCATATATGATTACTATCTGCATTAAATTGAATTTTACACTATTTAGAAATAATGAATAACAATTTATATATTTAGACGAACGTTTTTATTTATCAAAACCATTACCATATAAATAATAAGTTCTATAAACCACAAATTTAAAAAAAAGTTGTAGAGATGAAGTCAAAATATTACAAGTCGAAAATCAAAGCAATTCGCAAAAAATTTTCCCAGCTTCTCGGTTTTGTATCAGGAGAACATAACATCATAGGAGGTGGCACAAGTTCGACAATTCTTGGAATATAACGTCATTTTTCGGAATGAAAATTTTACTGCTATTTTATTATTTCCTCGTACATTTATTCATGGAATTTAACTTCATTTTTAAGCGAAAATGTTTTCTCACTAGGAAAGGAAATTTTTTGACAGTTTTTAAATTAAAAACACACTGATTTCCTTGTATTTTTCGACTTATGAAACGTAATTCAAGCTATACAGAATGATATAAAGGTAATAATATTATTATTTGTACAATAATGCAATATAATCTAACAAAATAATACAATTTCTCTTATTAATAGATGTAATAAATGAGTTTTCATTGTTCTTTGGATGAAGAATTATCATGGGTCACTTGAAATTTGGAGATGAAATTCTTTACCTGCAACAGAAGAAATAGGGATTAAATTATTTTCAGCATCAGTATCTTCTTATTGTAAAGTTACTTTCTTAGAAGTTAATTCATTTGTACAAATACTTGAATATATTATTCGTTTCCACATATAAGAACAGAACATTCGCTTGAAACTAAGTTCATTTCCTAAATTTCTGTACGAGAACTGCTCGTTAAAATATCCATTAAAGATGTGCATTATTTAACGAATCAATCTTATGTTTTACATTTATTTTATGCAAAAAAATGTATGAAATTCATAATTAAATTCCCTGGATAGTGGAGCATCTACCTTAAATAATATTTACGTATAGTCTACTTCAGGATAATACGTCCCGCTCCGATTCACATCTTGCTCAGTGAATTCTTTTATTAACACGATTCAAATTATAGATAACGAAAGATATCATCGCAACGATTAGTGCAGAATTTCTTTTTTTTTTTTTTTTTTAAGTAAAGGGAAATCTATCATCTTTCATTATGAACGAATACAGAATTTATCCTTACAGATCGTACTATGTATTGAATTTTAGAGTGACATTAATACAGGAAACTCTACTATCCACTTCACTAACGTTCGACGTGAGTACGCTCGCCTTACTACTCTTACTACAAACACTACCACCACTACGCCATTACTACTACATAGCAATCTTAAATGAAGTAGTGATGAGTTTAACCTAACAGTTGCTCAGACAATTTCCTGCAAATATATTTTTAGACAACTATATGAAATAAACCGATATTTATTATTATATATTAATAACTTTTACAGAAATTGCAAAAAATACTAGTATGCTATTACAGAATTAAGAAAATTTAATTATATATACAGTTCTAGTAACGTTAAGTTTGGATATTTGACTACAACCTTATTTTAAGAAATAAGGACAACTTTTATAAATTTAATGTTTAATCCACTTAATAATGAAATTTTGCCAAAAAGATTAGTTATGTCTAGGTTGCGTTAAAATAACAAACTATTTTTAAGGTCAACAATTTTTTAAACAATAATTTTAAGTGATATTGTTTCTGTTTATTTAAATATGTTTAAAATGAACTGAAATCTGATCTCAACCTAATCTAATTTAATATAATCTTTCTGATAAAGTTTTAGCACTAACTTGAAACTGAATAATATATTTTTATTTATTGTTATGAAATAAGAAGAAATTTAAAAATTGGATGCATTTTTAATAAAATAATTGCTAAGAAAATTGTTCACAACTCACGAGCAGTACCGTACCTATCACTTAGATTCAGTGAAGCTTAGTTTGAAAGTGTGTCGATATATATGTGTACTCACAGCTCGTACTACGTCTCCAATGTGCTTTACGGATATTCTTACTTACACCGTGAATGGAGAAATGCACATGTACGGTGGGAATAGCACAAATACAGGCCTCTATTCTATTCATTGCTATTCAAGATGGAGAAAAAACAACGTATGTTTTCCGTAAGGTGGTTGTAAACAAGAAAGTTGGTTGAAAAGTAGTATCTTATCCGTAAGGCAAGGATTAATCGATAAGAAATGGCGAAATCTGTCTTGAGCTCGGACACATTACCGAAGGCAGGCCGAGTAAACGAAGGTATGTTGCATTTTTTTCAACGCCTCCTGTCACTCATTGCAATTACATTACAATTACTCATTTGCCTGGCATTTCTAATAAGCAATCCTTCGACAATATTGTAGTGTGTCGTGAGTGGCTGGTGCACGAAGATGGAGCACTCGCTTACCGTCTACAAGACGAAGAAAGTAAGAATATTAGATTATTTGTAAAATATTGTTGATTTTATTGGCTATTATCTTTATTGTACTGTGCCTTATAGTTAGGGAACACTACACAAGCAACAAAGTTCGCAATGCACAAGTTAGAGAGGATTTACCAAGGGCTAAGGTTGAACAGGAGCTGGAAGAGCTTAGATATCAATCCTATATTCAACAGCAGTTAGTATTTGAACCTTTGATTGTACTGATTTGTTAAAGTTTATGTCGTATTGCAGTGTTTCTGATTTTAGAGAGGAAAGAGATGCTCTTGTTGCAAAACAGATTGCATTGTCCCTAGAACGAGAGGAGAGACAGAAAGAAAGAGAATTGCAAGAGCAAATGAGACTGCAATTGAGACTGGACGATGAAGCTGCACAGCTTGAGCTCGAACGACACATTCAAGAAGAAAAAGATGAGGTATTTAAAAAAATATTCTAACAATGCATCTATAGTATTCATTATCATAATTTAATTTTTATCTGTTAAATAAAGGAATTAGCAAGAAAGCTGCAGCAGGAAGAAGAAGAAAATGCTATAGATAATCATGATGGTCCTGTTAATGAACAACTACTGCTAGATCAAAAAATTGCGATGGAAGCACAGGATGCGGAACTTGCGCGAATGCTTCAGGAAAAGGAGCGAGCAAAAATAAGGAAAGCGAGACAAAGAGCAAAGCAGAGAAAACTAGAACGGCAGCAACTTCAAGAATTAGAGGAGCAGAATCTTACAGAGAAGCCTCAACGACCTGATAGATTAGAATTGAAAGGCGCTCAAGGCAAAACTAGAGTACAACCAACTTTAAATTATCCACAATATCCTGATCCTGAAGAAATACAAACGTTAGATGAGTCTGTTGAAAATATAAGAGAAGTGCAAAACGTAGCTGCAATTATTGATCCTACATACAATGGAAGTATGCACAGAAACACTTCAAGTAGCTCAAGTAGCACAGTAAGTCCTACATATGCATTGCCTACACCTCCACAGGAGCTTATGAACGATGATGCTCCGTGTTATATGCCTATACAAGGACAACGAAGAAATCAAATGCAATCCCCGTCCCAAGCTCATGAAGAAAAGCATAAACGTCGTGTAAAAGATGGTTGTAAACAGCAGTAAAAATAGTTTACTAAGTTTCTCTTTATTTTTCGATAGAACATTTTCGATGCCATGAAGAAACGATATAAGTTACTTATCGTAAGTTACGTGTAGAAGCTCACATCATATACATAGCTAACTTAAAAATCAATATAGAAATAGAATTAAATTTTTATCTTCCATTTACGAAAAGATATATTTAACGAAAGCAATATAGAGATAAATGTGCCTTTTGAAAGAGTACGGTGTAAGGAAGTCAACGAATATCGAAAACTGATTAGCATTTAATAACCAGTTACACCGTCCTGAATCTTACATCTGCCTTTATCCATGTACATTTATATCGAACTTGAGAATAATATATTATATAACAATATCAAAGAGATTTTTATGCAAAAAAATGAATAAATAAAAGCAGTGAAGTAGACAATCATACTAAGATTAAAAAGAGAAGATTCAGCTATTATATTTAATTGTATCAAATAAGAAAACAATGATGTACAAATATCGACCATTTAGACTGAATATCAAATGATCTACTTGAAACAGATTTTAATCGAATTACATAAATATTGCTCTCTAAATTTAACATAGATTTAACATATGCATAAATTTTCCTTGCTTCCTTCTTAAAGCAATGTGTCTTTTTTTTAATTATTTAAGACGCCTAACCAAGAATATATATGTATTTACTGCCAAAGAGGACATTCATAACGTTCATTTTGTACCAGACAAAGTTTAGTATTAGCAACACGAGAATTTCGTCTTTTTTGAAAAATATTTGAAGCTACGAATGAGTACTATAAAACAATTGTTTGATAAATTAAATGATTTTGTAAGCTTTACTTTAGGAAATGTAAGTTGAATGATCGTGTTACAATTTTTACTAATCTATTATAATGTAGATGCGGCACAATTGTAGTATTATTATTTAATGTCGCTTCAATATTTAAGTTATAGGTACTTATTTATGGTGATTGGAAATTTATTCGATAGCAATAATATGTATTAATTCTTTTTTACATTTATTGTATGAATACAGCTATACATGGGTATATTAATAAATTATTTACAAAGTTATGGTACACATTTTCATCAAAAACCACCATATAAATATACGTTATGACAATAATTCATTCCATGAACTTATTGCATTAAAAAAAAATAATCAATTTAATGTAACAAATATATTTGCCAAATAAGTATATAAAAGTAAGGAATCTTATGATTTACAGAGATAGAGAGAGAGTTATTTAGTTTTTATAATACATTTCTGAAGTTCCTTGCTGGTTTAATATTCAGAAGATACAGATCAACGAAAATTTCTTTCTATACACCTGTTCACACGCTTTGGAAACTTAATGATACCAATTAAGAAAAAAAAACAAGTTATTTCATAAGCATGAAAATACTAATTAAATTGATTAAATAAATTTATAGATTATATAAAATAGTCTTCTAAATAAACCATGTTAATTTTAAAAAATATACACCTCGCAAAGTACCATATTAACATATGTTCCAAGCGTTATGCATCAGATGGGATTACTCATTGATAAAATATAGCTATAACTTTCATTATACTGAATATTATCAAATCGATAGCAAAAGACTGTCCTCTTTTTCTCTGCTTTGTATTTTAGAAACGAATCTTGCTCTATGATAAACTTTGCATCATTATGATGTAACAAAAGTTTCATTTCACATGGTCCCACGTATCATAATCTCTAATCCATCTTTTTTTCTCTCTATGCAATTAAGTCATTCGAAAAACAACTGCATTTTTTTACATATTATCCACTGTACATGGTTGTCGAAAGAAAGCACTGTATATGATCTATCATAGATTATAGATTGTAAATCATTTAAAATTGGATAACTGAATATACGATTGTGCAAAAAAAGGTTTTAAAAAATTTCGTAAAATTATATTTAGTTTGTTGTACTCTTTGATTTCACGGGTAGTACAAACTTTGTTCTACAGCGGCGTATATGATAACAGTTCGGCTTTTTCACTTCTGCAGTTTTCTGTATATTATTCTGTGTCTCTTCCTCATTCTCTTCCTCCCCCTCATCTTCGCTCAAAATCGGAATGAAATTATTCAATCTGTATAAAAAATAAAAAAATTTTAATACTGATTCTGTGCTTTTAGAAGGTAATAAAGAAGCATATAAAGTATAAGTTCTTAGCTGCTATTAGAAGCATGAGTGAATAAGCTGCAGAACATTGAGTGTGTAGAAGCGTGTGTAGGAAAGAGAGAAGTAAGCTCATAACAGATTCTAGAAAAGAAATAAATTAATTTAATTGAAAAGTAACCACCTACGATGATCAGAAGCCATAGTTTTCGATCTGGTATGTGGCGGTGAAAACATATATTTTGGAACTTCTCCAATAGCTGCAAATAAAATTTAAAACAATTCTCTTAATAAGTTTTCTCGATGAATAAATATTAATTAAATATTGCTAGAATGTACCTTTTTGATCCAATGGTTGATCATTCGTCTTCTCTGGCTGTGAAAAAGAAAACTGATTAGCTGCCTTATCCTTGATATTTTGTTTTGTTGATTGCTTTGTTCCTCTTCTTGGTTTTGGTGTCGCTTCGTTCGCTTCTCGAGTAGAGGTTTCAGAAACACCACGTTTCCTCTTCTTAGAAACTTTCTTAGAATCGTCTATTGGACTTATGGTTTCTGTCCCTTCTTCCTCCATTATTGTCTCTTCAAAGATTTCCTTGCTACGGGCACTTCTGGTTTTCCTCCTTGTCTCTACTTGAGATAATTCCACGCTTGCTGCTCTTCTCAATCGAGGATTCCGTGAAGCCTCTCGCCTCTTGTTCGTAGTAGAGACTCTTTCTTTTAATGGTACGCTTAGAATTTCTTCAAGCTCTTCCGGTATTGATTGTATTGAGGATCTACGACTACGTGTGTTTGCAGCTGGTTTGCTTACTACCTGTTCTACCAAATATTGTTCTTTTATGGATTCTGATGATGGTCCAAGCTCCTTTGAGACAATTTCCTTAGCTACGCTACTAGACCTTCGAGTTGTTCTTACCACGTTGACTGGCTCTTTAGGTACAGAACTACCTCGTCTCCTTGATGACTTAACAATACTAGGCTCTTCCTCATCCTGTTCACTTGTTTGAGATTCCCTTCTTGATCGAATTGAAATTGTACTCGATTTATTTGCTTCTCCTGAGGATTGTTTGGTATTTGAGCTCTTAGTTTCTGTTTGAACCTTTTTCTCACTACTTTCTGGTAGCTCCTTTTGTATTGAGGCAGAACGTCTTACACTCCTTCTCACTGGAACTTTAGCTTCCTCACTCTCTGCCTCTATGGAAATATCCTTGGCAACAGAAGATGCCCTCTTGCCCCTGATTTTCCTTGGCGACGAAATCCCAGATGATGCATCTGATCCAGAAGAGGCTATCTGCTTCACGCTTTCATCTGCAGGTACTACAGAAGCAATTAATACTTCTTTCACCAACGAACTCGCTCGTCTCGATCGTGGCGTCTTTGCAAGAACCTTGCAAGGTGAATTTAAAGGAGACATATTAGTTTCTTTCGATATGGATGAAGCTCGACGTGATCTGGTCATTCTAGGTGTGATTTCTAGGGATTCAGAGTCTAAATTAGAAGTATTAACAATGTCCTTTGGTTCTATATGAACTGGTGAACCTCGAACTGAGTTCCTCCTAGTTCTTTTGTAATTAGAATTATTGTTATCAAGTCGAATCGACTTGTCCTTTGTCTCCTGTTCCTCTGCAATTTCTTCCTTCTTCTGGGAAAACCTGGATTGGTCACGTATATTTTCTTCTTTATCCAGATGTGCAGTATTTCTTTGAAGATTATCTAATACTTCTATGCTGGAATCAGATTCATCATCTGTGATATTTGAAGCGTCAAAGATGTTGTCTGTATTCATTGGTACCGTTTTTGAATCTTGTTTTTCTTTACTCTCCGGTTCATCAAGAACTAAGAATACCTCATCGCTACCATTTGAGGATTCATCGTCAGTGATGTCGAATAGTACACCATTTTTAGAACTAACGTGTTTTTCAACATCGTGCTCAAATTCTTTTGGTAATTTTTCATGAAATGATCGACGGTGTTGTTCTGTGTTCTTTAAACAACTTACATTATTCTTAGAAAGACTTTTATATTCCTCTTCATCTCCTTCATGATCTTCATTAATATTTTCCAAAACTTTAGAGCTCGAAACATCTCTATTTATACATACACCTTTCACATCTTCCTTTAATTTTTTACTGTTACGTAGTTCTAAATGATTTGATTGATCTATATTTTTCGAGGTCTTCTCTCTATTTTTATAAAATGCTTCTGGAACAATGTCCTCTTCGACTTCTGTGTTAATTGATTCCTTCGAACTGTGTCGCGATTTTTCAGGGCTAGAACTCTTTGCCATAGGTGTTGAGGCCATAAGAGAATTATGATTAGTATTTTCTTGTTTAGGAATTTTCAAGGAGCGCTGAAGGTCACTCTTATCGGACCTTCTTGAAGGAACTTCTATCTCAAAGCTACTATCTGGAGAGAGAACCGCGGGGGAATAACTGGAGGAAGATAACGTAGATAATCTTTTGGATACCTGCGGCGTGTTCGTTAATGAGCGATTCAACATATTGACTGAAGGAACGCTCAAACGAGAATTTGCGGAATTTTTTGTCTTTGAACAATTGGACGAAGACTCATTTATGGATTCTGTAGACGTTTGTAAGTAAGTTCTTCTAAGACTTGGTCTAGGTCGAGCTGTATATACATTTTTGCAAGTATAACTACTATCTGATAAAACTGGACTATCAATCAGACACTTTTCACTTGTCGCTGGACTCACGAACACTTCATCGTTTTGATCAGATGTATTAAGTTTAGAAAATTCTTCTTCTCTGCTGACTTCACCATGAGAACAGCTGTTCTTTGACTGACTAATATTGAATCGTATCTGTCTATTAATTTTACGCTCCCTATCCGAAACTGGACTACCTGTGATTTCATCCTGTAGGCTAGCAGCAATTGGAGACGTCGAAGATCTTATAAGCTGCCGAATTTTTAAAATAGAATGCGGAGTTTCAATCGGAATATCCCTATTGGTGGATATTTTCCGTTTTACCAATGGGGTACTAAATGCAGCACTCAAAGCTGCTTCACTATCATCCAGCAACTTCCTACGTTTTGTTCTTTCTGGTGTTCTCATACCACCGTTCTCTTCATCATGCATAACCTGTTCCAAAGTGCGTTTGTTATTCATTTGTACCATTTTGGGAGACATTACACAATTTATATTGATCCTGTCATTAGATGACTTTAACGCGGCGCAAGGGGCAGTGACGAAGGGAACCACAGACTTTTCTGTTCTAACATAGGTTTCCTTTGCCTTCCTGATAACTGTTTCATAAATATTTGCAGTTTTCTGAAAACTTTTGTTGTGGGTCATAGGTCTGGGATATCTGGACTCTAAATCTGTATCTAGATTACTTTTACCCATATTCATGGAAAACCGCTTCACTACATTAGGTAAAGTTGCATTGTAGGCATTTAACATATCAAAGTGCATGTTCTTTGAAGCAACAGAACTGGACCAAGTAGTAATGTTTCCACTATTGGCTTCCATGTAACGACAACGTTGCAAGTAATACAATAATTTTATGTCTTCAGACTTGGAATCCTCCAAAAACTTGACAAACATTTCCTCTTCTTCAGTATCCAAGGCCAAATGTAAAATATCACCGAGTTTATTGTAATTCTTGCAGGATTGAAAGAAACACATTAGTAGCTGTGTATAATGTGACTGCAGTCTATGATGAAAAGCAGATTGAACCAAACCATGCTCCACTGATAAACTTATTAATGTGCTTTGTTCTTGAAAGGATGACAAAGGAGGTTTCTTTATGCGTAGATACATTAAAGCTAACTTGTGCTGACTGTTCCTTATCAGTGTTTTTAGCACAAGTTTATGATGCCAGTCTTTGACATCAGAATCACTGACTAATTGACCAGTCATCATGTCCAAGAAACCTTGGTAATCCTCATGATCTAGAAGCCAGAATGCTTGGGTAAGTTTTATGAGGCTTGGACTCATCTTGAAAGATGAAGGATATTTGATCAATTGATCAACTCCAGGATAGGAACCCTGTAACAGCATAGCTAAATCCATTAGAAGGTATATAGTGATCTGATGTTTACATTCTATCTCATTTGACTCTGTCTGATCGCAATCAGTCAAGTAACTCCTCAGTAACGACTGCAAAGAGGGTGGAGGATAATAGCCATTGGTATTCGCTTCTCCAGCTTCTCTTTCCCACTGTAAATTCAAGGCAGGACACTCTCGAGCTATCAATTCATCTATGAAAAGCACCTCTTCACTGCCTTCTTTTGCATTATTGTCTTTAATCGATTCTCGTTTTTCTTTGTACAGAGAAAACAATTTTTCGAATGGATATGGAATTTTCAGAGCAAGAGACATTGGTAAAGGACCTTCCTCTAGACATTCTGATTCGGGTAACAAACCCACGTCGTAAAACCATAATAATACTTGGAAGTACATAGATACTCGCTTTAGTGCTCTTCGTTGCTTGATTAAACTGCTTGTTTCAAAAGGTAACTTAGCTACTACATTAGATAAACATTCCAATTGTTGGTAACAAAATCTCAACGTTTTTACTTCTGACTCGCCTATGTTATTACCTGACTGATCAAATAGAGGAATACATAGACGATCAGCAATCATTTTTATGGAAGACGCGCGCTGTATTCCCCACTTTAAGAAACTTGGATACATGTAGGCGGCACTTCCATCTGACCATTCTTTGGCACACTTGATCAAGAAAGTCGCCCAACGTTGCTCCAGACAAAGCGATAATAACATATCCCTTTGAGCGTTATGATCGCTAGAAAATGAAATTTCTGTATTGAACGGTGTCAAACCAACGGAGAGACACTTGTGAAACATTTCAGAAGGTTGCGTTAGCATAATAGGCCCTGCAAGAGCAATTTCACGAAGTAATTCAGCTTGGACTCCTCTAGTATACCAAAATGTTAATTTTGATAAACTTAGCTCTATCCATTCAAAGAACAAAGAATTTGGGTAAAATAATTCTTCTGATGAGTTTAAACTATTATTAGGAAATTCTTGTAAGGTGTGAGGAATATAGGCACAACTTATTATCTCTTTGCCAGTTATGTCGCAGGCCCTGTGATTTGTATTATAACAGGACAATATGCTATTTGGATTCTTGCATTCACTGAGGGTTTGAGGCATTTGTTCCTTGTACCATTGATTCAAATCGAATAATAAAGTTCTATTAGTAGTTGAAATTAGAAGCAAACTGTCTTCACCTTTCCTATATTCTGACTCTGTTTGGTCCAGATTAGTTCCTCTTTCGAACGTAGACAAACTAACCACTCTATCTTTTGGGTCTAATTCAATTTCGAATTTAAGGCTAGGCTCTCCTTCCAGATTAAAATATAAATTAGTTCCTCTGTCACAGTATTTTCGCTGGAACAATAAGGCAAACATTCTCAAGATAGGAGGCATCTTAAACGAATCGTCTTGGAAAACAACCCACAAATAGTAGAAAGGTCTAGGATCATCTGTTGGTTCTAATAATGCTAAATGTGTTATTATCATGGTTTCATCCAAGGGTACGCTAATCCATCCCACAGAACCATCATTCTGCCATATTATCACTCTGCCTAGACATCCTGATATTAAACAACCAATTTTCATTGAGCTAATTATAGTATTTGTTAATTTTTCGTCTAGAAAAGAATTCAATTCAAAATTTTCTCTATTAAAACCAATGTGCTTTTCTATACCTACAAATGTAAAAAATGTAATCATGTATATTAAAGTAGGATAAAGAAACAACAAAAACAGAGTATTGTTTATGTTATACATACGTTGAGTTAGCAAATTACAAGTCATGTGTTTGCTACTGTTTCTATGAAAGGAGTCTTTAGTTGTTAAGAATTGTATTTCAGCTGGAGAAATTTCATCCATTGTAACAGATAAATCAGGAACCTCCCAAGTAGATCTCTGAAGATCAATCATGAGATGATGAAGATTGCGTAATACTACACAAGCTATACCATCCATTTGCATAAGAATATTGTCTGGTCTTCTGTCATTAAATCCTTCCCAATCTGTTGCGCCAGATACAATACAAACTTGTTCTACACCAGCTGGCATCTGTACATAATATATTATATCACGAACATTTCATTCTAAATACCACATAATTTAGAAACTTATCATATTTCAATACCTACTTTAATGGCTCTTAAAACACGAGAGGAAGTACAATCAAAGATACACAATAAACCCACAGAATCTTTAATTCTAGTTGCTTCATTGTCCAAACCAACAAGGAGTAATGGTAGTTCCCCACACTGAGCAGGAAATTGACAAACACAAGTGATTTTCCCTCGGAAGGTCCACGAACTGGTACTTTCACCAGTTTTTGTATTAAGAACTACTAAATGGCAACCATAACTTAGCCAAGCATACGTGGCATCATTTAGAAAACCTCCATAAACACCATCAAGACCATTACATATTTGCGAACCATTTGATGGTCCACTGTCATCTCCTTTTACATTATTTAAACATTTTGTTATAGAGTGCTGAATATCTACAACACTGCGTATCTACACAAAAATAATATTGTTATTAGATTAAGAGTGATATTGCCTTTTATAATATACAAATAAATATTACAATAACCAAGTAAATATTTTCATAGCATATTTTTAAGAAAATAAAATAGGAAACTCCATTGACATTGTGAATTACCTCACAGCTAACTTCCCCTAGTTCTTTCATATTTTACACAGGATATTAAAATATATGAGATAAAAAATCATTTATAAACTTTCCCACTAAGGTCACCATAAGGTTATGCTGCCGCCAAATTTCAATAATCCTGTTGTGTATTTCCAATGGCAATTGGCACAAGCTTGGATAGCGTACATTCAAAGTATTATCTGACAGAGTATCCGGAAAACGGCGTAATTTAGAAACATACAGAACAAAATGAATATATTACATTTAAATTCGTTTCATCACTCGTGCATTCATTTTAAAACTGTAACTATACAACTGCGAAGTACGTTAAAAAGTATTGCCAATTGCATGCTTTGCCAATAGCATTTGAATTCTCATAATTACTATATAGTTCTAAATTTAATCAGGTGCATAAGTATGAAAACGTACGATTTTCGAAAATTTCATGGATTATTATTTAAAATAATATAAGGTAATGAATTTTTATCGTTTAATGAATCCTAATTGTTCGAAAAATATTATCGCAAAATAATCTGCATTTTAAGATCCAATAAAAGCATGTGTAAAAGAAGGACGATATTTTTTTAAATATTGATTAAAATTAGCAAATATTGGAATTAAGCGTTTCCTTTATTAATTGATATTAATATTCTTAACGAATGTATAATTTTTCCAAATTTTTATATTTAATTTCCATGTATATTAGTCTTATGCATGAATCCTAAATGAACTGTACTTTTGTTTAAATTATTATAATATTCTATATATCAGTATATTAAATTATTACAATAAATTTTCAAACATCTCTTTCACTACACGTTTTTTGTACCAGTTGAAATTATGAAATGATTTACTAAAAACTCGCAAAAGTATCGCTATATTAAAACAGCCTTAATGATATTTTCATCAAATGTTCCACAGCTGATCAATTGCATATATGTTTGTTTATATATTTCAAGTACATATACGATAACATATACGATTTCATGTTATATATTATTTCTATCACATAATAGTGCTCTATTTACAGCTATTTTATTATCAGAATGAGTTCCGCACATTATGAAAATTGAAATTACATAGTATTGTTGTAAATGGCATTGTAGATATATAATTAACCTTAATTGGACGCGGTTATTTGTTTTTCTGGTTAAACTGGCTTAAAATATCTAGTATTGTTAATGAAATATTAAAAAATGATTATTGTACTGTAAAATGTCGTATCAGGATTCTCCGTTTTCGACCATGTATGGTCAGGATGATTATGATATTGATGAAGACAACGATGAGTATTTGGAAGATGACAGAGATGCTGAAGAACAAGATGAAAGTGATGAAGGTACAATTAATTCGTTAAAAATATATTTTTATAATTAATACTTGTATAAACAGGCAGTTTATAAATTTCTAGATACAGAGGAGGCAAGCGAGACAGATCTTGGTAAATCTGAAGAGTATACAGAAATAAAAGAGCAGTAAGTAGATAAATTTATGTCAATTCTTTGATCAATGGTGAACTACATTCACATTTTTCAGAGTTTATCAAGATAAGTTAGCTAGTTTAAAGAAACAACTACAGCAATTAAAGGATGGCACACATCCAGAATATAATCGGAAACTAAAACGCTTGGAAACCCAATACAAAGAAAGGTTTGCATTCTTCAAGTATAATATTCATTTTGAATGGAATTACTATGTATTTGTTCCTTTAATTAAATTGTTTATTTACAGATTACGATTGAATGTAATTTACCGTGATTATTTGACAGAATGGGTAGAACGGGACTATATATTAGAAAAAAAAGCAGCAGTGAAGGAATTTGAGGAAAAGAAAATAGATTTAAAGGAGAACTTACTAACAGATATGGAAGAGAAACGGAAAATGATTGAATCTGATCGACACACAATGGAACTCACTGGCGATTCAATGGAGGTATAAATCTGATACAAATAGCAGTTTCACTCTTCGTTATATCATATATTTATTTTTCTACTTATTGAGGTGAAACCTGTAATGACAAGGAAATTACGAAGGCGACCAAACGATCCTGTACCTGAGAAAGTAGAAAAACGGAGGAAACCACCTCCCGCGCAATTGAACTATTTGTTAGATGAAAAAGAGATAGAGAGTGATTTAAAAGCTATTAGTCGCGGTAAAGTACTGACCACTATTCGAAAACCAGGTACTGACTAAAAATTCCAAAATAATGTACATGAATTAACTGGGAATCATTATTTGCAGCAATACTACCACATTATAATACAGTAAACATGCCTTCTCAACATATTCCTCCACCCTCTGATACCCCTATAATAGAGACTAGGATAGAAGATGGCAAACTTCTACATGAAAGACGATGGTAATTTTGGTTTTTATTTTTGGAATTATCTATCTAAATCAAGAAAATTATAGGTTCCATCGTGGACAACCAGTGTACGTAGAAGGGAAAGATTTAACTAGGTTCGCTGCAAATATTTCGGCGATAGGAACTGAAGCTGTATGTAAATGATTATCAACAAATTCATAAAATTTCTTCCTTTTTATTATAATCTTTTTCTTAAATTATAATTTCCTCATTTTATAGATATGGGTGAAGAAAGTTTCGGATGGAAGCAAGGTGCGTATATATATATCCCAATTAAGTCGAGGAAAAATTTCAATCAAAAGAAGAGCATCCTAATGACTATCGTAAAAGTATTCGCTATTACGGGTATAAGTGTTCAGTAATTGTTAAACTTGTGATACGTTAGACTTGTAGTTTATTGAAGTTCTATTTTCTGGATTCAATATAACTCTTACTGTACTTGTCTTTTGCCACCAATAAAACCAGATTTTCTGATGATACTGTATTGCCATGTACATCCATATAAAATAAGAGAAGAGCAACAGAGACATCATAGCTAATAATAAATAAGTTGACCATCGCGCTGGTGGAAAGCTATCGTAATTATTTTTGGCGTAAAAATCGGCCGCGACTATACAAATGTAAGAACATCCTATCGCCATAGGCGTAATAATAATGCTCCGAAGTAAATCGGCCTTCAAACTTCGAACATACAATTGATGTTGCTGTTGATTAAGACACACCCAAATTAATATAGAATGTAGAACATGGTAACGAGGAGTTCGTCTGATCTCGAACTGGTGTCCACATAATTCGCAGCTATTTCTGTTACTTTCCTCTAGCCAATGTTCTAGACACTTCAAATGGATTGCACCCATGGTTCCCTTGAAAAAATTTAATTCGTTTTATTTTTTAATTTCCTTGGAATATTAAAAGTGGCGATGATTAGCTAACCTTACACTTGCAGGGATATGTAATGGGTAATTGGTGAGAAGAATCGTAGCAAATACGACAGTGTATTGCCTCATCGAGGGATTCATGTAGATTCAATTTCGCTCTTTTATTCGAATCATGTTTTGAATTATTGAGTTTTCGTTTTATGGTCAACTTAATACCTGTATTTTTTTGGTTTGATTCTGCTTCAACTTTTGCTATAATTTTTTCTAGGACACTTTCCACGGAACTCCTCTGACCGATCATTATAGACTATTTTTAGCTGTTTAACCTGAATATTCGTAACATATTCAGAAGAAGAAAAAAGACGAACGAAAATTAATTACATGATTATTTCAGTTTGCAATTATTATTGCTGTTTACGTTATTCTATTATGTTATCGAAAAATGAAATTCGTTAATTCCTATGATAAGATTTCATTTATTTTCTCTTGTACGTCGTAAGTACTCATTAAAATGAGGATTATGAACAGGTGGTCATTTACAAACTATCTCGTTACATGTATAAAAACTTGTATTACATTACGAAGAATACAGTTAGTCAAGTAAAGTAATATTAATGAGATAAGTAATTATATGTGCAGTTTGTAATTAATCACTAAACTAGGAATAAATGTTTGTCACTCGGCCATCATATCCACACTGGGGCAGTCTTCACCTATATTACTTGGGGACGTTTCTAATTCTCCGATTTCGTTAGACTCGCTATAAATGTAAATTTCGTATAACACATATTTCTACAAAAATTTCTGTAACAAACTATTTACCTATCTAATGAAGGGTCATTGCTGAACATTTCAGTTGGGACAGTAGGTGGTGCTTTCTCTGGTACTAGTTCCAAATAAGTCTGTCGAGACTCTAGATGTCTTTCTACTTCTTCTGGTGTCATATGGCCATCTGACATCAAAGACATTGGTACTACATTATTTGATGATTGTACCTGAAATATAAAATGTCCTAAACTAACTGTTCCTTTAAATTACAAATAGTTACTTACTATAGGTGTGCTGTTTGATTTTGTTACTTTTGGAGTAGGTTTTTTCTTTTTGCTTGTGTTGAGTTGAGACTTTGTCACTGTTGGCATATGATGTGGTGTATGATTACTAATTCCCATTTCTATCTTTTTTCTAGGAACAGAACAAAATTGTTACATAAGTATTAACACCTTCCTTTTAACTAAAATTTTTTCAATTACCTTTTTGAAGTATCAAGGCGGGTAACTTCTTCATCAGATGATTCAGTTTCATCACTTTCACTGAATGAGGCATCTACCTTCTCATATTGTAATAATCGATCTAATAAAAAACTCTTGTCCCTATTTACTTTAAGTAATTTTCTTTGTGTAGATCTCAAAGCTTCTTGAAAACATTCATTTTCCTGAAATAATTATCAAATGATAATATAAATTTATACCCAAAATATATATATAAATACTAGATACACATACATAAATTAAAAATTTTAATTTTCTCTTAAGATTTCGATACTGATCCTTATAGTTAGGTACTTCCTCCTCTGGACTATCATCGTCATCGTCCTCTGCATCTGCATTGTTGTTTGCAATTGAGCGACAATACCATTCTTCCAACATTGATCATCTGCAACTAAAAACTAATAAATGTCTCTATTATTCCATTTAATGAAGTGTAACAATAAAATATCTTTGATATTGTTTGTTTCTTAGAATGAAATTGCTTTAAGAATATCGTGAAATCAAT
This sequence comes from Bombus affinis, assembly GCF_024516045.1. Taxonomy (NCBI): domain Eukaryota; kingdom Metazoa; phylum Arthropoda; class Insecta; order Hymenoptera; family Apidae; genus Bombus; species Bombus affinis. Next base: position 4,137,946 of record NC_066359.1, read on the forward strand.
GAAATGAATAATAAAAATCTCACGAACAAAATAATTTACGAATGAAAACATTCTTTGTTAGATAAAGGAGTATAAGTCAGAATTATTAATTTTGCAAAGAATTATTTACAATATTTAAAGATCAATGTAGGATTAGGTGTTAGATTTTAGGTATATTATTATAATCTCAAGTAACACAGTGGGATAGAAATGAAATTGATTTGTATTATTAGAACTGTAAGCAAAAGACAGCAATGTAGAAAATATTAGCATATTTATCCTGTTGACCAAACTTTGACTTAAACTCTTTTGCCCATCCACCATAAAATTGTCAAATGTTTTAGGATTTCAGAATGTCTGAAACAAGATCCTGTGGGAAAGTGACATTTATTATGCAACAATTTGATATGTATACAATTACAGTTTCCATTTCAAAAACTTTAGTGTTTTTGTCAGGTAACAAATTAAAGTTACTTTGATGCTGTATAAGGTTAAGTTCTTAGACGATTGAAGATAGACTGAAATATTTCATAGAAAACGAACAGATAATCAGCGAGGACAATAAAGTTTGATTTGAAATAAAATTTCAGTAGTACCTACGCAAAACTTTAGAATGATTTTTCGTATGTTGCGATTAATCGAGACGAACAATTATTAGGAAGATAAATAAGCTGTTTATGACTGGCTTTCATTCTGAATTCGTGACTTCTTTATCGATTCTATAGTAACTTTGAAATACTACCATTCGACAATAAACATTAAATTGAATTTTCAGATACAATTTGACAAATTCTTCTTTATAGGAAATATAAATAATTTTTCATAACTTTCGTGAATTTAATTAACAATTTCTCGATTTTACAATAATTAGCTGTAAAAATTACATTTTATTTCTCTTCTTAATATAAACGACAAATTTGTGTAATTGCTATAAGTTTACGTTTCGCATTTTTGCATGATTTACTTACTCGATATGAACGATAAAAAAATATATAAATGTTAATATTTAATGAATAATGTGTGTCATATTTTAATAGCAAATTATAATATCGAATTAATGTATAATAATGAAAAAATAAAAAATTAAATTACAAAAAACGAAATGATGGTCTGTTTTTTAAAATAAATTTGTACAGAGTAAATAAATTACTTTGAATTTAGCGCGATAAGGAAGTTCATAAATGTTTAAAAAATAATACAATAATCATCTCTTATTCTTTTTTTATGTATTAAATATTAAAACTTTAGGGAAAATAATAGCCATCAATGAGCTATGTTCTAATTAAATCCAATGAGTTTCGCATCTTCCCAAAACTGATTGTCTATGGAATATGATTAAAATTGATAAACTTATATGGTCGAAGTTTTTAATTTTTGTATAATAGTTCTTAAGTTAGAAATCGTTAAGTGTTATCATCATAGTTCAAATTAACATTTCTAATCAGTAAGAAAAGATCATTATATTAAAAATGGGTATACCGAAGTTCTTTCGATATATAAGCGAAAGATATCCTTGTCTTACTGAAAAATTGAAGGACTATCAAGTAATTAAAAAAAAATCTCGTCAACAATATTCATCCTTCTATATTTTTCTGTTCTTCTATATTTTTATGCTTTTTTGTTATTTAAAACTTTTTCGAATTTTAATTTTTCTAACTGAAATACACATAAATGATATATGAAATAAAATGAATATATATCTCTGGATGTACTATCAATGTAAAATAATGCTATTATTTACAGATACCTGAATTTGATAATTTATATTTAGATGTGAATGGTATTATACATGATTGCTCACATCCGGATGACACGGATATTACATTCCGTATTTCAGAAGAGACCATATTCAAAAATATATTTCGTTACATAGAAGTATTGTTTCGTATGATCCAGCCTCAGAAGTTATTTTTTATAGCAGTTGATGGTGTGGCACCACGTGCGAAAATTAATCAACAAAGAAGCAGACGATTCAAGACTGCGAAAGATGCAAAGATTCAGGAAGATAAAGCAAAGATTAAGGGTACGACTTTACCCAAAGAAAAAAGATTTGATTCTAACTGTATAACTCCAGGAACGGTTTTTATGTCCAAACTTGATGAACAATTAAAGTATTTTATTACATATAAGATATCAACTGACAAACTTTGGCAAAAGTGTAAAGTCATATTCAGTGGATCCCAGGTTCCTGGAGAAGGAGAACACAAAATAATGGACTATATACGTTATATGAAAACACAAGCAAATTATGATGTAAATACAAAACATTGTTTATATGGTTTAGATGCAGATTTAATAATGTTAGGTTTATGCACACATGAAGTACATTTTACATTACTGAGAGAAGAAGTGACATTTGGTAAAAAACAAAAAAAAGTTTGTTTAACACCAGAAGAGACAAAATTTTGTCTGTTTCATTTATCTCTGTTAAGAGAGTATATAAATCACGAATTTTCCTCATTAAAGGAAAAATTGCCTTTTCCATATAATTTGGAAAATATAATCGACGACTGGATTTTAATGGGATTTCTTATAGGAAATGATTTTATACCACATCTGCCAAATTTACATATTGTACACGGCGCATTATCTGTATTGTATCAAGTATATATGGATGTAATGCCTACATTAGATGGTTAGATAATCTAAAACAGAGGAAGCATATAATACGGTATGTTTCATGAGTTTCTTAAAGTAGCCATTTTATTTTAGGTTACATAAATGAAACAGGAACGTTACGATTAGATAGATTTGAAAAATTTATGGAAAGACTTAGTCGTTTTGACACATTGCAATTTTCGGAGTATTACGCAGATCTAAAGTATCTCGAAAGTAAGACAGGGAGAACTGAAACTGAGAACTCCAATGACAAAAGGTCAGGAAGCACTGAAGAGACTCGTTCTCCAAGGAAAATGCAAGATAAGGAATTCGATGCTTTACTTAGATCTGCCGCGGATATGGTATTTACTTAAATTGTACTTAAATAATCATATTTACAATATTTACTCTTTAACAGCAATCTAATGCAGTCAACAGGAAAGTATGATGATGATGAATATGGTGATGATAAATCAGATTGTGAAATGTACACTATGGAATTCGTTCAATGCAAAAAGGATTATTATATAAATAAACTAAAATACGAAAATATAGACGAGTAAGTGTAATCAACAGAGATTATATGACTCAACTTCTTACGTTTGTTAATTGTGTCTTAAATGATGTTTTAGAGATTTTTTACGTTCACAAGCTGAGGGTTACGTTAGAGCAATTCAATGGAATTTAAATTATTACTATAACGGTTGTTGCAGCTGGTCGTGGTATTATCCACACCATTATGCACCTTATATTTCGGATATAAAAGATTTTAAAGACTTGAAATTGGAATTTGATTTAGGGGAACCATTTTTACCGTTCGAACAATTATTAGCTGTATTGCCATCTTATAGTAAAGACTTATTACCGCCAGCATTCCAAACATTGTTAACCGAGGATCAATCTCCTATAATTAAATATTATCCGACGAATTTTGAGACAGATTTAAATGGCAAGGAGCAGGAATGGGAAGCTGTAGTACTCATTCCATTCATAAATGAGAAAGATATAGTAGACGGTGTGTAAAAATATGTACATTTTCGTTTATCGATAAATTGAAATTACTAATTGGAATTTTGTAGCAATGGCGCCTCATTATCCACAAATAACTCCGGAAGAACGGGCAAGAAACAGGCATGGTCCAATGTGTTTGTTCACTTATACAGAAGAAAATTTAGGTGCTTATAAGGCACCTGAATATTTTCCTGACATTATTAATCACGCAAAAGTTGAACTAATTAATCGTAAGGACATTGCTGTACCTCGGGAAAAATTAGTTCGGGGCTTGTCTCCTGGTGTAAAGCCGGATGTATATTATCCTGGTTTTTCTACTCTACAATATATAAAACATACTGCGAGATTAGAAAAAGCCAAAGTAAGTTGCTGTGGCTGACAAAAGTATTCATACACTTATTATTATGTTGTACATATTGTACATATTATATAAAATATTTTGAAATTTCATTAGCACTATAGTGAAGTCGTGCCTCATTATATTAGCAAAAGTTAAACCATATCTGAAAATATACATATACAGAAGTTGCAAGGTACTTACTGCAAACTTATATTTAGTAAACAATTAATATACAGTATAAATAGCCATTTCAATCATGTAATAAGTGTTAAAGATAGTCCTATGAATACTGTTATTATAATATAATGTAATATTGTTTAAATATTTTTATGATCTTTACAAAATATATACTTGTACTAAATGTTTTGTAACTTCCATATAAATTTTCAGAATGGTCTTATATCTTACAAATATAATCATAATAAATGAATGTTACTACAGCGTTAACGAAATTTCAAAATGCTTCCTTCAACACAAATAATATATTCATAAAAGGTATCGACAAATGTATGAATATTTTCGCGAGTCACTGTATCTACAATCTTTTTACTCTACACTCTTAACTATATTGCTTTATTTCATTGACATATTCTTGCTTATAGGTAAAGGTATTCCAGAGACATTCACGCCGAGAAAGTATGATTCTCCACATAAAACCACAGTCCAATATTGACTTAACAACCATAGGTTCGAAATTATTAGGTAAAACAGTGTACGTGAATTGGCCTCACTTGAAGGAAGGTTTGGTAATCGGTGTTTCTGAATCGAGCAGGAAGATGAATTCGGTTAATCAGTTTGACAACATCAATGAAACAGAATGGAATGTGTGGAAGAAACGTATAACAGAAATGTAAGTCAACTAAAATTTGTCATTTAACGCTCTGAATTCTATAGTAATCATTATTTGTAGGTATAAGGACCATCTCGGAGTGGATATCGGAGATACGAAGTTTTTAGTTCATGTACAACTATTGGTAGGCAAAAAGTACATCTTTAACGCTCAAGGGAAGGTGAACATCGAGAAGCACTGGACCGAAATGCCAACTTGTTATGCTTATCAGACTATAGTAAAAAATATCACAACCTATTGTAATAATGTACAATTATACAAGACTGTCGGTGATATCTTTGAACCAGGAACTGTATGTTTCATGTTGGCTCATCCATATTATGGAGCAATGGGAAAAGTACGTCATATAGAGTAATTAGTCGTATTAGTATTAGATGTATAGAGTAATACATCGTAGAGCAAAGATGTGATTCCTTTTCTACTAGGTACATGAATCCGCGGTCTGTAAGAATTCGGGCAGAATAAAAGTATCTGTAACAACGATGCGAGAGCCGTCGTTTGAAGCGATCAAACAGATTCAAGCAGATCTCCAAACCCAATATATGCACGGCAGCGTAGCTTCGCAGAGGTTGGGTATAAGCTCTCTGCTTTTAAGTAGAATTACCGGCTCGATTTTCGTAAAACAATCCTCAAATGAACTTCAGCAAGATGATGTTAGATATAATATCGGATTTAATTTAAAGTTCAACAAAAAGAACGCGGAGGTAAGTGCATATATATATATATATATATTTTTTTTTATAGATTTATCATTGTATGTATAATTTTAGATACCTGGTTACACTAGAAAAGTAGAACTTGGTCAATGGTATTACAGTCCTAAAGTTCTCGACTTAATCCATAGCTACATGTTGAGGTGCCCCACTTTGTTTGAGCGATTAGCTCAAAATCCAACCACATGTATTTTTCAAGAAGATGATCTATTTACTAAAGGGTAATCAATAATTTCATTAACAATCAATCTTTGGTGAGGTTGACAACCATTAAGTCGTGATATTTCAATACTATAGTTCTGAAGAACTAACTGATACAGTGGCATGGTTGAAAGATCAACTTCATGGAATAGAAAGTCGTGCCTGTGGCAGGGAAATTATCGAGAATACTATAATGGAAAAACTTGAAGAAATAGTGGACGCGTATCTCGAGTCACCAAATAGCATTGGAAAAATTGTGGACATGCAAGTTCAACCATATTTGCTTTATACACCTACTTTGCGTATAAAAAACCTTCCACCTGATCCAAAAACGCAGACTCAGCTATTGGACAGAATTTGCAGTATTAAAGATAATTTCACAGTACCTCTTGGATACAAGGGAACTATAATTGGAATACAAAAGATGGAAAATACGTTGGACACTATGTACGATGTTTTGTTCGACAAACCAATCATAGGTAAGGATAATTTCTATTTCTTGAAGCGGTGATTTTCAGCAATTTGATTTACTTCGACATTATCTGTAGGTGGAGTTAGCATAAATGGATCTTCTGAATTCCGCGCGTATCGTTTATCAGTCCTTGATTTTATAAATATCAGTTATGGGCAGAGAATAGAGCAGGGTAAAGGAACGCAAATGAATATAGAATCCACAGAGCAATGGAAGAACATCATGGCTATCAATCAGAACGCTCAATCGCGCACAAATGCCTGCAATGTTATATATAGGAACGAAAAGCATTTAATGGTGGAAGCACCAATGTCACCAAAGTCATGGTCTACACAAAAGAATATAGAGGAAATCCCGAAGAATCAGCTGCCTCATAAATTCAAGCAGTATAACGCGCAGAACACTGTGAACGTTCGGAAATCGCATAAACCAGTAGCAAAAAGCGTACAGCTTTCTCAAAACGTACCGAAGAAGCTGATGGCAGAACCGACATCCGAGTTCCAAGCAATATGGAACGAATTGCATAAAAAACAGGTTAGTTTAATTGACAATTTAAATATTTTAAGTTGTTTTTAAGAAATTAAGAAAGATCTTAAGTTATTACTTATTTACTAGGAGCTAATCAAAGCTGTGCCACAAACCGAAAATTCAGTAAGTATAGCTGTGCGGTATTTAGCATTTTATTAACAGACTGTTACCAATCATGGTATTTTAGCTACAAGATCCTAGTGCTTTCTTAAAAGCAGTATTAAAAATTTCCGATGGAAACTCTCAAGAACCTGTCCAACCTGGAGTACCTAAAACAACTAAAAGTTTAAATAACTCACAAGAAGAAAAGAAGGCATTGGACACGCCACCTTTAGTGCAACAAATGTTTGATGTAAGCATTTATTTCGAGTCTTTAATATAGGGGTATTAAAAAAGAATTGTTCGATTCCAGCATGCTCGACAAAACGACAAGGCGCCAACTTGGTACTGCTCACAATTACTGAATTACTATCAACTCAGTGGAGTAGGAATGCCTCGATATAGTTATTTTGGTGTTGGAGATAGTAATTTAATCCAAGCACATGTTCTTTTACCAGATAAAAGAATATTTGTTGGAGATCCTTGTGCGAATCACGAACAAGCAGCAGGAAGTGCTGCAAAGAAAGTTTATATAGTAATTTGAAGTTTTATTTGAATATCTTCCTACTTTTTCTATTCTTACTCTATTTGTTGATTTTTTGACAGGAACTAAAATTAGCTAATTTATTGCCAAATATGAAGATACCTTTACCGCCCCCGCAACATTGGTACTCTAATCCCCAGAACAGTAATTGGCCACAGAATATAAGGCCACCACCAGTACCATATTACCCTCCAGAACCTAAACTTCTTCAACTTTTCCCTGATTGGGTTCAAAAGGACCATCATCGCGTACCTGGACTTCAAGAACCGCCCAAGCATAATAAACATCAGTATAAGCATCATATTCAACCAAAAGTAGAACGAACTCATAATCAGAAGGAACCAAAGGCAGAGACAAAGAAGTGTACAGCTTTCGTACCCTTACAAGCACAAAAGAAAAGCAGACACATCACAGCCAAACAGGCTGTAAGCAAAGACAGTGCAAATCAAAGTGCCAAAGACAAACCTCAGCCCACAGTACAACAAAAGGGAAAGGAATCGCCAGCGAAGGTTTGTTATCAATATTTTTTAAAACAATATTGATTCTCAAACAATTATAAATATTCATTCCTATACTAAATCTTCCTAGACGATAAAAGTGGAAGCTGTCAGCACGACCCTTGAGAAGCAGAAACCAGTGCAGAATAGTTCACATCAAGTACAAAATACACAGATCTTAATAAAGCCTAAAAAGTCGCGAGTTGCGGCGAAATTTTGCATATCAACTCAAATTGAAGAAGCCAATCATAGTAAAAATCAAAATTCAGATTAAAGAAAAAGGAAGAACATTTGGTAAACAATCGAAAGACATTTTGACGCGCTTATCTCTCTTTTACATTTCTTTCCGATATTGTGTAATAAACAATTCCAAGCAAAAAGAAGGTGCATGTGTGCAAATGGAAAAAGAATCTTCAAGGATATTGAAGTAGCATGTTTGTAATACTCAATCATAAGTAACTTTTATTTTGGAATTTTCTTTTTTCCGATTTTGTAAGCATATCGACATTTCAAATGTAAGTCATTTTTATTTTGTAGTTCCCTTTTTTCTCCGTTCTTTTGTAAGCATATCGAGTTGAATGTTATACATCCGAATGATGTTGAAACATAGAAGTTAATTTGTAAGATTGATTTAATGTGATTTAGAAACAACAAGATAAATGAATATTTTATGTTTTATGTCGTGTGGAGGTCGATATTGAGTATTATGTAGATTACAGTATATGGATTCTATTAAAAAATGGAAATGATTTCTTTGTAAACTTTTAAAACGCACTAATTATGGACAATGAATAAAAAAAATCGATGTCTTATGTAATATACTTCTGTTTATTACTTCTCCTTTCACTCATTACATATTCTTTTTAAATATACGCATAATTTTTATTTAAAATTGCTTGTTATGTAAAAGATAAACATTACCATTCGCGGTAAAAGATATAATACACAGATTATAATAGCATTTACTCAATCGAGTATGATTAATTACTTTCGTTACCTTCCCTTTTGCTTTTATTGCTTGCGCGTCATTACATTCCAATTAGTCGCAGAAGGTAAATTTTGCAAGCTAAAATCTTGTAATAAATCGTACATCCGTTTATTCGTTCGTTCTCGGAGGACATTTTTAATGAAATTCTCCTTTTGTGTTTGCGAAAATTTAAATAAGGCACCATGTTTTTCAAAGGCGACACGAAGCCACTGTGCTGTCCATTCTATGCATATTTTATTCAATGTCAACAAAACTTCCGCGTGAGCTTCTAGGTATCTTCGTGGTACTTGTCCCCCTATTATTACGAATTTTTATTATATAGTTATTTGAAATTTTTCAAAGAACAGCTATCTATTTACATACCTACACACTGTAAAATTACGTAAACTAACTGTTGACCAATTGGTTGAATGAACGTCTGTGGGTGCGGACTTTGCATAATAGCATGTGTGAGGAAATGTCCGGCCGCCTTAACTGTGCTTGATTCTGGTAATGTTAAACAGTCGATTCCTGCATTTTTTAAATTTTGATATTACAGATTTTCGGATTTAATAATCGAAAATATATCAAGTTATAAACTAAAACTTACCACATTGCAACATTTCAGGAATTTGTTCAGGAATCTGTAACAATAGCCTGGTATTCTTTTTACAAATTTGAGCCAACAACCCAAGATACGCTTCCATTAATTCTGTCCAATCGGATAAATTTCCATTTACGGATCTGCAGGCCCTGACGCCACTCAGCGTAATAGAACTTATGTCCGCGAAAACGGGACCTATTACGTTATTCGGATCTCGTCCAAATAATAGGATGAGTTGTCGAAGAAGATTTAAAGCTGCGGGATGAGGCCAAATCTTGTATGAGTTTGCCAGAATGGGAAGTAGAGGTCGAGCATCTTCCTCAGGATGCAACAATGACATTAAGGACTTTTGGGCGCAGATATACATCTCCTCTAGTGTGAAATTGTCTTGTCCCCATTCGGGATGAGCAACGATTTGGCTGAATATCGGTAACAGTCCATCTAATACAGCCTTTCCAATAGATCCTTCTAATGTAGAAAAGAACATGGTAGCCATTTTTAATTGATTCATTACTGCACCACGAGCCATGAACCAAGGTTGTTGCAGTAATTCTCGAATTTTTATTATACATAATCCTAGTGTAGCGTCCAAATGAGCTAATTGTTCGTCAACAGAGGGCAAGATATTTAGCAACTTGCCAGCTACATACATCATTCGTAAACCTTCTGCACATCCCGGAGTAATGTTTGGAAGAGCTTGTTCGATGGTATTGAGAATAGATGGAGCAAAAGGTGTGAGTTGCTGTTCACATTCTCTAGCTAAATCTTTCAAAGCCATAGTAGCAAAAGGTGCTGTTACTGAGCCTCTTGTCAAACCCAAGGTTACAATTCGAAGCACTCTCTCTAGCCAAGGATCTGGATGTTCTCCGATCCATTCTGCATATGCTCCCATTGTTGAACATGCACATGCAAGTACCTAAAAACATAGAATCAAATCTTGCATTCCATCTATGATGAAGTAGAGTAAGCTTCTACATATTACTTTTTTTGTAAGTAAATATAAAATTGCAAAATATAATTTAATTATGCAACATTTTAATACAAGAGAATTTGTTGTACCTCTCCAGGATAATGGTCATATGGGATATGACTAAGAACCAAATCCATTAAAGCGGGAATGTAGTGGGATTCCTCAATACCAACGCTATCTGCTACAGCTTCAAAAGCGTGCAACGTTGACTCTACTTCTGTCCACCTCTGTGAACTGTTTAACGTCTGACTTAATCTCTGTCCAAGAAGCACTAGTAAATCTTGTCCTAATACTCTATAACAATAACCTAAAGCATCTGCCACGTCTTGTCTGTAACACCTAAAAAGTTCTCTTTCATCTTCATCTCCTGCTTCGCTGTGAGTCAAGGGAAGCGTCGACTTTCTTAATAATGCTTGAGCTAATCTTGCGTAAATGGGCTTCAGAATCAGTAAAGCACGACTTTCGTAAGGTTGATCGAGAGTGGGGAGATAATCCTGCAAAGCGTACCAGAACCCAAATGGGATAGAACTGCGAGTTTCATTTGTGGGATATCTTCCCTCTTGTTCTGAACATTGTAAAAGTAATTCAATTAAACCTTCGACTATCCATTTCTGCATTTCATTTCCTTCTTCCACTAAAGCATTTAAAAACGTTCTACTGTGAACCTCTCCAATTGCAGTTAAAATTTCACAAAAATATTTGTCACTGTATTGTCTTGCCATAGTTACCAAACTATGTGCCCATTCCCACAATGTTTGTGGTCTCTTTACAAGTTCACTATGGGTTACTATCATATCTAAGCATTCTTGAACTACTTCCCAACCTCTGGGATTTTCGTCATGCATTGTCCTTTAAAATTATTTATCATTTTGTCTCATTTATAAAAAATATGTTTGAAATATGTATACACATACCTGGTTGGTGCATAATATGCTGCAGCTGTTAATAGATGGGGGTATATTTGCCCTGTTGCCTCAAGAGGAAGTTGGCCAACTTTAAGCCAGGATAATGCACATTCCATAGCTAATAAGTGCATATCATTATTAGTGTATTCAGAATTTAGATTTGTCATAGAAAAAACTTCTTGTAACAGGCAGGTTGTCTTATACCAGCTATTTATTAGACATTTGTGTAATTTGGCTCTTCTTACATTGTGTCTTCTTTCAAACTAATTACATTATTGAACGTGTTAATATAATATATAATATAACACTATAAAAACTATTTATGTACATATCTTACCTCTACAGGTAACAGAGAAAGGGTGCGTAACAACAGTTCCAACATAGGAGGAGAATCATAAGACAACATCCGTGTCAATTCCTCTACAACATTTTTATCTTTGTTATCATTATCTGTAACTATACTAACATTTGTTACGTATCCAGCTAACTGAAACCATGGAATTTGTTACTTTATTATCTCTACAAGTTAAATTAAATAAAATAAATTCAAATAGGAGATATTACCGCTTGGCAAAGTTTGGACAGAACAACCTTTGGCATGTTTGGCTGCTTCATAAAGTTTATTAAACGCTCCTGTAGAGCAGGATATTCACTCTTGGGCACTTCATCCCATTGTTTGGAAATTTTGGCATGTAACGTGGTAGCCGCATAAAACTGTGCTTCTCTTGACTATGATAAAAATGAGAACTATTATTTCCAATAAGATACAAATATCCCATGGCTGAAGTAATATATTCCATTACTTTAGAGGAATGAAGAAGGTCCCAAACAAAAGTCCAGGCTTCCGGAGAAGTCTGAACTTTGAGCAACCATGAGTGAACATCGTTATTTCCTTCCGCGTAGAACTGTTTCACAGCTTGGTCGATTACACTTGCATAATCCATTGCAAATTATTTATTGGTCTGATAAATAATCTTATAGTCAATAATTATTTAAAAGCCTAAAACTTGGTAGGATTCCATTATACACAAATAACGATTTCTTTCGTTCAATTTCGTTGAAATTTTGTATTTAGTTCGTTTCACCGTATCTATCGATAACAACTTTTCTATCATTTTCTTTGTAAATCATTTAAAACGTATTAAAATTTGTTGTATGTAAAACTACTTAATCCCTGTTTACACGGTTTCCCTCGATCGCTTTGGAGATTTCACAATTGCTCGCAGAGACATCTTTCGTTGTCAGCGCTACTACGTGTTTAAAAGCAACCCAAAATTTTATTCCGTTTTCAATTGGCGACAGGTCCAATATTGCATACTTAAGAAAAGCTTTGATTTGAAAGAGACTTATATATGTCTTTCTTATGTATTTTAAAGGTACGTGGTGAATTTATATGTCAAACGAATCCATGTGAACATGTAATAACATGTGTTATAAACACCTTACCGTTACACTTGTTAAAATCCCAGAATTTGGGAAGTTTAAATGTTTTAATCATACGAAATAAACCTTATCGGATTATTTGAATTATTGTGTATCATAACCTCCTCATTATGTTGTCGTTACTTCTTTACTGTTAATTTTTATTTTTATAGAAAATTCTCGATAAATGTGTTTGTAAACTATCTTCCTCATGAAAAGAGTAGCTACTACTATGGATGATTCCAAAGATCTATCTAATAAAGGTATAAATAGAATCTTATCAATCTTTTGCTACTATTTAAAATAATAATTCTATTGTTAATGTGTAAGCAGTAGTTCTTGTAGAGCGTAACATTCAACCACAAGGTATTCTATTAAATGATCCAGAAGCTGTGGGTAAAATATCTCGACAAGATTTAATTGCATTAGCAGCAGAAATAGAAAAAGCAGACGACTTTGTTAAAGCAAATGCCTGCAGCAAATTGCAAGTGATTGTAGACCAAATAAGGTACCTGAAGAAACAGGCTGAAAATATTCTCATAGAAGCTGATTGGAACATGAAATTACATCATGTTCCTTGTAATTTTGTAAAACATCCTGGTCATGTGTATCATTTGTACCAAAAAGAAACTGGTCAGCTTTACTTATCCATGATTAGTCCAGAAGTAAATAAATTATGCTTTTAAATAATTCCAGAATTAAAAAAGATATGTGAAAAGTCTAACTATTTTATATTTCAGGAATGGGCTATATCAAATTCTGAACCAGTTCAGACTCACAAGGGTTCCTACAGACTAGAACATGATCATTCATGGACATCTTTAGAAGAGACTGATAAGAAGAACAAGGAAATAACTATGTTGGCTCAACTTTGGTCTAATATTTCAACAAATGCATTGAAAAGTATTGATTTAAATGTAAATATGTAAAAATAATATGTAACATATCTGTTTTAAATAAATCGTTCATTTGAAATGTGTTTCCAACTAAAATTTAAATCATATTTATTACTTCTTTAAATTAAATATATGGGGAGGAACTATGCATGTGCGATCTACATTATCATTTTACATAATTTATCAATTACACTTTTCATACTAATTCGTAGAGTACTACTATTTTCGAAAAATTAAATGTATGAGAGAATACAATTTCTAAAAGATGATGTATATATTATACACATTCTGCGTTTAATGAAAGAAATATTTCATATATTAACGAATTACGAAGCAAAGATACAATTCTATTAATAGTCGATTCTTCGAATAATACTTTCTTTAGTGTGAAAAATATCTCTATTATAGTCATATAAAGGCATACTAAGTTTTCCCCTCCTTGATCTTATACACGAGAATAAATCAGTCGTCGTATCTAACACAATTTTTTTCTTTCTTACAGTAACTGTGAAAATAATAATCTGATTCTTTCATTGTTTTCTTTACACATCATACAGATGATTACTTTGAGGACAAAATTATCGTATAAAGTAGTATGAATGATCGATGAACACTCAATTTCTTCAAGGTATCTGTGGAAGTTTAATCTAAAAACGGTCAAAAGAACTCAATGAAGCAGCACAGACTATCACCATGAATCACGGCGATTTTACTTCGATTTCTTATGATGGCGCATACGTCATGTTGTGTTCACTTTATGCGCTGAAACAGACCAATTTTTCTTGTTAATATTTATAAAAATTATAGTTATCATTATATATTATCTAGTTTAGTTTTTACATGGTAATGGTATTCTGACTGGTGCATTATCTTTGACTATGCATTCGTGTGTTTGATTACGAAATAGATATTGTATTAACAATTGTTTCTCTTCTCCTACACATGGATCATAAAATCCTGGCAGTTCACTCTGCAATATAGGAACATGCAATAATTTTATTTTTTACGAAAAAGAAAAGATATATTATTTTTAACTAATTTTACAAAACATACCTTAGATGCACCATGAAGGATTAACTTTGAATCCTTTACTAAACATTGTAAAGGGATAGTTACATCTATTACTTCGTCTCTACGTATAGTCTGCTGCTCTGAGTTGTACTGATCTTGCTGAGGGTAGACAAATCTTCCATACAGAGCTTTCGTGATAATCAATCCCTTCTTTGATTCTTCCGTAGCTCTTATCCTACTCACAGTGGCTTTCATTAATTTGGTAGCGCTCTCTGCTTCTTTTTGTTTTTCCATCATCCTTGTCTTGTTTACCTCCTTCTCTTTTTCTTTTTCACGTTCTTGTCGTTTTTTTATCATAGGATCTATAACAATCTTCTTCAGCACGACCCATGTCATTAGTGGGATTACAGTAGCGTAGAACATAGTAGCTGGAAGAACCTCATCACTAAGATGAATAGGGAACGCGTAGGTTTGAAAGGAACGATTCAATTTAAGCTTTAGCATGACTCCTGTTGGCACTCCTGCGGACACGATGGCGGATAATTTAGTGTGTCGCGAAACCTTTTTTTCCGCTCCGTATTCTACGAGCAGCCCGAATGTGCCAGCTCTGTAATTAATAAAATGTTCACAACTTAGAAATATAGAATACATACAATCATGGATAATAAAATAATTTGTTGACTGATATTAACCTCACGCTGCCACGTAGTTTCATCTCTTTCTCGTGCATTTTATATATGTAATTAAAACTAACGAATGATCGTAGAACACCAAGGTGAATGGAAAACGACGTATAAGTCCTCGCTGTATCTCTAACGATACTGGTACTCATGGAACTTTCTGGACCCGCATTATATGTAAGGTCACCCATTATATGAGTATCTAATTGCATTGTGAGTCCTGAAATTAATATAATTCTTTTAAAGATTACATAATGTTTTCAGCAGCTGATATCAATAAGTAGGATAAGGTGGACAAACATACTGCCTATAAGACTAGCCTTAATTTCGAATGGAGTGAACTCCAGTATCGTTGCCCCGTTGAACAATACTTTATGGGGTAGCATACGAAAACCTTTGAACGATATCATCGGCCCGTTCCCAGCACCGACCTCTAATTCTACCCAACCTTTAGACGAAAGCAAACGCTTCGCTGACACGTTTATAGAACCAGATCCTACACCATTTCTTGTGCTTAATTGACCATACAATGTTACAATATCTTGTAAACTAAGAGGTGCTTCAATGGATTGTGTAAACGACATTCCACTGACTTCTATGCATGAAAGTACATCCCTGCTACATTTTAAAACACAATGTATTTTATAGCACATATATCTGAATTAAAGGTTACAGTGCATTACCTATTTTCAGGATCTTTCTCATATCTGTTAAAAAGGTCTGTTGCGTTGATATTCATTGTGATACTAGTAGTGGGATTCGTGAGGCTCAGTAATTTTCTCTCTTGTGCTTCTCTTGCTAGATATTCATATTCTTCCCTGATTTCTTGAGGTGTTCTAGTACGTTCTACTATTTCCCAGCCTTCAGTTTTCAGTCCTTTAATCCCCACAGTGTCGTAAATAGCTCTTTGATGGGGATTACTTAAGACTATAATATGTATTATAATAAGCATTTTACTTGCATATAATATAATAAAACATTAAAATATATTATTCTATATAAACCTTTGTAAGCTGCTTTAGTACGATTAAACAATACTTCCGCTTCTTTCTTGAGCACAGGGTCCACATGCTTGTCAGGATGATATAGTTTGCTCTGTGTACGGTACGCATAATTAATTTCCTCCTGTGTAGCCTGTAAGCAAATATATCATACATAAAATGTTGTAAAATAATTTTTAATTTTAATGACAGAAAACTTAAAGAAAATTCAATCCTGAAGTACATGTTTCTCTATTCAGCCTATAAGAACAGTGACTAAAATAACCTGTTATTCCCTTGAAAATGATTGATTAGCAAAATATAGGAATGTAATAGTATGTTTGAATGATTTTCTTAAAGTGGAAGTTTCTCTATTCAGCCTATAAGAACAGTGACTAAAATAACCTGTTATTCCCTTGAAAATGATTGATTAGCAAAATATAGGAATGTAATAGTATGTTTGAATGATTTTCTTAAAGTGGAAGTTTATATTGTTTATTATTTATCCCTAAGGGAAGCTCGATTACATCAGACACTAAGGTATACTATGTCACGTGGAGATAGAGAAATTGATCTTCAGCTTCAGTAATTCGAAATGATTCGGTAACTCACATTTCTCGCGATGTTTAGGAACGTGTAGTAATCGTCCTCAATTAGATGTTCCTGATCATTGTCATCGTCCATCTCGGAATTTCGACTTTTTCCCTTGTCGACTCACACAAATTACAAAGTGCCAATGCTTTCCCTTAATCTTAGTCTTCTGCTCCTATAGGTTACGAAAAACTCGGTCGAGAACCGGTTATCATTTAGTACTTGCAGCTATCGTCGGGTGGTGCCAGATGAACGAAACCACAGACGGGTATATAAGATAAACCTACATCTTTAAAGGCTTCGAATCGTATGTTTTGAAATACCGAGCGGACGTTTAAAAAAAAATCGGACGTTATGTTATGTCCTCTACGATTTAAAGCAATGAGTCTAGAAATTATAAGTTTAACTACCAAAGTTGATAAAGACAACATGAAGGTAACAGAAGCGAAAAATTTGTGTTAGAAATATGTATATAACCTTTTTTGTTACACATTTTGTTAAATATACACATGTATATATAATATATACACATATGCATACATTACGTTGCGTTTTAGAATATTTTATGATTTGACGATAACAATTAGATTTTCGTATGAGATAAATTCTATTGTATATCATTTAAAAAGTTATCCATCAACTTACATTTTCTGCTACAACATAAAATGTTATCAATTTTTGAGATCCTTTATACAAACTTATTTAAACATGATCTCATTAAAATGATTTTTATTTTTACCTTTATTTCGTTTATCCACATTATCGGAGAATAATAAAATTTAATCGTTTATGTTTAATCTTGTTTAGCAATAAAGCATTGATGATTTTATGAAGAATTAATGAAAGGTACAAGCAAGCGCAAGTTGTTATTATTATTATTGAGATTTTATATTCATTCCTGTTTTCATCTTTCTTCTGTTCGCTTTTTCCAGTCTTTTTCGATCGTCTATGCCATTATGTATAATGACAGGCAAATGAAAAGCGAGGTAAAACATACCACGGGTCCATACCATAGAGATATAAAGATAGAGTGTGTGAGCAAGCTGAGAAAGCGGTATAAGAGTGGAAAGAGAATGTTGCATACAAACCTCTCATATTCTTGTCTAATAACACATGCACATTCGTATAGAAATAGTAAATAAAAATGTAATCATTGAGTGGTATCTATGTTCACTGTGTCTGATTGGCAAGCACAAAAGGAACCTCCTATACAGCGTTCTCTTTCTATTCCCATATAATATCCACTTGCACGGTAACATATGACTCGCATACTCTATCTTTATCTCTTTATGGCCTGTACCTCGTCGATGATCGTACCACAGACGACAGATCAACTGCATTATTAACTTTTAAGGAATCACAAATAATCATAATAAAAAATTGTAAGATTCATTGCAAGTACAATTGCAACGATTACAAGAAATACCCTCCTTTCTCTTTGTTTCCCAAATCTTTACGATTTATCTCCCTTCTTATTGTTTTATTTTCTTTATATATACTAGATAACTTATAAGTAATGCAAAATTGCAACTTACATACAATATTACAGCAAAACTTTTCATGGTCCTAGTAAACTCTTGGCACTAATAAATAAATGTCGATTTATTTTATATGGGCTCGTCTATTAAAAAATGATAGTTTATTTTACATGATCTGCTTTATTAAAATGATAATTTCTTTCATATGGTCTGTTTTATTTAAAGTTGTATTACCATGTAAAATTCTTTTATATTATTAAATATCTGCTTTAAGCAACTATAGTACAATCCTAAAATTATTCAGAAAATTATAGACTTCTCTAATATAGTATATTCTGTGATAATATTATTGCGACAGTTTAATACGAGTATTTTGTACTCTATACTGTATTGTACACGAGATCTAATTTAAAAAAAGAAGGAGTCAACAATTTTAAACAATTCTACGTTTCTATACTTCCCTTAACAAGTTAAGAAGTACATACAACCATGACACAATAGCTTGCAATGCGTTACTGTAGACTGTAGAACGTGACCACGACCAGTCATGACAAACCACCATAAAAAGCCAATAAAATTGGTAGGGAGAGACTGAAAGAAAGGGCAGCCCAGTGTTCCGGAGTCAGTTCGCTTTGACATTCCCTAATCAAAACAAGAATTCTCTTTTTCCTCGTGTTTCCTTACGCTTGTTGGGTCAGTCATAATTTTTAAAGGGTTCGAAGGATTGAGTTTCCTAATAATTTATCGTCCCTTCATAAGCGTGACCTGTTACGAACGACAGGAATTTTTATAGTTTCCAACAGCATATGATAATAAAAATATTCACCTTATCCTTTGTTCATAATGATCCAAGATAATAAAAAATATCGACGGTCTAGTTGAAAATAATTTGCAACAAATTATCTGGAGTCTCAATATATTCCTTTCGATATGATTAGTTCGCATGTAATAGAGTATCGTGCACGTGATAATAATTGGACAGGCAAGGCGCACGTTGTTTTAGTAGCGAATTAATCGCAATCGCCGCGGCTAATGGCAACAGTAACGTTAAGAGGCGAGGAAACAATCGGCCGGATCGGTCGCCGGTATTGTTAAACACGCTCATTGTACTGCTCTAACAATACACTGTTACAGTGACAACATTCAGCCCGGTGAGTCTTAGCCTTCGATCAACAATCCGTTATCACCATTGAAAAATATCCGGCTGTTGTTTTTCTTCTTCTTTTTTCAACTAATTGGACCTAATTGAAATTTTAACTATTTGTTCAAATTTCTTATCTTCAGTCGATGTATGAAATCAATAAGAATCGTGATGTACAAAAATCTACTTATAAATTATCTTGTAGAACAGTTGACTTGAATATATTTGAAGAACATAATCAGAAATAGATATTTTTCCAGACTAATTTACTGATGATAAAGGTTCATAGGAGCGGATAGGTGTATTTCATAAGGGATCTTAATTAATGTCTACTCTTTCAATTCTTGTCCTTGTACTGATTGTTTAAAGAAAGTTTATTTCTTGATTTCCTCAATGCTTGATGTTGGATGTTTATTTTGTGGTCAATGACTACTGGTCGAACGTTTCATGGCCATCTCTTTCAAATTGTTTCTAACCATTACCTGCAAAAAGAGGAATACGGTATTAAAAAATCAGTAAAAGAATCTGAGAAAAGAATTTCATTAATAAAAAAAATAAATTAGCTTAAGTATGTTAATTGCGAGAGAGAGAGAGAGAGAGAGAGAGAGAGAGAGAGAGAGAGAGAGAGAAAAAGAGAGAGGAATTTCATTAATTAAAAAGCAGTACAAGAACACAGAAAATACAGTTTGAGTGACAAAAGAATGTTATAAGAACATCAGAGATTATGAGCAACTCAGGAGCCACACCGATCAACTCCATAAATTAAAAAGTAAATTTAAAATCAAAAAGCAAATTTTTAGACTATTGTGGAAATTTTAAGAATAACAGCTTTAAAACTTAACGTGATATACAACACGATAATACAACACGAACAATGCACATCAACTAATAGTTACGGTATCTCTTTCATTGTTTTGATAGTCTATGTTATGTTGTTAGCAGATTAAGTATTATATGGTCAATGGTAGGTAATTTAAAACGAAGCAAGAATTTTGGTTGATTAGATGGTCCAAGAAACGTAAGCTCTTCTATTTCACAGTCGTTATCAGCAGCCTGCCTAAATCACGTAGCCTCGTATTACGTAATCAGTGGCATGTATACATATATGACAAGCCTATTTCTCAGAATCGTACCTACATCACGTAGGAAGTAAGTATTTATATTGCTCACGATCAATGGCTGGGAACTCATGCGCTGTTTATTTGCCCGGAGATTTCGATTCCGATAGCGACACCGTGAAAAGAAACTGGCTCTCAGAAACTTCACCAGAATAAATGCATCGTTGTTCCTCTGAATCCTACCTCCCTAAAATAAAACTATACATAATTTTTAGTCTATTGGTAATAATTATTAAAGTTGTCAATAAATCTGTATTAATGTAGGTTCTTAAAATAAATTTCCTCAAGAAATTCTCACGACAAACTGCGTACTGTATTTGACATACTTCAGAAGTTTCCTAGAAGAAATTCCTAGAAAGTTTCCTAGAATTTCCTAGAAGTTTACTAAAAGAAATTGATACTTGATATCTAATACAATGAAATTTCCTACTCAGGCTTTGACTAACCATAATTACATAAGACTATTTCAGAACTGTCTGGAAAATGTTTCAGTGCAGTTTTCTTCCAATGAAGGTACTCGAAGCGTACACTTTTTCTAGAAAGCAATGAGTATCGCTTTTAGGGGGTTGAAATGGTATTCGGTACAGTATTCCTGCTAAGTGAAACGAATCGCAAGGTATCAGAGAATGTTCACTGGGCAGGCGCGTGCAGCTGATGCACCAGATCGATCTTTTCATCCAATGAAACAGGCAAATGTATCGCAGTCTCCGCCCAAAATATGGCGACCGTTTTTCCTTCCCCTCTATCCTGTTAAATGAACATCCCCGATGCTGTCTGTAACACGAAAAACGGAACCTGATCAGAAACACGTTTTTAATGGATCAATTGACTACGCATATCTTGCTTTTGTAGTCAAAAAGGATTCATCATATTAAAGATTTATAATTCTACAAACAGTTTATCAATCTTTAGTTTTCAACAGAAATTAATTTCTACAAATGTATGCTTCATAACTTATGTATATATTGATGTAGAATATAATCTAAGTATAATGATTGCTCTTTTTGATTAGAGGAACCTTTTTACGTGTAGATATAAGCTATGAGAAAAGGTATCGATCCAAACGAACGCGTGCGCTCTGATTGAAACCGGCACAGTGGAAACGGCAACTCTATGGTCAGACCGGGCGCAATGAAATCCTGACCAGGCGTTTTCCAATCAGTTCAGCGATTCTTTCGGCGACCTTAATTCCAGTAGGATTGTAGGTAATGATTATCGTGCAAAACACGGTTGCCTAATGTGATTTCTTAAACGCCACCTGAGCACTGGTTACATAATTGCACTTGATGACTCGTGTTGGACCAATTCTTTACAAAGTAGAGCACACCGATATATACATGTTTTGTAGTGGTGGAGGTTGAAGAATACCGAACAGAACAGGCTCTGAGGAGTTTTCACCTTAGGACAGCTGGACAGATGCAATTTTATTATTAATTATGCTGAATCTAATCTTATCTAAATTATACTGACTGATTGATACTTAGGAGTAAATATATATATTTTAATCTCATTGACAAAGTGGTACTCCCTAAGAGAACTTAATTTATACTGAAGTCATCTTGTAGCTGGAAATTCCAACAACAGCTTGTAAAACTTGACCAATAAATAATATCGTCGTTCAGAACATTATTCTAAATACAATATTTGTTTCATGCCATTCTACCTCTTTACAAACTTGCTGCTGGAAGTATAACAAATAACGCCCCAACAGATCAACAACCATGAATAGTCAGACATCCTTATTCATGTAACTGTTGCTTTTTTCTTCAGTCTCAATAAAAATAATCCATTCAATGCATTGCGTCAATTGTGAAGTTTTTCATACAATCTCCTGCAAAGAAAATTCCCAAAGTCAGTTTATGGGCACTCGATATTGCATTGGAGAGAAATAGCAAGAGTTAGAGAGTATGAAAGTAGCATACGAGAATTTTTGGCTGTTCCAACCGTTGGAGGCGGAGAACCAGACGTGGGAGGTCTCTGATAAGTTGAACGGCGCTGTGGCCGCGAAACTCCGCCTCTGTGCGCCTCCACCCGCTTCGGAACGCTCGCTGGCTCGCTCAGAACGTTCTCAATTAGTTTCAATCTCGGCTGGCTCTCCTTTCTGGCGCACGTCCTATCGTGCTCCCGCTGTTACTCGACGGTTTCCACGCGAATCGCGATACAGTGATAAAAATTGCTATAGCAGTGCTTCAAACAAGCACCTTCTTGGTGAAAAGCTTCCTGGTGAACCAGCTACTGCAACTCAAAAATCTTCTATTCCACTTGAAGAACCATCAGGTTTCTCTGGCTCCCTGGTTCCTGTGAGTTCATTGGCTTATAGTTATATGTAAATGCTTTTAGTGATTTATTTAACCATCTTGAAAGTAATGATTTTTAGTTGTATTAATTTCTGCTAAATTCATGCTGTGGTTTACTGTATTTGTTTGGTAATGCGTTCCCTGTTCTTTAGTTTGAGTTAGTCTTCTGGGTTCTTTTTTGTGACTTGAGTTACATAAAGTGTAATTGAGTAATTGTAGTTTTTGCTGGTGATTCCTGAGTCATCCAGACTCAGTTTATGCTACTTTTATGAATAGCATAATATGTTTTTAAAATTGGTGTCCTGTATCGTTTGAATGAGATAGATGAAGTAGATGAATGTGCACAAGTGTCTCCTTATGCAATTTAAGAAATTTCTTTGGAGATTGGACGTAAAGAATTCACTGAAATAAGTAGAAAATGTATCAGTACTGGATTCCCAAATAAAGATTACAAAATTATAAATCTGTCCTTCTCCTTAAGTAAACTATATTTTGTATCTTGTTGCTTTTAATTTTTAGGAAAATTTTAATCAAATTGGAATCTTCTGATAAAGAAGAAAATTTGTTCTCATAATTTTGGGGAAAAAATCATGCAGAATTAGATTTCTCTAAACCTGACGGCGCCGTCGGACGTTAACGACGTGGTCTTTTACGTCATGTGCAAAGTTCACCTCTAGAAGCTCTGGGTCATCGTTGATCTAACACTTCAATTCATACTAAACGTTTATGATCATGAATCTCATGAATGAGATGGTTTACTATCACAATACGCGAGTGAAAATAAAAAGGTAGATTTCGTGACATATTATTATTATTGAAATATCTAGAAGACCGTGGCCAGGAACGAGTTTGTAAACTTGATTCCGCGATCAGCAAAATTCCTATGAACTTAACGCGGTGTTTAGTAAACAACCAGATAAATGGCTCTTCCTTCTGCCAAAGGAGATAAGAGGATCTTCTAATTACGTCAAAACAGTCGTCTGCACCTCCATAAATCAGGGATCAATTAACATACACCAATCTTAAGGGATTTCAACAATAAAATCATTCGATGCTAAATTAATTCTCTGATTTCATTAAACTTCCTACATATCAATTATTTTTTTGTTCCTATTGGGATTTTTTTCCATTACTACATATATGGACATTTCTTTTTAAACAAAATTAATTAATGGATGCACGATTTTTAGTCAGAGATTTCACAACCACTGGTTCATTAAACTTGGTGTAGGTATAATAATAATTAATTTTCTCCCTATTGAGGCGTAGCTTGTACATTCCACCGTTGCATAATTATTTCTTTTTAATAAAATCAATTAATAGCTATATCAATTGAGTAAAAAGTTTCAAGATGTCTGTCAGTTTTTTAGCGAGATCAAAGGTACTTAACAGTTTCAGTTATGTACAAACAGTGAAATGCACGCCTCGCGAGGCAGTCTCGTGCTTCTGCCACGCAATGTCTGTACATAGCTTTACATTTTATAATACTTAGATGCTCTCCTACAGATCAAAATATTTATCCATGATGTTCGTAAACATATCTGAATACGTCATGGGACATTCAATAAATTTGTTAGTCATTTCCCAGTAGAAGTGCTTAATTGTTAACGAAAAAAACGGCTTCGATTAGCATTAAAATGAATAATCAGCGAAATTACACGCGGTTTGATGCTGATACACGGCTAATGAGCTCATTCAGCGATAAAGCGATATGAGTAGCTCCTAATGTACATTCACTCTTAAAATAAATGAGTTCGACGAGCCGCGTATACCCTCTTATTGTCAAAATTTACGAGATGTCCGCCGGAGGACGTATCCAGGATTCTCTGTCGGCGGCCGCCGGAAGTCTCAACGACTCCCCCGGGATATACTCCCTTTCCTCGTGCTCGGCTAAGTGCTCAGCTGTTGCTCACTCGTCAACATTCCCTTCCAGAGCCGTGTCAAACTCCTTGTCCCATCGCATCGGCGGCTTTGAGCTTCAAACACGAGTCTCTACGTTGGAAATCGTTCAGAAGCATTGGAGAGATCTCGCTACATTTGTCACGAACAGAGGTTCCGGTTATTTCGTTGGTAGACCTCGGTGGAGAAAATGTTAGGTCTCTAAAATACATAGAAATAGTCTTGATAATGTCTTTTGAACTGTGAAAGAACTTGTTTCTATATTACTTAGTAAATTGGCATTGATTGGACTATTAGACTAGGGATATTTATGAAAATTCATATTTCTAGACTGACAATAAATCTTGTTTCACAATTCTTCTTCGCTTCTCATTTCTATGCTTTTCCATATTATATGCATCCTATGTGCATTTTTGCACATGCATAAAAATACACAGTATAGCGATGATCATGGTAAGAACTACTTTGTGAACTAGCTTTTATGTTACTAAATTATTGAGAAATGAAGGATTCTTTTCTTTCTTGCTTGTAATTGTTAGACTATGTTATAAATATGTAAAAATTTTCATTTTTAAAATACAATTTCTAACTTGTTGAGCGTTTAGCTTATAAAATGAACTTGTATCTCCATTTTCTGTTACAGATCGTATCAGCAAATTTCAAGAATTATTTCCACCACCTTAGTGATACTCTGGTGTACCAACGTATCTTCCTCTTAAAGATGTAACATCAAGTATCGAAGGTGTACATAGCTTGTGATCAGTGTTGAACGGTCTTAAGTGTCAGTGCATTTGAAGAATCTTAAGGAAATTTCAGTCAAATCAATTAGAACGTTTTGAAAGAATCAGTGTTAAACAGTGGAGGGCTTGCCCGCCTATTGGGAGGACCTAGCCGTGCAGCATAGTGTAAATGCAGCTGCAGCGGCCAGCATTTTTATGAATTACGACCTGGATAAGTCAAGGATGGTCTCGCACGTCATTCCCGTCGCTGGGGTAATTTTCAACTTGTTAATTTACAATTTATCTATATCTGAGCTGATGACAATCATAAAAGATCATTCATCCAATTCCTACAGTCACATTATTAGGCAAAGTGATTTATGGTGATAGTGTAGAATCCATAATTGCAAAACGATGAATTTTTCTGAATTTTCGCGGTTTTTCAAATGAACGTTCACGAACGTTCAGCTGGAACGATAGTCGACAGTCGAGCCAGCGTCGCTTATCGTCGCACATGAGAGAAGAAAAAAGAGAAAAGTGGAGGTCGTGATCTCGAAAATTTCGCAACTATCCGATCTGCGTCTTCGCCGAGCATTCTCAACCATTCCCGTTCCCATTTCCAAGTAATTGACGCTCTTCTGTTTCCTTCATTCAAGTTAGAAAAATTCTTTTTCAACAATTACAATCGTCCAGTCGAACATAATCCATGGAGTTTATTGAATAATCCTCTCTTCCATGAATGAACTTATACCTGATTGAGCCGCGGATCGGTTGGACGTGGTTTAGATTTACAAAGCGAACTGGAGAAATCGATAGAAGCTCCTCTTACTATGGCTGACAGGCCAAACCAGGCCAGTTGTACGAGCATACTCCGTGCTGACTTAAATAAAACCAATATCGAAATCAGAATACGATTATTAGAGGGTGATGCGACGATTATTTTGGGGCAGACATGCGAACTAGTTATTGAAAATAAACGAACAGCTGATAAGTTGGAGGAAAAGCAGAGGAACTTTTATCAAGTCAATGATAAGAGAAGTTGCCTCTCACGTCGTCGACCTATGCTGATCTCTTCTCTTCTTTCACAGCCTGGTTTCTATTGCTGGATGTTCGTGCACTTGCTGAAAGGAGCAGAGTAAATTTTTCAGTCATTCTTCAATTTTTCATCACACACTGTAGTATTTTGAATAATTATAAATGGAAAACTAGTATTTGCTTACATTAACAGCTTTTATTGTTTGTTAAAAATCGTACTTTATTGCTTCTAAAATCCTTAAGTTATCACTCTTTCAGTATGATCAAGTGCATGTTTGATTGTTTGACAACTCAAAGTTTCAATAATACAATTTAGACGTAAAACTAGCAATAAGTTTATCGGAATTTATCCTTAGAGCCTAAAGTCATTCATCTGCTAGTTTACAGGAGTGATTTATAGACCCTCTACCTTTATTAGTGTTGAAGTGCAAACAAGCTAAATCATCAGAAACAATAAATCCTCTCCTGTTTGTTTGTTTGTTTGCGAAGCAACAAGGATTCTCTTCAGTCTTTTCGTACAAGTATCTACAATTTCCATAATTGAAAAATTATCATTACCACTTCCTAAACTTTTAAGAACATAAGGAGATCATGAATCTTGTAATAGAGTGAGCGATTAACACCTTTAATGCAAGATATATCACTTCTTTTCATTTGGTAGAGCCTCAACAAGCTCTCCATATATTTCTACTAGCAAGTATACCGGTATTAATCTATCTAAGCATCTCAAAGTCTCTACCCTTTGAAGAATTCATCGCATGGCTATGCCGATTCCCTTTTTTCACTCGTTCAAAGCATTCATCGGTGGCGACAGAGGCCGAGGAGCTTAATTTAATGGCTGTCTAGCGAATTAACGAGGTGGCCGCGTGTCCCAGCTAGCCGCCCCGACGGATTTCTCGAGGACGTTTCTCAGTGTCAACCGTTGATGCACTTCTGCAGTATGTCCGACACAGTGCCTGTATATCTTGCTGCGTTTGCAAGCCGCACTTGACAGCTCTAGCGCCACTATAGAAATAATTATGAGCTCAGTGTCGAGCAGATTGTATACCCAATCAGTTTTAATCCCTAGGTCAACGACACGCCCTTTTATTTGGTCAGATACACGAGTTAGGGAGGAGGATCTTCTTCCATGAAAATTTCCGATCGGTTTTTTTATGTCGTTCTCTGAATTGTATATACAATTGATTAATACAAATGGTTTATTTAGAAGGATACGCTTTGAAAAAAAGTAATATGGTATGATAAATATTGAAAAGAATGTACTACCTCAAGGTATCGGTTGTTTAACGAATTTTCGCCAAGTACACTGGTGGCTCAGTGCAAACTAGACGTCGTAAAACCGGATCGCAAATTAACGATCTAGCGAGATCGTAAGTTTCGCTTGGCATAATACGATGTCACAACACGGAGTCGGTGTTTGTAAGCTTCCGGCGACGGCACTTCAAACATTGCCAGCTACGAGCCAGAAGCCTCTTTGGCCCGGTCTCGTGGATGCGCCGCGTCGTTCACCTCTCACGATCCTCCGGTTCGTTCACCTTTTATCACCTCCTTCTACCCTTTTGTTCATCGTGTTATTGTTACGTAAAGAGCCATAACGGTTATTTAGATTACCTATTTCATAAGGTAATCATAATTACCTTATTACCTATTATTAAGGTTTCATAATTTAAATTGCGTCGTAAATACCGATGAATATTCATATAACCAGACGCTAGATTACATATGCATATATTACATTTGTAGTAATTTATTTTTAGCAAAAACCTTCTTGCTATAAAATTAACTTTCCCGCATTAAAAATATATTCATGGTAACGAACTTCTTCGTGATTCCAGGAACTGCAGCAAGGTAATGGAAATTTGGGAGTCGCAGGGTTGGGAGGGATGCAGGAGTCGTCCCACTCATTGAAGATCAAGCAAGAGCCGTTTCAGGTGTCTCCACCGTCACCTCTTCCGCCTCTGCACCAAGGTAAGCGTTTAATTAATCCTGACCAACGAAAAATCGTTGCCGTACAACCAAGCTTCTAAAAACGCGTTGACAATTTTTGAAAGACCTGCTTGACGTCATCAGGATCTCGGCACCAATGATTCCTCCGTGTTCATGGAATCCGAAAACCGCGTTCTAATAATACAAAACGGTGCTCGAGTGTCGCGTGACTCTATACGATGAAAGGCGCGGTGCACGGGGAAGAGAGGAACGAAAAGACTGGGCCGAGGGTAATCTGAAAGAAGACAGAGACGTTACGACGGAACAACGAATACGTGAAACAAGGAAAGAAAGTCAAAAGTGGACGGAGAGACGGCGGAGGATGATATACCGACGGAGGCTGCGTCCTGATCTCTCCACGCATCGTTTAGTTACATTCTCTGGCTCGATTACGCTCTCTCCGAACACTGTCAGTGGCTTATCCTCCACAGTTTCGGATTAGAGATTATCACTGATAGAAATATCCTTGCGTATACGACGCGCGTCTCCAGGGGCACCGATGATTTATAAGTTACAATCAGCAAGCTACATTGTTTTTGTATAGATGGTGTATACGCGTATTTTGTTGTAATATGTCGCTGATGGACGAGTTCAGTTATACGTTGGTCGTTAACGCGTCCATTAATCATCCTGCAAGGTAGAAAGAGACGCGTGCAGCGAATGGACTGGTTGTTTACGAACGGGTAATAAATTCGATCAAAAACCGAAGCAGAGTCATTATATCGTTTACATAATCTAGGTATACGAACCATTCGAAAAATATAGTTTCAGGAAAATCGAAGGCGATTTTCGATACTAGCGGAAGACGGCTTTGTCGGAAGGGGGTTAAAGAAGCAGATAAAACATCGATAAAAGAAAACGACTGCACTCGGGGTTTCGCATTACCAGATTTTTCTTATTCGCTAATCGCTGAAGATAGACGGAGCCTCGTTGAAATCTAAGAAGCTTGGTATCAATATCTCCGGCCAGTTATGCGCGTGTGCATGCCGTTTGATCGCGAAACGCGTCGCAAAAATCATGAGCTCTTTCTCTGTTCGTGTTCGGATAGATAAAGCGATTAGTCAGTCTCAATGACGACGTGGAAGATCCTTCTCGTGGCTGGCGGTCGAGAATTTTGCAGGAGCAACACGAGATAACGACTCTCTGATGGCTCCTCTTGTGTTTTCGAAATCGAGGAGAACCATTCTGAATGCTTTTGTCGAGAATTATGGTCGCTAATCCGGGAGTGTTGCCCATTCCAACGGTTCACTTGATATATAGGACGACGACGGTGTTTTCCTGAATCCCATCACTGATTGTGCGACTCTTTGGTCCTTGGGTTTCTTGTGAAAAATATTTTAAATACTATTACAGCGTGCATAATTAGAAACATTTGTTTAAAAAGTTCTTAATTTCTTACTATTTGATCCTTTATGGACTCATGTAACTCTATTCCGTCATTTTAGTTGTTAATGTCTGAATCAATATCTCGTTCTCCTTGCTTCGCAGATCCTTGGGACGGTGCTTGATTAATATTTTCCAACTGTAGGTTCCAACATGATTATGAGCTCCTCAAAAAGTTAGAAAATTCTTTCTATTCGGAAGAGTTGTGAGTAGCAGGCATAAATTACGAATATTAGTATATGAATGTCTCGATTGGTGTTCCACATTCATCTAGTACATTGCCATATTTACGATTATGCGTGCAAATTTATCGGGCCAATAAAGACTCCCCGATAAGACTCCATGGAAAGCTGACACGTTTAATTATGCAGCGCTTGAACGGTGCTGCGATTAGCCGGACTTGTAATTTAGCTTCTTTAGTGCCCTCCAATCACAAGAAAATAAGACAGAAACGCTTTAACATATTCGCTATCATAATTATACTGTAATACTTGCTTTTCTAAATATAGCTATTTATCTTATTACCTCCGTGGTGTTAGTTCAAGATCCTCGACGGTTTTTAGCCAAAAACTAACAGATTGGGCCTCATTTTCATCACCGATAACGCGACCCTGTTTATTTATTCGGAAACCAGGTCGTGGACGTAATATCTTCGCACGTACTCGAGTTAAAATAGATCTGTAGTAAACAAGGGTACGGCTCTCTGTATTAATCTTTGGTTGATAAGGGAATCGCTAGCGTCCACGATGATTACGTAGATGCATAATTTTCGTCGGGACCTTACATAAACTTGACCGATCAAATTGTACAACATAATCTCAAATTAGGTCATTACTTTATAGTTCCCATAGAGGTCCAGAGCAGATAAGAAAGGTGGAATTAGTATTGTACAATTAGTACTTGATTTCCTTATCGGCGTCTAAACCAGATGGATTCTTGGCTCTTTAGAACGATAAAACGATTAGAATGACGGATAGTCGATTGGAAAAGCTCCACGAAAAAGAAGATTCGAGATAAATACTCGATGACGAACCAAGTGGCAAGAACACAGTCGGGCCCCCTGACCATTATCACTCAGTTTCTGTTAGGTAATCGTCAGCATTTGTTTTCGACTGGATCTGGTCCAGAGTAGCTTCTTCCTTTCTCCAAATCACATATATTCGGTATAATAAACGTGATAACGCGACAGGTTGCTGTTAGAGGAGAGAGAGACGAGCAGAGAAATTCCTTGCATCCTCAATGAGAGGAAAATCCACCTCCACGAATTAAAGTGAATCCTGTTGTTCTCTTCAATTCTATATGACCAAAAATTGACGTTGTACTTCAATAGATATTATTTCTATTCATTTTATCCAAAAGAGAAGATATTTGAAGAGATAAAAACGTGCAGAAGAAGGTTAAAAAATCTGCAGAAGAAAGCATGACTTAAACGAAGAGATCAGAATGGTCTTTACTTAATACATAGTAACTAGGAGAAATTTGATCCCATATATACTTCCGGTGTTGTGGATGTCGGGGAGAAGGAGGATACCGACGATGATGCGACGCCTAGGTTAAAGATTGGCTCATGCGATGATACCACAAGCTGAGCTATCGTCGCACAGATGACTCCATGCCCCTTGATTCCAGTTCTATGTTATCCTCGTAATTCCTTCTCGTGCAAGGAATCTTCATTATTTTAGGCTTAGAATAATATAACTCCAATTCTTGATAAATTCAGGTTGATACTTTGAACATCTTAAAGAATTCTGAAAAGAACATGTTTCAGGTTAAGTCATTGTACGCTCTCCATTAAATGGTGAAGTTTATTACTTACCTGGTTTATTTGGAATTTGATACTTAAATCTGAAGTATCGTTACATTATAAGATTATAAAATATGTTTCGAAGTTGATGGTATCACCATGGGCAGGCACGTGCTCATTACTGCTCATCCATGGTGGGAGTGGCTACTCCAATGGAATCCCCCTATTAGCTGGATCATTGAACACGTGCCCTGACGCCCTCTAATGCTTGCCCTAGCTCGCTATAATCGTCATGATATCTGATATTAGAGAAGTATGACTTTCACCTTTAATGATCATATTACATATTACCACTATATTACAATTAGCTAATCAATTAGTGAATGATATTATTCAGGAAGAAAGAGGATACATACATGTATAAGTATGTACTTCATCCAATTACAATATATATAATAATCTTCCATATACATGTTTGAGGAAAATCTCTTCATATACTTTTATATCTTATGTATACTGAAGGAATAAGTTTTTAATAAATTTAAAGGTAACATAGGCTTTTTTAGAATTAGAGCGTAGATTGACCTGATCAAAGAGTAAGGAGAAAGAGGCACGCATGGCGTCGACGAGGACAAAGGCGTGCGATTCGCAGCGTGATGTCACGGCGTATTGTATTTCGCTTATCGACGCCGATTCCTCGCGGAACCCGTAGCATTTCAGGAATGCGAATGCCACGATTTTCAGTGCGACAACGACGACGAAGACAACGACCTTCGCTTCGAGGATCGCCTTTGTTTCAGTCTAATCAATCCGTATCACCTTTTTCTTCTCTTTCCATTCTCTTCATTCTCTTTTTCACAGATGAAGTAACAGTTTTTTTCATCATACCGCTCTTTACAATTTGTCCAGGTGAACATTTGATAAGATGTGTAGCATTGATCTTGGCGAACAACGGTAACTGAACCATGATCAACGTTACATATAGGAGACCTAATGAGACAGATTTATAACCTAGTTAATCACCGATTTTCCAAGAACTCGTGAACTCGTTTCACAAATCTGCAGACGTCGTTAAATCATCGTTACAAACATACCATGGCGAAGGCCACCAATTTTCGCAAGCCTAATTACGTCACGGGTTTTCACAACAGCTGCATTTTTCTGCATGCCCTATTGCGAAACATGTTCTGCTTCCTACAGTAATCTACTTATAAGACACCATGAGTGACACCATCTTTGGCACACGTTAAGAAAATTATTTCTACAGCGATTTTCTTATATGATACCATAAGTGTCACCTTTAGTACAAGCTAAGGAAATTATGCTTCAGTTCCTTTTCTATATCCAGTGTTTTATACTGAACGATTGTCTGTCGCAGACGACTATGAAACAAGGGATCCCGTGACGAGAGCAGATGTGGTCTCGTAGGTGTCGCGTAGCAGAGAATCTCCAGTTGCAGTCAGGTGTGTTGGCAAACGTTTCGACGTTATCGCGATCTCGTCGCTCGTTTATGCACCTTAGATCTACACATAGGAGTCCACGAGCCTACGTAGATATGTTAGGCTCCCCATAGGTCGATATCAACTTGTCAAACTTGGGACACGTGATCTGTAAAAGATGACGTACAATCTGAAGTCTTCAAGAAGATAACAGATCGTATACAAATAGTTCCTCGTTGGTTATACCTCCTTCTATCTTTTCTTCTTTAGTTTCTTTAGCTAACCCATCAAGGATTAAGCGAAATAATGCGTGAAAGCTGCATAATTTCAATTTTCTTTCATAAATGTAGAATTTAGGAAGGAGAGATAGAAATTCTGGAAATTCATTTTTATAATTGCAATATCGATCCATTAGAATTCAATGATGTGAATTGCCTGAAAAGAGACATCTTTGGGTCTGAGTTTAATTATTTTTTTCCAATCTTTTCTTTTAAAGCATGTCCAATTACCAAAATGGCTAAAATATCTGACCGCCGCAATAGTACCGTAGGAAATATATTACCATGTTCCTGCTATGGAAACATCATTGTGTCCCGAACGAAGAAGCTTCTCCGCGCTGAAAATCATACGCCCTGGAGGTCTGCGTTAGTGGCATATCATATTTGCCTGGATTTGCATAGCCTGGGAACAGATGTTCCCGTTCCTAGTGGTTCCGATAACAATGTAATCGATCATTTACTGCAGGCTACAATGGACCGAAGTAAATTGAACAAACCATTTTTTAACTTAATTTCGAATATTCAGTTCGTCGTTCTTTCTCTTCTTGAAATCGATCCGATTGAATTTGCGAAAATTCATACTCCGCTGTTTTTCCTTTTGTTCAGAGCTTCTCTGTTAGCCGCTTTATCCTCTTTGTTGCGCAAGTGCGGCGTGCTTAACTTATCGGTGTCTAATTACGGTTTCAGTTACATGTGCCGCGGGGCACCGGTGAATATTCGACACCATGCACGTACGCACTCCTTTCCTGACTCATGTCTCCGTGTTTTTCACTCAATTTTCTTCCATCACAGAGGCCTCTGGCACTCAGTCATGCGATTCGCACGATATGATTTATACAATGGTAAATGTAATCTGGTAGCAACCATGATTCTTGTCAATGAAGTAGATATAAATACGTTTACGGTGAAAGAGAAAATGACGTAATTTTTACTCAAGGGCACGCAGTGCACCTTGGATGATCATTTCTTCAAACAACTTTTATCGTCGAGGCTCGAGTGTCGCCCAGCGAATTCCTTTCAAAGGTCCAATTGTTTTACCCCGACTGAGATTTCTTGGAAGTCGTGCCTGTACGTAGATCGATCGAGCCAGTTCCATTGTCCAATTTCTTGGAAACCGTGTCTCGAATGAAAATCATCTAGCCTCTCTTTTCGCCTTCTCTTATTAACTCCTGCTCTCTTCAGAAAATTACCAAAAATGTTGCTTTATTTTCTTCACGTAGATACTTCTTGGTCATTGGCAGATTCTTCTACAAGAATTTTTCTAAAGTTAATGATCTTGTCGTACGAGCCATCCTCAAGGTCATTCGCCATATCACGATATTGAAACGATACTTGTAATATTTTCAGTAAGCAGCTTCGTATCAGAGATGCAGAATGGCTGTATCGGCGTGTCGAAGGAGCTGGACTCCACAGTGAGCCTCGCGAGAGGGCTGACATCGCACCACGCCTCCCTGAGTCATCATCACTCTCACCATAGTCTTCACAGCCCGAATTCTGCGGTGTCTATGCACTCCACAGGTTCCACTCATCATCACCTCGATGAAAAAGGATCATCCCCGAGCGGAGCTCTTCACAGCACCACGAACAGCAATCCTTCGACACCGTCGACACCCTCGACGCCTACCACAGCGGCAGATGGGTCCTCCACAGCGACTGGAACAGGAAATACAAGTGGTAGTAACAGCGATTCCGCCAGCAAGAAACCGCCGTACAGTTACGTCGCTCTAATTGCTATGGCGATTCAACATAGTGCTCAGAAGAGGGCGACCTTGAGTGAGATTTATGCTTACATCACTGCCAGGTTCCCATATTTTCAGAAGAATAAGAAAGGTTGGCAGAACTCTATCAGGCATAATCTGTCCTTGAACGAGTGCTTCGTGAAGGTTCCTCGTGATGGAGGTGGCGAGAGAAAAGGAAATTTTTGGACTCTCGGTTAGTGGAATTTCTAGTCCAGGAATAGCGGCGGCTGGTCAATTCTGATACACTTTCGATACAATATCTACTTTTAGATCCCCAATACGCGGATATGTTTGAAAATGGTAACTACAGAAGACGTAGACGCATGAAGCGACCATACAGAAATGCACCGTATCATAAACCGCTATTTGGCGATCCTTTCTCTCCAACACACGTTCATTTAGGTCCTAGGAACCTGTTTGGTCACTCTCCGCCATCTTATGCTCCGTCTACATATCCCAGATACGACACAAGGTACCATTAATTATCACAAAGTTTTTTCATTATTCATTGTTAATTATCTCAAAACTTCTTCACCATTTATTATTAATTATCCCAGGCTTCCTCCTATCATTTATTGCTAATTATCTCAAAGCTTCCTCACCATTTATTGCTAATTATCTCGAAGCTTCTTCATCCCAGTATTAAATTTCAAAAACAATCTCTATTTGTGATTCCTAGTGCTTGGAGTCTTCAGCAATCTCAGCTGTCCTACAGCCATTGTCAATCAGTAAGTAACAAGCTCTCTTAATTAATCTTCTGATATTCTAAGTTTCACACTTTTGTTATTGAAAAAGTAAAAGTATAATTAATCAATGTCCCCAATTTGTTCGCAGCTTCAGCCACAGTTGCAGCCAATGCAGTCCATGCAGATCCCAACCATGAATGGCTACAGTCAATTAGGCACCTCGTTAAGTGAGTCTCTCCTCTAACTAGCAGATTATTAGTACTTGATTTTGTGAAATGCTCGACGACCAGGCAAAGCGTTTCAAGGCAATTATTTGGATGTTCCAGGTGGAACCACGAGTTCCCCAGGTTCTATGGGTAGTGGTTCCTTTGGTAGCAGCTTCGCTAGGAGGCATGACGCCGCCATGACCCAGGAAACTGTACCTGCCAGGTGCTATTGGCCAGAAAGTAATTATTTTCAATCAGTTTTGCCTTTTGCATTTTAATTTATTAATGATACTAAACAAGCATGATTATTGTGGATTTTGCATGCATTTATGGAAAATTTAAAGATGCGCATATAATGACTATTAAAAGTATTTGCACATTTTCCAATGAAGAATTTCGTTTATCGGTTTCTACGAACCATTTTCATAACGTCAAATTATACCGAATGTTAGAAAATTGAAATTTACTTGAACCTAATTTGTACGTAAATAGTATAGTACATACAATAGTTTGCAGGTATTTCCTTTAGCCACTACGATTACATAAAATTGTATAATGAAATCATCTTTTGCAGTGATTTTCTTGTTAATCCAAAGAGACTGAACGAGACAAGTGTCTGTTTCTTTCTTCTGTTCTAGTGGTGAACGTGAAGGAGGAGCCGGGAACTGTGGCAGTATCTAGCACCAGCGTGGGTGGTGTGGGTGTTCCTTCAGGAATGATGGGATCTACAACTCCAACAGGAGTTTCTACGAGCGGATTCGCGCCCATGGAGTTTCAATCTCGGTCCAAGTGCTTCATGTGAATCGATCCACCGTTTGCACCATTGTCACAAGCCGAGAATCTTATCAGAGTCCTGAAGGATCATCCTGTGCGTCGTTTCAGCGACGTTAATTAGGCTGAGCTTCGTCCGGATGAGGTGGTAAGCAAGAAGAGTGGAATGTTGGAGTGATACCTTTTACTGGAAATTTCTGTGGCTCCCGTGGTGACGCCGAAGAGAAGCTGAAGCTGGTCTATAGTGATAATTCTGTCTCAGACAAGCGTGAAAGGTTTGTTCCACTTAAAGCGATAAACATTGCACCCCTGTCCTCGTGTGTTTTCGACTGCTGCACAGTATTCGATATTTAAGCGAGATGAGGGACCGGTCCGTGTCCCGTGAATTGGTTTCCACAATAGGAAAAACGAATTTGCGAGGAGCACAGATCTAGAATTAACGATTAACGCGTAGCTTAAGGCCCATTCGCGATACAGGAAGGCACTCGAACATGTTTTCTTTTATATATATGAATAACTAGGTCCATGTAGAAGCAAGAGATAAATGTGTATCTAAACATGTAAGTCGCATAACGCAATAGTAAAAAAGAAGAAAAAAAAAAAGCAGTTTCTCTGCAAGACTATTCGTCAGTGTACATATCTAAGCCTAAGTAGTTTGATTAATTAACCGTGACCTATTCCAAGAACCCTGGACACACGTGGCAGCTCCTGTAATTAGATGGAAAGTCGAAAATAAATCTCTATTATTTATCGTCTAATACTGTTACACGAGCATCATTTACCTTTCATTATGATATTCTATTCCAAATGAAATATAATTCTAGTTTTATGACTCTTACTCTTTAAAATATCCTATATCGTTCAAGATATTTTCCATAGTTAATTACAAAAAGATCCCCTACAATTTCTTTATTCTTTAACCAACTAATCACCGTGTTGTCCAATTCGTAATAATTCTGCAAATGGAAAAGCACAATAGATTCATCATTCGTGTCTATTTTGATTCTATTTCGATTCGATATTCAGAACAAAAGTATAGTCGCTTCCTGTGATTCAGTGCGAGCCCCTGGGCTCAGAATATCCCTAGCAAAATGAGAAAAAGAGCGGAAGAGGGAAAAATAGCCAATGGCCAGCAATGGTGATGTTTGCGTGGACGAGGATGTTTTACAAACACGGTGCGCGTAGCCGAGCTTTAATATTCTCCGTAAAAGAGAGGCTGGCCGTGCACAGCCAGTCAACACCGTACGTGCATCAGCGCAGGAATAGCACGTGCACTTTATTTTTCGTCTGGAAATCGATCGTACGGCCACGTCCCTTCTCCACGCCCGCCTCAAAATAAATCTTGCTTGCTCGATGGAAAAGAGCACGCTTGGCATGAATGGAATGGACAGAAGTCGTCCCACTTGCATCATTGTAGCTTCATGTTGCTTATTGGGGTCCTCGCAAATTCCATTCTTTTTTCACAATTTCATATTCTTGGCTTTCATCTAATTAGTTTGTAATTTTTTGCTGTTTAGGATAAAATGCTCCAAATCATAAATTGGTTAAGCACTGCAATAATATTTATGATATTAATGATATAATTTTGTCTATACCAAAGAAGATAATTATAATAATTAAATTGAAGTGTTAAATCTTCTATGAACTTCCTTTTAAAACATACAATTTTTACCTGACATTTTTCTTATTCCTATATTCTAGAAGATATACTTCACTAATGTAAACTATGGGGAGGGTCGAGCTAACATACTGACTCTCCTATTGGTTGGAAGGGACAGGTAAAACATCTGTCTCTTCTTTGCAAAAGAACCACCATGGAGACAGATAGGGATACCTAAATTCCCATTGGTTGGCTGGGGCAGGTGAGACTAAAAGGAAGGGAGGCTTTATCTACTATAGGAGGAAACCTATTCTTTCTACCTCTAAATAGCAGTCTGCAGTTATTACAAGAAAAATGGTGTCTCCAAGAAAATAAAATAAGCCATCCATCTGTCCATGATAGAAAAAAAAGTATACAATAGCTAAATCTTACAAGAAACTCGAAACATAAACGTCGGCTACTGTTCGGTTCACGCAAACAGTCTCTATAAGCAAACACTGACGTTAATCATCGGTGGTTCCCCTCTCCGCGGAACGAATCCAACGGGAGTCAGGTAAATCATTCGTGGTGTTTCTCTGTAGGCTCGGATTACAGAGATGTGGCGGCGGTACTTTACAAGAGGACGCAACCACCGTACAGTTATTATTTCCCATTGAATCAGTTCTAGTAAACTGACAATTAGAGAGACAATAATTTTCTTGATTTTACGACCGACATGGCTTGTAATTGTTGGCTGACGTTGAAATACACTCATAAACGACTCGGATCGAACATCGTTTCCAGACACACTGAACTACTGGCAGTTTTTATAACATATGAAATTTGTTAATTTTTCATTTTTCTCATTTAAAAGCTACGCGTATATAAAGTTAATGTATATTATATTTTTTACTTAGCCATACATATCTTAAAATTTGTGTGCATTGCTGGAAGCTTGATTAACAGAACGAATTAGTGATCTGTTTTGATTAAATTTAATTAATATTATTAAGAAACCTGTCGTTTCGAATCGGATAAATACAAGCAAATTGGTGCTGAATCTGAGAAAGATTGTAGCCATAATGATGACCGTCCAAAATTAATATGGCGTCCAAATAAATTGTGCAATATGCATGATTTTTTCGAATAATGATCCATGTGCCTTAATTTTTTAATTCTACTCATCGAAAGATATCATATGTTATAAGAACAAAGTTATAGGTTCGGTGTGCAGTAGAATAATTATTAGTCACGGCTTAGACTGGCTTAGGAAATTAGTTAAAGCCGAGTGGATTAAATTTTATGTGGAAAATTCATCCGGTTGCATTTTTTAAGGCGTTCGAATGGGGGGTAACGCGGCAGGCAGCCGAAGACAGCCGGGAATTCCTTCGTTTCCGTCGCGTCGAGATTCACACGCACGTGCATCGTCCGTGGCGTGTAAATAGAGGGCGGAGGTGACATATAGCGACAGCCAGAGCAAGCGTGTCGACCATTTAGGCGACTATTAGCAGCTTCACGGCCTCTTCCACGCACGTGCGACGAAGGGAACGCTTGTCGCCTCTTGCTGCCAGTTAAATTGTTCGATCCTACGTGTCATTGACTAGCACATCATTATTAGTTTCATCGTTTTATAGTAATAATAAATGTAATCTCCCAAATACAAATAGTAGACACGATGTTGTTTGAGTTCAAGAACAGTAAAACACTGGAGGAACAGCAAGTTAACAGATGAATTAATTTATTTAATTTTTTAATTTGTTAACTCACCTGAATTACAATGTTGGTTGAGATCAGGAATAATGGAACACTAGAGGAACAGGAAGTCAGTAGGTGAATAGATATGTATATTGATGGATCTATTTAATTTCAAATTCGTTTTTAATTGATTAACTCACCAGAATCAGGAATTTATATTTGTATGGGAAGGAGAATGAGCAGGAATCCCGGAAGACATTGGATTTTGATCGCACCCTTTTTCTTCTTGCAAGTTCAAGCCTGTATTCTATGAGGGAATAAGCAAAGAAGGTGAACGTCGAATTTTATTGGAATGATTTTTGTCCATCTATATTTGGCTCCGCCTTAAGAATTACCCGGCTCGTTTACGCGGTCGTTAGAGTGGATTTAACTGGACGAAACGAGGGAGAGTGTGTCAGATATCGTTCGACCGAGTTCTGGTAATCCTCGCGCGGAACGGACGGCAATAAATTCTCAGCGACACTGGTTGGAGAAGAGGGCCGGAGTTACGCGGTCCATTTACTCCTCGAGGCGTCACCTAAAATCAGTTAATTATATTCTAGATACACGACCACTTGGCCTAGTCCAACTGATATTATTTGCAACTTGAAGCAAATAAATATGAAGGCTACAGGTGAAAAACATGATAAGTCACGTTTTCGGATTTTTATAGAAGGGCAATTTTAAAATTCAATATGTTTTGAACTAATTTCACATTTATCAGTTATGCAGACTAATAATAATCAAGTTAAGATAATACAGAAAACCCTAAACTGATATATTATGGATTTATCATGTATTTCCAAAAGACATATTTTCGAATCTATCACATTACTCTTCTTTTTCAACTATTTCATGTTAAAATACTTTTTCACCGCCAAATGACATAATCAGACAATGAACAAAAACGTGTTCTCGTGTGGCCTTCACATACAATTATCTTTACATTATCGCTGATCTTATTTAACATAAAAGTTAACTTCCAATTAACAACTCCTTATAATTTCCCTTTATAATTTCCAATGAAAATATATTGCAATAATAATAATAGTTGCGGTGTTAATCTATGAACTTATGTAATTTTTTAGAGAAGTTATTTATACACGTTTCTAATATCCAATGACCGATTAGTCAAAAGGTAGAGGTCGGAACGCAAAAATCGCAAAATATTCCAGCGGCGAGCATCCAGGGAGGAAGGAGCGCCTGGCTCTTACAAAGAGCATAACGACGCGGACAATTTGTAGCAGAGTGTCAACGAAGCCGTTTCTATTTTCGAGACGACGCGCGCGGCTACCTTCCCGCCCCGTTCCCTCGTCTTTCTCTGTCTCCACCTACTACTGCATCGTTTTTCAGCTTGTTGTACCGGGTTCCCCGGGTGTCGCGTAAATTTACACGCGATTAATCCGTCCTCGTGGCCATCTCTTGTTATCCAGACACGCGGTTCCTCAATCTACTTTCGACTATAAAAATAACAAAAATGCAACAAGACACGCAGATAAATATAAACTTTCTAATGAAAAGAGGTTACAGTAGTTCCAATGTTTTAGTCTCCTTCGACCTACTTCCGTTTTCAAGATTGCTTCAACTTCATTTTAACGACTCTTTCAAATCTTAAACACTGCATAGACTTTGCTGTTCCGTCTACTTCTCTTCTCTTTTATATCTTCTTTAGGATCTGCAAATAAATGAGTAAGGTTCAAGCGCCATACAATGAAAGTAGAGATGGAATACGATAGTTCGGGCCTTCTTCGAGCACACGTTGTGCTGGAGAACGTCGGGGCACGTACCAGTCACGCAAAATGTATCTCTTTCTCTTTCTACAGTGGCTGACGACACGTACGCGTGCATGAAAATCGACGACTATTCGAGTTTCAAAGAGAGTTAACGTGTTCCTCGCTTATAAAGTGTTTGGATTATTTTTAGGATCCTTTAGTGGAGAGCTTGCTCAGCATGGAAAAAGTTATGGATGATGGTGACGTCATTGAAAGGAGATACGGAGATTGACAGGTCATTATTCTCTCATTGGGATGTTATTTGTACTGCGAATAAATTGAAAATTTATCGTATGTTAGTTTTTAGGATTAGAAATACTTTCGTTGTAGTCTTTTACTCTTCACGTTGTTAAGGAGACTTAAGGATGTCTATCTGCAAAATGAAATAAAGATTTCATTTTATTGAATTACTCTGTTATACGAACAACGTGTATTTGTATATTTCCTAAGTTCCCAAGCATCGATAAAAATGGTTCCTCTCGGGAATGGGCAACGATGGCTGTGGAAAGAAATTGATGGAAACTTGTGTGAATGTTTTGTTATATTACAATATATATAATTCTCAGTACATGGATAAAGTCTGCGTGCACATGCTGAATATTGTGCATGATAGAAACACTCGCGCACAAAAACATTCTTCGACGGTTTCTTCTCTCTTTAATACTTGATTTTCTCTAAACAATTCTGGTCGGCTCGCAAGGAATGATTAACAGGAGAAAGGTATTCCAATCGACGGGCTAGTCTTCCTCGAGGAGATCGTCGTCGAGATTCACACCCTGAAACAAAAGATATATTTTTCAGCGTTACCATTTATCATCTACTTTTATTCACAGAACGTTTGGATAGCAGAAAAAAGGAATCTAAGAAAGCTTCAATGTATAAGGAAATCTACTATTTTAGGAACTTTGTATTTCCTTTACTTCTCTTAAAAAATTTAATCTTTATTAGATTAACAGATACTTTAATAAATATTGTATAATATGAAAATATGATAATTAAGCGAGAGAAATATTTGCTGTCTAAATAAAGAAAGCGTGATAAAACAATATAAACGAGGGAAAGGGTACACAAAGAGGGATTCTGTACACGAATGTTATGGCAATAAGGCTGTAAAGAGAATGAACCGTGACTGGCGCAAAATCAACAAACTTTATGGCTTCGTAGTTCCCTCTTCACTCGTTGATGACTCAAGAATCCTAATAATCGGTGTTTAGAAAGAAATTAGACGAGGAAAGAAAATATGGCTGAAAATACTGCTATCGATTTTTATCTTAAAACAAAAGGCTCGAAATTCTCCACTTTCGCGTTACCTGCCTACGGTTTCTTTCTTTCTTTTATTTCCGCGTGTGTGTTTCGCCTTTCTTTGCTTTATTTAACGTGGTGTTCGTTCTGCTTGATAGGTGGAACGTGTTCACATACATCGGTCAAGATCGATATATTGCCACGCATACACTCGTTCTAGATGCGAGTATGCGTACCACGCTTGGTTTCAGACTGTTTTAGTAATGTAATACCCTTCTAGAATTACGCGTCTGTATTTAAGGGTATTAAAGCATCGTCTAGTTACCCTCTTTTGTTCCCCACCCATGTTGTTCTTCCGTTTGACCTCGATTCACCCCTACCAGGCCCCCTCATGATTTTGATATCCCAATTAAAATTACTCTATTTCACAACATAATTAAGTCTGTACAAAATAAATAAAAAAATAAATGTACTTTTATGCGCGTACACTTACTTTGTGTATGTAGAAGCACTTATATACGGACAGCATGCACAAGGTAAAAAATGTTGCATGAAAAAAGAAAAACTAATAGAAGAAACACATATTGGTAGTAACACAATGGACTTACAGTAGTATCTATAGTATCATCAATTTCAAGGTCGAGATCCAGATCGTCCTCGTCCATGGTTAATGGTCTAGAGCTGCTAGTAGTCTTCGTAATCTTCTCAGGAAGATTCGATATTCCTGTAGACGATGGGATTACCTTACCAATATCGAGATCCTGTAGCCTATTCGCTAGAATTTCGGTGGTTGGTTCTTCTGATTCGTCAATTGTACTTGTAGCCGGTTCGTAGGTAAATAGATTCGCCTGCTTAGCCGCTAGCATCTCTTCGAATGGATTTCGTTCGACATTCGGCTATAATAGACATATGAAATCGCATTAAAATTCATTCTATGTTTTATAATATCACAAATTACTGAAATATTCAGAACTTGTAAGAAGAAGGTAAACTCATTCTTACTTTCACAATCGGGAATGCACATGCCGGTATCTTATTCTTACTCTCCTCTCTAAGGAACTGTTCGACCTTTAACGCTTCTCTGTATCCAGGGAACAGGTTTTCGTACTGTTCAGGATCAGCCAAGCTCTGTCCAGCTTTCTTGCTTACAGATGAGAGTTTCTCCTTCCATAATTTTACAATCGATGAAACTTTACTAGGAGCGTACGTTCGTGCAAAGAACGCAGCCTCTGGAGTTCTGTCCGTTTTTATAAGGATTTCCTGGCACTTGTCGATGTCTCCAAGGATAAAATATGACAAGAAAGAAATGTTATTCTTGCCCATATCATCAGCATCCGAGCCTAGTTTTTGAATCATATTCGCATTTCCTGTACTTGTGGCAAGCAATAGAAGCCCACCGAAATCTTGCGCCTGATGCAAACATTCTTGTGCTAAGCACAATTTTCCACTCTGAGTGGCGAGAGACGCCAATTGCCGCCATTTTTGC
The DNA here is from genome assembly GCF_024516045.1 of Bombus affinis. Lineage (NCBI taxonomy): Eukaryota > Metazoa > Arthropoda > Insecta > Hymenoptera > Apidae > Bombus > Bombus affinis. The sequence goes on from NC_066359.1 coordinate 4,182,536, forward strand.
TGGCTATTCGCTTCCCTTGCAAGCGAGTGCGCCGTTACGAGGTCTCCCAATGTCAGAGCCAATTCAAACCTGTGTTCTGGATCCGTGGACACAGCCAATGCTTGTTCTTTGAAACCCTACAGTATTTTAAATGTTAATTCTTCAAATAAACAGAGTGTTAAGCAAGAGATTGTCTTAATAATACGAACTTGTTTTTCCAAGAAATGAGCCACTCGCGTACGATGTTCCTTGGGAACTGTGGGAAGAACTCTGTCTGCTGTCTCGAAATCTTTTCGCATAACAGCAGTCTGGTATTCTAATACAGATAATAATAACGAATATGAGACAACTGACAGTTCCTTGTCGCACAGATACAATCTGTTGTCCCTCGGAACATATCCAAGAAGATACATTGGTCTATCTAAGTGTGATACAGTCACAACTTCTCCACCGACGAAATAGTTTATCCGATTTACACTATTTGTGTAAATGAAACAGTCACCGACCCATAGACCAGTTTTCACAATTTCACTCATTTCTGCTACCATCTATAAATGATATTAAAAGGTTTTAGAATATTACTTTCTTCATTGCAGGTATTAATGGCAGGTAAAATGACAAACCTCAAAAGCATCTTCAATGTCTTCTAAATTTTCTGAAACATTTGCAACTGCATCAGCATGGTATTTTAAAATAAATAATTGATCAGATGTAGCTAATGCTACCAGAGAGGCATTTTCAGCCCAATAGACATGTGTAGGTTGAATGTCTATACGACGAATTAACTTAAGCGTGTCCCAGTCGAAAAATGATAGACCAGATCCAGAAGAAACGCCCAACAAAAATCCACCAAAAATACCTGTATAATATAAATATAATAAATTAATAAAATTATATTAGTAAATGAAATATGGCAATTTGAAGAATAATTATTATATTTACCATCAGCACCAAAATCAGGCTTAAAGCTCTTCTTTTCTTTGAAGTTCTTGAAGACTTTTACAGTGGTATTACTTTCTCTGACAGCATACTGACTTGAATCAGCTGCCCAGATGAATTCCGATGCTTGACCAAAGGCTTTATTTCTTAATGCCATAGATGTGTAAATAATGTACTCTCCATCTCCACAAACTACCAGGAATCTTCCATTTGGATTATGCTGGATAGTTTGTGGATAAATTTCACAGGCACCCATGTCTTTGACAGCCAGTGGGAGTCTCTCTCCATCTTGTGTTTCCTCTCCCAAAGCTTTCAAGTTCACTTGCTGTATTTCACTGTGTTTTGCCCAGACGATCTTGCCACCTAATGAATCCATTGAAACTGCAGGCTCTTCTCTACCAACTTTTACCAAAACACTACTCTCATCGTAACCAATAGCAACATTGTTTGAGCCCTTTAAAGAAGCTATTGCCCATACTCTCTCAAAACCATAATTAAGAGAAGATTCCAGTCTGTATGTTCCAGCATGCCATATTCGAACAGTTCCATCTTCAGAACCCGTAAGAATGATGGGCAATTCTGGATGAAAACAAACAGCACAAATATTCTGTGTGTGTCCTTCTAGTGTCTGTACACAAGTTTTATTTTGATAGTCCCAAATTTTGACATAGTTATCGTCTGCTCCTGATATTATGTATGGTTTGTCACCACCATGATAGTAATCAACACAATTTACACCTTTCTCATGACCATCTAGTGTGAAATTGGCTGTGGAAGATCCAAGCTGCCATACTTTCACTGTTCTGTCTAATGAAGCACTTGCAAATGTATTGTTATCTTTTGGATTGAATACTACTTGCATTACATAATGTGTGTGTCCTTCAAACACCTGTTGTGCTATCCAACCTTTTTCCCAATTCCACAATTTGATTAGCATATCATCTAACAAGAAGAAAAAAGAATTAATCAGAAACAAAATTATCATTAAAATTTAATAAGCAAGTTAATACACATACCACTACTTGTTAATATAAATGGTTGTGTTGGATGTACTGCAATGCATCTAACATAGTCACTATGTGCCTCGAAAGTATGCACACGTTCCAAAGTATTATAATTAAATACTCTAACTTGCATATCATCTGAACCAGTAACAACCCAATTCTTGCGTGGCACAAATTTGGCCGTACGAACTGGTAAGTCACATACTTCAAATGTTTTAGCCAGCGTCTGAGTTTCATGATTCCAAATATTAACATTTCCCTGATACAAGGAACAGAGCATCCATGGTTCTGTAGGATGAAGGTCCACGCTCTTTACCCTGTCTGACCGAGCGGTCAGTTTTCGCTTGATATCTAACCTCAGTGGCTAAGGGAAAATAAAGTATATATTTATAATTTAAAAGGGAATATGTATCATATCATATGAATGCAATAAAAGATAATAGAAAATCTTGGGTAAAGCAATTAGTGAGCAATTTTAGGAATGTGTATTTTATGATTTACATTAATATCACCAACATTGGTTTTATTAATATTACTTTTGTTGACTACAATTCATCAATGCTATTTTCGACCAATAGCAAGATTAATTAGCAATAACTAATAATGACAATAACCAACATACACATTTGTAAATGCATATAGCTAATATTATTATTACTTAGTACTGCTGTTGATCAAAGTTGGGATAGAAATTCTGGATTAACAGAGTTTGAAAACAAAGTCGATGAAACTCATGTTGATGATATGAATGTAACCTGTACAGGATATAAGGACATTTACATTAAGATATTATATAAACAACGTACATATTACATTAAGAGCAATTATATATCATATTTCTTAATGTAGATTTTTCATTACTTATAGTAAATGTTCACGTGGGCGGCCAGCTGTCAAAAATGAAAGAAGCAAATAAAGAAAAAAAAGAGTGAGACAATTTATCATTAAACATATTTAAATCGAGTGTATCTGTATTGGAAGCATCTTATAATAATCATTTATTAGAGAAAATAGTTATTAATGATCCAATTGTTCGTCACTGCCACTATAGTTAAGCGCGTCCTGTACACAGGAGCGAATGAAAAATTAATTAAATTACGTTATCTTCGTTTCTAAAATACGTACCATTTTGCACTGTACAACTTATATTTACAGTATTGAATAAATTCGAGTCTAATAATGCAGATACGAAATTTAAATCTTCTCCCATGAAGTAACTACGTGGCCCAACTTTTCCTCCACCACACAACCTACACCTCCTAAAAATGGCGTTGATCTAAAGGTTTCTGCACACAGTTGCAGTAATTAATCAGATATATTTAGCGTCGAATGGATTGTTCAAATTAATTGCACTATCGAATCTTATAACAACCTCCGTAATAACTTTCGCACACGTGTTAAATTTATCAAAAGACTTGAATATTTGATTATGAGTTTAGTGAGACATTATATGATGTTTCAAACCCTTAACTTACATCTTCATGATGTATCGTTGTTGAACTGTCGATAAAACAGAAATCGTTTACCATATAATTTTTTATTAATAAAATTGCACAGTCGGTAACCTGTTAGATCTTCCAACGATATAGTAGGAATGGCAATTACCTACCAAATGGTGGTTTATTTGAATCTATTATACAACTTGTAATTTTAAATATGTATTTTATAAATATGTACCTATGCATAAAAGGAAACATTGTAATAGTTTTCTATGCATCTTTTCGTCTATCAAAACCACGCTGTCACAAATTGTTTTCTCGATTAATAACGCATCATGAAGCGTACCTAGCGAATCGTGTAAACCACGTTGATAAGATAATTGCAGTTGCATTCCATTCTGATTAAACGAGAAAATATTGACAATAAAAGCACGTGCTGAATAAAAAAACCTTATAGAAAGGAATGAGAAATAATCTGCATTAATACGTCATCCTTAAGATATAGCGATTATATCTCGTATAAAATACGGTTCACAAAATAATTTTAAAATATGTACTTATACCTACACCTACCATGAAGTACTTCTTATTCTTTTTCGGTAAAACAGGAATATTTACCTCATTATTTACAGTTTATTACATTTCACGTGATGTTGATTTTCAGGTTTCACACTGATCTGTAGAAGAGGGTGGACTTTTATATTGGCGAACAAGCGAATTTTTTACCAAAATTGCGAAATTTTTAATAACGTAGATTTGTATGATGGTCCTGTTTGTGGTAGTGATGGCATTACTTATGCCAACGATTTATACCTGGACTGCGTTAACTATCAGACATTTCAGAACGGTGAGTAACAATGAAATTTCCCTCTTTGCAATTCTAAGCTTCCATGCTTCGTACAATTACGCGAATTTAGGTCACGGCATACTTAAACATTCACGAAGCACGTACGCGGGGCGTACATGAATTTTTAATTCTATGGAATACCATGTTTCTCACTATACTTGGCCGGAAGCCGCCTAATTCAACGAACAATACCGTATATCCTGGCTGCATGGTGAAATTATTCAAACTTCGTTAGCCTTCTTTTTCTTCCAATTTTCTTGACGTATACTGTATGTACTACATACAGTATATATGTCCTGGCAACATTATTCCTTAACTATAGTAATATAGGAACATGTTAATTTTTTAGCGCACCTCTCAGATATCCTAATAAAGAATAAAAGTTTGAACTTATAAATAAATTGTATTTATATTACTGTTTTGAATTGAAGACCACATCTGGAGAACATGATATATAAGTTACATTTTCTGTATTTTATAAATTCAATATGTTTTATATCATTCTCTTAAATAGTATGAGAAAATAGTTAAATATCAGTATAGTATTCTCTTTAATAGTAATAGTATAGTATTATAATAGTATTCTAATTAATAATATAAATATTGATAATAGATTCTATTATGTGGATTAATTAAATTAAGCTCACATACTAACTAAGCTAATATTACTCATTTCTGTGGATTTATCAAAAGACTTATATCTTCAAATCTACCAGATTATTTCTCTCTTGAATTATTTCATGTTAAAGTACTTTTTACCAATCACCAAGTGACATAAGAGTTAGAAAATTATCATATTTTCCTGTGAGATCTTCGATCATAAACTACAATTATAATAAGAATGCGGATATTTATACAAATTTATACTTTCGTAAATATAATAAAAGAATGAGTCTTAGACAGAAAATGATTTGTCTTATTGAATATTATAATCCGTACTACACTTTGGATATTTCATATATCTTTGTATGCAACGAGTACTCTATATACATTAGTGCATCTTTAAATTTCACGTAAATGCGTAAAAATCCGCAATCTAATTATAAGATTCAATTTAACTGCTGATTACCGAGAGATATACCTCGGATCATGTGGTATTTAAGAATAAATTTAATGAAATTAATAAAACTTCATAACTTACTCATAAGGATAATATTTACCTTCATATATTCGTACTTTAACGAACGAAAATACCTTTTCAGTGATATCTATGCATTCTGGATATTGTTTACCGGTGGATGATTACTGCAAGATAAATCTGTTTTATCGGCCGATCTGTGGATCGGATGGGCGCACGTACACGAACCTGGAATCACTTTCATGCGTTAATTACAATCGTTCGCAGAGTAAGCAAGACAAATTCTGAGTATATTTACCGTGCCGTTAATACGGATTAAAGTTAGCAAAAGTTGGCTGGCTGGAGAAATTTAGTTGACCAGTCGGACTGAGAGAGGTTCGCGAGACCAGAATTCCAGCTAGCAAACTCTGGCTCGTTGTTACCCGCTAATGTCCGCGGGTATTGTTACATTTTGTCGTCTGGTCGCCGACTCTCCTAACAATGCAAACTAAAAATCCCTTATCTTCGAGTTAGTAGAATTCCGCGAACATGAGCAACGTTTCCAGAGACTACTGTCCCTCTGAGTTTCGTTGACCAGCTCCACCGTGGACCTAATGCAATATTAGAATTTAGCTTGAGCTTGTCCTGGTTAGGTTTCAACTAGGTTTGCGGTAGAACTGAAATTGTAAAACGTTAACTTGTTGTCGATGTTAGGACGATTTACAATAAAAATATCTAATAAAACCTCGTTATTGGTCATTATGAAAGAATAGTTTTCTGATATTCTTACATGAATCTGATAAAAACGTCAACGCGAATTTATTTATTACAGGAAGAACGCATAAATGATAGCGGATTCTGAGACAAATTTATCGCATTTTCTTTAACTATTCAATATACAGTTAGTCAGCGTTTGAGCCAGTCGATGAATTTAAATTTGGAAAATGTGCAACGAGTTCAAATGCGGTAAAATGAAAAGTTGCTGCAGATATAATTCAGCAAAACATCCATTCGATTGCATAATTCATTAATGTGCCAATTATTTTAAGACTGTAACAGCTTCGTTCAGCTCTGATCCGAAGCGGTAAAACGTTAAAATTAATGTAATATTATTTTAGATGTAACAGTAGCTTTAAGCGGTCCTTGCAAAGTTATGGGTCGCTGTTATAGCTACAAGACCTTATCGTACGGTTCCAACGGTGTCTGCGCGAATAATGGTTTGACCTATGGAAACGTAGCTCAGGTGAACTGTCTCCGACAGATTAACGTTGGTAAATAGTAACAGAAATAATTATACGAAACCGAACAACTACATATATTACGTATTTCATAAAGAAGATTTCATCGTATCCGATATTACTAGGATCTTGATCGTTTCAGATCTGAAGATTCTTCATAACGGTAGTTGCACGGTTAGGGAGGTTTATGATATTTATGACAGCGTCGAAAAGATCTGTGACATTGCCAATAGTAGGTTCGAATGGAATCCAGTGTGTGCTTCAGATGGCGTTACCTATCATAATCCTTTTAAGTTTTTATGTTACAAAGCTCGTGGTAAGTTGTGTTACCAAGCTTTCGTGGCTGGTATTCTTTATTCTTATATTGTATATATTTCTATTAGATCGAGTAATAAGTTCGTTTAGTATCTTTAAAAAGAACATATCAGTTATCCTATTTAATTAAGGAGTAACTTATTTATGTCATTTCTCTATAAACATATACTTTTTATAAAAAATTCATTTCAGGTACATTTCAGGTACCTTTATATTTTTCAAACAATTTTAAATGAACTTATTACTTAACTCAACGTATACGTATTATATGCATTTTGTTCATTTTCATACATCCTTAAATTTCTCGTATGAGATGCATAAAGATCCACGCTCTAGTACATATTGTATTCTCTTTTTGTAACGTTTTGTGAAATTAAAGTTGAGAAGATAAATGATCTCAGACTTCACAGGCCTTTCCTAATTTATTTTTCAGATTTGAAGACGTTGGTATCGGATAACGAGTGCGAGAAGAACACGCAGTTCTCGTGTGCTCATCTCAAATCCTCTACTAAGACCTTCAGTGCAAAGGACGAGGTTTGCGGAAACGATGGCGTTACCTATCAAAGTATCCATCACTTACAATGCCACAACAATCAAAATAAATGTCAGTGCTGTCTTGGGAAGACCTTATTTAGCTAGACTACTTGAATCTATTATCAAATATTCAATGTTCCTCCTTAATTGTCTATGGCAGCGATTTTCAATCTTTTACATCTCGTTACACGCTTCAAGGCAAGATATTGACAGTCGGGCATCTGTTGTTTGTACTTGATAGTCTAAAGTCTAAAGGAAAACAGGTCACTGCACCTGTCTAAATCAGGTGTTGCTTGTTTTAGAACTTTTTGTGGCACACCGGTTGAAAATCACTGCTTTGTCATATCCAATTAAAAGTAGTACATGCTTGTTCGTACGTTTCATTATTTAACAGAAATTTCTAATAAAAGCGCTATGAACTTTTCAAATAACTTGATACAATGAACGATTAATTGTTTAAAACTTTTGTTACTTCTGCGAGATATGTACTTGTGCCAAACATTTTGTAGCTTCTATACATACATTTTCAAGTTTGTTTCAAACTTTACCAGCGTAATCACGATAGTCGTGTCTCACTACACTGGCGATGAATTTTCAAAACGTTTTACATAACACGTGTGATATACGCGCAAAAGACTTCCAAGTAGACAAGCACCGTTACTTCATTTTTCTTTCGCAGATTTGTCCCTGAAGCATTCTGGAGCCTGTGTCGACCCTGACGACAACCCCTGCAGATCCATACCCGAGGAAAGTCTCCGATTTCCGGTGTGTGGAAGCGATAACTTGTCGTACGTGAGCCCAGAGGCTTTGTGGTGCGCGAAATTGAGGTTTCCAGATAAAAGTGAGCTAATTTTGCTTGGCCTTTACAAACTTCAACCCCTAAAGGCTATCATGAGCAAAATTTCATACAAATTTTCGTCTAATATTACCATCCCATAACGAGACCATCACGAGCAATAATTTTTCTATTATTTGCCTAACATCCAATCATACTAAAACGCTAATTAATTACTTACATCTTCTCGATTTTATTGATTCTAAAAACGAAAGGAAAAAGCAGACGGTTTTCTTTGATGATAGCTTTCAGGGGTTAAACCAGAATATTCAATGGTCTGCGTTTTAAACTGAAATCAGCCATCGAGGAAACCTTGTAATTATTTATGATACGAAATATTCTTTTCAGCAGATTTGACGCTTGTCTACGACGGACCTTGCTAGCGTTTTCGTGCGATTAATCCACGTTTCGTTCATCTTGCGTCATCGAGGATGAATCACTCGCCTCTGGTGGGTCTTCCTCGAGAAAATAGCTGGAACCTTCTCCCATATACTGGTCCATCCAATACTCTTCATCTTCTCGGTCACCTGTACAGAAAATAAATTGGTATAAAGCGCCGGTACGAATTGAAACGGAAGATATCGCTATAATAGTACCTCCGGGGACAAAAATGGCCAGCTGTATGGATCAGGCAGAATTTCCTTCGAGAATTCGTTGTCGAAAGTTATCGACGAGCAGGCAGATAGCTGTAGGAGCAGCACAACAACCATCGTATCCTAATATTTTATTCACGGCTGATGTCATTCGGCTCGCGTGCACATTTTTATCTTTCTTTCACTCGCCTTTTACGCAGAACAGCGGGACGTTTTAACTGCCTTAAACGCACGTCTTACTTCATTTTTGCCGCCGTGGATGTCCGTGAGGCAGCCGCTGGAAGGATTCTCGATGTAATCTTCTGGCTCCTCGTTTAACTGACACATGTCCATACTGCTGAATCCTCGTTGTTTCATTATTCATCGTATACGCTTGATGTTTCCTGTGAACAAAATTTATCAGATGATTTACTACACGTGTGCGGTGATTTATATTTTAAGTGGAATTAAATATAGCGTGTTTTTCATTTACAAGAAAATCTCTACAATTACGGTGATACAAGGCGAGATTATTATTTATTATATATATTGTTATTATTTATTACATGTATATAATATGTAATATGGTGTTATACCATGTATTGTATAATATAGGGAGCTGAGAAAAATATTAAGCAACAACGTTACTGACAATTGGTTTAGGAGTTTGGCCCATTTTAAGAACATTTAACCAGCTTCAGATGGGAATATTTTTCCATTTTATCTATTAAGATATTTTGAAATGAATGCAAACAGCTTTGTTCGTCAAAAGATATGTAATCATCGCAGGAGATAAGCCGTCATCTATGTAATTTATTCGTCATTTTTCCAAGACGTTAGAAAGATATGAAAAAATGCCAATCTTCGATATTAGACATTTTTCGATATTCTATGAATTTTATAGCGTCCTCTTTCGATTCGTATTAAACAATCAGTGCAATTCTGCTAGTAATTGAACGATGTTCTTTGTTAGATTTTCTTAAATGTTGATGAGCTGGATCAACATGGATCATAGTTGGCAGATAATTTCTGTAAATTTTATAAAATTGTAGAACTTGCATGGACGAAGAAATGTCGATTAGAAATGCTATTAAGTTTTTAAGTTTAAATTATCAAGTACGAAGAATCCTTGGAATTCCATTCCATAGTTACAATGTTAAGAGATAAATTTCGCAGTCGATTGAACAAGAAATTGCAAATGAAACGTTACACGTTAACGCGTTGCTACATCCGAACTAGATCAATTAAAATGCCAGAGAATTAGCGTGATCATCGAGCTTTACTAGGCCATTGCAAGTCGTCATCATTTCGTGTATCTGTTCTTAACCCGTTTTCCAATTAAATTTTATCAATCTCCGAGTCCTGTATTTTCAAACTGATAACACGGCCACGAATTTTTATCCAAATCCACAATTCTCTAAATATAGTTTAATAAAATTAAACGAATAGAAATTAAATAGATAGGAAATTGTCTTGCTTATTAATGTTAAATACTATAAAAATTATTATATTATATATGTAGCGTAATAATAATTATATTACAGAGACTGTACCGCTATTTTATACATTTTCATAAATTATTCGTATACGTAATTAATAATAATTGTATCTTATAAATGTAACAATTGTATTAATTTCATAATTACTTGTATCGTGCTTGAATTGTGCGTTATTTGCATTATTTGTGTGTGCACATTTTCGCATTTCCAAAATTCGCATTAATGCATAAACTGCGCAGTCCAATGGCAAGTATAATCATCGTACGATCTGTCTGCATTTTTTGCGTGACTGGTATTATTTATATAACCTTGGCTTCACAGCCCGGAAATTAATTTGGTTTGATAATATTTTCTGACAGCCGCACGTACCTGTAACTTCGTCGTACTTGGCTTTGCACACACGAAGTTCATAAGATTCAGTAGATTTCTTGTACGCGTTGTGTATTTCGCTGGAATGTATTTATGAATGAAAAAATGTTTTTATAAATAATATATGGCAATACAATAACGTGTTAAAAATATACAGATAATATGTGGTGATACAATAACGCGTTAAAAATATATAGATGATATATGGCAATACCATAACGTGTTAAAAAATATATGGATAATATAAAGTAATACAATAAGGTATGAAATTATATATGGATAAGGGAGGTAGATAATATATAGTAATATATAGTAATATATATAGTATATATAAATAATATATAGTAATATAATAATGTGTTAAAAAATATATGGATGACATATAGTAATATAATAACGTACTAAAAAATATATGGATAATATATACTAATAAAATAAGGTATCAAATTATATAGAGATAAGGGAGATAGATAATATAAATAGTATATAGTAATACAATAACATATTAAAAATATATGGATAATATATGGTAATAGAATAACGTATTAAAAAATATATGGGTGATATATAGTACTACAATAACGTATCAAATTATATATGGATAAAGAAGATGAATAATATAATTAATATATAGTAATCTAATAACGTGTTAAAAAATATATGGATGATATATAGTAACACAATAACGTACTAAAAAATATATGGATAATATATACTAATAAAATAAGGTATCAAATTATATAGAGATAAGGGAGATAGATAATATAAATAGTGTATAGTAATACAATAACATATTAAAAATATATGGGTAATATATAGTAATACAATAACGTATCAAATTATATATGGATAAAGAAGATGAATAATATAATTAATATATAGTAATCTAATAACGTGTTAAAAAATATATGGATGATATATAGTAACACAATAACGTACTAAAAAATATATGGATAATATATAGTAATATAATAATGTGTTAAAAAATAAATGGATGATATATAGTAATACAATAACGTACTAAAAAATATATGGATAATATATACTAATAAAACAAGGTATCAAATTATATAGGAATAAGAGAGATAGATAATATAAATTATATATAGTAATATAATAACGTGTTAAAAAATATGTGGTCAATATATAATAATACAATAACGTATTGAATTATATATGGATAAGGAAGATGGATAATATAAATAATATATGGTAATTTAATAATGTGTTAAAAAATATATGGATAATATATACAAATACAATAACGTATCAAATTATGTATGGATAAGGATAATGGATAATATAAGCAATATATAGTAATGTAATAACGTATTGAATTATATATGGATAAGGAAGATGGATAATATAAATAATATATGGTAATTTAATAATGTGTTAAAAAATATATGGATAATATATACTAATACAATAACGTATCAAATTATGTATGGATAAGGATAATGGATAATATAAGCAATATATAGTAATATAATAACGTATTGAATTATATATGGATAAGGAAGATGGATAATATAAATAATATATGGTAATTTAATAATGTGTTAAAAAATATATGGATAATATATACTAATACAATAACGTATCAAATTATGTATGGATAAGGATGATGGATAATATAAGCAATATATACTAATACAATAACGTATCAAATAATATATGGATAAGGATGATGGATAACATAAACAATATATAGTAATACAATAACGTATTAAAAATATATGAATAATATATAGTAATAAATAACGTGTTAAAAAATATGTGGATAAGGGAGATAGAGCTATATGAACTATGAACGTGTATGTACTATTATAACTTAAACCTCTCTTAACGCTTATATACATGGATATCCGTGTAAAAAAGCTACACTTTGATTTCACAGGTTTACATTTGGCCAGGGTTATTCCTTGTACCTTTACGCTGTTTTTTCTTTTTCGTACGAATATTCCTATCGAATTTTCCATCGTTGAATCACGTTTCTGCAAACAGAACCACGTGTTCTATCAGGTTGGAATTATCGTGGCAGAGATTCTTCCCGAGAAAAATGAGTTTGCGAATTGTCTGCACGCGATCAGGGGAAGAGGTGACCTGCTTTCCGAACTTTAACCATTTTGGTATGTCTCTCAAGTGCTGTTAATTGTGCCTTTGCGGTCGACTATTGCTATTTTTGCTTCCAGGGGATCAAACAGTGGATATGAAAATAGAAAAGAAAAAAGAGAAAAAAACGTAGAACGGGAAAATGGAAAACAGATTCTGGAATGAGGCTTCCTCTGATATTTGTTCTTTTATTCCTCGCGTTTTACACGTTAATAGGCGAGCGATTAAGTTTACGATCGGATAGGATGGAATTGCTCGGACGATTAAGCTGTTTACAATGTTCCTTTGTCGGCGAATAAGTAGCCTGTCGTGTAATTTGTAATTATATTTGAACGATGGCTTCAGAAAGCCTTCTAATATTCGATCATTTTCCTATCGATTTGATAAGAAAAACGCACCTAAATAGAAAAACACATCTCATAAAACTTGATAAACTCTATAATAAATCTCGTCACAGAGTTGTCTTTTCTACGTTTTGCATACAGTGGAACTTTGCACACAGCTACTAGTAGATTTCTTTCGCAAATCTTGGACCCGTGTGAACGCTTAGCCAACGACGAAAACTAATTTCCAGTTGTCGAATCGACTTTGTACTAAACATAGTAATTAATCGTGATTGCACACTAATCTTTCGTAAGCGCGGAGATTTCTGCTTAGAAAGGACTGAGAGCCAGGAAACGAACGATTATAGAACCGATTACGCGAAGTAACTCAGAGCCACGTCGACTTCCTGGATGCCAGGCGATCGAGAAGACAAAACCTGATTGGGAAACGGGTATCGGAAGTCTCGGATAGCCGGAAGTCAAGAGCCAAGAGCTAAAGACCAGAGCAAAAAGGGAAAGGAATTTGTCCCATGAAACCGACACCGATCTTACATCTTTCTATCCTCGTGGAATAGTTCGCTCTGACGATTTACCGAAGGAAACATCCTCCGATAGATCACCTAGATCACGATTGATCGATAGGTGATCGAGAAGAAAAAAATGTTCACCCAGATGGTAGTTGAGCTTGTCCTGGTTAGGTTTCGACTAGGTTTCCGGTAGCTTGTTGTCGGTGTTAAGACGATTTATGATAAAATAAGACCCCGTTATCGGTTACTATGAAAGAATAGTTTTCTGATATTCCTACATGAATCTGGCAAAAAAGTCAACGCGAGTTTATTCATTACAGGAAGATCGCACAAACGATAGCTGATTCTCAGACAAATTTACCGCACTTTCTTTAACTATTCAATTTACAGTTAATCGGCGTTTGAGTCGGTCGATGAGTTTAAATTTGGAAAACGTGCAGCGAGTTCAAATGCGGTAAAATGAAAAGTAGCTGCGGATATAATTCAGCAAAACATCCATTCGATTGCGCAATTCATTAATGTGCCAATTATCTTAAGACTGTAACAGCTTCGTTCAGTTCTGATCCGAAGCGGTAAAACGTTAAAATTAATGTAATATTATTTTAGATGTAACGGTAGCTTCAAAGGGTCCTTGCAAAGTTATGGGTCGCTGTTATAGCTACGAGACCTCATCGTACGGTTCCAACCCTGTCTGCGCGAGTAACGGTTTCACCTATGAAAACGCGGCTCAGCTGAACTGTCTGTGACAGCTTGACGCTGGTAAATAGGAACAGAAATAATTATACGAAACCTAACAGCTACATATGTTACGTATTTCATAAAGAAACGACAATGCTTTCATCGTATCCGATATTACTAGGACCTTCGGATCTGAGGATTCTTCATAACGGTGGTTAGGGAGGTTCGTGATATTTATGACAGTGTCGAAAAGACCTGTGACACTGCCAAAAGTAGGTTCGAATGTAATCAAGTGTACGCCTCGGATGGCGTTGCCTATCCTAATACTTTTGAGTCTTCGGATCACCTGGATCACAGCTGATCGACGAGTGATGGAGAAAAAAGAATGTTCCCACCGAGATGAGGAGCAACGCGTGATCGATGAAACCAATGGGGCAAAAGTCTGTGAGGAAGCCTGGCAAGTATAACGGGTGAGAAAGTACGAACGAAAAGCATCGACGACAAAAGAAGAGCCGGATAAATAATGTGTCCGCTGTGTAATCGTGGCGTTGCCAGGAAAGGAGCAGTAGGTCACCCGAGATCTCGTCTAGTCCCAGATGCTTCACAGAGCCGGGACAAATAGTCACCATGACCTCCTGCGACATAGCGAGCACCTTACCACGGATTTTTATTCATTTAGGGGACATTTAATTTAACAGAAGAATACAAAAAATAGTAATACTAGTAAAGTACAATAGAGTGGTAATTAAATGGTTAAATGGGACTCGAGTCAGAATGATTTTAAGATACGAATCGTTCAGCCAAATTTAAAATTCACTGGTCCGATAGATGCGAATTCCTTCAAGCGAATATCAGCGTATAACTTGAACACGATGTTGACTCAGTTTCGATCGAGTTCCACCTGTTTTATAGAGTCAGGTTAAATACTGCACGACCGATATACCGCGGATTTTTGTTCATTTATGGGAAATTTAATTTAACGTAAAAATATATAAAACAGGCAAAGTATCGACTATTTTACTGCGGATTTTTACGCATTTATGAAAGGCTTTTATGCGCATTTCATGATGCAAAAATCCACGCAAGATATTTATATAATATGGATTTTATAATAAACAGAATGAATTCCTATTTAAATTCCACATGTGCGCTCATGAAGATACAATACATATCTGTATAAAAATCTGCAGTAAAAATTAACGTATTTTCATTATCGAGTTCCGATTGGAATCTATCCTGTTTGCTTAAAAAATAGTTTGCCTAATTAAATCGGTATATAATTGTCGAAGAAAGGTATCTATGGAACAGAAATATCAAAAATTCCCATGATGTCTAAAAATTCCACCAACGTTTGCAGCTTATTAACAATGTATACCGCTGTTCTGTATATACAGAACAATAAGAAACAAAGAAAATAACATTGAAAATGTAATTTCCACGCTCACATGGCATTTCAAAAGGTCGAACAAGGGTACGTTACATAAATATCAAAAAAGGGAAAGCTATTTACTCGTCTTCGCCGAGTTACCTAGAAATTCCGTAGCTATGAAACGGGAGAACGTTTTCGTCTCTTCCTCGTTCAAGTCGTCGATCTGAATCGACTGCGAAAATGTTATGCAAACCGCGGTCGGTTAGCCTATCGTTGCCTCATCGTCGACCACGAATTAGCCAGGAATGTCATTGATATCGTGTTTCGTATCTTCCTGGTCACGTTTGGCGCACGATTCCGATGGCCTTTGACAACGATCATCATCAAATT
Source organism: Bombus affinis (assembly GCF_024516045.1). Taxonomy (NCBI): domain Eukaryota; kingdom Metazoa; phylum Arthropoda; class Insecta; order Hymenoptera; family Apidae; genus Bombus; species Bombus affinis. The sequence goes on from NC_066359.1 coordinate 4,198,565, forward strand.
TCCTACTCGTTCGTTGAATTAAAATAGGCGCGTGATTATCTTCGTCAATCAACGACACCGTGCGTATACGGATAGGGAATAATTCGAATAAGAAAATAATATTCGCGTCGAGTATTCAGCATCGTGCAAACGGTATTTTCTCGCAATTAATTCGGACAAGGGAGACGGTTGTAAAATTTGCATGCCAGTAAATTTCTGCAGAGAAATCTTCGCTGTTTAAACGTACAAGCAGACGATTTCTAAAAATTTCCACGATTTCAAAATTTTCCATCCTCGTGCCATCCCAATCCCAAACGATTCTTCGTAATCATCACGTCCATCTTCCACCTCTCACATCCTGCAGCACGTGCATGCAACAGGAAAATATGAAATACAATACCGTTGTTTAGACGATGAATTCAGGGAATTCCAATTATTTCAATTATTCGAACAAATTTGCCTTTCCTTTGTTCCCCTCCGATCCTTTGTTTTCTGTTTCCATCTTGAGTAGTCTATCGATCACGAGCGTTCACAGAAGCGATCACACGCTCTCGAGTTTCTATTCGCAGAAGCGGAGATTCGAAATGCGAAACGCCCACGATTCGTTCGATCGGAGATCCAAATATAGATATAAAATTATCGCTAAAATCCGTGGCAATTTGCTGGAATTTACCGTTTCCGTGGCTAAATCCTTGCGTCATATACTTGCTATGGCGATTAATTTAATCATTGGTCGGCACCAGGCAAATGCGTCAGTTGCTAGTGTTTACAACACATGGTGTTGTATCGGTGTTTACTACCTGGATAAGTGCAATCTCGACGATCTAAATACCAGAAGTAATTTATACAGTTAGCAGTTTTATTTTTTATGTCCGTTGATCGACGTTATCGCGAATTAAATCGCGGATCAAATTCTGTCAAGATAATGCTGCCTGCACGATTTATGCTCAAACAGACGTTTACCGCGCTTATTTTACTCGAACGTTTGCTGCACAATTTCTTTGCGAATATATTGGCTTGACAACTAAGTGATCGCGGATTTTGGCAATACCATTTAATGACACTAACTGTATAAATTACTCCTGGTATTTAGATCGTCGAAATTGCACTTATTCAGGTAGTAAACACCGATACAACACCACGTTGACACTAGGCACTGACGGATTTGCTTGGTATCGACCACTGATTAAATTAATCGCCATAGCAAATATATGACGCGGGGATTTAGCCACGGAAACGATAAATTCCAGCAAATAGCCGCGGATTTTGGCGATTATTTTACATCTGTGTCTCGATTTCCGATCATTAAGTGGTATTGATAAAATTCGCAATCACTTAGTTGCCAATCCAATATAGCATACTGGCTATTTGACTATATGAGACATTTGGAAATTTTTGCTAACAATAGACTCCGGTATAACAAGATTAACACGTTACGCGCTATATGAATTCATTGGAAATTATACATAGAAGTTAGGAGAAATTTATTGCAAATATATTGCAAATAAACTACTTACAAATATATAGAATGTACTTTGTTGTTTCGAAATTAGCATTACGACGAGACACGAACGAAGGACATTGGTATAGATTAGGTTTTCTTGAAAAATTCCATATAAAAATACAGCGAGGAAATTTGTAATGAATATACTATGCGTGCTAAACATTTTTGGAAATTTTTGTTAGCAGAATACGAATAGGACATTTTTCGAATTAATTCGAAAATACATGTAGAAATTGGAGGAAATTTATTGCAAATATATGTACCTATTACGTATAGGTACATATATTTTAATTTTATTACTCACAGGGCTCGTCATAACGCAAAATATTGCCATTTCTTCGTGACGAGTATACTCGTCATAAACAGCTGACTGGATCAAAAAATGTAAAAACCAACTAACTAATTTTCGCCTTTCACGAGTTATTAGGAACATTCGTCTTCTAATAACTCGACGTTCGTTTATGATCAGACATTTGGAAATAGAGAGGAAATTATTCCGGCTGCCAAATACTCTCGCGTTATTTCCAGCTGTATCTATCGTTGCCGTGCATCGTTGCAAAATTAATACGCGTGTTTACGTGTTCTTAAATAGGTTGCCGAGTTCGATATTTATTGATTCACACAGAGATTCAGTTTTTATATTCTGTATTCCACCACCATGTACAGCCATATGAACGCACCGGATACACTCAGATAATTAACACGTGGCGGACGCCAAAACAAAAGAACGTCGTTAGAAGTGGCACCAACTTAGCATGCAACTAATATTTTCCTCAACATCACGATCGGTAAATCTGACGATCGACTGGAAGAATTTCACGAACGAAAGCTGCTCCTCTATCGATCGATCATTATCTAAGTGGAAAGGTATGACATTATGTATGTATCATCCTGAAATTGCAGCATGATAAACGCGATTCGTTTCTCGGCAAATTCTCTGAATACATAGCGGTAAAGTTCAGGGTTTTTCAACTTTGTTTCGTTAATTATACGAAATATCATGCTTATAATAGGTAGCATGTTTAGAGACTGTTCTGAATAATTTCCATCATAACGTTTTTAATAATTCCTATTAACTATCTCTGGATATTAATTTCTATTATTTTCAGTAATTTTCATCAATTATTTTTAATAGTTTCCATTGATCATTTTCAATAATTTTCCATTCATTGGTTTAACAATTTCTACTTACTGATCATTCTCAATAATTTTCATCAATTATTTTTAATAATTTCCATTATCTCTGGCAATTTCCACTGATTTGTGTTAATAAGTTGTATCAATAATTTTCGACAATTTCGATTAATTATTTCTAATAATTTTTATTATTTTCTTCTTTCTAGAATTCTCAGTTATTTTATAATTAAGTATTCTTCAACTTGGCTGCGCTGATAAAGCAAATAATTCGTTTGTTGTACCTAGGTTTATTATTTTCTAACAATTTTCCAGGTGTATGCATAAATAATTCCTACGTTCATATAAAATTCAATCAACAGTGGTAAAATACTGCCAGTTCGTAGCACGTTAAATTAGCTTACCTTTCTTCCTTGGAAATCTCTACATTTCTAATGAATAAATTTTCATTCTTTAATTTCTGCTAAATTTCATAGAAATCCTAGAAACAGACTAAAGACTAGAAGCTATGTAATTTAACGTTACGTATATTATGATCTATGAAGTTCAATTTATCAATGTTATTGTCGCATAATTCGCGTCTCATTAATTTGTTAATAGCGCTGACGCAATTGTTATCGTTAAATATTCATCGCTGTCGCATCTCCACGCTTAGGCGAAGAGCATTGTATCAGCGACAACGTTACAGTGATAATCGTTCATTTCAACGATTGATCCTCTCGATCAAATGTTCCTTTTTTTTTTCTAGAGCATAGATAAGCTCTGTTATAAATCTATCGTTTGTGAAAATGAAAAATGAAGATTGCAGGGGGAAACACGGTAAGCAATATCTTTTGTTTTTTATATTGAAAATCAAAGTAGAAGATTATTATGGATTACGTTTTCATTATCTATAGGGAAACGATTCTAAGCAAACAATTTAGTTTAACCTCTTGGACATTCCAACGATACATTAAAATTAAAAAGCTCGCAATCATAAAAATATCATATTTTTCTCCTGTAATCGTGGAAGGAAATTTTTATAGTAAAATATATCTTTCTAATCACCAAGTAACATTAAAGTGAAAAAAGTAGTTATATTTTTTAAAATACAGCTACGTAGACATACGTAGACATAGTGCTGTATACACTAAGATAGATACATACTAATTACTAGAAAACAGTTAATTGATATGATATAACACGATAAGATAGCGATATAGTAACTATGTTTAAAGTTTACGAAAAAATCGAGTTCGAAAATTTATCGATAATACTAGAACGTTGTTAATCATAAACGATCTGTTATTGTAGAAGCGAGGTGTTCCTTCATTCATTCATACGGCTATTTTTGGGAGAAAAATCCATTTTCCCCTTTTCCAACCTCGCATGAGGGTTTATTTCGAACGAAGAGTTCGTATGCAGAATTTCACGTCTTTAAACTTCAGAAAAATTATTATTCCGTAAAAGAAATTTTACCCCTTTTCACCCCTTTAGGGTTTGTATTTCTAAAAATCCTTTCTCGTCTCCTATTTATGTTATAAAAGAAAAAAAAAAAAATAAAGAAAATACACCGTTGAAATTTCACGTTTCCAGGTACAGCGGTTTGGTGTGAGCGTTGATGAATAGATCAGACCCTTTTGTATTATATATATGTATACGTCTATACAGGCATACATATACGAATATGATGTATATATATTGAGTAACGTCCTTACCTTTCTAACTGTTCATTTCAAAGAGAAACACAAACAAGCTTTGAACTTGTGAATTGTCTACGTGCGTATTATAAAAATAAATATTATAACATATTTAGAATATCAACCTCAGTCATTATGTAATATGGTTGTAGTACATTGGGTACATTAAATAATAATTAATATTTATTAGGATAATCGAGAACTTTTAATATCAACGGGCGAAATATCTGTTGCCGTTGTTTTCTATAGAAAAATGTTCATTTCTATATTTTATCGAGTTCTATTCAAAGTTGAAACATTTATTTTCGTGAACTTTTCTTTATTTGTTCTTATCGGAACTTATAACGTGGGAAGGTTTTCTATAAAAGTTTCACTGTCCGTGTTTTAAATAGAATCTATTAAAAAGTTTCGTAACTCTCGTTATCCCTGAATTCTTGCGATTAACGAAATTTCGTTAAACGGTATTTCTTGCTTGTTGGAATGTTACAGCATGATTTTATCGATATTTTAAATAATTCGCTGATATTTCATCTCTTAGAGGTATCCCATAAATATTAAACATCGATCATTGAAACATATAATAATAAAAATGTCAATGGATATTAATAAAAATATTAATCTTCTTTCGCAAATATTCATACAAACGTTAGAAATTAATCTTTGGAAAAATCGATTGGAAAGTAACTTCACCTAATTAAGCTTCTATCGTAGCAATTTTATTCAACCCACCAAGCATACAAAGTCGACAATCTTCAACTTAACACTTTACCGACCGCTAGCGATTCGACAGTATACGCACGTTCAACCGGCAGCTCAGGCGCAGATTCTCCCTAGCGCCGGCTCTGTTTCGGTTTAGACCCTCCAATACCATTCTTTTTGTTCGTCGCGAACGGTAAGTTTTTCAAATTGGTAAAAAACTGTGGGAGCTTACAAAGCAACGCGACTGACGCAACTGAGCAAGGTACTTTAGTACCAAATAACAAATTAATGCTCAAATAATGAAAAAGATTGTCGGTAACAAAAAGTCGATTAATAGGCTATCGGTCGATAAGCGTCGGAGACAGAAAGCCGATTAATAGGCTATCTGTCGGTAAGCGTCGGCGACGAAAAACCGATTAATCGGCTATCGGTCGGTAAGGTGTCAACGTATTTTTGATCCTTCAGATCTCTATCGCGTTTTCAAAATTCCAGTTCAATTGCATCTTCGAATTGAAAGTTAAGAAAAAAGGAAGAAAGGAAAAAGACGCAACGTTCCGGATCTGCCCTGAACAAGCGATCTGGAATGTCCGAACGATAAAACGGGACGTGTTAATAAAAACAAGACAGGAATGTCAAGAAGCAGATATACGTTATTTAACCATCATTGAAGCTTCGAAATCTAGAAAACTTGAGCTTATCATATTTTTATCGACATACATCAAACAAAATTAATCGCTTTATCGGTATTAATCGTAGCATTTAATGTAGAAAACTCTGCGAAATGATAATTAATCACAATTATATAACAATCTATCTGCCACAAAGGCTCACTATTATCAACAGTTCCTGGATTGTGGATTTTTCTGCGAATTTCCATCTTTATAAAGCCAACTAACCAAATGGTATCCGAGTATAAATGTGTTTCATCCACTGAACGTTACAAGTACCATATCTCCCATATTTCGTCCACTCTTGCCACTTCGAATTTCCTGCAAACCTATACAAACTTGGCTCGAACGTTTCTTAAACAACCTGCATCTGCTTCGTTCCACGTTATCGACTGTCATTTGATCTCGCAAAACGATCAGCGATCCCCAGTAACATATTGGGTGGTCCGAAAAGTTTCTTTCGTTTTATAAGAAAATAATGGACGAACAACATTTTTCGTTTTCTACTATTTCATCGAATTACGTATGATCCATTCTATTCTATCAAGATAAAGATCACAACGTGTCTGTAAAAGAAAGACACTTTTCGGACAACCTGATCATCGATGACGTTATCGTTTATTAACGACGAGCCATCTCGGAATATACCGCCGAATAAATAAACAAATAAATCGCTGACCTACTCTTGCATTGGCAACTAAGTGATTGCGGATTTGGTCGATGCAACCTAATGACAAGACCCGCAATCACTTAGTTGCCAATCCAATAATCGCACCAGCTTTGCTCACAGTGTCCCCGGTTTTCATCAACATGCGGGAAGGGCAAGACGCGCGAAAGAACGCAGAATCCGTTTGCTGGCTACGCAGAAAGAATGGCATTGTCCGAGGGGAGGATCGTCCGAAAGGATGAGAAACTATGTCGGTCGGTTGGCATCGATTTGGCAGAAGTAACGGGAGCCAGAGTGCCTGCCAGAGGAGGAGATTCTACATATAGAGGTAGAAGCGAGTCGCGAGCCGATTCAGTCTGGTTGAAGCCACGCGACATTACGACGCTGTGCCGAATCGCGCAAGTCCAACCGTCGCTTTTTGTCCAGGTGTCATATTACCCAGCTTCGGCCGAGTGACCGCGAGAAACACCACGTGCTCCTCTCTTCTCTCTGCACGCAACGTAACACGAGGTGGGGCATAGCTGATCGATCTTCGTCTCAGCGTGAGTCACTTTATGCAGAACCGGACTAAGGATTTTTATTCCCACACACGCGTTTCTATTAAGCTAATGGAACGAGTGGAATTTCGGTAGAAAATCGATCTCGTCCGGTGAATATTATAATAATAATCGGTTACGCCGTATAGGGATAGAAATAAGAGGACAGGTCTAGCGAGAGCAGCTAGTGGAGATAGATTTTTCATTTTCAAGCAAGTTGAACATCAAACTGGTATTATTCTTTGCTGTATACTGGTCTTGGCTATAGTGCAGTTTTATGGCCAATGTTGAGGCTATTGTTGAATACATTTATATACGTAGACGGTTGTTTCAATGGACAGTGATTTGTTATGAGGCAGGTCAGTCGAAGAAGGGGAAGGATTGTCCGTTATTTGGACGAGCTCGAGTGCGTTGCTCGAAACAATGAAATTAGGTGTTGTTTTGGAATATCAGTTTACTTTCTATGTATCTTTATTTATTGTTTATCGATGCTTAAGATAATCTATTTTTACACGAAGGTAACAGTTCAATGAGAGAGAGAGGCAGAGTATTGTGTATTGGAATTTGGGATTGTCGATAACACGTTTGTTGACTACGATGAATACGCCAAGATCAAATATACTTGCGAACAATTTGTTTGAAAAGCGAGTACTTCTATAAGCAAGTGTCAACTACGGTCTGGTTAATTAACGATCAAATTAATAAACAAATGGAAATAGATAAGACAGAGGGAAAAATTATAGATTTTATATAGAGTTTATAGATTATCATTTGTTTGTCGATTAGATGCAAGTGGGAAATAATATTTAACTTGCAAATTAGCGATAAGAAATAAATTATTTTTATTATTTTTCGTTTTTAAATGACTTTTATCGAAATAAGAAATTTCATGGGCGAATAAAATTTTGCCCAATTTTGTAGCACGTAGATTATTTAGTAAATAATTGAAATTAATATTTATATTTTTGCATAAACATTTCGTATTTGAAGAATTTATTTCCACTACGTTGTCGCTTATTTTTGCTTTCAAACTGCGTTTCGCATACTTTGCTTATTATACGATTTTGCATTTCCCACGATCACGATCGTTGCACGATGATTTTTTCCAGCCGCGAAACGCGGAAATTCGAATTTCTCGTTTAGAAATTTCCAACAGTTCACAGATTTGAATTTGAATTTCGATGGAGACGGATGATAATGACTTCGTTACGAAGCGTGGATTGTTGACATTGGGCACTTGAGTTTACATCGAAATATGGAGATTTTTTCCCTTCCCCCCCCTTTTTTTTTATTTCAATCGAAACGCAGAAACGTCGATTCGAATCGAGATAAAACGTAGAAGCCCGAGCTTCGACTTGAATACGCAAAAGTTCTCGTAGAAATTTCAATCGAAATTTAAACCAGTCGATAAAACGAATCAAATCTCGCAGATACGAGAATTAAATTGAAACGAGAGGAGAAAGGGAGAATTATTTGAATTTTAATCGAAATTCGAAGCAACAACACTTGACATCACTAAAAGAGGAATATCCAAGACGATCAATCCATAGTTTGGTCACGGTTGTACGTTAAACTTCAGATACGTGTGTATGTATACGAATTTTCGATTAGCAACAACTCTGATGTTTACAACGCGCCACACAAAGATTACATCCTTATCGTGAGATCCTTGGCCGGGGATTAAATCAGGATTATCGATCGCTCCACTTGATTTTGATTGCGTGGAGCATGCAGTTCTACGATAATGCAGCCAAACGGTTGAACAATTGTAGAAATTTTCCACCTCTTATGAATAAGTTACGTACGTTGTGCAAAATATATTGCAACGTGTAGAAATGTTTGATGAGTAAATTACGGTTCTATTAATGTATTATACACTGTATGATGTTATATAAATGGTATATTATAAATAATAATTTATAATATACCTACACGGGGATACATATTGAAATTTCATTAACATTGCAACGAAATACGACTATCGTAGTTATATTGGTGAAATTTAATCAGGAAATGTATATAATAGTTGCAGGCACAAATTTATTCAAAAATTCCTACACACCATGTATAGTAGTCAGCTTATACGTACGACAAGTGTTAAAGAGGGGGAAACTAAATTTTTATCGAGGTTTATTAATACGTAGTTGGCAGATGTTCATGCAAATTCATATTTTTATGAATGGGAGTGGACTTTACTCTTTGAATGATATAACCAGTATCCTGATTTGAATAATCATACTAATGACAATAATATTTATTAATTTCCCTACGGGATTAAGACGTTCCACTACCTTCACATTCTATGCATAAATATCACGTATGACGTAATACGACGAACATGTAACAAAATTTGTACACATCAGGCTGTGCCAAAAGTTTCTTTCCTTTTGTAAGAAAATAACAGATGCACGACGATTTTTGTTCTATTGGAACAGAATAGATCGTACGTAATCCAATGAAATAATATCAAACAAAAGATACTGTGCATCTATTGTTTCCTTATAAAACGAAAGAAACTTTCAGGACAATCTAATATATACACATAACTATAACATATCCTAATTTTATAAGAAAATAACAGATGCACAACAATGTTTGTTCTATTAGAACAACATGGATCGTAGATAACCCAATGAAATAATATAAAACAAAAAATAATGTACATCTACTGTTTCCTCGTAAAACGAAAGAAACTTTCAGGACAACCTACTATATACATTTAACTGTAACGTTAGGTCGTCCGAAAGGTTTCTTTCGTTTAATGAGGAAATAATAATCGTCCTTTGTTTTATATTATTTTGTCGAATTACGCACGATCCATTTTGTTCTGTTGAGACAGACACCGCGACATTTCACAGTTGGTTTCACTTGGTTTCACTGTCGTAAAAAACACGTTTGCGAAAGAAAGATACTTTTCGGACAACCTAATGCCTGTAAGCAATGCAGTCGTTGGTTTTCATACGTCAGACAAAAATAAAAAAATTACCTGATCGATCAGTGATTAATTTTCCCGTATCTCTTTTATAATTCATTATCCTTTCCTATCAAGCTTTTGATTGGATCTTCTCAACATTCTGAAAGTAACAACGCTTGTTGTTTTAAACTGAGCTCTTAAAGAGACTGCCTTACTTATGGGATGACCCGACGTAACATTTATAATACTTTACAAGCAAAACCTCCCTTGTCCTAGTCTCGTTAATTTAAACTAATTTTACCTTACATTCCTGCCCTCTTCTCGGATTTATTCCACCTGCAAGCAACTATGCTACCTTATCTTTCACTCTTGTTGGCCTACAGTCATCAACTCTTTAATCAAGCTACATCTCTTCACTTCTCTTCTTATCTTCTATTTGCCTACTCTCTTCCTTCCAACTTTCAATATTTCTCATAATTAGTTAATATCACGCGCGTTTAATTCTTCATAGAAATTTTCTCGATTTGTATTTCGTTGCTTGTTTAATACAAGTGGAAGATTCCCAGATTCAGATATTCACGCGAAGATAAAACACACGGACAGAGGCTCATAGCAGGTTGTCCGGAAAGTTTCTTTCGTTTGATAACACGATAATAGAAATAGAACGAAACGGATCATACTTAATTCAATAAAATAATATAAAACAGAAATTGTTCTATTATCATCACCTTATGAAACGAAGAAAACTTTTCGGACAATCTGATACATATCTCTTCAATCTCATTCTAAACTTGTGCTGTGCAAAATTTCTTTGACAGAGGAAGCTTCATACTTTGCTCGGTACCGTTAAACTTGCTACGAATCGCGTCCTTTCCACTACGAAATTTCCTACAAATAATAAAAATCCCCATTCTACTTATCGATATTTTACGTTCGGAAAAAGTCGCAACGACGATTCAGAAAGACTTACGTTGAATCTTAACTTCGCAAGTCTTTCTTCCTTTTTCTTCTTTTCTTTGAAGCTTCGAAGCTTCCTATGTTAATCGTTGAAATACTTTGTCGCGCCACTGCGTGTAAAACGACGAAGCAAAACGATCTGAATTTTCCAGCTTAACACCATGAACAGCAAGTTTTGATCTGTTGATAACGCGTGACCGAGACTTTCTGCTGTGGTATAATTAGCCGGTTAATGGAAACGCAACGATAACGTGCTCTTTAACGTCAATTAGCCTTGGCACAATGGTAGAATTCGATATCAATTAGACCACCTGAATTTCGGCCTGTGCAATTTAATTATCCGCGTCGTCAAAGTGTCACTGGTACGGTAGATTGCTAATTAATTGCTTTCTGTTTCGATCGTACGACCTGCACTTTCTATCGTTTCGTCAAAATCATCGTCAGGATGAGGCGGTAAACTCGACTCGCAGTGCGGTCTTTTCGTCGAGCTTTTGCCAGTTTCTTCAACTTTCATTCGTTGAAAGAATTCTTCGAGTTTTATTGTTAGAACACCGTACAACTACGTTTAATTGAACTTGTCGGTGGACAGTTTATATAATCGCAGTTCATAACAATAGAAACTCGTTGATTTTCCTCGCAACCTGTTATTTTTCGTTCACGTAATTCGAATAAGAAAATACAAGCAGTCACGTTCGGGTAAGCAAACACAGCCAGCCAAAGTGCAACTAATTGATTCGCTAAAACTCAAACGATCCAGCACTATATCGTTTCAATTTGTTACGCGAATATTTGTGCATTTTTGAACAGTTCAATGATATAAATATTCACAAGATGCACGTAACACGCGAGGATATGTAAAATATCAGGGCTGCTTATTTCGATATTTGCTAGATGGGGCATTGTAAATTTGTATGTAGCTTCAATTCCTTTGATCGCTGTTCGGACAAACATAAAGATAGGGGCAGAATGGAAATGCAAAAGTGTACAGCTGTTATCTGTTTCTGTCGATAGGAAATAATATTGCGTTAATAATATTGCAACTATGTGATTGCGGATTTTGTCATTACCATCTAATTAGGTTTAAATAATTTAAATTTTTATATTATTTAATAATAATATTATTAATTTAATATACTTGTATTTAATTATTAATATTACTTTCTTTTATATACAAAATTACATTACCTACAATATTTATAAATTAAAAAATTGTACGTACATATTATTTAATAATAATATTATTAATTTAATATACTTGTATTTAATTATTAATATTACTTTTTTTTTCATATAAAAGATTACATCACCTACAATATTTATAATTTAAAAATTTATACGTACATATTATTTAATAATAATATTATTAATTTAATATACTTGTATTTAATTATTAATATTACTTTCTTTTATATACAAAATTACATTACCTACAATATTTATAAATTAAAAAATTGTACGTACATATTATTTAATAATAATATTATTAATTTAATATACTTGTATTTAATTATTAATATTATTTCCTTTTATATACAAAATTACATTACCTACAATATTTATAAATTAAAAATTTATACGTACATATTATTTAATAATAATATTATTAATTTAATATACTTGTATTTAATTATTAAAACTAATTTCTTGTATATACAAAATTACATCACCTACAATATTTATAATTTAAAAAATTATACGTACATATTATTTAATAATAATATTATTAATTTAATATACTTGTATTTAATTATTAAAACTAATTTCTTGTATATACAAAATTACATTACCTACAATATTTACATAAATATAATAATTACAAATTAAAAAATTATACATACATATATATATCAAATTTTATAAAATATTAAATTCATAATTATTTAATAGTAATTTCCATTCTTTTTACTTGCTAAACTTGCTTTTTTTACTTTATTACTTACCTAATTAGATGGTAATGACAAAGTCCGCAATCACTTAATTGCCAAGCCAATAAATTAGCTACGAACAGCAATCGCACAATATATCAAACGAGGTGGAAAGAAGTGAAATACAAAAACCATAGTACCAGCTTTTTAAAATATCCACTTTCGTTTATCCAATAAAAATTCGAGATACGAGGAAAAAGAGGAGGGAAGAGAATTGAATATTTTCTTTTCTTTGAGATTGCTTTCTTCGTCAAATTTCTTTATTCATCCATACTTCTGTTGGTTTCTATAAATAGGAAATTTGTGAGTACGAAATCAATTAAAAATAGCAGATGTAATCTTTGAAACGTATAGTAAACTTTCGTTTTTTTTGTAGACCGAATGGGTTTGCGAAAACAGGAAACGTACAGTAGCAACGACGAACCTGTGTCTCTTTATCAATTCGATGTTACGACGCGAGAAAAGCGCCGCTTCCCAACGATTTACAGCCGTCCGCCTTATTTCTCGTGTTTTTCACAGTTCTGTCAGCCGCGATTTACGACCCCGTCCCACTTATACACGCGTCTCCGAACTCGCTGATAACGAAATCGAGAAACGACGGGTTTACCATTGTGTTTCATCGCTGCTGACAAATTCCGCATCCAGATATTTCCTATTTATTGAAATAGATAGAATTATTCATGGATGCTTTTTAAAAACAATCTCCATTTCTCTATCCTTCCTCTCCGTCCCCTGTTTCCTTAAATTTATCCATCGAGATCATCATTGACAAATTACTGATCAAAATGCTTCCTGTTTATAAAAACGAATTAAATTATTCATGGATATTTTTGAAAAAAGATTTCCTATTTTTCTCTCACGTTCTCTCGATCGTTTCATGGATACTTCCGAAAAAAGAATTTCTATTTCTTCTTTCGTTTCTCTATTTCTAGCAATTCGACGAGATGGCTATTGACAAATTACGGAGGAAAATATTTTTTATCCATAGAAACGAACAAAATTATTCATGAATATTTTTGAAAAAGAATTCCTATTTTTGTCTCACTTTCTCTTCATCGTTTCTTGAAATTCGATGGGATGGCTACTGAGAAATTTCAGGACAAAATATATCTTCCTTTTGTAGAAACGGACGAAACTACAAGTGGATACTTGTGAAAAGAAGAGTTTCTATTTCTCCTTTCGTTTCTCTATTTCTAGCAGTTCGACGAAATTGTTACTGACAAATTACGGATTAAAATGTCTCCTATTTCGTAGAAACGAGCAAAATTATTCATGGATACCTCTGAGAGAAGATCTCCTATTTTTTTTTTCCTTTCTCTGAATTGTTTCATGGACACTTCTGAAAAAAGAATTTCTATGTCTTCTTTCGTTTCTCTATTTCTAGCAGTTCGACGAGATGGCTACTGACAAATTACGGAGGAAAATATTTTTCATCGATAGAGGCGAATAAAATTATTCATGGACATTTTTGAAAAAAGAATTCCTATTTTTCTCTCACTTTCTCTCGATCGTTTCTTTTGAATTCGATGGGATGGCTACTGACAAATTATTTCCCATTTGCAAAAATAAACAAAATTACTCGTTGATACCCGCGAAGAAAGAATTCCTATTTTTCTTCCCTTTAAACTCGACGAGTTCTATCGATGAAATGAACGTTGAATTTTTTAACGGGCAGGCAGATTGACGTGGACCAGTTCGTGAGACATGGAGCAAACTGGCATCTCGATAATACAGACTGGTGCGATCACCGCCAGTACAGCGGGAAAATCGAAAAGCGTTGGCATCCCGTTCAACCCGAGCTCCAGCATACAGACTGCCACGAAGAAGTTCAAAATACCATGTGAGTCTGCTCTCTTTTTCATTATTAACGGATTTTCATTGTTAATTTATAAAGAGGCCGTGAATTTTTATATATTCATTGGAAATTTATCTCTGCTATTTTTCTTACCTCTTTATATCTCTTCGGATATCTTCTTTTTTCGTATAACACTTTTGTGAAATTCATAAAAATCCAGGAATATTGAGAAATTAGTCAAGTTATATTTCACATGAAAAATGTACAAATATGGTGTTAATAATCAAATAAGAACAAGCGAAAGCAACGTGCTATTTTATACAAACAATGCTTGGAGTATATCTTCTGCCTAAATGAATAGGCTCAAGGATAATTAGAATGTAGAATTTATCCAATAGAATTTCGAACGTATAATAATATCGGTCTAGTTATAAATTAACAATTTTGTTTTTCAGCGATAGAAACGTACCAGCGAACAAAGCATAACGTGTAATGCTGAAATATGCTATATAGAATAATAAATCATAAAGAATAGAATGATGATATATATATATATATAGTTCTATCGTGAAACTAAACATTCCTTTTAATGAGAATGTAAGCGAGCGGCACGACGACGAAAGTTTCAATTCCGCAAAAGTTCGTTCACCTGATGATTAAAACGCGACGCGTGGAAAAAAAGAAAAGAAAAGAAAGAAAAAGAGACGAAAGGACGATTCGACTGGGTCTGGTGGGTTGCTGGCATTGCTTCGCCATGGAATTCCACTAGGCGGCCTGGTGGATAAAAATTCGATCGTACCGCGTAGAAAGGTGCTCGCTGGCACCGGTTCCCCTCGGGTGAAAGAAAAGAAAGTACCGGCGACGCGGCGTGCATTTCAGGAAATCGGGTTACCAGAGATCTCGTGATCGACCGGAAACTGCATCACGTGAAACGAAACCCGTGACCACCGAGTGATCGGCAGGCTCTGTTTGTGTTCAGCGCGCAACAGATGTTCTATTATCGAGAAAAACGACGAAATAATTTGCGTAGGTGATCCACGTTGCTGGAAACAGCATCTTATAGAGGAGAAAATATCGATATTACATGGTGTTTCTCCAAGTCTAGTTTTTTTTTTTTTGCCATGGAACAAACAACTAGATCGACGTAGAGGAATTATCGTTGTTCAAAGAAGGTTCACAACGATTATACTTTGATAGATTTTTTGTCAACATTTGGTAATTTATTATTTGCTAGAAACACGTTGCTCGAGGCAACGTATTACAGACGATATTTTAACGGGTTTCTGATCTAGTTTCTTTTTCGAATGGGAAAGATAACTAGATTAAATAACTAGGTAGGAGCTGTTGATATTATTTAAAAGAGGTTAACTAAGAGTGGGATGCGCATGTTTCGGTTCTTTGGTTATATTTTCGTGAAATTGTGATGGTTTACTATTATTTCTCCGCCTTGACGAGCACGTTATTCGTACTGTTTAATCGGTTTATGCTCGTTGGATATTAAAAATAAACGAATTAAACGATAGACGCTTTGTTTGGCAAATTGGCTAGAAATTTGAATGCTTTACATTTCCCTTACGAAACATCGGAAACCATACGTTTTTATTACCAACAATTGGCAAGAATGAATTTTTCTCTATATCTAAAGAAACTTCGGTCTTAAAACATATCTACTCGTATAGTTCTTTACGAAACTTTAGTCACTTATCCTTATTTACTCATTTAGTTGTTTTTTTTTTTCAAATCGAAAAATCAACCACACTCTGCTAAGAAATAATGTTATTCTTATTATCCAAAGGA
Source organism: Bombus affinis (assembly GCF_024516045.1). Classification (NCBI taxonomy): domain Eukaryota; kingdom Metazoa; phylum Arthropoda; class Insecta; order Hymenoptera; family Apidae; genus Bombus; species Bombus affinis. The sequence goes on from NC_066359.1 coordinate 4,214,819, forward strand.
AATTACCAACAATTTTATTATTCAGTTAGTTCCCATAAAACTGTCTAAGATTTGTCTCTAAATGTTACTAGACTGCATTGAATATCACCAGACGAATTCGTTCCTTAATATCTTCGTAACCTTTGTATTTACATGTCGAATTTCCATGCAGCAGCTTAAAAGACAGCAGCTGAATTATATTTACACGTGTTGAAGTTTGAATAAGTCTACGACGAACAATAACCCGGAAGATGGCTCTATTCCTGCTATTGCGTGTCATAGTGACATAGTGTGAGATAATTAGCATCGAGTCATTAACAGTCGCTCGAGGCTAATGACGAACATTCGCAAATTGTTTGAACTATTAAATCGAATAGTTACTTCGTCTCTGTCTCATTGTATTTCCACGAAAGCAGATAATCTGCTATTCAGGCTTAGACATTTTTAACGTTTAATCGATTAAACAATATCGTTTATCGCTAGGATCATGGAGGTTAAAAGATTTTATTATTCGAAATTCGAGATTTTATTTTCGAGAAATGGAACGTGAACGTGATTCCACGAAACTGGCTTTCGAGAAAGGTCAAGAATACCTTGTCCTTTCTCACGATGGCAAAAACCACATGGTTTCCATGTCGAGTAAGCAGATTCGAACCTGGTTTCTGCAAGCACCGTTATGGAAGCTGAAGGCTAATCGTGCTAATTTCCCTCTTGCACAATTCAACCACTGTTACTAGAGAAACTGTGCAGTTACAAGCTACCAATTAATAGGTCGAATTAACACGTAAAAAAAGAGGTTCTACGTGGCAAGAAAAATCCATTGATCGCTAATTACTTTAACCGAATGAAACGAAGGAATTACACGTTCATTCACATGTTAATTGATCTTTCAAAGACTGCAAACTATAATACGTTCTAATAGTCAGAAGATGATGGAATTGACGTTACAAAAAATGACGTAGTTTGGCATACTGTCGAATGAGAAATTTTATTAACCATTTCTATAAAGAACCTTTCTAAAGAAGCTGATCTAGCGTCTCACGAAGCCCACAGCGTCGTAATTTCATTAGGCTTGTACAGCTGTGGTCGAAAGAAAGTTTACAACTGGAACGTGGGTTTTTAGTATACTAGATACTTTTTCTCATGTTAATAACAACAATTTGCTCTTGCACAGCGTGTCTCCTCGAACGGATCAAATATCTCGAAAAATACGAACGGTAGAAAAAAATGTGTCGAACGAAATTCCCACGATATGGGAGGTAGATGTACTGTGCTCTTGTGTATTTCACCTTGAGATGATCTTGAAACCTCTGATGATGAACGACGCGAAAGGCACAAGTTTATTTTGAAAACTTTTGAATGTCAGCTACAAAAACACGCGATAAAAGATGAGGGTCTTCTTTTAAGAATTGTAATGTTGACTTCATGAAAGATTTCAAGGTCACCGGAAAGTCAAATACACAAGAGTATAATATGTTTCTCTGCATGCCGTGTAATTTTCTCTTTGAAACCCTCCTTTTTTTTCTATCGTCCGCAACTTTTTCAACTACATATCAACTTTAAAGCTGCAAATATGTTACAAAATAAACTACAAATTTTATAATCCGGATTGCTGATAGATCTCACAGGGAATCTTCGTTGTAGTTACGTTGCGATAATCAAGAAGGAAAATTCTTCTTTTCGTATTACGTGAATTCGTTGGTTTTGCAAAACAGTCTTTTAGAAAACGTAACAAAATTCCAAGCAACTTCCTCCGCCATCCAATTGTACGATGATTATATTTTGTTAAGAAAGATTGAAAGGTATGAAAGAAAAATTTACCACATTGGAACATCGTCCTGTTCCCCATGAAGAAGACAAACACGAAGAAATTAGATTCGCTGGTGAAAACGAGAAATCTAAAGACACCAGGGCAAGACACTAGCAAGGTTCCCACCCTGAAGATACACCTTCGTCAGTTTGATTACCTGGCCTGATTTATCGAAGCATTTACGAAGCGTTTTCTCACGACTGTGCCACTTGCGAAAGGCAAATCACACGAAACAACGTGGCCATAGGGGCGCCACGATATCGAGCCGATATAATCGCCGTGATTTCCCTCGTTTTTCACGTTCCAGATACTTTCGCGCGCAACTTTCTTTCCGGCCCGTAAGAGTCCTCGATAAGCGAAATCCCATGAGATTTCTACCTGCAATACATCCGAGTGCCCTGTTCCTTCGTCATCCGCGCTTGCAAACTCGGCTAATAAACACGCAGGGATCCTGAAACGTATTTTTCCGGTGAAAACTGGTCTTTACGAGGCGTTCAGCGTGGTTGAAAATGGTCCGTGTAGAAAGTTAGACGCGATGCGTGTAAGCGTGACTGGCAGAGCGGCGAATCCTAATCTCGTTAGTACTGTCTTTGAGCAAGAAATCGCGATAACCAGCGTAATGAGTGTTTGTCGTGTGCAGGAACATGTGTTTTGCCAACAGTTTATGCAGCGTAAAGCATATCGTAGTGTGGTAAATTGGCAGAAGATCAAAGCCAACTTAACTAATTCCAACTTTGAGCATTAGGTTGTACGAGTAACTGTAACGAGTCTTTCATGCGCAGCCAGATATGCATCATGTGGATATTTATAGGGCTAGCGATTTCAACTGAGCATTTCAAGTAGCCAGGTACCCGTGAGACAGCCAGGTTTACAAAAATTGGCCGGCCACCCAGGTATCTCACCAGACACCTCAATACGCGAGATAGTCAGAATATGAGGCACCCATTTCAGGAGTCGACAGCAGACACAAGAACAATGAAAGAGGTTCGTATGAACATGTGTGCTATCTGTTCTTGTTTCCAAGTCAGAGCCACTTTTGTGTTTCCATAATCCGCAGCTACTTATCTTCGTAGGAGTTGGATAAGTAATATACACCTGGAATGTTTGAAACGTTGCGAAATTCTTTGATACGACGATCGCAAGCTTGCGGACACACCGAGCGATAAGTAAGCAGTTGCTAATTAATGAAACACGAAAATGGTTACGCGACTTTGAAAGGAGGACAGGTAGCACACACGTTCGTAAAAAAATTATTTATTGTTCTTGTGCCTCTTGTGAAATGGGTCCCATGAGTTATGGTATACCCTTATCATTGGAAAGGGAATGAAGTAACCTGATTAATGCTGTGGATATTTATATATCTTAACGCTTTACTGACCCCTAGTGGTTCAACAGCATACGCACGTTCAACCGGCAGTTCAGGCGCAGATTCTCCCTGGCGCCGGCTCTGTTTCGGTTTAGGCTCTTCGAAACCATTCTTTTCGTTCATCGCGAACGGTAAGTTTTTCAAATTGGTATAAAACTGTGGGAGCTTACAAAGCAACGCAACGGACGCGATTGAGCAAGGTACCTTGGTACTAAATAACAAATTACTGCTCAAATAATGAGAAAGATTGTCGGCGACAAAAACCGATTAATCGGCTATCGGTCGGTAAAGTGTTAAATTGCATTACGATATAGTAAATTGGAAAAGAAACGAACTCTTTGAGCACGAGACTTCAGTAAAGGAGGACTTAAGGCGGAAATAGCAATTTTTCTGTTATTATGGTGGGCACGTGATATGGTTCTATTAGACACCAGTTAATAAAGCGTGTGAAAGAGAGAAAGAGTGGGAATTGTGTCGTTTTGGAGAGCGGTCAGTGGACGTTCACTGCCAACTTGGCTCAATGTCACGCGTGTAACTGTTGCAGCTGTGTAGTAGAATTCGTGAGATTAATTGGCAATGGCACGACGACCGACGCGATGAAGAGACAAAACTTATCGGCTTGCCTAATCGCGCCGAGTGTTTTCAGAAAAGGTGACCGATAGAGTTAATTAACTTGTTGTTAGTCAGTTATATTCGTGACTCGCGAGATATGGTAATCGATAACAACTATTTTTCAAATTATGTACAATATGATAATTCCTTGTGATCGCAGACATAAACACTCGTATTAGACACTTTTATATAAATGTACGAGGATTTTGACGATTTCGAGATTTCAATGGTTTGAATGTATTTTTAATTAAGTGGGACACGACTCGTTTTCATCGTCAGTTAATTCAGAACTGATGTTATATTGTACTCAAATAAAGATTAAACAGAATTTTTAATCTTATCCCAAACATAATCAAACTGATTCAAACTTAATTCGAATCTAAGCCAAACTTAATCAAATCGCTTCAAATATTTTCAAATAAACGTAGCAATTGACTAATCTATACTAAATTTTTAAGCCTATTAACACTCGAGCTTAGTTAAACCAAATTTATCTCGAACCCAATCGCTAAAACTAATTCAAACCTAACTCAACTCCACCAAACCAATTCAAACTCAGTTCAAACCTAATCCGATTGCTTCAAATGCTTTTTACAATAAAATTTACGATCATTTTCTGCCTACACACATTTGTCAAGTTTTTTTTTTTTTTTATTGAAGATTTAAACTTAATATAATCTCGATCATCCGTTATCATTTAAAAGAAAACCAAAGGAAATATTAGACAAAGCGAATCAGAATCGCCTAATCGATGAAATTTGGTGACAGCAAATTTTTTTCTTATTTGGATATTTGGAGAATTTGTCGAGTGAAGAGATGGTCGGGGTGAACGTGTTGCGGAAAGCGCGGAGGCGACGTTAATTGGAGCGTGGAACGCTCGAGCAAGAAGTAGTCCTCGATCTTGGGAGCTTTCGCGCGTGCTCTCGTCGAATCGCGAGCTATATGGGCCGAGGAACGACTAAACTGCGGCGAGACAGAAATTAATTCCGCGCGCGCTTTCTACTCCAGTCTCTCGGCACGCTATTAATTCGAGAGGAACTCTATTGTTTCAGTTTCGAGCGTATCGAGATATTTAACACCGGCCAGCTCGTAAATCACGCGATACAACGCTACATTTTCTTAATCTATGCAAAACATTCGGAGATAGGTTAGCTTTTCAATAAATTCTCCTAGACGTGGAATCTAGTTTACAGGATGATACAAATGTAATGTAAATCGATATTTAAACAGATTTGATTAAAAGTTGTTCTTGTTAGAAATACAAATGTACGTTAAGTTGTTAATAAGTTCTTATAAACACTAAGCTTTATATACAGAGTGATGCAAAAGTGAGCCCTAAAAAGTAGCGGCCATGTTGGAATCTTGGATATAACCTAACCTAAAATTTGATTAATTAAGTATTTAATTTTATTATGGAATATCTTCGTTAGAGATAGCGATACATCTTCTAATCTACGTAAAACATTGGCAAAAAGATAAGACAATCAGGTTCTTTAAAAAATATGTCAAATAAATATAGAAAATTAGTAGGGTTGAAAATCAAGATTTTGAGAACTTGAATTTAATTATATACTTCGAGTTGAAGAAATATAATGAATTTTTTATTACAATAAATGCAGAACATTAATTAGAAATATGAGTATGGGTGTAGAAAAAGTCAGTAACAACTATTCGTGAATATTTGATGATCGTGCGAATGTTAAATCAAGGTGGTTTCATCCCATTTCACGCGATTATACGTTCACCGTTTATCCGTTACGTGGTGAAAAATCGATCGCTATCGAACTTTCTATCGTTGCGTTTTTTATCGACGTAACCATTTCCTTCTTTATCGAGCCACGCTATCGAGTGATTAATGATTCTTCTCACTAAGAGTAGATGGCGTGCTGATTACCACCATAAATTATTAATTGATGCAAGCTATGGGGAAACTGACCATTTCTTATCGTGTTTCATGCTCGAAAGGCAGACGATCAACCTTTCACTCTTTTCTAAATCACGAACTATTACTTTCTCGAATCCTAATTACGAGCAGGTAACTTTCATCGTAATTACCGGCAACACCTATATCCCTCGTAATTCTGCTATTATGGACACCAGATATCATCGCAAACTTGTATACACAATCCTCCGAAAGAAGAACTTTGGTTCTAACACTAATAAGTGAGAGAGGCACTTCCTCGTTCCTATCTCAAATTTGCAACAACGGTTAGAATGTGTTGCTACCATTATCTGGCAACTCATTCTATAAGACATGACTTACATCGCGCTTTTATATAACGAATATTCTTTCGAAAGTATTCAATTATAATATTAGGAATATCTTAGAACAGTGTTCTAAAATGAATTCACTTTTAAGCACTGAACCAGAATATTTATTTCGTTAACTTTATTATACTTTGATTTTCACGTAACGTTTCTTCTTCTTGTGTTATTTTATCAACGTATTCGTTAGGTTATATTGAATCTAAGAACCGATTTCTCTAAATTTGTTTATCGATACTGTAGTTTCTTTTCTCTTAATAGGTTACCTTACCTGGTTTTCATAAATCAGATGAAAGAAGGTGTAACATAACCACAACTTTTGTATAATAATTTAGTCAGTAGCAATACCAATAATAGCAATGCCGATGAATTGGCAAGTGATAATTTCAAAGACTAAAGTAAAATTTCATTCGTGCAAATAGTAGGTCAATTATCTAAAACGGTTCCCTGTGAATGTGCAGATTGGCGCACCTGACTCTACAGAGATGAATAACACCAGAGTCGATCCTTTTCCAATAATTAAGCTATCATTAACATGGAATCGTACTTGAAAGCCGTGGCAAACGTCAATGACTGATCACTGTCACTCTCGATCGGACGCTAATGCAAATTGTGCGTGACACGTGTTGCCTTCTAATTATATCCGGCCGGTACACGGTTAATCACGAGAACTCTGCTGTAATTCTGGGGCAGACGTGCCTCCGCATAACCTCCGTCTAACCCTATACACACCAATACGCGGCAATTTCGCGAAGAATTTGACACATCGCGAATCATCGAAAAATCGAGGAGCTCGTAGCAAACACGAGGCCTGTTAGATTTTTCAAAAATACGTTTTACGTTCCGATGGTCAGGGCCTAGACTCATATTTGAATTTAATTGGAAACCAGTTAACAGTCAAATCAAAACGAACCAAACTAATTCGAGGTTAGCCCAAACCTAATCGTTTCATACAATTTGCGGAGAAATCTGTGACCGAGTAAACTATTAGGTTACCTCAAGTGTTTTTCTTGAAGTTTCGAAATTTTCACTGAAACCACGACTTTGTATCGCAACGTTATAAAACATGTATCGCATGATACTTGAAACTGCACTTCGCCAAGTTTGACGCCATTAAGGCTACTTACGCGATTTTTGATGGTTCACCGTAACGGTTATGGTGGCCATTTTCTCCGCGGGAAAGTATCACGATAGTAAACCTAATGAAACATTAATGTCAATATGATATTTTCTTTTTATTTTTTTCCTCTTATATGCCTCGAGAGTGGAAAGTTGAAGTTGAGCGTTAGCTTATTAAAGCGTATCGGGTGATTCATGAAATACTAAATTCTAGGGAATTATGGGGATAATTGGTAAGAATGACACGAACAGATGTAGAGAGAGATTCACTCAGCGCGTCATCTCTTAGCTACCTGACAATTGTGGTTACAATTGATGCTGATGATTCATTTATCCAAGAATTATTTTTCTCGGAAGCTATAAAACCTTGCTAATTTACAATTAAACAAGCACGTTTCATATATTCCTTAGACTATGTAAAACGAGGAGAAACGTTAGAAAGATATAACGAAATTTTGTTCTGTCCTTAGCAATAAGGAAATACGAGAAATGAGAATATTTCATAAACACGAATCTAATAAAAAATTATTTGATGCTGATGAGTTTCGTAAGAAGATTTCGTATAAGATTACACAATATATATGTATCGCTGCATCGCCAGTGAAATTTTTCGCCTGTATCTTTCAAGATTATTCAGAAACTGCTCGTTTGACCTATGCTATTGATTTCTTCATCGCTGATACCGGCCTTATCATTCCTGGCACACGTATACGTAACAGTGACCCGAGATTACTGCTCGTATCCGCGACAAGTAGAACAGAGGCACTTTTAATCAGGCCTACAAATCGTTCAACACAAGCATACAGGCCTCGTTGCATTTTGTTTTTAAAAATAACATATTTCTGTTTGAAGATCACAGGGGACGAATACGATAAACGATTTTTAAATTCATTAGTCGATCGTATACGTATTGAGTTACATAATTCGATATTTAATGACGCATTGTGTCAAGACGTAAATTCTTTGGTATTATTTATCGATAGTATATTTTCATAGGCGTAGAATAGACACTTTTTTCGTACAGGGCTATACAAAAGTAAAATGGGAATAGCTTCGGTGGTAGAATATCTCTTGTTTGGATATCAAAGGTAAGTTATGTTTCTTATGCTATAGAGACTGCTTAAGGTTTGCAAGCTCACAGGTAAGTTAAGTTCTGAGAATATTTTCGTGATTTTGCTATGTATGTAGGCTTAGTCTATAGGATGATACAAAAATTTGCATGCTCAGTTTAAGATCTAAATAAACTTAACGACGATAAGTTGGATTCTCAATATGTACATAATTGCACGTGGTTTCATCCATAGGATGGTACAAAAGTAATGTAATTATTAAAGTAACCAAGTTTGATTTACAATACCTCTTATTAGGAAGCCAAATGGAAATCAGATTTTCAATATATTCTCGTGTTCGTGCAGCTTCATCTACAGGACGCCACAAAAGTGGTGCAACCCTCGAATTAAGCAAGTCTCATCAAGAGTTTCACTTTATCAAGAACCCAAATGCGAATTAGATTGCCGATAAATTCTCATATTCACACAGTTGCATCTACAGGACGTTACAAAAGTAACATAACCTAGAATTTAACCAAGTGCAGGAACGAAATGGCTGTTATTGAGAGCCGGGGGGCGACTAGGGTTCTTCCAGGAATTCTAATCTCGTTTCCACGACTGTCTAACGTTCTATTCAGAAATAGAGAGACTCGGCAGCCAGGAAGGATGAAATTTCGCACGATTCAGGGGTAATTTCATCTGGAAGCGGCATCGATCGAGCGTGCACGTTCGCGGTTACCCTAATGAGTCGCAGCCAGGGGAAGGCCCCCGACGTAATTAAGAAAATTGCAGGCGATCGAGCGTGGATCTTCGTTGCGCCAGGAAAATCTCGCACGTGCTCACTAGCGTTATTCCGGCTTCCGGTTCGACTCGAATATCAGCTCGTGCCGCCTCTAATGTTCACCTTTGCCTGCCCGCTTGCCCTCTTCATTATGCATTCACCGCGAGTCCCTTCGTTAAACCTCTTTCTTCGCCCGATAGCCATCTCCTTGACATCTGTATTCCAACCGAGGCCCTGTTTACTTTGGCGCCAGCGATATCGGTCAGCATTGCCATTACCATATTCCTAGATCCATTAGACAGACCTTGTTATGAGGAATTTTAAATTTACAACGGCTGAAAGCGTTCCAACTCTTAGCATGGAAGCTGCCCGCGTTATATTAAATATTTTGAAATTTCATTTACGCTGCAATGAGTCACGACGTAGTCGTGATTACGTTGGCAAAGATTGAAACAGAGCTGAAAACGTCTATACAGTGGCTATGGAACACACTTGGACACCACTGCGTTTATTATTGTAATTGATATATTCATTGATTGGATCTGATCATTTTATTCGTTTCATCAAAGAGAACTACCCGTTTTATGTTTCCAATTACCTACAAATACCTACAAATTTCTATGGAGTCCTATGGACATAATGTCATTCCTAGAATCCAATGTTGATACGTTAATAATGTTCTGCTTCTTGTTAACATCTAAACAGAGTGACCCACAGCCTTGTCAAAGACCCAACCAAGGAAAATTACCTATTTCAATAAATTCCATTTACTACAAATACCTACAAATTTCTATGGAGTCCTATGGACATAACGTCATTCCTAGAATCCAATGTTGATACGTTAATAATGTTCTGCTTCTTGTTAATATCTAAACAGAGTGACCCACAGCCTTATCAAAGACCCAACCAAGGAAAATTACCTATTTCAATAAATTCCATTTACTACAAATACCTACAAATTTCTATGGAGTCCTATGGACATAACGTCATTCCTAGAATCCAATGTTGATACGTTAATAATGTTCTGCTTCTTGTTAATATCTAAACAGAGTGACCCACAGCCTTATCAAAGACCCAACCAAGGAAAATTACCTATTTCAATAGATTCCATTTACTACAAATACCTAAAAATTTCCACGTAGTCCATGGCCAAACCGAGAAGCTAGCATAACCATAAGATGACCGTGTTATCGAGCATTAAGCAATTGGGCTGCACTGACAGAATCAAAAATGAATTCGCAGCTAAAGGGTTGATAGAATCGCAGTAATTTCGATATCGATGTATCGTCATTCTCCTTCCAATTGGCGGCCACCTTCGGGCCTGTGATCGGCTGTTTTTCCATCGACAGAACATGGCCTGGAGTTCCGCCGCGTCATCCGACGACCGCGTCTCTGGCAATGACTGTGCGTCCACTTTCCTTACAAAAATTGCCTCGCAGGTTCAGCTAGCGTAAGACCGTATGACAAAAGACACACCGATCGATCGTGAATCACGTCTCCGTCGCGTCGATCCGGTCCCTCGATCTCTCACAGACAATCATAGTTCTCTCCCTCTTGTCTCGTTACAGGGCTGAGCAATTTAATGAGAGAGGATGCATCCGGCTGGAAGACGCTGTGCATTGCCGTTAGCGAGGCGATCGGCACCGCCATTCTGGTCTTCGTTGGATGTACAGGGTGTGTCGGAAGCTTGGGTGTTCATCCGAACGTGATGCAGATCTCTCTGGCCTTTGGACTAGGTGCCATGATAGCTATACAGGTGAGCATTTGGAAAGTGGCTGTGAGTCAGAGTTTTCGTGCCACATCTTGGGTTGTCGTTAGGTCAAATGCAAAACCAGGGCTCGTTTCATCACAGACGACAAAAGTTAACGCATGTAACGTCGTAACGATCGCTGGAAAATTACTGTGCATTTCTTATCTCCTCGGATACATTTGCTGGGAATGGAAAGTATCATCAACAGATAACAGCCCATGCGCGAACGCGCAGTAAGTTTTAACGTCAAATGGCTGAAAAGAAGAGTTTAGGAGAGTGAAACTTGGCTCGGTGATAACTCCACGCTATGGGGCTGTTTCTCGCGTAACGCTGATGGCCCGCTCCTACGAATAAAACCAACTACGGACAGATTCGTGACTATTTTACAAACTCGTATGCTGTCTGCGTGCAAACGAGATAATGCGAGCAGAGCGGTCATTTCCACGCGATAATAACGCGAAAGCTCCTACATTAATCGACACGTTTCTTTGTTGGGACAGAACGTCGTATACTTAAGTGGTGAAGTCGTGCTGTTGACTTGAACGCGACGCATGATTACGTTCGACGTGAATTGCAGAGCCAATGTTTCAGAAACAAAAGGCAGTCCATGCATGTTGCGTCCGATTAATCGAATCGATGCCACGCAGTAAACAAATCCAAGGTTTAACCAACATCTTACTACGTTATTTCTTATGTAACTTCTATCGAATTTGTAATTATGCGACTGGAACAGAGTACAGGTTTCTTAACACTGTCACGAAGTTTGATTTTCTTCACCTGATTTAATATTTAATCTCTTACACGAGTATAATCGAGGAAAAAATATATTGCCATTTCACGTATACACTGTTACCTCTGTAAACTATTTTTAATCTCAATTCGAATGTATCTTGGAAGATAAGGAATACACAGTAATTTCCTTAATTTCTCTATCAGTATGTGTATACAAGTCGATTCACAGATGGAAACGGTTAATTCCACATTCTGGCATTTGGAAAATTTAGTTATCAACGTAGTGTTTAATTCATCGATCAATGCTTGTATAATTTCATCAATCTTCTCTACTTTTTCTTTCGTGTAGCTGACAACTTATATGTAAGTCATCGCTCAAAAGTACCTGAACATTTGTCTATTTGTTACGAGATACGAAGGTCGATAATATTGCAACGATTTTTATAATCACCACAGATGATTCCTAGTTCATCATCAACCAGTTAACTGGGGAATTTACTTTTAGAAATCTCTCGCATACACGTCGAACGCAGTTAACACTTTGACTGCCACGTGGGTCATTGGTAACCGGAGCGCTTCAACATCTTACAATTGTAAAAATTGAATGAAAATTCACAGTTAGGGCATTTAGAATATAACCGATAAATAGAAGATACTTTGAGATAAAAAGTGCCCCATTGAACGATTAAACATTTTTATTAGGACATCGATAAGAAAAATGAGAAGAAATGTTGCATCTAACGGTACACTGTGTTAAAACACTTTGAACATAAACGTGGCTCATCGATACAATGTGGACGATAGGTGGTCACCTTTTTGGTCCGATTCTTAGCAATTTTTCATCCTAACTGTTTAACATTTTTTTATAGCACTCTCCGCAGAATTTTCGTGCCAGCTACGCTTGCCCTTCTTTCCTCTGCATTTCGTGTCGCGATCTTCGTCGAATAAGTATATTTCACGGCTCTGGTGAATGGCACTGTGTAAGGTGCATTGCGAGTGCCATTCTAAAATCTGATACCTTGATTTTTGTTTTTGTTGCTTGTTTATAGAGTATCATCGCGTTTGAAATTGATGTATTTAACAGTAACTCTGAAGCAAATTTTGTATACCACTTGAGGGTTCTTCTATGTGTTGTAGAATATGTTATCATTTGACCTGATAAATCTACAACACATTTTCCTCTGTTGTGATCTACCACTACCATTGGTTTATCAGAAACATAATTCTTTTTATCTCTATCATTTCAGTCGAATGTTTCGTCGATATCATAAAAATAATCCTAATACTGTTTACTAATATCTTCCACACGTTTCAACGATATATTCTGCACGGTTTGCCTACGACGAAATAACGAATGCGAATGGTTTGTTGAAATAAACGAAGCCTTGTTCTAATATGTCGCTATCGACTGTTAGCAAGGCGCCACAATGGTCCCCGTGACTACCAATAAGATAAACGGTCCATTGGGGAAGGACGTTGTCTTACATCACCAACTTATTATTATTTTACCATTATATGCTTTGAATAATAAAAATACTCCCGTGACGTCCTGAGCGAAACATGTGATTTCGGTGTGCCAGTCAAAGTGTTAACTAATTAATATATATATATTTAATTGATATACTGTTACTAGAAGTCGACCAAATACTTGTCCGGGTACTAGTTAAACGTATTATATATAGTAGGAAACCTATTTTCACATTTTTAAATTTATCTTGCCACGTGAAAGCTAAAGTACTTTGAATCGTCGAGCCGAAGAAAAATTTGCATTCGTCGATCAGTTAAAATAATATCGACTGTGCTACGTTATTTGTATCCTTGATGATAATGTTGTCAGTTGCTCTAGCTAATAAATTATTCCGTAATTTAACAATTCGCCAATGCGTCAGATATACACAGGCTGGCTTATAATTAATTCGGGGTTAGTCTAATTAATTCTAGTTCCGTTGCTCGAGAAACCAGATGCTAATTAAGTTCAGATAGGTTGATTTGATTGAACCTCTTGCTTTTGGCACTTCTAAAACTCATCCACTGCTTACAATTGCTAATCAAGCCAATCCAAACAGGGAATCAGAGGGTCAACGACTAGATTGAAACTCTATCTTTAGACTTCCGGGAACTCGCAATAGCTTCGATTTCAATCACACTGACGCTTGTAAATTCTTGAATCTCTATCCGACTTGTCACTTTTCTATTCCAACTTTCCTTTTTACGCTTCTGCCATCTCTCTGTTCCATTTCATACATTTTCCATCGGTGTTCGATTCCGTTCGTGGCTTCCACCAATCCACGGAACAAGCAACCGATGATAAAAATTTACCGAGAGTGGCTCACTGATTTATCGTAATGTCTAGTTTGCCAATTTCTTCGAAATTTACAGTTTCGGCTGTTTTACTTCTCGCGGCAATTCAAATTGCAAGCAAGAAAGTCGATACGTGAATTCGTTATTTTCTGTCGTTCAGCAACGACAATTCCTCTGTTCTCGTATCGTTGGTTTCTTGCTCTGTCGTCGTCATAATCACGAGGCCGACATGCGGAAATTTCGCTTTTCTAATTATACTCGCAATATGTCGTTTATCCTATGTCAGAGAAATAGCAAACTCCCTTTGATTATCCAAATTATTACTAATTGGCTTGGCAACTAAGTGACTGCGGATTTTGCCATTAGATGGTAATGACAAAATCCGCAGTCACTTAGTTGCCAGCCAATAGATACCAAGATGTTCGCTTACAGCGGAGGAAAGAAGAAAGTAGTACAAGAACGCGCGATAATTGCAGAGGAAGGTGTTACAATTGCCAGGAACAATTACATTACCGGTAGACGTAACGCGGATGACTGTTATCAGCGTGGTAGAAATCTAATAAAGAGCGTTATCGGTACAGCAAAGTTACAACGCAACGTAATTATTATACACGAGTATAAATTTAAAACTTTCTTCTGCCCACTGCTGTGCATTTAGCGATTACTTAATTATTGCAATATTTAACTGCAGGAATATTTATATTCCCTGATGTTTCTTGTCTCACTGTGTTATTTTACTTTCCAGTGTATCGGACACATCAGTGGAGCGCACATAAATCCCTCCATAACAGTGGCAGCTCTGATCCTAGGGAGAGTCTCTCTGCCCATGACCTTCCTCTACATTTGTTCCCAGTGTGTCGGTGGACTGATAGGCTTCGGTCTGATTAGGGTAAATCATCGCTCGATACTAGCGCTACAACTACCGTACTAAACGATTGCGGCATTTACTATTACCATCTAATGACAAAATCCGCAATCACTTAGTTGCCAAGCCGATAGTTCCAGATGTTCGCTACGATGAAAAATTGCGCGGGATGGAACTTGCGTTAATTAACAGGACACGAGATACAAAGGACAAAAATATCTTTGCGTTGGTGTTGTTGCTGTTTTGTCAAATTCATAGAAACCAAGGTTCAAAGTACATGCGCGTCTTACCGGCAATTTTTCAGTGCGTAGAACTCCAAATGTTCACCAATTGCTGATCTTTTTCTGTCGAATGGCTCTTGACTAGTCTGCGTGGTTGTACACGCGATCAATGACTGTACGAATTTATACTTAATATTCTTTACGATACAAATAAATGTATATATAGTGTACGTATAATGCAGTAAATAAATAAACAGGTAAAACA
Source organism: Bombus affinis (assembly GCF_024516045.1). Taxonomy (NCBI): domain Eukaryota; kingdom Metazoa; phylum Arthropoda; class Insecta; order Hymenoptera; family Apidae; genus Bombus; species Bombus affinis. The sequence goes on from NC_066359.1 coordinate 4,229,934, forward strand.
GATAGAAGAGAAATGTGCGAAGCAGATCTGCATGCTATCGCCATGTGATCTCGTGTAAATGGTTGTTTGATAGTCGGAGTTCGTACGAAGGTCAAGTTTGATTTTTCAGACCAGATGACACGTTTCTTTGCGTAGCATCAGCAGTGCACTGGTACGTTAATAAATCGCCATTACATAAAACAATGTGTTGGATCGTTCACACGAAGTATATCATTTTCTCTTGCAATTGACTTTCATTGACCTTGAATGTTCTTGAACGTGTAGATCATTGTACGCGTCTTAAAACGCCACGCTAGATGGTACGTAAAGAAGCACGTCGTTTCATTTGAAAAAACGAAAGTGATCTTCGTATGACCTCCTCGCGTCCATTTATCAAAGAACTATTTACATTAAATTATGTGCTTCACGACATCGTGCAATGTTTGGTTTGACACATCTGTTCTGTCACCAATAACAGCCGAGATATTTAGGTGGCCTATTTTAGTCTCACCCTGTATATGTAATAAATAAGATCGTACGATAATTATAACAATGTATGATAATATGGTGGTACAACACAGATCTAGTCAGGAGCCGATTTACCTTGACGCTAATGACGCTATGGCGGTCCAAAATTGTTCGTGAAAAAGATCAATGAACGATTGTCGATGAATGATTGTCAGAATCAGATAAAATACGTCTGTCAGTTTACAAAGACTGGGATAAGAATTTTGGCTCGGCTGAAACAACATTCGTCGAGTCAACGCGTATAGCTGTTGGAATATTCGAGATGCCCCCATCGACAACTCGATGGGTCCATTCGAAAGTGTCCAGGAAGATTGTTGCGTTTACTATCAATCCATCAAATCCTCCGCTTGAATTTTTCAAGCAGTTCTGCATAGTTAATATTCACCTGGTCCAAGCGAATATCGCGTCCTGACTAATTTCCTATTGGTTTAACAAAAACCATTTGGCATCTTATAAATTTGCTTTAGAAAGGTGAAAGGTTGGGTCGAAGGTGACCCAAAGTGATCATTAGCCTCAGGATTAAATCCGCCATTGGATGTGACAAAAATTTGATGCGGCACCTCGATCAACACGTCGGTAGTTTTAGCGTTAAGTCGAAACCCAATCGAAGCTCGTCCAGCTTCTTCGATACAGAATTCTTCGATTTCTGCAGGTGATAACACCGGTGCAGCTAATGTACACCGCGCAGGGGGCAGAAGACTCCTTCTGCATGACGGACATTCACACAGATCTGACCACTCTCCAGGGTGCCATGGCGGAGGTCTTGGCCACTGGGCTTCTCGTCTTCTTCGCTTGCGGTCTATGGGACTGTCGAAACGCCGCCAACACAGACTCGGCACCAATAAGGCTTGGCTTCTGCATCACCGTCCTCTGTCTCATTTTCATCCCATACACTGGCTGCAGTTTGAATCCAGCAAGGACGCTAGGTCCAGCCATCTGGAATGGCTACTGGACTAATCATTGGGTCTTCTGGATTGGTCCAATCGGTGGCGCTATCGTGTCGTCGCTGCTGTATCGATGTCTGTTTCTTTGCAAGACTACCGAGTCTGAATAGCGGGCAACGTCGGAACAGTACTACAGGATGATGAATGGCGATGGTAGGTTTTGCAGTTGCACGATCAGGATTATTAGGAATAGCGAATAGCGATAGTAGAGCGTCCATTTGTTCCAACTTATCGCTGATTAGCCTCCTGCTACGTTTTATTTCCCGCAGGACAAACGCGGGATAATAATAAGGCGACTTGTAACTTGTGCGGTTTTCTTCATTCCAAGACTCGATATTGTCACGCGGAAGAATCTACTAACGCGTTAACTGAAGCGATCTCTGGCGATAATTTCTTAATCGTCTGAATTAATTATAGGAATAATTTCATAATTTCTTTATTTGAGAACATAATTGTATGGGAACATATATAGCGTATTGGCCGTCGCGCTCATTTCATACACGATGTCCCCGTATTGATGGTACAACCGTGGAGAGGGTGATTATACATAAAAAAATAAGTCGAAAATGTGGAATACATTTTTTTCATTCGAGGCTTCGTTTTCGAGAAAATCAACTTTGAATTTCGTTCGGCTACGCCTGCGCTTGACCATCTCGTGGTTAAAATTAAACATATGCTGTACGTTTATGAATAATAATAAAGCGTGTAATTCTTAGGAGTTACTTTATTAATAGAAAATTTGTTGAAAATGCTGGCCATCCTACTGCATACGCGGATGTGCTCTCCGAATTCAATTTTTAACGCATCTTTCTCTTTCAGTTCTTCGAACGGGAAAATGGTCCTCGCTTTTCATTCTGCAAAATTTGTGTCGTTTTCGGAATAAACTTTTCCTTTATTATGTACGTTTCTACATAAAAGTACAAAGTAAATAACGGTTTATATCGAGATCCGTTTAAGCACGACATAGTCAAGCGCACGCGCACCAGGTCCTCAAGCATCGAACGCGCACACAGCCGTCTCATTCGACGATTCACAGTTCTTGTCGTCCCCTTTCGTACAGATAGAATCGAGAATTCCTGGAAAATTTCTTTCGTCTTCGTCGGTTTCCGCTCTGTTCGCTCGATCTCACCTTCCGCAATTGATCGATACGACTGAGGGGAAGAGGCGGTGAGAAAATAGATCGAGCCACGTTAATCCACTGTCTTATTGGTTTCAGCGAGCAGAATCGTATTCAGATGGTCCGTAGTTCACAATTCGAGCGAGAAATCCTAATCGTGTCGCGGAAGCCGAAAGTGGGGGACGATCGCAGGGCCGAGTAAAGGATCGAGAATCGAGAGGAGGCGGAAACTTCGCGGAACGTCAGGCGAGAAGGACTTCTCGGTTGCGCAGACCGATTTTCCCAAACGATTCGTCCTCTTCTTAGGTCGATATCATCTCCTCTTACGTATATTTTTCTACGAAGTACGTAATTTTCGAACCGTGGCGCAAAGTTTCGCGTAATTTCGATGGAAAGTTTCCGAGAGGGAGAGAAGAGAGGGAAGCGTCGTAGAATAAAAATTGTTCGTAGAATTCTTTGTCTGTGAATAAAACGCGGGAAAGGATCGCAGATTATTTTCAATGCCTCGTTTATCGAATGAATAGGTCACGGAAGAATCGAATTCTTCGATCTATTGCGTTTTTAAAATTACGAAATTCTGAATTTGCCAAAAGCGATCGAGGTGTGTGCACACAGAGGCAGAAATAAATTTGATACGTTTTAAGAAACTTTTATCGTGTCTTTTCGCCGCTCCTACCTTCTTCCATCCTTATTTTGATTTTTCATTCTCAGAAAAAAGGAAATTACTTTATTATTCTATATTTTATTAAATTCATAAATTTACGAGATCACGAGTAGTTTCGCAAAAGAAACACGATCTCTGTCGACCGTTCAATCTCAAGACTGTAAATAAAATAATTCTCCAGCCATACGATTCTTTCGTACAATTATTTAATCGCCCGGCAATCGTTGATAAACAAATAATAAAAACTTGATAGCTGACAAAAAGAGCGATTTTAATTTCAACGGCAGGCTGCTGCCTGTTTCGACAGCTTTCGCATGGTGAAAAAAAGATTTCGAAAATGAGCGATTAAAACCGATTCATTTGCGTTGCGTCGCTCTCTGCGAGTTCCGAAAACGTGTAAACGCTGGCAGCTGGCGCAAAAAAAAACTCTCGGCACGTTTACCAACACCGTGCAACAGCTCTTGGCGCGATAACAGAGTTTATCTGCGAAAGTTTTTTGCTTGAAATTCGAGAAATATTGAACACGACATATACAGCAAATTAAGCGTCGTCTATGACAGAAGATCGACGAGTTTGTGGCTCGTCGTGAAGTCGGAAATCGCCACGTCTGAATTTTTTCATTGTTTCCTTTTTACCGCACGAACAGCCTCGGTAAATGTTCCGTATGGTTTTTACAGAAGTCACCGGCGAACGAGTCGTTTCGTGGCTCATTTTCAAAATCGTTTTTTATACAATAATACAAACTGTCAAAACTGTTCTGTCGTTGGAATAACAATGGAATATCGGCGTTTCGATCCGCCACGAAGCTTTCACGCCCAACAGCGGATGAGGCTCCAGGATAAATAATTTAATCACATCTGTTGCAATCGGACACGGATTTTTAACGCTAACTCGATATGTTTGTAGCTTCTAGCGTATTTCACTATCGTTAATTGTTCTACGATTTTTCATTCCCGATAGATATTTATATATTTACATATATTATATTTATTATATGTTACATATTATATATTATATATCTATATATATATATTTATTTATAGATATAGATAGATCGTACACAATAGCAGCATTCGTCTGAATGACGAATTATCATAAGTCGAAGAATTTTCAGGCTTCTTAATCGCGCGTTGAAAGAAACGTATGACTAATCGTTTCTACAAATTGCATATTTTATTTTATCAACGATGTCTCTGCTTTGAGATATTTCCCATACTCGATAATATTCGTCGTACAACGAGTGGTTTCGTTGAAACGGGTCGACTCGAAAGCTGAACAATCGCACGAGTAGCTGTGGTAGAAATTGCAGCACCTAAATTGCAGCTAATTAGAACGATGTAACGCGTGCGTCGATAGCATCGATTGAAAAGCATCCGTCCTGTGAAAACAAAGAACACATTTCGAATCTCTCGAAGCCAATTTCCCTGATCTTCTGCATCGAAGCTCAACTTTCGAAGCACCGCGTATATTTTCTTTGAATTTCCCCAGAGTCGGTGCACGTCGTTTGAATTTATAAGAAATTTGAAGACGCAGAAGTGCACAGAGTGCACGCGATATGCAAAGATGTAAAAAATATCCGGAGCACGGGCGATGGATCAAGCGAAAGAAACGAGTGAAAGCAATTTTATAAAAATATTATTTCGCTATAAATATCCACGATATATTTATTTACAAGCAACTCTATTTCTTCACTTCGCTGCTCTGTTTCTAACCGAATCTACGTTTCTCCCCAAAGAACGAGTTTTACATTTTTTAACCAAATCTCCCCGACCTTTCTTTGGAAGTTCGATTTTTTTAAAGAATTTAACGAATTTCGTTGAAGGCGCCGTTGTTTAATTTTGTATCAATTTTTGAAAGATGCAAAAATGTAGAGAATGCACGTGCTTTGCAAAGATATATGAAATGTGTATAATACAAAGGGCAATATTTATCAGGTAGAAGGAACGAATGAAAGTAATATGATAAAGATATACATTTCTACAGATATCCATGCTACACCTGTAAGCAATCTCTGGTTGAACACAGTGAACAAACATTCTCATCATTTTTTCTCACGAGAACGCGCTTTAAACTTTCTAACCCAATTTCCCCGATCTTCTCTCTGATGCTCGACTTTTCAAGCACGTCTCACGTTTTCATTAGATTTCTCCGGAGTGTGCGCACGTATAGCGACTCTTATTCAAAATCAGGAGCATCAAAACTAAGAGAAAAAAGAATAATAACACTGAACATGATGTACAAAATATTCAAGGTATAAACTATAAATTAATGAACATTTTTGTAATTTTGTAAAGATATAAACTTGTATAGATATCTGCAGTCTGTTCAAACGAAAGCTTGAAAAAGCATTCTGACCAGATCTGAACTTAATTAAGCCCACGTTCCCTCAAAGAGTCTCCTCTCTTATCCAAAAACCACAAGAAGCATAAGAACGCAAAGATGCAGAAATTAATGAAAGTAATTTTGTAAAAAAGAAAGAAACATAAATTTCCATAGATATCCTCAGTCTGTTCAAAGGCATGCTTCACTTCTACAAGCTTGAAAAAGCATTGTAACCATATCTGAACTTAATTAAACCCACGTTCCCTCAAAGAATCTCCTCTCTTATCCAAAAACCATAATAAGCATAAGGACGCAAAGATGCAGAAATTAATGAAAGTAATTTTGTAAAAAAGAAAGAAACATAAATTTCCATAGATATCCTCAGTCTGTTCAAAGGCATGCTTCACTTCTACAAGCTTGAAAAAGCATTGTAACCATATCTGAACTTAATTAAACCCACGTTCCCTCAAAGAATCTCCTCTCTTATCCAAAAACCATAATAAGCATAAGGACGCAAAGATGCAGAAATTAATAAAAGCAATTTTGTAAAAAAAAAAGACAAATTTCTATAGATATCCGCAGTGTGCTCAAACGCAAGCTTCACTTGTACAAGCTTGAAAAAGCATTGTAACCATATCTGAACTTAATTGAGTCCAAAACCACAACTTACCCAAAAACCACATGAAACCACCAGAAACCACAATAAGCATAAGGACGCAAAGATGCAGAAATTAATAAAAGCAATTTTGTAAAAAAAAAAAAGACAAATTTCTATAGATATCCGCAGTGTGCTCAAACGCAAGCTCCACTTGTACAAGCTTGAAAAAGCATCCTAACCATGTCTGAACCGAATTATGACCACGTTTCTAAACGAGTCTCCTCTGAAACCTCGTGAAACCAATTTGTCTCGTGTTCCGGCTGAAGCTGAACTTCCGAAGCACCCAGTACATACATTTGGAAGTTCCTTGAGAAAAGCGCCGCGAGTCGGCGCACCTATGTTGTTTAGGGTGGCCGTGTAGACGGACTGGTGAGTTTGTTGCACGCGCGTTAAAAATAAAACTGGCTGCTCGGTAATCGAAAATAAACGTAGGCTGTTGCGCGCGCGTTCGCGCTCGCGCGCACGCCAGTAGCTGCAGTCTGGTGGGGCGGCTACGTGGAGCAGAGGTTCCACGCTGAATCAACGGTGGTCGAGAGACTGCGACCACGTGCCAGCGCGATAAAAGTGCGTACGATCGTACAGGATCGTGACCGTTCACAAACAATCGGGACGAGCGACCGTGCGCTGCCTCATTCTTGCTTTCCGATCGATCGAGATCGTCGCCGCTCGATCTCTCGCCGTCTCCGCACAGTGTCAGTGTATACTATATATTATACTATATTATACTATACTATACTATACTATACTATATTATAGAGTGAGTGTGTGACAGCAACTGGCGTCATGTCCTCTAGCGATCTTCGTTCAGGTGAGTAAGCCGCATTTGCAAACAAATTATTCTTGTAGCAAGTTGGTCAAGTTGGAGGGAAAATGTAGTGCGGAACTCTGTGGTTAGTACAGATCGCTATAGATAGGAAAATTGGTGAAAATTTGCAGCGGATAAAGTTTCGCAGAAATGAGAATGAAAGAAATGATTGCAGCTGACCGAGGATAAATTTAACGTGGTACTGTTAGTATAAATTTCGCGAGGATGAAGTTCGACGAGATAAAAAGAAACGGGAATTGTGTAGGTCGTTGGAGATAAATTGTTCTGGTAGAAATTTAGCGATGTAGATCGATAAATAAATTTACCGATCGAGCACAGGTCGAGTGAACGTTTTGTTGCTACGATTTATTAATTTCACGTGGACGAATTCTAAGAGAGAAATGGAAAGGATAGGAGAAGCGTGAATCGATACGAAATGTATAATTGTTTTGGTAGAAGATTATTCGTGTGGATTGAAAATAAGTACAGCGAGAAAGCATAGTAGATGGAGGAATTGTGTAGTAGATTTAGCGAAAATTCACTGAGGATAGGTTTTCATGGTTTTGAAAGAGAAAGGAAAATAAAAGAGGAATTGACTGGACCTGTAGAGTAAAATGGGGCATGGTCGTGCGTACAATGGTATGCTTTGTTTGGTTTCGATGGCACCTCGTCACTCGGTTCGTAGTTATACGCGGTGGCACTGTAAATACCGAGTACAGGTGGACTGAAAATTTCGTGCAGAAGATATGGAAGTTTGCTCGTTTTTGACAAAAATTTACACCTGAGAATTGACGAAAGGAATTTTCGAATCTTAGATCCAACGAATGTTCTCTTTCCTGAAATTGCAACTTAAATAATAATATAACGATAGTTGGAAGAAATTTGATGATCTTGTGGTAGAAGAAACTAGCATTTCAGTCAGCTGATTAGACTTTAGATTCGATTATTATCCGCAGTTCGGTGGATAATTCTTTCAAATTAAATGCTGCAAGTATTTGGTATTCAACAGCTGATTTTTTGAATATTGATGCATAAAAGATGTTGCGAATATTTCAATTCGCCGATTGAATTTTAGATTCGTTTCGAGTTTGAAATTCGTTCATTTATTCGGTTGATACGTTCAATTTTTTAAATATTTGTACATTTGAAATTCAATGGACGAAACGACATCTTAAACAATGAGATTTTATTCGACAATAATTTTCAGACACCCTGTGTATGTTCTATTATCGTGAGAATCAGGCCAATTGCAAGTACAGTTTAATTTCCGAAATGTTCGTAGCTTGCGATACCAAGTGTCTCGAGATTCTTGGCTAATCAAAATACACGTTACGCGCAAATCCATACACATATCCATATACCGGGTAATCGCGAGAAAACGTGTCGTCGAAATAAACCTCTTTCAAAGGAAAAAGGGAAAGAGAAGGAATAAAAAAGAAATTTCTTCGATAGATAAATTATTTTCATTACTCTCTTGCCAGACTAAACCAACATAAAGGATGATAAATAAATAAAAATATATAATGAAAATCATAACCTAAAAATTAAAATGATTCGCTTTGAGAACTAGCATTAGGCTATTTTTATTATAAATAACGTGATCTATTTTGCAAGATCGTTCTTCGATAGATAAATTATTTTCATTACTCTCTTATCAGAGTAAACTAACATAAAGGATGATAAATAAATAAAAATATATAATGAAAATCATAACCTAAAAATTAAAATGATTCGCTTTGAGAACCAGCATTAGGCTATTTTTATTATAAATAACGTGATATACTTTGCAAGATAAGTAATTCTCACTCACTATTTTTTCCATCATTTTTGCGAAGCATGAATTTTAGAGGAAACTTTTCTTAGAATTGAAACTCGATAAAGCGTGTTTTCCAGGAACGTGGTAAGAAACGATCGAGACGTTCTAAACGTATTATTAGCAATAGACCGAGGTATTCTATGAAAATTTATATTTCTTAGAATGTAATTAAAAAGATTCAAGTGTATGTTAGAAAATTGTTCTTAACTGGCAAGTATCACCGAAATCACTATACTTTGCATATTTTATATATTCTACGCAATTTCGCACTTTTCAATTTTCTACGGATGCATAAGAATCCGCGGTCCGATCGTTAGGCGGCAACGAGGAAAGCAAAATTATAATCATTTGGCAGAAAGACGAAGGAAAAGTTACGGAGAAGAGCAGATAGCAAAGAGAAAGGAGCACGTAGCGGGAAATTAGTAAGAAATCGTGGCGACTTTCGATAATCATAACTTGCAAACGAATGCGTATGGAATATCACTTTGCAGATAAAAAGTTAACTGATAAAAGTTGACTTTCTTCAAACGCTAAAAATCTCGTCCGTTTGCTACAACGAGAGCAACGATTGAAATAGAAAAATTTCGGGAAGGCTACTCTACTTGTGCGAAGACACGATAGTAATTAACGACAATAATTCAAAGATTCGCAGCAATAAGAAGGCAGTTTCGATATTTCAACTTACTTTACTTTTACTTCTAAGCCAAACAAGAGGAAGAAGCGTGTAGATTTCAGATTGAAAAGTGGAAAACTTCATTCTGACTGCAAGTTTGTGAAAGTCGTCAACGGAGAATTTCTATCGATTTTCATCTCGATACTTTTCATCTATCTTTTCGAATCTACCTTTTGTACCTTTAATAATATCGATAACTTCGATACGTGGCGAATTCGTCCACGTAATTTACAGACGCGCGTGTGAACAGAATTAACGCTGCGAGATAGCAAGAAATTATTGAAAATTAAATTTTAATACAAAAAGAAATCAGTTTCTACGTATTTCTCGATGTATGATTTGTCGTATCGCATTTTGCTACGAACGTGATCTTCCTCCCATGTTTCGTTTCTATTCCACAAATATATTGGCTTGGCAACCAAGTGATTGCGGCTTTTGTCAATACCACCTAATGGCAAAAGCCGCAATCACTTAGTTGCCAAGCCAATATTAACAGGCTGTCGCATCCGTTTTTGTTCCTTCGTATCAACTTAAATACTCGCTGATGCAACGAGGAAATTGGGAAAAATAACGTTGAAAAATCATCGCTTCGAAGCTGTATCATTTCTCTACTCGAACTGAACATTTCGAAATTTCACCTTCCTTTAGAGACAAAAATATTCATCTTCCTCGCTGTCATTGTAACGCACATTTAACCGCAGTTTACGTACTGTGAATTTTATTGGCTTGGCAACTAAGTGATTGCGGCTTGTGTCGATGCCACTTAACGACAAAAGCCGCAATCGCTTAATTACCAAGCCAATATAAGCTTCTGATTTTACGAGCGAAAGTAAGTAGCAATTTGGAAAACGTGGAAACGCGATTTCAGCTTCTTCGATTAACGTCGCGCTAATTCATCTCTCCTTCTGTTTTACGATACACGTCGTCATTCGCACAATATTGCACAGCGTTCGTAATGCCTGTTTTATATTTGCAACGTGGTTGCTTTAAACGAATAGCTCGGTACGAAGAAGCATAATGAGATCCATTGAACATGTGAAACGTGCAAGAAGATTTGCTTGGGAATAATAAACGGTTGTTGCAATCGAGTTCCGCGACACCTTCTGACCGATGCTTCTGTGCAACATTGTATACGTTGTCACAATGATTCGATGGTATGACACGACTTCAAGTCATTCGATATGGATTTATGTTCGGCTAACATCTGTTTGTCATTTGCTATTAGTCGTATAGCAAGTCATGTAACATTTATACAATAATTTAGTACGACTTTGAAGTTGTACCACATCTTCGACTCAACAATGGCAGATCACACGAAGAAACACGATAAATAGGAAGATATATGCGGATGATTATGAAATATACAGACAGTAGATGGCCTACATGAAGAATGTAGCAAAACATGAGCTTATCGCTTATGTTACGTTGCATCTATTTACATTAGAACAATCTGCAACTAACTTTGCAAAGTAGTGGTAATTGAACTATTGGATTGAAGTGGCTGCTACGTCGTTAGACAGAATCCAGTTGATACGTCGAACGCAAAACTGTAAACATCTCGAAAGGAAAACTATATGACTTAGGCCACTTTCATAATCACTGGCACATGTATTGTCTTATTGATCGTCCCCTTCTTTTATTAGTTTAGTGACTAACCGTGATCGCTGAGAGTTAATCTTTGCACGAAATATAGTTTTATATTTGCAAAGGAAGATAATAACTTAGCCTTAAGGTTGTAATTATACTTAAACATAATATTTAGAAATATAATCTTCTTTTTGGATCGTATAAGTCCAAAGAAATGGAATATTAAAACTAAATAAAATATTTCTCAACAATATAGTTAACTGGAACACTAAAATTTATATTTACATAAAATATATCTTTTTTTATTTTAGGGGAAGAAGATAATAATTTAGATTTAAAGATTCTAACTATACTTAAAGATAATATTTAGAAATATTTTTTTTTTAAATAAATCCAAACAGATGAAATATTAAAACTAAATAAAATATTGTCCAACAATGTAGTTAATTTGAACACTAACATTTATATTTACACAAAATATATATTTTTTTTAATTTGGGAAAGAAGATAATAATTTAGCCTTAAGATTGTAATTATAGTTAAAGATAACGTTTAGAAATATAATTTTCTTTTTGGAATAAATCCAAACAGATGGGATATTAAAACTAAATAAAATATTGCCCAACAATGTAGTTAATTTTAACATTAACATTTATATTTACACAAAATGTATATATTTTTATATTTGAGAAAGAAGGTAGTAATTTAGCTTTAAATATTGTAATTATATTTAAATATAATTTTCATTTCGGCTCGTACAAATCCAAACGGATGAAATGTTAATATTATTGGCTTGGCAACTAAGTGATTGCGGATTTTATCATTACCATCTAACGACAAAATCCGCAATCACCTAGTTGCCAAGCCAATAAATAAAATATTTTCTAACAATAAAATTAATTCGAGCAGTGCGTCGGGGGCTGATTAAACTGATGGAGAAACGAAGCTAGCGGTTACGTAAAATATGGAAACCTGGTTGGATTAGTTCGCCTTTTCTTTCTACTTCGGATGACCTTGGAATACATACAGCTACGAGAATACCATTTAAAATCGCTTCGATCGATGAATTATAATATTTACATAAACAGAGTTTCACAGGAAACGGACATCCTTGCATTTACATTTTATGTGTATTTGGTGATTATTTAAAATATTCATTTTACATGGGAGAATAAAATTACTTCGTCGCTTAGGTATAAAAATTGAACGATCGAATAGAGAAACGATGTCTGTTCGTTGGAATTTTTCTAATAGTATTGCGAACGAGACAAAACACGTGACGGCGTATTAAAATTGCAAATCAACATCAGATATCTGCAATTACATCTTAGCAGATGATATGAGTTTATGTTGTTTCTTTTTCTTTTCCTTTTTTTTTTTTCTTAACTATGTGATAAAGTCATGTTAAGGCTATGTAACGTTACGCAACAATTCCGTCCTACTTACGATTTATTCCGTTTCGATTTATTATGGTAAATATTTTAGTGCTGATAACAATTTTTAACAAGTTGATATTTTACATAAATAATATTTTATATGCGTATAATAAATATCTATGTGATTATTAATGTCGAACAAACAACTTTTCCATTTAGGTGGCCTTATAATTATTATAATTTTGTTATATGATTATTAACGTCGAGTAAATAAATGGTTTCCCCATTTAGGTGTTAACATAACTGTAACATATGCAGCGTGAAATTTTTAATAATGATACATTTAATATGAAGAAAAAAACTGTGCAAGAGAAACTACGTTTTTTAACGTAGACACTCTATGTCCCATTCTCAGCATGACAAATTTTTATGCACCAGCTTTTATTTAAAAAATTAAATCCCACTGCTGAACGAGCTATTAACATTGTTAATGAATCAGTACCTCGCTATTTGCTCGCATTTATTTTCATTAATTCCATCTTACCATATTCATTTATATCTCGGCTGGTTTTTTTCAGGATCCATGCAAGCAAACATAATCCAGCATTCTATGGATATTTCCAAAAAAAGTTTCAGATATGCGTACAAATTTATGCAAATAATAATAATCTGCTTGTCATACAACGATTTTGTTGTAGGAAAATTATTAAAAATTAGGTGTCGGATTAGATGCCAGAAGAAAAAAGAAAGGGAGGAGAATTAGGATTGTATTTGATTGCAGTAAAATTCCAGAATAATTCATTTTCCGGGAACTCGAGGAGAAAGAGATAAACTTACAAAAATACTGCGGAAGATTAGAAAAAATGCTTAATGTGCACAATCGAAAGTCGCGTGTTTGTTTGCGAATATAAACGTAGCTGAAATGCAAGCAAGCAGCAAAGATTCGATAACAGAATTGCATCGTGCGATCAAACTTTTTGATTGCGTAACGATATTACTGCACGGAATACCATTTTCTACCGATCGTTATACTTTCTTTTTACGAGCGACGAACCGTCGCGTTGCCCTAAAACCTGATCCTCCGGTTATCGTGTGCCAGTCTGGGCATAGGTGTGTGTATATATATATGTTTAAATTAGCTTCGTTTTATATTCGTATCGAGATTGCTTCGATTTTCAGTTGGGTCAAAGTCGTTGCTCGTTCCAATTCGTGTCTAGTTCATCAGACCTATCGTGACTAAAATTTCTTCGAAACCGATAGCAACGACGAATTCTCCACGAAGATAAGTAACGTAATTCAGAGAAGATTGGAATTGTTCGAGGAAAAATTCTTAGTCAATTTATGCCAGTTCCGTGAGAAAGCATCCAAGTATTTTCATTGTTATACGATAGAGACTTCTCTCGGTATAAGTTTCTTCTTATCTGCTTAATTATAAATTACAGTTTACGGATTAGATTTAAATCGTATAATGTTTCTTTACTATAGAATAGAATCTTTGCTTTAGGTCTCGAAATTTATGTTTCTTGATAATACGGTCGAATGTTAATTTCGAATAAATGAATAAAATAATGTAATTCTTATTACTTCGATTATAACTCGGAATTGGTTAGACCCAAATTTGAATTTTAGATCCTAAGATTTAGGTCTTTCTCTCAAATCCCAATCCAAACAATCTTATTGATTTTATATCTTCCAATTAAAATAAACAAAATATTTTGTTTATTTTATACCAATCAAATATCTTGTTACAGTTCAAAAAATTAGGTTAGGAACAAATGGAGCAACAGAATTAAGCTAGGTCTAATTTACGATCGTTTAGGTTAGGTTTAAGTTCGCGTCCATTACTCTGACTACGAAGGGTTCAGGTTAGGTTCGTTTCAAAAACGTTTCTCGTTTTAGCTAAAAACGTGTCGTAGATTAGAGATAAAGGGCCAAAAATGTTTGTCCTGATTCTGACAGACTGCCACTTATTTTAAACAACCTATCGAATATTATGAAAACAGTTCTTATCGTTCATAATGTCACAGCTGCGGTTTGATATGATCATTTAAAATAGCCTACGAGTTTGCAAGGCTATGGATATCTATAGGGGGATTGAAAAATAATGTACAAACACGGATAAGCCTAGACAAGTTCTTCGATCGGCGATGAAAACGATACTAGCGCCACTGGTCTCCATCTACCGAGACTTACGTAACCTTTTCTCTTTCGTAACAAAACTTTTCCTATTTGCATTGCTGCGTATCTACTCGTTCCTCCGCCAATTATCAGTCAGGTTTTAGAGGGTTGAATCTTCGTTTATCATTTAGACGCAACGTACGACGATAAAGTCTAATCAAATTTGTCTTGAATCTGATAGTGGCAAATTCAGTGGATTCTTAATTCTCTTAATTAAGTCGTATCATATATAATACTACTTAGAATCCTACATAGTTACACGATCGTTAGGATTTCATGCAGCTATTGGATTTTATTAAATGAAATGTTATAGCGAGGTATAAAATTTGTTAAATTTTATGAGGGTTTTTGAGGATACGTCGGTGTATATGAATAACATAATGTTATTAAATAAGAAAATTATTTCGATAATTATCGCAGTACGAGGAATGTCACAAATCAATTCAATTAAAAATGTTGACTTTTAGAATGGCTAAATCTTTTAAA
Organism: Bombus affinis; assembly: GCF_024516045.1. NCBI lineage: Eukaryota > Metazoa > Arthropoda > Insecta > Hymenoptera > Apidae > Bombus > Bombus affinis. The sequence continues at coordinate 4,245,067 of NC_066359.1, forward strand.
GGCAATAGATCGATCATTTAAAGCGAAGCTCCTGTTAAAATTATATGAACTTTAATCTGCTGGACTTAAAAGATAATTAAAAGATTTGATCGATTTATAATTCTAAAAGGAATTTTTTTTCTCTTTCAGTTTTTGTGAACGTGTACGAGAAAGTTACTAGATGGCGTAAATGTGACAAGAGCTTTTTTTCATTATCACTAAATCAAACAAAAGCCCAATATTTTTATTTACATACGATCTCGCGAAAAACCAGTTAAATTTCATCTTATCTCGAAAGTTTTCCACGAAATGCCAGTCAAAATCGAATCAGACTGCTTTTTATCGGCTCTCTGTCCGAGCAAATAGGGAAATTGCGTTATCAGCCAGGGTTATCCGACAGTTGTGCCCATCGCATCGTCCTTGTCTCGTTTGAATTTCGTAAACCCACATTTGCTTGCCATTTATTTTTTCATGCTGTACGAGATAAGTTTATGACAAATACATGTACCACTTGTATTAAATATCTTACCATTTCTATATATATTTTTTCAGATTTGTTCTGTCTGATTACGGTTCTAACGAAATTTCAATATGATTTACATAATACGCGTGATAATATTAAAGCTGTGGATTTTCACATATTTATGGAAAATTTTAAAATTCGAAAGTACACAAAATTCGCGTAAACTGGAAAAGTACATAAAATATCGAGAATACAGTACTTGTTATAATATTTTATAAATGAAATTTAATTATATTTAATAGATAAACACAGCTTTGTTGTTTTGTTTGTGTTAATAAAGATATGAATTTGCAGCAAAATCTGCGGTCTACGAACGTACTCATCGGGAAAAGCGTTCAAGCATTTTTGTTGGCCATTGTAATTTGTACAAGCGTATTTCCAATTATATCGTGATTTTTTCATTATTTTGGCTACGTTTGATTTAAGCTGTCGTTATATTCCAGTTAGTTTCTAACTTTGTTTGTACTGTGACTAAGTGTCTATATGTCGATAAATCATTTAGCATCGATTTGAATGTAAATTAACAAGCTGTATGTTTTCTGAAAACACTCAGTATAGAAATTAGAATATAGCGCGAGTAGTAATGGTAACCGTGAACGTATATATTTAGTGCTAGAAATGATATAATAGTTTTATTCATATTCGGTTATTCAAACCGGTCAAATACTTTCGCGATATTGTCAAAGTAAATGCTTGCGCTAAATATCTTGTAATTTCTGTAACATATTCTCAACTTCGTTTCAAACTCTATCAAGATAACTGTACAAGAAACTTCACAAATGCAATTATGATAGTCGACTCTCGTTACAATGTTAATGAAATTCTAAAATGCTTGACGTAACGTACATAGTATGTTCGTAAGAAAGATATGTCCGAATACATTCTTTTCCTTAAGTCACTGTATATATGTAAAATGTTGAGGTGATCGAAAATCGATGAGAATCGGCCTGAAACGTGGCTGGAACGCGGAACAAAGGAGGTGGACTTAGGTTGGCCAGACTGGCCGAGCTGACACGAGCCATTAGTCAATTCGAACACGATCTGCGTTATATCTGACGCCGCTTATCCCCCTAATAGGCAGATTATACCGACTAATTGCCGCATAATGTCTCGATGCCGATTCCATAGAATTAGTCGATTGTCGGTTGGCTACACTGCCCGAGGACACTCTCTAAAAACGTTTATTCAATGGACGATCGACTGGAATGTTGCTGGAAGATCTTTGTTTGCTTAATTGGAATTGGGTCGTCGGATTTCCTTTCTCTGCGCGGCTTCTTTTTTTCTTTTTTTTTTTCTTTTTTTTTTTTAAGATTAGAATGGAAATGTATGGTAATCGCAGAAACGTTCCGACGACGAGTCTATAATTACTTTCCTCGCTATCTCGGTAGACTTTGTAGTTTGTTCTGATGACCATTGTTATTATTAAACAACAATTCTCGAGGCATTGAGAATCTTTGCCGCGTCACGAGACAATGCAGAGTTTATGAAATGGTTCTTCTACTTTCCAGCGTTCCTTCATCTTCTGTTTTTATTAAGAAGTTACGAAGCTCGGGGAGGTGGAAGTTTTAATTGGCAAATTGTGAGATCTGCGATGAGACGAGAATTTAAAAAAAAAATTTCCAACTTCGCGGAGACTCCTGCAATATCTGTAGTCGATCGAGAACTTTCGAAGAGTCTACAATGAAACGAAAATTTCGAGAAACCCGTAGTCGATCGAAAATTCGGAAAAATATATAGGGAGGTAAAAGTTATGGAAGAATCTACGACAAATTACAGCATCCTACCACCTATGGCTATTCTAACCGTGTTAGCTCACCTTGCTAACACTGTACACCATATGGTGTCCTTCTTCTTGATCCTTGTCGTCCTTAAGACGCTGCCAAAAACGTACACTTTAGTTTTCATATTCATCTCGACTTTCGAACCTCCGTGTATATCGTTCCCTTTTTATTTTCCTTGTTTTGCATATATTTGCGCGTGCGATTTATTTTTCCCCGCGTTGTATCTTTCTACCGAAGCATTTACCCCGTTAATAAGAAATAAACAACTTTAATAGTAATAATAACAAGAACAATGATAAAAGGAGAATTCTGGGCCGATCCAGGCAGACAAAAATTCCGATATCGTGAATCTACAGCAATAAATGATTATTTATCGAAAGAATGGGATAATCTGTACGATCTACAAGAGAAAAAGACACAAGTGGTTCTCGACAAAGTGTTCGAAGATAAGGCAGCACTCGAGTCGAGTCGAATCGACTTCAAAGTTCGTGTCTTTCCTTATCAATCGTGTCAACTTATGAAGAAAGATCGCATGGAAATTTTCTGAACTTTCGCATTGATAGGGATCAGTATTTTCGAAACTGGAGGAGGTTAGGTTAGATTAGGTTAGGTAAGGAAGAATATTTATGGCGGCGAAGGGGGGAAAATGTCGAAGTGGCGCTAGTGTCGCTAGTGAGAGAGCTGAACAATGCGACTGGCATAAATTACACGCAATTACGATGTATCCAGCGAATCGCAATTACCTGTTCACTGGCGTAAAAGCGGCGAAACGCATCGTTGCACGATGTCTGTTTTAAAATTTAATTATCCCTTTCTAAAATATCTCATTCGTATCCTTTTGAAAAAGAAAGACACACTGTACATGTTTTTCTATGCCTCTAATAGATCGTAATGTTGTTCTCGTTACTAATTAAGTTGCGATTACTAATCTTCACCGTACTTATCTGTGATAGTATTACAATCTTACAACATGAACTAAAATTCTAGATTATGTGAATATAAATATACACAGGGTGAAAAATATCAGTTATCAATTTACGAATATTTATAATGCTGTTGTGATACAGAATGAGCATGATAAAAAAATTAATAGAGAGAGATTAAAACGAATGAATTTTGAAATTCAACTTGTATTCTCTTCTGTTTTTCTTACGTACGTCTATCGTTTACGATAAAAACATTTCAGATAAGATATTTTTAGAAAAGCGTACAATATAATCCGCTAACGTAATTCGATTACGACGAAAAAATTCCAGCGTTTTCAAATTCCTCAAAATTATCGCGTTTATGTAACTACAAATTAACTACGATGATTACGAAACGGTTACAATTATTCTAATTACCCTGGTTCGTAAATGAAAATCAGCAACAATAATGAACGTTCGAACGTTTATCTTACACCTGCCACATAAACAAAACGCAATTACCCAAATTATAGCTGGATTATTGTAAGAGAATTAATCGGACACGTGAATTTGCTTCACAATGTCCATAAAGATTTTGTAAATTCGCGTGGGAAGAATTACCGATGTTAAGTAGCGGAAACTCGGCCGAAGCGAGTCGACTAGCGCAAATGATCATTAAATTTGCAAAGTATCAAAAATTGGGATAGAATCACACGCAGGAGCAAAGCTTCGAAAATTCGATCGAAGCGAGCCCCAATTCACGCGAAACGTGATGAAAGAGATTAAATTTGCGAAATTTACGAATCAACGTAAAAATGGAAGGAGCGGTGAATTTTTGAAAATCGGTCCGAGACGAGGCGATCGACGTAACGATGTTAAATTTTCGAGACTCGAAAATTGGCATAGAAACGAACATTAAACCGAATTTCGGAAATTCGAACCGGCTATGTAGCACGAAAGAATTAAATTTTCAAAGTTTAGAAATTGACGCGAAATTTGGGAAATTCACGAAAATTCGCCAGGTGAACTTAAAGTTCGGTCGATAACGCGGATATTGTTTCCCTTTGGCGTTGCCAGGAATTTTCGGTAATTGCAGATAACGAGATCGTGGAACCACGTGTATGGGCATTATTTTGTATGGATCCAATTTCCACGGGTACAGATATTTTCATCGGGACGGGTCGATAGCGATGCCGACGAGGCACATCAATCACCGTGCACTCTTCCGATGAACGTGCACTCTGATTACTTTGCCGGCATTCACGGACTAGAAGAGCGGATTCGCGGACCAGCGGACGAAAATACAAGTAACCGCGTGTTTCGGTGAAAAAAGCGTGCCTCTTTTCTTTTTTTCAAAATCCATTCGACGCTGTAATATCATCTAGAAATGTATATGCGAAGAGATTCGTAATTAACTGTAAGGTTATGTTCGCGTGTACTTAACAATCTTTTGATTTGAAACGCCCTGTATAAAAGTATCGAGAATTAGCAGTAAGTTGGTAATAGTTATAATTTGAAATGGAAAGAAAGCGTTGGATTGATCGAGCTTGGAAGATGTAGATTTAGTTACTTTGAAACGCTCTGTAGTGGTTTAACGATTATTTTTAGCATTTTCTATCGTCGCTTTCCTCAAACTTCGAAAATTCTGGTTAACGTTTTTTTTCGCGAGTTTGTGAGTTTCGGAACAACTTGCATATCGTAGAAAATATTACGTGAAAGGAATTGATAGCATAAATTTTGAAATATTCTGTAGTCAAGTGATAATTGCTGATAGATACGTAGCATTTCTTAACGCGTAAACAGTTTATTAATAAATCTACATATAGAAAATTCGGTATTTGAAAACAAATTATTTTTATCTAAAAATAAACTTTATCCTTCTTCGCTTGCCCTGAGAAAATCTCTTAATAATTTTTTTATTAAAATCCGAAATTTCTGAAATCATACATTTTTCAATCGAAATCACACACAGTGCTGTTAATCGTTCATGACATTTTTTAAATAAAAATTAGACTCCTTTTAACGTAGAAACAACCATTAACGCTGGAATAACTATCTATAACCTTAAGTATATTATCCTGTATTTGCACAATATACGATATTTATTAGTATTATTTTGCACTTTTTAACCTCAAAAGTTTGTCTTTCATTTTTTCTGCGGGCCGCCATTTTTTTCGATATCATATTTCCTAACCTCTAAAACAAGTACTCCCATAAAGAAATTAATTAATAATATCTACTGTAGAAAACTTCCTCGTCTAAATTTATTTCCAATTTGTACAATTAAACACCTGAAATCCTCGCTTGTCAAATTCCTAACCTCCAAGATAAAATCTTCCACTGCAGAGGTTAATACTACTGCAGAAAACTCATTTATTCGAATTTAATTAACTCTAATTAAAGCAGAAACTGTGAAGAGCCCTGTATTAACGTAACGGAAGTGTTTGATATTGCGGTTTCAATTGCGTTACGAAACTCGCACAACTAAAGGAACAACTTCGGTAGACGGTGCTGAGTGATCTTTTACGCGACTCGATCTTCCCGGGTCTGACGTTATCTCTGTAAACGCGAGTGTACGACCTGCTTGCGTGTGGCAAGGTGACGTCCTGATTTACGATCGATCCTCGTCTCGATCTATCGTTGCACGAGTGTAATTCCTGAGTGACGTGCAAACTGTGCTCCGTCATTGAAATTCTACACTCTTTCGACGTGCACCAGCTAGTAAAAACAAATTTACGATCAATTCTAAGAAATTTCAAGGGAAATCGTATCTGGCCATCATCTTGGTCCCAATAGGGATCATAAATGATACAAACAGTGACATACTACGTCGTTGCTTTTTTTTTCTTTGCGAAGGTAAACATTTCTATCGGCGATATCGGTTTACGGAATATTATCCGTAAAAAATTCGTCAAAAAGGTTCGTATTACTCGCTAGACTGTTGATACAAACATGGACAGACTAAAAGCTACTACGGTTCCGTCGAAGATATCGAAAAGATCTACCGGAAGTAGGCAGTACATGATAAAATACGAAGGTGTTTCAAAAACAAAGTCCCATTCGCCAGAAGGTTAACGCACATAGATAGTTCAGCCGTCGTTTCATCGTTTTATTAGAAACGATAAAGAATACTGAAAATATGAAAAATAATGATTTTCGACGCAGAATAAAGTTCAAAGGCGTTTCAAAATACAAGTCCCACCGATAAAAGATTAATATCCGTATATTTGACTGAAAAAACGTTTTGTAGTTTTACTAAAAATAGTTAAATCGATGGTATCCTTTCTTTTCTATCTTCTATGTATATATACGAAGATAATGCATAAAATCCACCTACAGAGCGTTTCAAAAAAAAAAAGGAAAAAAAAAGGGAGAAAAAAGAGAAATATCCACGTAAATGTACACAAGGATGTTTTACCATAGATATTGAACTCTTCCAAAAATACCGATCAAACAGGTGCAATATTTGCGTTTGAATGGCATCGCGCAGTGTAAGTGTATTTACACTGGGCTATCACTCGGCTGAGCCAGTTTCGCGCTGCGTCGTGTATAGTGGCTAATCAACTGTCAACATCATTGTACCAACGTATACGTCGTATTTCGTTGGACGAGACCGACGTAGATAACTATCGTTCAGACTACTTATTTCATCGGTGCAAGTGGTTCCTTGTACGCGTGCTGTGTAATATCGACGCAATGGTTTGCAAGTGCGGTAAGATTATCACTCGTATCTACATACATCGATGATAAAAAAGAAACAAGTTCTTCATTCGTCGTGAAAATCTCCATCTAGGCCATTTCTCATTTCTTCGTCTCTTACTTCATCTCGTTTATGTTTTTTATATATGTTTTTATATATGTACATTTTATGTATTTGTATACATCGTGAGTAAATACGTAAACGAGGGAAAGAACGCGTATCGTACGTCAGTGACGATTCTTTCGTAATATACGACGAAACATTCAAGATCGTAAAAATATTACCTGGCGACAAATGTTTCAGATAAAACTCGAAGAACATTGAAAGAGAGAATTTTTGAGAGAAATTAGAAGATCAAGAAATTCAGAATTAGAAAATCTTAAAGGTTGAAAAATTAGCGAATAAAAGGAAGAGGTAAAACGCGACAAATACAACGACGTCGTCTGTTAGCTATTCCCGTTTTTCTGCGAAATATCTGTGCTTTGGTGAAAGTGTTTCGTTTTGAGAATACCATGAAAAGCCGAGGAATTTATAATTCACTAGTTTTTGGACCCTCGAACATCTTGTACTGGTTAGACAGAAGAAAAATAGGTTTATTAATATTTCACCTTTATCACTGCCTGTCTCGCTCGTTGAGAGAGCGACCACCACGACGGGAACGTCTCTGTCCTTGTCGACACCTGTCGAGACTCGGGTCTCGAGAACACCATTACGAACGCTCGTTTGGCGTGTTTTCTATACATGATAAATGTCGCCGACGTCGTGGAAAATGTCTGTCACGAGTCTGACGAGTGGAACGAGAAGAAACATTTTCATACGATGAAAAGTTACCGAGGCTGACGCATATCTCGATTACGAGTTCTACTCAAATTTATTTAAAGATTCTAATTAATCGGATCCCTGAATTTCGATTTGAAAATTGTTTTCCTAGAGTTTCTTCGGGGGTATTTTGCGGGATACTTTATAATAAAATTTCTTGAAAAGATGTAGGTCCATGTATGGACAACAAAATGGTACCACCTGTAGCCACCTGTAACAAGTTTCGCGTCAAAGTAAGAATATTTGCTCGAGATCACAGCATCTTCATTAACATTCTGGTTAAATAAGAGGATGGAAAGAACTAGTTCCATGCCGTGGATAATAAAATGAAACTGCCTGTAGCTATTAAGCTAACAAGTTCCGCGTCAAAGCAAAAATATTTTCTCGAGGTTACAGCATCTTCATTAACATTCTGGTTAAATAAAAGAATGGAAAGAACTAAGAACCTATCCATACCGTGGATAATAAAATGAAACTACCTGTAGCTATTAAGCTAAAAAGTTTCGTGTCAAAGTAAAAATATTTCCTCCGGTATTTTCATTAACATTCTAGTTAAATAGGAGAATGGAAAGAACCATTGACGATTGATATTATCTAAGAAGTTACAGATCATCTACAGTGTGTTTCATGTTGCAGGTTTTAAGAAGCTGATGCATGGCGAAGGCGCCATGAAGAAAACCGTGTTGATAATTTTGGCCGAGACGATTGGCACCTCTATATTGCTGTTCGTTGGCTGCATGGGATGCGTTGGAGGCCTGGGCTCTGAACCCACTCCACTTCAAATTTCTTTGACCTTTGGCCTTGCTGTGATGATTGTGATTCAAGTTGGTATCCATCAATTTTGGCAATTCGATTTCATTTACACATATTTATTGATGATTTTGTTGATTTTGTTATATCTGATGATCCAAATTATACGCTATACTTTGATTCTTATTTTATATGTCTATCACACTGTACAGTTACACTATGTATTTTAAAACCAAACAGCCTATTCATAACGTCTGTTAGCTCTTGTCTTTTGAATCAAAGTTAGAATTTCTATTATCATAAAGAAATAAATTTCTAGACAAGACTCAAATTTGAATTAATCGTAGTAGAAATACAAATAGGTTCTATTGCATTTGTAAATTATTTTGCCATGTTCCTAAACGTCTATATGAATCGTGGCTATTGAATAATTCGAAGCTAAGATTCGTTTGGTTCTTTCAGTCTATTGGCCACATCAGCGATGCTCACGTTAACCCTGCCATCACGGTGGGATCGGTAGTGCTCGGGAAGAAGACTATTCCCGAAGGATTGGTGTACCTGTTGTCCCAGATAGTCGGCGGAATCCTGGGGTTCGGCATGCTGAAGGTTCGTACTTTCGTAATTCATTCACAACTTTGGTCATCCTCTATTTATATTGATCGTGCACCGAAACGGATGTTGAATACTTTAAGGCCACGCTTTTAACAGGATAACTTGAAAAATTCGTCATCTAAAAAGCTATTGGTACTTTTCTGTAATTAAATTTTATAGGTACACGTACTTTCTAAAATATTTTGGGCAGATCAAGTTCGTGTTACGTTGTAAAATGAAACGACCTGTACCTGTTTCGAGGCAGAATATTTTCTCATCGTAACAGGCAATTCTGCAAGAGCAAATTTGGAGAATATGTGGATTTTTTACTCATTGCATCGTGCAAGCCGATAAACCAGGTTTTGTTTAAGCACATTGTTAAAACAAATCACTTGGCACATCAATCTTAACCTTCAAGATTGCTCGCAAGATGGATATCGCTTAATAATAACATAATAATACATCGAATATTATTATCATGTATGAATCAGGCTGTAAATCTTTGAAAAATACTTGAAACGTACAAGAGAATGATTTTAACGTAATTTCGAAAAGAGGCCAGTATATAATCGCAACCTCGACATGTATTCGTTTATCGAGTTCAAGACCTTCTATTACATTCATTTATGGAACGATAACTAGTCATGATATCACGCTATCTGTGTATACCGTGGTCAAGCTCTATTTGAAAACGAATACCTGTGATAACAACGTTTGCAAACGTTTTTTCTTATTTAGGTTGTGTCTTCGTTAGATTTGTTTGATTATTTTTAAATACAGTCATTATTATGCATCATGTTAGTCCGAATTAATTTCAACCATTACATTAATCTTTGATTAATCCTAGACTCGAATAGTTTATGATACCAATATCAATCATAACCATTTCATTGATCTTGAACAATCCAAACTGGGATTGAATCATCCACCATGTCCATTCTAACCAACTCCAATAGGTACTATATCAACTCAAATCAATTGTAACCAATGCATCAACCTTTGATTAGTTCTTCCACACATTGCCAAAATACTAGACTTGAATAGTTTATGATGCCAATATCAAACAATCATAGCTATTTGAGTAATCTTCAACAATCCAGACTGGAATTGAATCATCGACAATATCAATTGAGTATATCAACTCAAGTCAATTCCAATCAATGCATCAACCTTCAATTAATCCTTTCATACATTGCCAAAGGACTAGAATTGAATAATTCATCACACCAATATCAAACAATCATAACTATTCGAGTAATCTTCAACAATCCAAACTGGAATTGAATCATCCACAATATCAATTCTAACAAGATCTAGTATATAGTATATCAACCCAAGTCAATTCCAATCAATGCATCAACCTTCATTTAATTTCCACACATTGCCAAAGCACTAAAAGTGAATAGTTCATCACACCAATATCAATCACCCCTAACCAACTGCAATTATTCATTGTTCTTCAAGTAATCTTGACATGCATTATCAAAACTACACAGATAGATAATATACAAATATATAGATATAGCAATCTCAACTAATCCTAACCATATCATCATATTCCTTATTACCAATCCATTTCTGATCTTAACCAATCCTGTATTAATTTCCCATTTCTATGAAAATCTGGATGTAGCAAGCAAATATCGAACCAAAACTGGAACTGGTGTTGCAGGTGGTGACTCCAACAGGTAACCTGACGAGCAAGACCCTCAGCGAGGCGGACATGTTTTGCGTGACCGATCTACACTCGGAGCTATCTGCGATCCAGGGCCTGTTGCTCGAAGGCATTTCCACAGCTATACTGATGCTGGTCGCGTGCGCCGTCTGGGACAGTAGAAACGTGAAAAACACCGACTCGGTGCCAATCAGATTCGGCCTGACGGTCGCTGCTCTTGCGCTCGCGTTCGGACCTTACACAGGCTGCAGCATGAACCCAGCCAGGTCATTGGCACCAGCGCTCTGGAACAATCAGTGGTCACATCACTGGATCTACTGGTTCGGCCCCATTGGTGGCGCCCTTTTATCGTCCTTCATGTACAAAACTATCTTCGGCGTGAAGAACAACACGCAGGATGAGTGCGCCGCTGAAGCTGTCGCGCTCAACAGCGTCAACATTCAGAAGACGGAGGTACGCTTGTTACCTTTGTCTTACACAAGTATTTCTTAATTCTTTCAGCTATTCAGGGTCCGTTTTTTTCTCTCTTTAATTCCTTCCTTTAACTCTTTGTAAGCTGGTATATAATCTATTGTACGCTATTTTTGTATCTTTTCCATTTTTGAATTTTCCTTTTATCTTTAATTTAAGCCGATCAGAGTGCATTTTAGATGGAAAATTCTCTTTTCAATTCCTTGTAAACTTGGTACATTAGTATCAGCTTATGGTGCGTCATTCATTTTTCAATATTTCCAGCTGACCACCGTCTACTTTTCTGAATATTCTACTTTTAACTATTTACAGGCTTCGTATCAAAGTTTACTTTGTTAAGAATTCTCTTTTTCACTCTGTGTACACTTGGTACACAGTGCAGTAGTATCTGTCGCTCAATTTTATCAGCACTCGTGTCACTGAAAATATTTAACTCTTCGTTGACTTGGTAAGTTCGTTCACCTTCTGCTCTGGCATCTATCTTCTAATATTTCCAGCTGATCGCAGTTCGTTACAATGAACATTTTCTCTTTAATTCCTCCCACACGTTACATTCACATTACGTACGTATCTCTCGTCCCTTTTATATAACATATACAATTTTATATTTTATAAATGAAAAGAACTGATCCTGTATCTCCGACTTATTTTTACAATCATTTTTACACCACGTACAATTAATGTACAATCATTTCCTTCTCATTTATACTGTGAATAACAGGACACCTTGTATAATACGAGAAAGTTCCCAATTGTAAATGTTGAAATACCTTCATGAACTGTTGTGAGTAGCCCCGCAGTCTGGTGACGACAGACGTCAGTCTCTAGATTCCTCTTCCGAAAGCCATCAGGCTGTAACTAGGACAGTTTGCAGGAAAGTGACTTAAATCTGATTCAGAATATTCTTGCAACAGCGTGGCACACAGGATAAGAAGTTAAACGATACGTCGTCCGAAGAACGGCTTTGCCCAGATCCACGGTTAGGGTTCCCATCGACGGTAAACCGAGAACGTTAAATCTCACCGCGTCGTAAAACCAGTTTCACCAAACTTCCTCGCCAACGACGATTTATCGCCGACCTTTACGACCAGCCCTTACAAGATAATCCGCATCGCGAAAAATCTCGATGCACGGCATGCATCGCGTTTACATGACGTACATAGTCAGCTAAACTTAGGAGCTTCTGCTTGAAATTTCTTTCGTTCATCGCAGTACTTCCCTTTTAGATTTTTTCTTTTTTTTTTTTAATTACTGACTAGTCATCTGAGGTAGTAGGACGATGTGAAAAGAGAGCCGGTAAAATAAAGTATCAACGTTGAACTCGCCACTTCGATTTATTACGAAAATTCTTCGAGCTTTCTGAGAACTTTGGTATCAGAAGATCCAACGCCTGTCCTAGTACGTTCGTGAAGAGTTTGAAGATATTCTTGGTAATAGGAATCTGGACAATTGGGAAGATTAAAAAATAAGCGAAAAGGCTAAGCATCTGCAAGGCAAGGGATAGAGAGATTCACGTAATTCTGAGTACCCTGACTTTAATCAAGAGAAACACATTTCTGTCCTCTGATGCGAGATGATCCAAGAAATCGTTTGATGTAACAGATCTACAGAGTTGACGCGTCAGCTTCAACATCCTGCTGATTTTAATTTATACAAAAAATAGTTTGATCCTCTATGTTGAATTTAGATTGAATTTAGATTGCAAGTAGGCAGGAAATTTTCTAAAATACTACAAGGAAATCCTAAAGATCTTAATGCCTAAAAATAGAAAGGGTATGTTCTCTGAAGCGTTGTTTAAAATGTTATCACAGGTAGGCATTATCTTCGGGCAACTTCACAAGTCGATATATGTACATAAACCTAACTTAATCTCTTGCTCAAATATCACTTATAAAAGATAAAAGTTTATCCATCTCGATACAATCCTTCCGTCAGTAGCATCAACGGACTATCGCGAACAATCAGAGAATTATCGAATCTTATCAAGGGATTAAGAAAACCAACTAAAGAATTAAAGCAACCGAAGCTGTGTAGTAATTTGCCTCGCTTATTAAAGATTGCGACGAGTACTCCACTTTGGAGTATTTTACATATTTTACGTATATCGCGTACATTCTGCTGACTTTTGTACTTTTAAATTTATGATAAATCTAAAGGCACAAACGTACACGGAGTGATGCGAACAAAGCAAATATATATAAATAAAAATTGTACGTTAAAAAAAAATAAAATATCGTACTATAGTTATTATATGTAGCAAATAAAACAACTGGCACAATCCATTCTTCGAACGATATGCAGAACAATATAAATTTCTATAAAAATCCGCGTTTTATCGGGCAATGATCTATCAAGATTGATCGATTCGTTTTCTCTTTCTAGCCGTGATACAAAACTGAAGAGGGCCAATCGGAAACGTCGAGGGTACGGGTCGATCGGCACTATCTTCAAGAAACCACGAGAGATTAAGCGTTCAATGGAGGATTCGAATGGATCGAACGGATCTACCGGATCGTACATCGCGCCATCTAGGATCTTTTGTACCTCCGTTTTTCTCGATCGTATAGAATTCGAACGATTCAGAAAATCGCAAGACTGCTCATCAGAGAGATCATCCGTTGCCTGCGAAGTATTGTTCACACGCGGCAACGTTACCTTGTTAGGGAAACGATATACAGCGTATAGGTTATGTGCATCCCGGAAACGACGGTATTCCGCCATTTTACGATTCGATGATTCACCGTGCACAATATGGTGGCTATTTAATCGGAACCGATGCCGGGAACATGCATCTCGTTGTTGTTGTCTTTTTTATTTTTTTTCTTTCGAATACTCCGGTAGTATATGTTCGCGCAGCATAACTGTGTTGCTTGCTGCTTCATAGGCGATTTCAATTCGCTAATTGTCGTTGTATATAATTGTTATATTTTTTATAGATGTATTTACTCGTGACGATGGAAAAATATAGTCGGATAAAAGTGAGCTTGGAATTTATTCATCAACCTTTCCCCATTACCTTCTGCTTGAGAGAAATTCGTTTCTTTCTTCTTCGCATCTTTGAAGAATTGTCGAATAAGAATATATATTTATATATTTAGGAAATTTTGAATAAAAATGTTAAAATCTCCTGTAGTACCGAGAACCGTGTCGCAGCGGTGCGTTGATGGTGGCCTGTCTTCAGGCGCCAGGCGAGCGTAGGAATAAAAAATCTAGCTCTTATAATTGGATTTCTTTTATTAATGATATAACAAGTTTTTTAATTATAATCTGAGATTCTGAGATACAGGGCATAAGCTTTGAAAACATTGCGCGAAAAGTTATTTACAGAGACAATTGGCCCACGATCGACCGGGAAAATTCCTCTCCATTACTCATTACGACCTTGAGGTTCCATTCGAAAACGAAACACACAAATCACGTCGTACACGAAACAAGTTCGATAGAATGAATTCATCGGCGGCGATGACTGTTAGATAAAAGCCTGTACCGTTTGAAACAAACAGGAAAAATCAAGAATTATTTTTACGATAACCAACGATTGATCGTTACTTAATTTATTCATAAGACTAAAATTATATCTGCAAAGGTATTTACTGGAAGCAATAATTAGAAGCCATAATTTGTAGCTACCGAGCCATAATTAACTAATCAATCGTAATCTCAAGTCATCCAACCGCAAAATAACCATAAATTGTAATAAAAAAAATACAAAAACTGACTGGCTAATTAGCTTGTTCATAAAACAACCGGAAACATTAATCGTTCCTAATCTCAAGCTCCATAGATAAAAATAAAAGAATCTTCAAGTCTCAACTTAATACTAGTAATAAAATTAATAACAAATGTTAAACGATCCAATAATAAAATTAATGATAATAAATTTAATAACTGACAAGTCCCGTTGGAGAAAGTCAATCTTATTTCGAATTAATTTATCCGCAAAGCCAAAGTCAGTCTCCACGACTAATCAATCCTAACACAAATTTCCATAACTCAGGGCCGCTATTCACTCAAGAGAATTTTGAAATCTTCATTTATAAACAGTCATCGTTCGTTATTCAATTAGCATAAAATTACGGTTCGAGTGAATAGCCAGACGGAGCGAAGGGATCTCTACGGGGCTGGTTTCCCATGGGCGACGTAGCTTGTTACAACGGAGTCAGAAAATTAGACGAGGACCCGGCAAAGAAACAAATGTGTTTCCGCGTAAGAAAATGGGAAAACTACATCAGACTGTTGGCGAACAGAGCGAAGTAACCTTTTTGCTATGATTTACATAGCAAGCGTCGACTCAATAATTCAACTTTCAATCTGTTCCTTAATGCTCCCTTTTCTTCGCCGTTTCTTATTTCTCGCGATTCCTTCGCAGACACGTACACCTGCATGCGATATAATGACCGTCTAAGACGAAAATAATTACAGCGAGCAGTGAAGCAAATATTTGTCAGCTCAAATTTCTCGACGCGACGCGCGATAAAAAACTAAAGCTCGCGGTCTCCATCTATAGTTCCAAGAATTTTATGCCAGACACACGCCAATATCGCGATCGACGTATTTAGGGCTATTTCTCGACGTTGCACGTTCTACAGTTTTTTTCGTACAGTTCGAATGCTGATCTTCGAAGGTTGCTATGAGTGAAGTTTTATTTTTTGCAACTGCAAGCTTTTACCTCTCATCCGTATTAAGCATTTCTTCGACTTTATCGATTCTACTGTACAAGACTGAAACGTCATCCACGATAACGATTTGATGACAGCTTCCGAGGGCTAAAATACGACGATGCTTCGATATGTTTGAACTTTCGTTAATCACTTGCCTTGCAATTATTTTCCTGGCTATGTATATCATTGTCTGTTTCTGATATTTTAATCATTATTCTATATATACAATATACATTAATTATTATTTTTGTACACATTACATTCAATCATCGTAATATTACATTGCTATATTAACATATTCTTTTGTGTTTGCAAACTGTAGTATTGATGTATTACGTGGAAATTGCATTAATAATTCATAGTGCAGCAATCCGGAATTAAAATCCAAACTAAACCTCCACTCAAATATTAATCCTATTGGTTGTATCAATTGTACAGTATATTTTGCTATCTCTGGAATATATTTTATGAACCACTCTGTATATATCAGTCGGCCAGCTATATAGTACAGAAACTATATATTTAAACACGATATATATCTTGCATTTTTCTCTTCAATTTTCCTTTACATTTATACGATAATTATTAACACGAAATAATTAGACTGTTCATCGCATATATCGCATACATTTGCACGGATAGTTTTACATTGATGTAAAGTATGTGATTTTTATACAGTGGAACGATCGGTTTAAATTTAAACGGTTGGACATTGATTTATAGGAATGTACAGAGTGATTCGGAGGAGAGTTATGGTAGCCATAAAGACAGATAAAAGCGAACCCCATTTTGTTTGCGAGGTAACGTTTGCGCCTCCATTAATATCCTCGTTTACTTAACGTTATCAGTCTTGATTGTGTCATCTTAACGTATGTGCGATCCTATAATTCCGTTACCTACCTGTGTCAATATGCCATTCCCCCATGGAACCGATAGACAACCACGTCGTACACAAACATCCGACATCTTATCTCCCTTAATTCATCTCACATTTTCATTTCGAAATTTATACAGGTAACACGTTACAGTTTGTTCGGAACGTCCAATTATTTTTTTTATCAGCAATACGTTGAACCGGGCTATTTAACAGTATCATTTTAAAGAGTGTCCCGAACGATTCTAACTACTGTTAATTTCACATCAAGACTTTTTTTTTTAACGTGAAACACGTTAAACATTCGGATTTTTATTTAGAAATACGTCTACTATTTAGGAACACTGTTTATTCTAATTTATTTTGTATATTACATTATATATTCGTTGCTTTAACAATTACCTAATATAATTAACATAATTAACATAATTAACATAATTAACATAATTAATTAATATAATTCAGTTTTGTAAAATTGTGCAATCTTCTTTAGTGTACCCTTTAAACTCCTTTTCGTCCACCACTGTGTGTGGTTATTAAACCACCCTGTATAAGGTGTTACCCCGAAGTTAATATTAATAAGAATAAGATTAATAGTAAATTTTCACGAAAATAATAATCCAACCAATTTTCAACATTCCAATTGCATTTTGCAGATTCGAATCGCTGGAAATAATTTTTTTAAGTTTCAGGAGAAATCGTGAACGAATCGTGACCTAATTGGGAATTCGGGTTACTAACATTTACTATCACCAAAAATGATTCTCTGGTTTCTGAGGAAAAATTCGTATCGCCAAAAACAATCGTCTGTTGTATTTTTTTTTTTTTTTTTTTTTCTGGAACATCCAAATTACGAACAAAAACGAAACAGCCGACTAATCGTAATCCGATCGAAAGTTCAAAAGTACGAATTGCTAAAAATTGAAATCCCTGTAAATAATACTCTACTCTTCGAGGACCGAAAGAGAGAGAAAGAGAGAGAGGATTAGAGAGAGATCGATAACTAATCTGGATCTAACTAAAAGTTAAAAAATTCGAAAAAGCTGGAATAATAAAGAATGACTCTTTTCGGTTTTGGAGGGTCGAACGTGAGCTAAATCGATGACGAGTCTTCGTCTAATTGGCCGTGCGTTCGTACAAAAGGCGAATGGGAGACGAGGACAAAGGGAAATGCGAGTGGGACGCGTTCGAACGTCCGTAATCGGAAAGGCTTACGAGCGCGTGTAATTGCCCATTGTGGAGGCAATCTAGCATTTTCCAGGAAAAATATTCGAGTACGGGCCTACTTAGAAAGCGTAACGAACCCGTTCGATATCGATATGCCGCACGCGGAGCCAATTGTACGGAAAATCACGCGACTGCTCTAATTCTTCGACGTCGTGCCGATGTACTTTTCATACACGGGTAAAAATCTCCTTTCTTTTTTTCCTTTTTTTCCTTTTTCCAACACTTGCAGTCTTGCCTCTGTACGCTTACGCGACGGACATGTGCCTTATATGGTTAATTATCAAATAGAAATCCTTCGAATAACGGTACATATATGGATTTACAAATAATCCAATGATAATAAGTAAAATAGCTAAAGCAATATAATTAGAAAATAAGAGTCTTACTGTTGACACAAAAAAGACGATATGTGGTAAAAAAATATGATAAAATGTTGTAATTTTAATACCAATACAGCAACTTTACAGTTTGCAATAAAAACATCGATATTTGATAAAAAAATATGATAAAAAAGTAGAATATTGTAATTTTAGTAGCAATAAAAAAACGTTACCGTCGGCACTTAATACAAAAAATTAGTACAAAATACAATGTACGACAAAGAACATATTAAAAATAGAATATTGTTATTTTAATACGAATAATAGGACCTTATAGTAAAAAACACCAGTAGTTGTATTATTAATATACGGCTTAAATATTATTAAAATACTTCATTTAATACGAATACTACGTGAACACTTGACTTACATTTTTCATTTAAATTTAATCAAATTTGACATTTACACGTATTAGTATGGTGTTTATTTGAATCTTGGTTTTGAATTACAGCCGTCGTTGTGTTCACGGATTTCTTTCATAAAATTGAGACAATACAGTGAGACTCTACTCGATTATTTACAGTTGATTCAAATTACAAATTATTCGTGCAATATGATTGGTAGTGATTTGATCAGATGTCTGCGGATCTAGATTGGTATGAAAAATGATCATTGGAAACACTTGGTGTATAGATAACCGCAAACAAGGTGAACGAACTGCAACGAGGCTGTAACTCTTGATCAAGGTTGACCATGTGATCTGTTTGCATTAATCGTTCTATATATAGCACGAGATAGAAGTTATTATTACCAATTATTCTCCGGCGGATGATTTTTTCTCAAGGTTAGTTTCTTTCTAAGGTCATTACTTTCCTTCTCTTAAAAATTTTAAAAACGTATTTAAAAAAATAATTATTATATCAATCTTGCATTCCTTTTTAATTGAAACGACTAATAATTACAATTTCGCTAATGTGCAAATTTCAACTAAGATTTTATTACGTATAAATTCAAGTCTATTATCTTTTAGCATAGGAATGAAATTTTAACAAAATGGCTGCCAGTTATATCAATTATAGCTATCGTGTACAGCGAAACTATGCATATACCAGACGTAATATACATTTATCAATATTTCTACACTTTTGAAATTGTTAGAATATCATCTTAAATGTATTATATTGCTGTAATAAAATGCTATGATAAAATCTGTAACATCTTGAAATACGTTGATGCAAACGCTTAAAAAAATCATCCACCAATACGATTTCCGATATAAAACAAGTATCTATCGTGCGTGTGAATTAATAATGTATATATAATATATGAATTGATAAAAAACTCACGGATCTCGTAACTCTTTTTATCGGCATTCCAATGAACGTCAGCAGCTTCGTAATTCAAACGAAAATGATTTGTTGCACCTTCGACGCTCAACAGTTGAACGAGTAACGTGCTTTGGCAAGTAAACAAATCCTGATACAATGGACAAGGCGATCATTATTGACTGCACACACAATACACGTTATTACAACTTATGACACACCGCCGGCATCGCACATTTCAATCTAACGTATCACGTATTTATCGAAAATCAGACTCAAATCACGCTTGATTTCAACGGATTCGTCAAAGAACGCGTAACGTGCGAAACTATTCGTTCGATAATCGAAAGATGCGACGCGGACGGCGAGGTATCGAATCTCACAGGTATCTCACACTACTGTACGTGTTAACTTCGCTAACTTCACCATTGGTCCATCTTGTACAATTAATTAATGTCATTATTTAATTATTAAACTACTGATTTTTATGCATTTATAAGGAATTTGAAATTGTAAAATTACAAAAATGCATAATATGCAAAAATGTACAAAATTTTCAAAGTATACTATATACTATAATATTCGGCGAATGAAATAAATTTCTACTTGCTGTTAAATTTCATTTGTTGCATCAGTTATTTAAAAATATAAATTCGCACAAAAATCTGCATATATGGGGAATTTTACAAATTACAAATCACAAGCTATCAGTATTAATAACTTCTTTCGCATAACAAACTTGGTAATAAAATAAATAAAGTTGTATTTGTTAGTTTTATATCTTACATATCAACTGATTATTCTACTTCGTGTGAAAATGTGCAGTTGTAAAAAAGAAGTTTGTATTCCATAACTTGTAATTTATTAATTGGCTAATACTGTTAATTGGTAGAATATTGTGCAAGAGGATCTTATGTAAAATAAACAGGTGAGATATTCATAGCTCACTCTCGTTTAAAGGAGTAGAAAGACATACAATGCCACTAAAATATATTTTCAGATATTCCTAACTTCCAATGAAGCATTTTTTTATTAGCTTCTACATTTCATTTTCATGGTATCAAATTATTGTAGTCGCATCAAAGTAGTATTAAATGATACAAAATTTAATTCGTATATTATTTGTAATATATTATTATAGTAAATTAATTTCAATACATAAAAATATACTATAAAACAAAGAGATTATCTTATCTTCGTTATTATTGAATCGTAGTGTTAATCTAGATCCAGATCGAATCTAACCTGGACCAATCCAATCTCAACTCCGGTTTTGTAAACTTTAGTACGTATAAAGTGTTGGAAATACATGGAATATTTGGCAAGGGAGGAACTATAGATGGAGTGAACCGTACCTTTTAGGAATTCTTCGCATAGGATCTCACTGTAGTCCTTTCAGAATCCTACCTACCGCAGTTACGAGCCGCGTAACTTGCCCCTTCGAACATGGAAAAAGTTTGTACTGCGGTTATGCTTTGTCCACTGCGCAAACTCGACCGGTCGTTTGACTCAGTGGTCGATCTCCCCGGATCCCGCCCGACCCCTCGCCCGTAAGCGCGCGCCGGTAGGCTAACCTGACCGTGAACAGGCGTGACGCTATTAAACGTCCGAGAAAGAAATATTTATCGGAATTTCACGCAATCAACCCACTGTAAACTCCATATATGACTCTAACGTGCTATCGAATAGCACTGGTCCTCTGATTTCATTGGTTGTAAATAAATACTTTTTTTCTAGAACGGATCGTTCGGAGTTAAAAACAGTTTTTAATGTTCCGTTTATTTTTAGAAGAATAACAGAATATAAGAAACGGTAATACGTATTCGTGTAATTTTCGTTAGATTTTCAGAACTAATTTCTGATTGGCTTTTAGATAATTCGTAAAGGGCAAATGACCAATAGGATTCAATCACGTATCTTATTATTAGTTTTGGCGGTAACCGACGTATGCACTTCCGGTTAGCAGTTTCGAATTTTCGAATAGTTCCGTACGTGGTACGTTGCATGCAAAAAAGAATGGAAGAGTTTGGTATCTGGAACATGTTCCGTTTTCTTCGAGTGTACTCTTATTATTAAAAAGAAAGTAACGCATGAAAGTATAGTTAACTACAGGTTCGAACGTACGACGAAGTTTTACAGTATTCTGAATGTGTAACCTGTACACCATGAGCATTGGAAAGATGTAAGGAAAGAAACGAAGGTATGCTAAGCTTTGACAATTATATATCTTTCTAATAAACGATTGTTATATGTAAATAACTGTAATACGAGACATTTGCAAAAACAGATTTGCAGATGCAAAAACAGTGAGACATTTGAAATGTAAATTGCTATTACATAAATGTTTACGTAATAAATGTCACTCTCCGATAAAATTTCATCCATGCATTTTCAAATCGTACAAAAATTATTCTCCTTAGTGAATTGTCGGTTGGAAGATTTCAATTTATTCTTTTTATTGGTTTAGTGATATTCTTAAAGAGACATATTTTACTTCTTTTAAAACGTATTATGTATTTTATGAATATAACTAATGCTCAAGTAGCCTTGAAATAGTAAGAATATTATTTCTCTACAAAATTGAAATTAATAAAGTTATGCAACAACAAAAGAGAAATGTATCAACTCGAACGATTCTTAGTTTGGTTAAAAATGTTCTATTTTAAAAGATATAATTATCGGTGCTTTTATATTTCTGAGATATAACCAGTCTTGGTCAATTTCGTATTATTACGTTTTAAACGAAGTTTTACGACATTATAACCTGTAAATCTGTAATTAGAAAAATACAAAAAAATAGGTACTGGAAGTATATCGAACTTGAACAATTATTCCAATAAAATGATTAAACTGACTAAATTTCACATTTTAAAATTTAAAAATTACAGTATCCTATCTACAGTCAATACAATGAATATATAACAAACAATTATACAGTAAAGTTAAATAAACCAAACAAAAATAATTCGAAAGACTTTACAACGACAATTACCAACAAAAATAATAGACTATGAATTTATAGGAAATTTCAGAATGCAAAAATGCACAGAACGTTCATAATTTACATAAATATATATGTACAACGTATAGTATCCTGTATAGTAAAATCTAATAATTCTCTCTAAAATAAAATCTCTATACCGTGTAAAATCTATTTAATAGATAGAGCAATTTTCTATCTAGGTTCCATTTCCTTAGTCATATTTATAAAAATATGAATTTCCATAAACATCTCTAGTCTAATGATAAAAAATCAATTTCTTTCTTACTTCCAGGAACCCCACGCCCTTCGGTACGTACGTTCCTGTCTGATGGCATTCTTCTCACTTTCTCCTACCCTGAATCGAATGGCGCCGTGCATTCGTCCTTCTTCCTCGTTCCCGCGCAGTCTCCAACACTGAAAGCCTCGTCGTTTCTCCCTCTCTGTGGTCCTACCTGGCTTCCCTCTCCCGGTCGGTGGTCGATGGAGGGGCGCGGGTGAACGCGGTCGGACGACAGTCCTTCCGCGGATTGCGGATATTGTGTCGGGAAGCCTCGTGGTACGGTGTCCTTGCTATACCCGTGTTCCTGCGACGCACAGAGTGGAAGGCGAGTGGCATCCAGTTTTTCCATAGCGATAAACCAACTCGTGTCTTTTCGTCGGGACCTCGAACCTTTTGGAGGACTGGAGAATCGTTTCACGGTCGCCGTCTCCTTGATGCTACTCGTAGTTCGTTCTCGCGTTCTCTTCCTTTCCGTACTTCCGACGTACGTACTTCGTGACACCGGTTGTAAGGTTATGTTCACTCCTGTCACATCCGCGTGCCGCTTCGTGCGACCGTACTTTTCTTTAGTGAGTCTGTCGCGAGATACAGTGTCACATCATCGTTTTACGTAGTGTTTGTCGTCGTATATTGTTCGCGAGTGCTCGTCAGAGAAGTTTGTGACTTTGAGGGACACGTTTGGTCTCGAAGGAGGCGATTCACGAATGACGCTACCACGCCTGGAGTCTTTCTGCATTTCGGTAAGTGAATACTTAAAGCTTAATTTTGTTAAGGACGCTCCTCGTGGCGTCCAATGCTCGCGTGCCTAGACGCTGCGTATTCGACGCTCTTTCTCTTTCTCTCTCATCAGTGTTTCCCTCCTCCAGACGCGGGGTGATCGTTTCGAAAGATTTTTTTGCGTGCATGTTATTAACACGTTGACTGCCACGCGAATTTACATACTTTGTTCTAAAAGTTGCAATAGATCGAAACATAGCACGCTATAACGTTTAATTTTTGTAGAATATTCTATTCTATTTGTACGCCTTTTTCTGGTAACGCTATCGAAGTAATTGGCATTTGTAAAAATCTGTTCTCTTATCTTAATTGTCCTATAAAATGTAACAATATGGGTCACCAGCGACGACCGTGACGATCAACGTGTTAGTGTATCGATGTTTCTATGTTTTTATTCTATCGCGAGATATTTTGATTCCAATCCGATTCGAACAGTACCAAGTTACATTGTGTTGACTCGTATAAAGTATCAACTTTAATCTTGTAAATTGTGTTTTCCTTGACACGACGTTTGGTTAAACTAATTTCTAAATGAACGTATGTATATAACGTCTCCGAATAACATTAATTAATTCTACCGTTTTCAGATTTATAAACGAAATCGCGTTAGAATTAAAAATTGCTCTTTCGGTTTACTTATTTATTAGATGAAAATTACATGAAAAATGTTTGAAAAAATTGAAATCAACGAATGGAAGGATTAAATGTTTTAATCTTTGAATTTTTGACATGGTCATTTTTCGTATTTAATATTTCTATATTTCTATACCCACTGCACGCATAGTGCATTCGTTGCACGTACAATACAGTAAATTTCTTTTTTTATCTACAACAAAACGAGTAGTGCGAGCCCATTAAATCGAAACTCCATAGAAATAACATTTCACATACTGCGATCCAACAAATCCGATTACATAAAATATCTCTCTAATGTATATAATAAGTTTCATTTATTTTAACCAAATTTTATTTCCATTATAAAGATCCATCATTCTGTACAAATCTTTTTCTTTAATCTAAAACACGAAAAACATAGAGATTACCATAAACGAACGATTTGGTGGCTGCATAGTGGTAAGATGCAGAAGTACAATAACAGTAATTGACGCAGCCCAGTTACAAAGACTTGATTGAAATTCCATTCGTGTTTGTTCACGCAGCTTAAACGCATTTAGCGTATTACGTTTCTCAATAATATTCGAGCAGAAGATTGGAAAAGACGTGGCCTTCTTGTCGTCGCGAGAACAGGGTGTGAATTGCCAGGTGAATTAGAGAGGACGATAAGCAGAGGCAGAGGATTGCCGTGGAGACGATGGCGAGGAAAAGCGGAAGTTCATCTCCGGTCTAACAGAGGGATGTGTAACGAAGTCAATCATCTTTGCTTGCTCGCTTGGCCCGGTCTCCTCGAGGCTTTGCTATTAATTAACTTTTCTGACAAGTTATTAGCGCGACGAGATCAAAGACGCCACGGTATTACTTCGTTCCATAACGTCGTCGTGTTTTCTTCTTTTTTTCTATTCGTCTCTCACTTTCGCCCCGCCTAAATCGTCGAACCGTGGCGTGTAATTAAGACGGCCATCGCGTGCCTAGGTGTACGCGTTAATTATCTTGTTTATAAAGCTTCGTTGGGAAACGGCGATAGCGAAGAATCGCAGCCAGCGTTAGAACAACCCACGCCCACTACCATGCGTGTCGAGAATTTTACGATACACCTGTAATCATGCGATAGCTACTCGTATTTAACGAGTGGAACGATACCAGTGTGTTTTCAATTTAAACTAACGGCGTAGATTCACGGCCAACTGTAACGTTTACCGAATCAACGCCCGCGGGATCTTCCTTTTAGTAATTAACGCAATAATGAAATAAGGAGGCTTATAGCGCGCTCCAGTTTGAAACTTAAATATGGGGATTCGTTCTCGGCAATCGTTCTCACAGTCTCATTAGTCCCAGAAAGGTTAATAGAATATACATGAAATTATCATTGCATAATAATAATTTCAAACTATGATACAAATTAGGAAAACGATGCATGCATTTAAATGAAAACTCCAGTGTTCTAACTAATTGACCAATTTTATTAAATTATCGCTTGGTTTTTCAAACTCGTATGCAGGAAACATACGACAGAGCCTATTCTTGATTCTTCTTGGCTGTACACAAATTTACAATTCCACGAGAACCTTGCGATACCGTTCTGGCGTGAACGAACGAAACGCCGACTCCTTGGAATTTGTCTACTTGGTGTTTTACTTCTTCTCTCGAGGAAATTCAACAATTTTGTCATTTTTTTAGCGCGCTAAGGTTCAGCAAGGGATGAAAGAGCCTGTCTAATCTGTGGTTAAGCAGCTTACGAGGAAGAACGACTACGCGTGCATATGGTCGTCGTGGAGCCTGCTCCCGGTCGTCTTTGTGCGCCAGGGAATTGTTGCAGTCGCTTCTTTTGTCGAAAGTTCCCCGCTGGCTGTGACCACCTGCGCCCATCTCGATACCTGTTTCGGTGCATACGTTCTGCACGCGGTGTCTCGCCTGCGTTTTCGTCTTCCTGCGTCCTTCTGCACCTGTCCTAACTTAGCAGTTCTCGCGCCTGATTGATTCCTCCGCAGCTGAAACGCCTACCCCTTGGCTGCAAAGTATAGCATTCGCTGCTCTTAACTCAGGTTCTGCATTTGAGGAATATTTTAAGCCCCGACGAGTCGCCATCCTCCTTCGTGAACATGTATTTCTACCTTTTATTTCCGCCACTTCTTCGTTATTTATTTATGAATTTATATTTGTAGGTGAATGGGTTCTTGGTAAATCGGGAACAGCAAGGAGATATTATTTCTTTCTGTCTTTTATCTCTCTTTGTATTTGGTTAGAATGGAAGTAGATTAACTGTCTTTGTTTCTGAAAAATTATTATAAAAATTATATACATATAATTATATTATAGAAATTTGTTGGTAGAATGTGGAAATAAATAGCTGCCGAATGTAATATTAGAAATTCAGCAAATGGATCACGAATTTTGGGTTTAGTTAACGTTTGTTTATATGTGTTACATAATGTTAATATATATATAATTAAATTCTAAAAATTTGTTGGTACAATATGGAAATAAATAGCTGTCGAATGTTTCTGTAACATTAGAAATCCAGCAAATGGATCACGAATTTTGGGTTCAGTTAACGTTTGTTTATATATGTTACATAATGTTCATACATATATAATTATATTATAAAAATTTGCTGGTAGAATATGGAAATAAATATTTGTCGAATGTTTCTGTAACATTAGAAATTCAGCAAGTGGATCACGAATTTTGGGTTCAGTTAACGTTTGTTTATATGTATTACATAATGTTCATATTTATAATTATATTATAAAAATTTGTTGGTACAATATGGAAATAAATAGCTGTCGAATGTTTCTGTAACGTTAGAAATCCAGCAAATGGATCACGAATTTTGGGTTCAGTTAACGTTTGTTTATATATGTTACATAATGTTCATACATATATAATTATATTATAAAAATTTGCTGGTAGAATATGGAAATAAATATTTGTCGAATGTTTCTGTAACATTAGAAATTCAGCAAGTGGATCACGAATTTTGGGTTCAGTTAACGTTTGTTTATATGTATTACATAATGTTCATATTTATAATTATATTATAAAACTTTGTTGGTAGGATGTGGAAATAAATAGTTGTGGAATGTTTCTAATATTACAAATCCAGCAAATGGATCACGAGTTTTGGGTTTAGTTAATAGTTTGGTTTATAAAAATTTGAGGTAAGGAGGAAGGTGGGAGAGGTTCCTTTTAAATACTCGGATGAGTAGGTTTTGGATCATCTGTTACTGTTATACGGCTAATTCACGTTTCCCCAGAGTCAGAGATAGTTTTGTATATCATGAATATTCAGCTTACATAACATTGTAATGATAACATGGTAATCGGAAATTTTCTCCTCGTACATTCCATTCATATTATCGCCACTATCAGTTCTGGCGATTAAACTGTATCATTAAATTATTACATGTTATATCATTTTAAACGAAACTGTGGCAACGTCGATGACGTGACCAGTTCATTGAGCCAAACGTTCCAAGCTTTTTCCAACGAAAATAGAAATTCGAAGGCGAATGAAATTTTAATACGCGTTAAACACTGTCATCTCTTTCTCGTATGTTAATTACTTGCGGTTAATTACCTAAAGGTTGAACTATTTTTAATTCTAAGAACGTCGATTAAACCGGACTTATTTTTCATCCAACGAATAAATTCATTAATAAATGAATATACAGAGTGTATGAAAAAATACGAACAAAATGTGTAACAAAATTTTGTCATTTAATTACTCATATCCACTCGTCAATTAGCCACGTTTATCAAGCATAATTGATAAATCCTCAAACTCGATTTTGTGAACTAACCCGAGAATGAAAATTTCTATTCATTCCCTTCTTGTTCTCCTACAAGGAATCGTGACCTGTGCACTTCTGCATATTATTCGACCGTATCCTGTATATTTGATCTAATAATTTGATCTAATATCCGAATTAAATTACCACATTTATTGTCACGAGTAGAATTGTTAATTAACGAAAATAAATGTAGGAACACGCAGAGGGAAGTAATGAAACGAACAGTCGAACTGAAAATGCCATTCTCTTCGAATCATAAAGTAGAAATCGTGATAACTGTTCTATGACTTGTTAATAAGGTTGTATATCATCTTGAAACACTCGAGAGACCACTTCCTGCGGGACGTGGGATTCGTCGAGGCACAGCAGCTGCTACAGCAGTCGGTCGGTTTGCTCGTGGAACTTTCCGTTGGGCGAACGTGTACAAGCAGAGCGCAGGGTAAAATAAAATGTAATATCGTCCCGCCAATGTTAACACGCGGCGTTTGTTTTGAAACGCGCGTGCACGTGGTCCGGCTGCTTACGCTCTCGCGCTTAGAAACTGGATTCTCGCGCGTGCAACGGAGAAAGAGGTGCGGCGTGGCTGTGTCGGAGAGAACGGGACGAGCTGCTCATTGATGAGAGCGAGAGCTGGCGTTGGCGAAACGAAGAAAGAATCTCGCTGCGTGGGAATATAGTATTGATCAGAAGTTTGAGGCCACGTTCAACGAACAGGCCACAGATATTTTTGTAGCGGTTCAGCGATCCCAGCTATCGTTCCAGAGGAGACAGAAAGATTATTGTATTTTTCGGTTGGATGAATTAGGATTTAAAAAAGACAGGTAAGGCTGCTTTTCTTATTTTTTCTTTTTATCTTTCAAACCATCGAGTCATCGTTCTTGTTACATTCTTTAACAGTAGAACTACCGATAGTTAACACGAAGCTATTTCTACCAAAACCAGTGAAAATGACTGGTGTTTAAAAAAGAGAATATTTTTATATTGGCAGACGAGTCTAACGACAGTTGCAGGAAAACGTAATGTCGAGCGATCGTTGTTGGAAAGAGTGTACGTATTGGTTTGGCAACTAAGTGATTGCGGATTTTGTCAATATCACCTAATGAGAAAATCCGCAGTCACTTAGTTGCCAAGCCAATACTTTGCAACTTGGGGATTGCGTTAATTCCGCTGTATATGTTTCGGAAGATTTTGCACGGATTTTTCCTACGGATTTTGCTGCGGATTTTTTTAAACCACGATCGTATACTTATTCCGTTAATCGTATACTTAATTCCACGTTTCGTTGAAAATAAAAAAGAAAACTGGCCTTTAGGAAGCTTTCATCGCGCTAAGGAAGGCGCGTTATTTGCACGACGCTGTAATTGAAATTATATTTAACGGCTAATTAACACTGGAACTACCGATAGTTAACACGAAGCTATTTCTACCAAAACCAGTGAAAAAGACTGGTTTATAAAAATACGTAATGATAGAATATTTGTATATTTATTGGTTTGTTACTTTCTTACAGAAGCAATTCCATGTTATGTAGTACAGTTTTGCCATTATTAATCCATCTGGGACCCCTGAACGAGGGTTGACACATTTATAAAATTGTAGAACCAGTCATTTTCACTGCTGTGGTATTTCTAGCGTTAGCATCTAGCGATCCAACGATCGATCCGGAATTTTCCTGATAACTAATATCGTCATATCATATGATGATACGCGGTAGAAATTTTGAAATACGCGTGTAGCAAGTTGTAGAAAACGAGGAAACTGGTTAATTGAGGTTCGATGAACAGATTGCAGCACCCTTTTACACTTCGACAAATACCAATCATTTTCACTGCTATTGGTATAAGTAGCCTGGATACAAAATTATTTTCAGTTTGAATACATAAAAAACAAAATAAAAATCATTATATTATTCTTTTAGTTATCGTTGCGAAAGTAATTACATCGTTGCAGGAAAAAAATATAACACGAAGTAGGAATTTTAAAATAAAATTGTGAAACCAGTCAATTTCACTGTGGTCGTTCTAGTGTTAATCGATGTTGACGTTGCTCTATGATCTGAAAGTCACCATACGTGCTACGCATTCTTTTTGACTATTTAGCTCTTTAATTTCTAATTTACCCTGAACCTTCGAGAGTCTCGTCACTTTCCAATGAAATGGTTTTTTCCAAAGATACTTGTTTTGCTTTTAAAATTATTCTGCCATCGGTCGATGAGATGATGCTGTGGGATGAGAAAATAGCGTTGTAAGATCGCGTCTATCGACCATTACACGTTTCATATTCTGCGATTTGGACGAGAAAGCACAGAACATGGCCTGGTTCAAAACGCAGCCTTTCCACGTAAACTCTTGGAAAATTTGTTAATCGATCGTGTACTCGTTGCGAACTCATTTTATCAGTTGCTGGAAACACCATTTGAAAAACGATCGTACTAAAATCTCTACCTCGTTGAAACAATTATCATCAACTCTTTCACAATCTGATAAAATGCCAAGGAATTCAGAATTAACAATTTGATAGAAAAAATATGTGCTTTTATCTTTTTGTAAGAAATTAGTATTAGCAATTGCATTATGCTCGACAACATTTGAAACGTAACATTTATATCGTAATAGGGTGTTTAATCAATTGGTCGAATCCTTCTCGAGCTACGATGCAAAAGGATTATAAGGCGCTCTATGTTATCAGAAAATCATAAAACATATGTCCGTGTTATTTTTAATGACATATGCACGCACGTGGTTCATCGGAGGATTCTTTTTCTTAGAAGCTTCTTAATAAGATGTTCACGGTAGAGCGAAATTCTTCAAAGAGGCAATCGATTGGTGAAAGAAACGTTGGACGAGCAAACCCTTTTATTTTTTTCTTGTCGCAGACAGTCATTAGGCAATTTACAGGAGCGTCTGGGTCTAGCCAGAGCGTGAATAGATAATCACACGCACACAGTGCTGCTTCATTAAATTGGATTCATGCACGAGCACGTATCCTCTGGCGTTAATTCATCTTATTTCGCTTTAGCCGGTTTTTCCATCCTCTTTTAACGACTGCAGACGGTCATCGAGTGTCGTTGCCAAGTCACATATCGCCGACCCAGCTGGAATAACATCCGCGAGATCCTCGTTTCTTGCCATTTTACACGTGGACAAGTTACATTTAAAGAGCAATCCCTAAGTATAGAGTCGAGGGCATCGCCTAATTAACAATGACGTCAGGTCAACATCGGTATGTTCACGCTATTACGTATGTAGGTAGGAAACGTAAATATAAAACTAACTGTTCGTGGTGTAATTTGGTTATTGATAGACTATGAATATTTATGCAAATTTGTATATTTGTGTGAGCAGCAGTCAAAGAGTAGGAGCTACGAAGAGATCAGTTTTGCTTACTCAATATAGCAACTGGTAGTGTATTTTGGATATTTCTGAACATTTTTTCAGATTACCTGTAACAGGCTGAAGGCATAATGCAAATAATTGTATGGACAATTCAATGTGAATATTCGCATATTTATGCAAATTCTTATTTGTGTAAATACACCTAAAGCAGTAGGACCTAGGCAGAGATTGATGGCTTCTACCCTATCTTGGATATTCTGACAAATTTCTTCAGGCATCTATCCTAGCTTTAAGATACACTGTAAACAGTATCCATACGTAGACAATTCAATGTTGGTGGATATTTATGCAAATTGTTATTTGTGTAAACACACCTAAAGCAGTAGGAACTAGGCAGAGATTGGTGGCTCCTATCATATCTTGGATATTCTGACAAATTTCTTCAGGTATCTACATTAGCTTTAAGGTACATTGCAAACAGTATTCATACGTGGACAATTCAATGTTGGTTGATATTTATGCAAATTGTTATTTGTGTAAACACACCTAAAGCAGTAGGAACTAGGCAGAGAGTGGTAGCTTCTAAATTGTCTTATCTACGTTGAAAACAGTATCCATAGGTGGACAATTTAATGTTGGTGGATATTTATGCAAATTGTTATTTGCGTAAACACACTTAAAGCAGTAGGAACTAGGCAGAGATTGGTAGCTTCTACCCTATCTTAGATATTCTGACAAATTTCTTCAGGCATCTACCTTAGCCTTAAGGTACACTGCAAACAGTATCCATACGTAGACAATTCAATGTTGGTGGATATTTATGCAAATTGTTATTTGTGTAAACACACTTAAAGCAGTAGGAACTAGGCAGAGATTGGTAGCTTCTACCATATCTTGGATATTCTGACAAATTTCTTCAAATATCTACATTAGATTTAAGCTTTAGCATTAGCTTTACATTGCAAACAGTACCCATACACGGACAATTCAAATTTAATTTATATTTATGAAAATTCATATATTTGTAAACAAACCTGAAGCAGTAGAAACTAAGCAGAGATTGGTAGCTTCTACCATATCAATTTCTTCAGGTATCTACACTAAGCTTAAAGTACACTGCAATTCAATGTTGGTGGATGTTCATGCACATTCCTATTTTTCTAAATACACCTAAACAAACAGCAACTAGACAGAAATTACCAGCTGGTACTATATCTTGGATATTTTTTTATAAGCTTCCTACCTGTACCAGATTTAGGTTACAATGCAAACAGTATCGTTATCTGAACTATTGAACGTTGGTTTCCTGATGTTGCTGTTAACTGTGCGACAGCCTTTAGTCCAGAAGCAAGCAGAACTCGATCGCATCCGGCTTTCGAAATTCCTGTGGCTGGTCGCGATTTTCCTGGCCCGGCTAATTGTTTTAAACAGGAGATGACGAAGAACTATTAGATGTTGAAGATCGTGCCAACTAAATCGGATCGTGGGGACAATAATTTCGAGATGGAAGTGGCGTCGTGTAATCTCGAAACGTTTAATTTCCCCGGCCCGCCGTTAAAACGATCCGGTTCTCGCGGCTGAAAATAACGAGATCTTTAATTGTCCCGTCTAACGAGAGGCTGCTGGCTGCTACCGCGTAGTTGTGCGTTACGCTTCCTCCTCCAGCCACTCTTCTCCTTCGTTTCGCTTCGTTTCGCCCCTGCAAAATTACAAACAGAATTACGCTTCGCAAAAATTGATAGAAGTTAAAGTGGATTTAAGAGACTGTTGAAAACTGTTTTCGGAGCGGAGTTCGCCTTCTTGGTTACTCGAGATTCGAGTACGTTCGTCGATCAGCTGAAAGTTGGCGATATTAACTCTTCAGAATTCAGATAAATATTTTACCCTTTAATTTTCCCTCGTATTTCCTCGTTAAGTGGTTGCTTTTTTTTTGCTAAATTTGCGACCGAATTTTCCAAGCTTTTTGTGGCTCACGAAGTATAAATATTTTTCGAGATCGAAACAGGTCCATCGACGTTTCACCGGGTAAGATCGTCGAGTTACGAACCTTAGGATTTTGTTAATTAATTCATATTAATAAATAACTTTGGCTGGCTTCGTGATCGCTGCCTATTTCTTCCCTAAATCTCTTCTTGCTTCTTCTTTTGCGACTTTTCTCGATATTATCCTATTTCACATGGTCGTAACCATATGCAACGCTGGAAAAACGCTCGGACAAATGGAAATAAAAATATATGGACGTTTTACGCTCGGGAAAGATGAAAACATCCAATTGAAAATTAATCGAAGAACGAGTACGCCATGTTCACGCACGATAAAATGAAAATTATATTTGAAAATTCAAATTAAAATTAGTTAATTATACGCTGACCCTACTGCGAAAACGCTGGTTGCGTTTGAATTTTTCTGAAATTTATCACGCGCACAAATTCAGCAACCTGGTTCGAGGCACGCGGAGTACCTCGCTGGCATAATTAGGCAATCGATCGCAGGTGAAAGCGATTTCGTTCTTCGCCTGTGGGGATGTTCAAGATGATAGATAAACTGATTCCCCTTGGTATTTCCAGTTCTGCCCTGTTTCTCTCCCAGTTATTTACATTCCATTTACATTCCCCTCGTCGCCTTTTTATTTTCACCCGGTGAAATTTCAAAGAACGTCCCTTGCTACGCTGAAAGCGTAACGATAGTCGGACAGCAGACTGTAGTTTCAACGGGGAGGTCCAAGGATGGCGATTATCGCGAGAGAGGCAACAGAGCACATTCTCGACGTCGGTGTTTAAAATTCCTCCGGCCAACGATCCGATGCCGAAGGTCGATTAGACCTGGTCGTCCTTGTCCGCTGGACCATTCCAGCCGGCTCGTTCTCGCTACCGAAAGGGAGCCTGGTCTTCCATTTCCGGGTGGGTCGAAAATTAGCTTTCTTCCTGATTCCTTGATCCTTGAACCGGGTCGAATAAACGTCCCTACAGGGAAATGTCTGTGTCTACGATGTAGCTATCTCGCAGCGTTGCTAAAATTCTAGAGTTTGCGCGCCAGCCACATGGACCGGTAAATTGTCAAAAGCTACGAGAAGATAAGCACGCGAAGCTTCAATCTCGCGCTATTATGTTGGGTTGAGTTATAGGCTTCCTCGCTTTTCACTGCTGTGTGCGTTCTGAAAAATATTTATTTATTTATTTATTTATTTATTTAGGGTAAACTTTTTGAGTAAACACAGAGGACAGAAGAAGAAGAAAGGAAGTAGAAAGGAGTAGGAGATGTATGTGTACAAAAAGAAAAGGAGGAAAAGGATGAGGATACTTCGTAGAATAATCGAAGTGACATCATTCTGTATGAGAAAACGTTCGATTTCTTCCACTAATGTGGTGAAAATTCATCAGGAAAGGAATTTTATTCGTAGAAAAACGTGTGTGTGTCTTAGTCGTAGAGAGAACCGAGTCTGTCATTCATTTAAATCTTCAAGCGCCGTAGGCGGAAAACGTGTTTTTTCCTTAGCACTAATTTTACCAGGCTCGATGAGGTGAAACGACTGGTTTCAAAATTTCATTTAAAATTGCAGGTAATAAAACTTTATGTAAATTCTCATATTAACGAAAATTGAGAAATTGATTGATCGGATAAAACTCGTATAAAGGCAAAGGGTATATTTTCTCAAGACGTGTTTTCTATCTTTGTTACACAAATATATTTTATAACGTTGCTATAAAATTATAAAAGAATCGCTATAAAATTGCTGATATTTCAGCGTCTATCGGTTAATGACACTCGCATCGTTTTATACAGAGGCGATTTACCAAGCTGGCGTCGCCTCTTAACGCTAACATAGCTGTTGAGAATTGTGGACCTTAATTGCCGAAATAAAAGTAAAGGAATACTCTGGTTACACTTAGAATTCATATTAAAATAGTTTTAGATTTATTTAATGAATGATTTCCAGGATTTTCCTGGATACATATTTGCACGCGTCTCAGCACTCTCTTTGTCTCACCATCTTCCATACCACACAGTCAACGGAACAGTTGCATTCTTCTGTTTTACGAGACGCTGTACACACAAATACTTCCGCACACTCATATTCACATACGTGTATTACTACTACGCGGCCAATCTAGTCTAGCACACAAAATTATACACATCTCACAATAATAGCAATTATTTATGTTTATAATTACTATGTTAGAATTATTGGAAAATATGGAAATGGAAATTGCTCTTGGACTGTACGTTACGATAGTGCCATTTGCGTGTAGTCTACGTTATACGATAAAAGGAGAAATATTTTTTCATTTGCCACATAAATAAATTAGAGTCGCTAGAATCGAAGATACCGAGAACAATAGTGAACATCCCATGGTATGTCAGAAACGAGGATGTACACAAAGACTTAAAAATACCAACGGTGAAAGAAGAAATCGGCAGGTACGCAAAAAAGTACAAGGAAAGAACGGCAACACACCCAAACCAGCTGGCTGCTGAAGCGAGTAAAACTCTCATAAAAAAAAGACCAAAAAGAAAACACCCCACTGACCTCATTAAAGAAACAAAATAGTCAAACTCGAAGATGATATTCCGCTGGGGTTAGCCATCCACGTGTTATTTAACAATTGAGTTAAAAAAATTTACCACGTGTCCAGCTGGACAAATTGTAAAGTACAAATTAAGTAATAAAAAATTTATTTCCACGCTCACAACAAGTCGTCCACGTGAAATCTCTCAATCGAGTTTAAGACCTGGCAGCCACCCGAATCTTAGCTTTCAGAGTCGAGGGATTGGTAATCTGACGACTATACCAGGCAACCCCGAGGCTCGATTTTTAGAACCGAGGATTTACGATCTCGTGACTGAAGCTTGGTTGTTGCGGCTTCGACTCTGGAGGAGTCGTTGCCGGCGGATATCATCGAGATATCGCCTAGCAACGAAAGCTGATAGCTGGTAGCGAATCGATAGTCGGGCCTGTAACGCAATATATTCGATGGCACTCCTCGGCCTATGCTTGCTCTATCATTTAGTCTGTCTCTCTCTCTCTTTCTCTCTCTCTTTCTCTCTGTTTCTCTGTCCCCCGTTGTCGATCACTCCCTCAGCCTCTCACCGTACACTCTGCTGGGTCCATGTACATCCTCTACCCTTGGGTAAATACATTTATTCTGATGCACGCGTGCGCGCATTACACAGGCGTACGTGTGCGTGCACGCATGCAAATTGGCGCGTTTGATCGCGTAGGCGCGAAAAGTCATCCGTGGCGCCACTCGAAAATTCCCTTCTTCGGTTTAGCTCTTTTTATCTTCCCGCCACTCACCCTGTTTTCTCGGTTCAAATTACTCGGCTTTTCTCGTGCAACAGATCGCCTACGACAGACCAGTCTCACGACAGACCAGTCTCACGACAGTTGCGGGAAAACGTAATGTCGAGCGATCGTTGTTGGAAAGAGTGTACGTATTGGTTTGGCAACTAAGTGATTGCGGATTTTGTCAGTATCACCTAATGAGAAAATCCGCAGTCACTTAGTTGCCAAGCCAATACTTTGCAACTTGGGGACTGCGTTAGTTCCGCTGTATATGTTTCGGAAGATTTTGCACGGATTTTTCCTACGGATTTTGCTGCGGATTTTTTAAAACCACGATCGTACACTTATTCCGTTAATCGTATACTTAATTCCATGTTTCGTTGAAAATAAAAAAGAAAACTGGCCTTTAGGAAGCCTTCATCGCGCTAAGGAAGGCGCGTTGTTTGCACGACGCTGTAATTGAAATTATATTTAGCGGCTAATTAACACTGGAACTACCGATAGTTAACACGAAGCTATTTCTACCAAAACCAGTGAAGAAGACTGGTTTATAAAAATACGTAATGATAGAATATTTGTATATTTATTGGTTTATTACTTTCTTACAGAAGCAATTCCATGTTATGTAGTACATTTTTGCCATTATTAATCCATCTGGGACCCCTGAACGAGGGTTGACACATTTATAAAATCGTAGAACCAGTCATTTTCATTGCTGTGGTATTTCTAGCGTTAGCATCTAGCGATCCAACGATCGATCCGGAATTTTCCTGATAACTGATATCGTCATATCGAATGATACGCGGTAAAAATTTGAAAAACGCGTGGCAAGTTGTAGAAAACGAGGAAACTGGTTAATTGAAGTTCGATGAACAGATCGCAGCACCCTTTTACACTTCGAAAAGTACCAGTCATTTTCACTGCTATTGGTATAAGTAGCCTCGATACAAAATTATTTTCAGTTCGAATACTCAAAAAAAAAAATAAAAATCATTATATTATTCTTTTAGTTATCGTTGCGAAAATAATTACATCATTACGAAAAAAATAACACGAAGTAAGAATTTTAAAATAAGATTATAAAACCAATTAATTTCACTGGTGTGGTAGTTCCAGTGTTAATTATATTTAATTATTTCAATCTAACTAACATTATACTTAAAGGGTAGTAGCTTGGATAGATTTGTATCTTCACGCGAAACGAGAGGAAATTCAACAACGACCTAGTAGAAACGTAAATCCTCTCCATTTCCTTTCTATCGAAACGTCTCTAAAGAGAAACAATTACTCCGATAGACACCCGTTATCCAAAGTTTTATCTATAGTTAAAAGATTAATCGAAAAGCAAAGAGGATCTAGAAACGACCGAGCGTGATCTGACAAACGTTTAACCTAAATCATGAAATCTGGAAAGCATTTGGCTACGAACGTTTCTACAGAAGGTTGTAACTCGGATGGACCGTGGGATTTTTCTAAAAATCGCTAGAAAAATGCCAAGTAATAGAGACGCGGTCGATTGAGAGGAAATCCCTTGCTGAATTCGGTATTTTACCGGGCACACGATTTTATAATTGACAAAATATATCTGGCGTCGAACGCATTTTACGAAGGGCCATTTGCGCCCGGGGAATTTACCGTGCTGTTTGGGGGCCAGACGAATGGCCGCAATCTGGAAAATAAACAGCTGGCGCGGCCAGCGAACGCCATCGACCAGCTCGTACATTTATTCTTCGAAAGGCGCAAGAATGCGTTTCCCTTCTCGTTGTCCTCGATTCTTATCCGACTCTTGCGTTTTCCGCTTGTTTCGTTGCGGTTTCCGTTTCCAGATTACATCGATTCCCAATCCCCTCTCTTCATTCGTCTATTTTTCGAAGAGAAAAGGGAACGATGTGTGTCTCCTTCAACGAAAATAAAACATCTAGGAAACGAAGTTATGGTCGTGTGTAAATTCCTGTTCGCGATACGTCTCCTCTTCTGTATCATCGCGATATGTAGCAAGCTTTGGAGCAATAGTTTCCATCTCGGACAGAAATGTCGTAGGGAGGAATGGCCGTTGGAAAATAAGACGAGTTCACGTTTATTGATCATTCGTATCTTGCAGCCGCTGTTTGTTAACGTTTTACGTCGTGCGGGGAATTGGTTTTCGCGCGATCGCTAATCTCAGGTGCCCGCAGCGCAATCGCTCCAGCTTTTCCCATTTTTGCCCACGGCTCTGTCGTTGGATGATGGAAATGGCGATTGGTGTTGCAATCTCAATTGTTAGGAGATTTTGTACCGATTTTGTAGTACGTTTCTTTTGAAATCTCGACTGGGACTGCAAAGTCTGAACGATTTCCAACGTATCTTCGGATGTGTTTGCCCAAAGTGTTGAGGATACGTCGACGATACATTTACACGTTAACATTAGGTTGTCCGGAAAGTGTCTTTCCCTTACAGACGCGTATTTTACAACGACGCTTCTTTATACAAACATGAAAGCTAATCCGTCGAACGTTGTGATCTTTATTTTGATGGAACAAAATGGATCGTACGTAGTTCGATAAAATAATATAAAACATTGTTTCCTTATAGAACGAAAGAAACTTTTCGG
Organism: Bombus affinis; assembly: GCF_024516045.1. Classification (NCBI taxonomy): domain Eukaryota; kingdom Metazoa; phylum Arthropoda; class Insecta; order Hymenoptera; family Apidae; genus Bombus; species Bombus affinis. The sequence continues at coordinate 4,284,326 of NC_066359.1, forward strand.
ACCACCTAATACATTATAACACAGATACAAAATACATAAGTAACACGGTAAATGAGTAGTAGCGTGCCGCGAGGCACTTGAAGTCACCTCGAGCATGATTTCTAAAATCACGAAGAAACTTTCGAAAGATCCGATAAACCTTGATAGATAAAGCTTGAGTCATGGTAGATCTTAACTTTGAAAAATTTGATAAGTCACGAAATTCCCGAAAGATATCACGATCTTGAAAGATTGCGTAGTGTGTGATTCCGAGCTGTCTAATGCCTCATAGGGCGAGAAAACGGGAGGTTTTGCTTGGCAATATACTTGACGGGTTAATCGCGAGCGTAGGACACGCCGAAGCCTGTGCAGAAATCGCCGTTAAATGCGTTTCCAGAGGTCCTGTTTATCGCGATTATCGGACACCTGGTTCGTAAAAGCGACAGTCGATATTTTAAATTGCGGTGATGTCGCGATAAGCCATTATTTCGGAATCATGAGGGAAATTACTCGTTTTATCGAGGCCGTTTTCCACGACGTTTAAGACCGACAGGAATTCCTTACATCGCTGAATATTTATCACTCGTCCGAGCGAAATTTAATTAAAGTCTGGCTCGCTCGCCAACGTCGCGAGACACTTGGGCCTGGCTCGTCCCTTCTTCCTCTTTATTCTCCAAGAATTTTATTCTCCCAACCGGGACAAATATCTGTTTATCGCGTTGAAATTTGTCCTCGTCGGTTTCACTAGATTTTGTTCAAGGTTTCGTTAATTCTACGCGACGTCCACTCGATTGTACTTACGTGACGTGGATCTAATATCGTTGATTGTTTTTACGTCTACTCAAAGCCTGTTTCAGATACCTAACACTGCTCGATTTATCTATTCGATGTTTCTTCAACGTTTACTTAGTTCTATTTACATCATTTAATTCTACTCGGTGTCTACTCGGTTCTATTCGAAGTCTACTCAATTCTACTCGATGTCTATTCACTTCCACTCAGATTACTCGGTTGTGCATAATATCTACTCGGTTCTACTCAGTACTACTCTGTATTACTCAAACCTATTCGTTCCATTCAACGTCTATTTCTCGCTTTTACCAATACTTCTGTTGTTGAACGATGGTAGCAGCGGTTGGTGTTTGAATTTCAATTTTTAGGAAATTGTAAATACTCAAATTTTCGAATAAAATTTAAAATTCTACGTACTTAAGATTCTCGAAAATATCGATAAATTTCGATAAATAAAATTCCTCTAAGGTCATTCGGTTTAACTTGGTTCATTCAATTTGAATCATTTAATTCTACTCAGTGTCTACTCAGTTCTATTCGAAGTCTACTTGATTCTACTCGATGTCTATTCACTTCCACTCAGATTACTCGGTTGTACATAATATCTACTCGTTTCTACTCAGTACTACTCTACATTACTCAAACCTATTCGTCCCATTCAACGTCTATTTCCCATTTCTGCTGATATTTCTATTGTTGGATGATCGCTCGAATCTTCGGACAAAATTTAGGATTCTACGTACTTAAGACTCTCGAAAGCATCGATAAATCTCGATAAATAAAATTGCCGTAAGGTCATTCGGTTTAATTTAACGACCACACATATATACTCAATTGCATTTACGCGACGCAGGTTATTCCGTTGTATATTTACACAGACTATTCGCTTGCAGGCGAGATCCACTTGCTTCTATTCTACTGGATTCTGGCGGATCACGTTTGAATAATTGATCGTCACTCTACGTCAAGTCATTTTATCACGGTAGAGCAACCTGACAACGCAATTTATTCGCTGGTGCGCACCATCGTATGTATCTCCAATGATACACGCGTTTCACATTTTTGTATTTCCGCGAAGCGTAGATCGCCTGTTTGCAATGTGCGCGCGCCGCCGCGAAATAAGATTTCGTCGTCAGCACGTCAGGTAAACCGATTTCCGCCGCTTCTTGCCGCACCTTTGCGTCCCGTAACACAAAGCCAACGTAATTCCTGCGAACCTATCCGCGATTTTTCGCACGTTTCCCCTCCCGTTTCTACTTACAAACAGATAAATCAGAATTTCAATGAGAATTACGCGAGCAACTTATAAATCTTTTGTCCCCTGTAAACAGTACACGGTTTCTTTCCGAGGGAAACGAATTTCCCCGCCAACCGTCAATGTCGAACAGCTGCCTTTCTTTTTCTTTTTTCTTTTTTCACGCAGTTTCAACCAACAGCGACAAGATCTCCTAATAAGAGGTACACAGTCGAGGAAGAACGACGCGTTCTCTCGCGAGAAAACCGTATATGGAGACAAGTGTAGGTCGTTGGCTCTGTTCAAACTGCGCGGAACACCTCGACGTGTACGTGGAAGCGATGGTTGGAAAAAGAATCGGAATTGTCGGTGGACGATCGGCGAGCGTGGCCTTCGTACGCCGGCGAAAGGAAAACGATCCGGCGCGGAAAAGGGAAAGGACGATGTTAGGGCTTGGCAATTTTTGTCGATCGTTGCAGCCTGCGTACAGCCATCCGTGAGAGGCTGCTCGCTTTATAAAGAGGCCATTTTTATTTGTTGCAAACGCGTAGAACCGTCGCTCGCCTCTACAACCTTTCTACGAGTATCGTTTTAAAACCGAGTCGCTCAGCGACTACGCTAATTGCGTTGATAAATAAGAAGCAAGTAGGAAGCAACGCGATGTACCAGACGTTATCTTTTACGTTTTTCAATTTATTCGGACGTTTACTTTGCATCTTGAAGAATTCAATCGTACGTTTCTGCAGAACCGAACCGAATTGCTTCTAACGAAGTTGAGGAATTTTGCTTTCTCCATTCTAGTTACGTGTTCGTGTATGATGTTTGTTGAAAATTGTGCATCTTAATTGGCGAAGTAAAAGCAAAGGAGCACCAAGGTCACACTTAGAATTCGTATTAAAATAGTTTTAGAGTTATTCAATAAACGATTTCCAGGATCTTCGTCGATATACATTTGCACGCGTCCCTGCAAAGAAAATTATGTTTGTGATGAACCAATGGTAGTGGTAGATCACAACAGAGGAAAATATGCTGTAGATTTACCAGATCAAATGATAGCATATTCTACACCACATAGAAGAACCCTCAAGTGGTATACAAAATTCACTTTGGAGTTATTGTTCAACTGTATCAATTTTAAACACGATGATACTCGCGTGCCAAGGTGAATCCAAAAATGTGAAAATAGGTTTCCCACTATATATAATACGTTTAGCTAGTATCCGGACAAGTATCTGGCCGTGGAATCACGTTTCTCAGGTGGAAAGAATGCCAACTATACGAACTGTTAATAAGCAAACAGCGAAGAAATGATCGTTAACGTTGATTTTATCTATCTGAGAAGCTCGTGGATTTATAGAAATTTTTGCTTTAGGTAAAATTTTCGACAATAAATGTTATTTCTATGGTTGTCGGAAACATGCTTTTCTTTTCTAAATAGTTTCGTCAAAATGCAATCGAACGTAAATTTGTCATTAGAACCAGATAATTATGAAATTTTGCCCAAAAGAATATTGCGGTTTTACGGAAATTTGCGACACTGCAGTTTAGCCGAATTTCTAAATTCATCGTTCGTCGCATATAACGTAATTATCAGGAAGACGTTAAATACTTTTTTCTACGTCTCTCGTCGGAGATACGACCGTGTTATAATTTGTCATTTCGTCAGACCTTGTCAAAGACTTAAAAAAAAAAAGAAAAAAGAAACAAGAAAAGAAATGCGATACTTGGTAAAAACGCGTAGTGGGAGGACTCCAATTAGGCGAGTTAAAGTATAATGTGCTTCGCAGAACTGTAGTATGATGGATGATGATGGATGTAAAATGTTAAGTATAGACACATAATGTAATTTTAATTGTGCATATCATTAAAATTATCGAGCAGCTACAGCTGATATTTTCCATGTATCGTCGACCGATCTACGTGCTGCTGCTACTGTCCTTGCTGAAACACGTTATATTCAAAGTGCATCAATTAGGTGCGTCACTCTGGTCAAGCCGCTAAATCTATACAGCAAAATTTTTCCATTTTTCCAGCTTCCCCGTTCTGATCCGCCTTTCGCTCGACGAATAGAATCTGCCACGGTGGAAAATCGCGTGGATATTCCCTCAGTCGGGAAAATTCGTGGCTTAGCCCAGATTCCAATAGCAGATTCGAAACTCTGGAAAAGCCGATCGCTAGCGTACTTTCACTCCTCGTCTGCTTATTTTCCAAATCAACCGATCGCTGATCTTCCTTTGTACATTTACACGTATCAGTTTTTCCATTTATCCAACTTTTTCCTCTATCCATACGTTTTCCATATCCCATCGTTCCTTCCCAGGTTCCTTCGACAAGGTTTTACCAGTTGCAAAAATATGTATCTTCCTCTCGTTCGCCTACGAAACTCGCAATTTTCCCGACCGAATCTGACAATGCGAAAAAACGCGGCAAATTCTACGCTCAGCCTCCATTTCCATAGCACATTTTAATTCTCCGACTTCGATCAAAACCGGTCAAATTAATTTCCTCCTCGCTCGCCTCACCCTTTTCCTTTCACATCGTCACTTGGCAAAATAATAGTCAGCCGTGCGTTGCACAAGGGCCGAGGGCCTTCTATTGTACTGGCAACTAAGTGATTGCGGATTTTGGCACTACCAACTAACGGCAACACCCGCATTCACTTAGTTGCCAAGCCAATACCTTCGCACCGAATCCTTCGTCCTCTTGTCTTTTCTCTTCCGCCTCTTTTGATTCCTGCGCCCTTGTTGGCATACAGTATCACGATTTCGTATTATGAAATGAGCTGCAGGGTTAACGAGCGAGCCCGGACCACGTTTCCAGCGTAATTAATATAATGAACGGGTCGCTTGAACGTTAAAGTAACGCGTTACGGGGAATAATGGGTCGAGCGAGGAATTTTTAAAAGGCCGCGCGTATCGTACCGTGAAAATGAACACGAAACGTTAGTCGCGAGTATCGTCCCTTTCTCTGTATCGCGATCGCGTCTTCTTCCTCTCGGACAATATTTCCTATTTTTTTTTTCTTTTTTTTTTTATTCCATTTTAACAAGCACATCGCGCTCTTTCTTCCTTTTTTTTTTTTAATCATCGTCGTTATTTGCCTTTAATTGGCTTTACTAGCCGGTTTTTACCTGGCCGTGTACCGTTAGGTCATTAGCGACGAATTTGGCCACTGTTTCTCCAACGTTGCTTTTTGTAACTGGACTTTATCTTGTTCCTCGCGATCCCGAGTGCGGACTTGTCGCGTCTCTTTTACGCTTTGAAATTATATCTGCCACGGTTGTCACTGTGCTTCTTCCTGCTACGCTCTTTTCTTCTATTTTTATCTTTTTTAAGGAAGAGGTTTGATAGAGTCGGAAGAGAGGAAAAGGTAGGAGTCTCGTTGGATCTGTGTTTTAGGATATTTTACTTGCAAATGATTCCGCTGTTCTGCGACTATATTTTGTTTATAGTTTACCCTTGCGTCGTTTCATCTCTGTGTTCTTCTTTCGCTGTTTTGTTTGTTGCCAGGGAATTTTGATGAAGTTTGAACAGGTTGGACGAGAAGGGAGGATTTTTCGGTCGATTAAAAGTGTAAACAGAGTTGGCGAATCAATGTGATCGACACGGTGCAATTTCCCGTCCGGGCTAATTCCATTCATGAATATTTATGCGTGTAGCAGGCTCCCTGGCTAATGATAACGCGGATGCCAATTATGTCCTTGCGTCGAGTCACTCGCCCGTGGCTGATTGCCGCTTCTAGCCTGCAATTCTCCTTGCTGTGCATCAATTCCCTGTTACGTGTATTTTTCTAGCGATTCGCACGCTTCCCGTAGATCGCGCTATTACGTCGAAAATAGCTTCTCGCAGTTTTAAAGGATCCTTTCGATCGTCCGCTTTTTCCTCCGTTTCGGAAATATTGGATTTTGAGAAAATTCTTTCGATAGATGTCTCGAAAATATACGTTGCTATTTTCTAATTGCGGAGAAAATTAAATTTCAAGCGTTCTCTACTTTATTAAAATTCCCATTTTTAATCCATTTTCACGCAATTCTCATTCAACGAATGAGATGGATTTTTTGAGAATTCCCAGCGAATAAACAGATATCGACCAAAGCTTCTCGAGTATTTTACAAAATCTCACCCGTGTAACGTCCTTGGAAAACTTTTTCTACTTTTTAATAAATAATATAATCTTCTATTGTTCGTCATTTTTGACAATTGCAAGAAGGGACGTAACGAGAGTTTTTAAAAAGCACCGTCGTTCGATGTTGCTTAGTCGAGCAACCGCGATGCGTCGTCTTCGTATCAGCGTAAGGAATTTTTTGATATTGAAATTTTTTATTTATTTTCGTCGAGTAGTAGACTCTTTACATTGGAAAGCTCGTTCGCAAGTTTTCCTTATATAAAACCTATGCCACCTTTTACACCTAAAATAACAAGTTAACTGCGTTTGACGAGTATACTCGTCGCCTGTATTTATTTACACACTCCACGACCTAACGTCATGGAAGATTCCCAAAGCTAAATTCCGCGGTCGACTGGTCAACGCGAATGATATTAATATCGTAAATTAATTTTCGTTCGGCTTAATTAATTATTTCAATTAATTTATCCAATGCAATAAATTACACTTAAATTAAATATCGACCGTTTTAATAAACGATTCTCTCTTAATCTCCAAGAAATAGTATTTGTAAATACTTCTGTCGACTGTAGCAACCTAACTATCATTCTCGCGTTAATTCTCCGCTTCGTATAACGCGGCTATTATTTTCAACATCCGATTACCGCGTTATACGGCTTCCTGTTCCACGTTCGAGAGCAAGGCCACAGTAAGATCGTACGAATCACGAAATTTTTCTCTCAGGTTGAGAGAATATCGGCGCCGAATTCTCGCTAAACTAACCACCGTGTGTGGCCCGTACGTAAACCGATGCAAACGGTGGCGAAGCCCGTGAAACATTTTCGTCTGGGTCGCGCAAACTGTCCATTCCATCTGGATCTGGTTCGTCGTCGTTCGGATTCCGTTTGGTATGTGACGTGGTCGATATTTGGAAGGGAACAGACTGGCAATTTGCAACACGAAGGTAGAGGGCCATGGTTGTGGTATTAAAATGCGCCAGCATGATTCTAATAGAAGGCATTACCGGGCCTGGGGTTGGATGCAAACACGTTGTAATGTATTCATATTGGCCCGGCGTGCTCCACGGACCTCAAAGCGGAGACGGCTCTTCCTCGGCCGTGATATTTGAATTTTAATGCCAACCTACGACCTATCTTTCTCTCGGTTTCTCCTACCTACCATTCCAGAGCATCGCCTTTTCCTCTACAATCGCCGGATTTCCCTCCAACTGCCGAAGCCAAATACCTTTCACGAGACATCGATCGCCGACCAACTCTCGTCGCGATCGTCCTCTCTGTGACGTTGCATCGCGGAAACTTACAAATTTAGCAGCTGCTATTGACAAAAATCGGGCTGCAGGGATTTCTTCACCTGGCGTACGACTTTCGAGTGACATTTTTGAGCCAGCTAAGCTAGCCTACTAACCGATCGAACAGTTGGCTGTTTTCGACGAGTATACTCGTCATAACGCAAAACATTGTCGACCAGTATATTCGTAGCGAAGGAACGATAATATTTTGCGTTATGACGAGTATACTCGTCGCGAAGGGACGACAGTTTTGCATTATGACGAGTATACTCGTCCCGAAGAGACGACAATGGTTTGCGTTATGACGAGTATATTCGTTGCGAAGGAACGACAATGGTTTGCGTTATGACGAGTATACTCGTCGCGAAGTAACGACAATGGTTTGCGTTATGACGAGTATACTCGTCGCAATATTTTGCGTTGTGACGAGTATACTCGTCGTGCGTAAAAAGTAGTTACAATTGTTGAAGAACTCTGTTTCCTTGAAAACGAAGCCTTAAACGGAAAAATCGTATGTTATTATTATATTTTTTACTTACTTTCGCTTCTAAGATAACATCCTATCGGTTCTTTACTCATATCCAGTCCCTGGATTGTTTTAAATGTTTAAATCATTTTATCTTTTCGCGGAATATTCAGACTGATAATCTCTGAATTATTTTTCTATTTTAAATATTTCCTTTTAACCACAACTGTGCGCCACTTGGAAATTACGTTCGAAGTAACAGTCGTGAAACTTTCGTCGTTCTCAACATTGGATACTTTCCAATCGGAGGCATTGAGAACTATCATTGTCTATAGTGTGTTCGATATTCGTCGATCGTCTCATTCCCCTCTTTTCTTCTTTTTAATTTCTGCCCAAGATTCAAAGTTTGCCCGGTTCTATTTGGAAGAAGGCTGGTAATTTCAGATATCGGTCTACGTGAAAAGATACAGAAGAGAATCGTAGGTTTGGTTAGATTAGTAAGAGGACACGAAATCTTGGAAATGACAATTGACTGGAGACGAAGACGGGCCCTGTGGAACCCTAAGCCAGGCTAGCCATGTTCTGGATAATCGTTTCCGGCGATGTCGTTCCCGAGGGAAGAATCGAGGGTTGGTCCTGAGAAACCCTCGATTCGCAGTTATCTTTACTTCCCCACAGCTCTTGTGACTTTTGATTCTCGCAGCCAACACGGTTCGTCCTACCAATCCCAAGGAAGATGACGTTTGCTTGATCCCCGTTGGATTATTTCGCTGACTGTACGTTGCTCAGTCAGTCGACGATTCTACGAGTCTGATAAAAGTCCTTCGCTCGTACGCCTTGGCCAAAGAATCCTGCGTAGATAGCGTGACAAAATTTCGAATTAAATTTGCCTTTTTTATTCCGCACTAGCGTCGCACAACAGCGAAGCAATCTTATTTTGTCGTAATATTAGCTTCGATCAATTATTCGGTAGTTCAACGTTAACCTTAGCAATTTAAGATTCCAACTCTATGTATATATTCTTATATTATCCGATTAATCAATTCCTCAATTTTTGTTAATATAAGAATTTACATAAAGTTAGACGAACGTGCAATTTCGAATTGAATTTCGAAATCGGACATTTGACCGGGTCTCGTAAGGTTAGCGTTAACGATCGAACAGTCGTAAGAAAATACGAGCGTGGAACACCTGCGATGGAAGAAAGGTTTCTCCAAGTTTCACCTTCTATCTAAGTTCTATGAAAATAAAAAAGAAAAGAGAATGAACCAATAAAGAAATGAGAAAGATGTTCAGATACGCCGTAAGAGAATGTTAGTTGGTAAATAAATGTTGATAGTGGTATCGGCACCTCTTTGTAACAGGAGATAGCGACAAAGCGTGGTTCTCTTTTTAGAAATCGAGCATAGCGTTTGTATCATACAACGTAACGTGATATTTCGTTATCTGGAAGGATGCATAAGCTGATTAGCGTAGCATTATGAGAAGAATATATGCAAAGACGAAGGCAGACCGTGTTGAAGAAACGCACGAGACGCGTCGGATACGACTTTCTTATTTCTTTATTTACCTCGTAACATAACAACGAGACGAAAAGACAGAAGTGAGAGTTTCGGTACAAACAGAGGCGAAGATGAATTGATTTAGACGTACAACTATCGACGCGAAAGAAAGCGAAAGTAGAGATATCGACTTAGAAAAAAGAAAAAAAAGAGGAGTGAATATAATTTCGCTTTTCACTGTTTCGTAAGAAGCGTAGTGTTGGAGCAGTTTCTTATAGAGGCGATAGGAAAAAGGTCACCGAGTGCAAATCCAGGGACGAAGATTTTGCTCGACTAATAATTCTGAACCAGTCGTCTGTTTTCGACGAGTATACTCGTCACGAGTAAAAAGTAGTTGCAGTTTGCTGTTTAAATAACAATTTACTAATTTCAATAAACTAATAAAACGAAAAGATAAAACAGTTGTTTCGTTACAATTTAATTCCATGTTAGAACAGTCTTCGACGAATATACTCGTCGTCGTTTATTTTTTACCACACGTTTTAGGCACACATTTCTTTTAAAGAAATCCCGACGTTAGGGTTTTTATCGTAATCAGAATCTAAGGACGAAGACATTTTTCTTACATATAAAAAAGGGAACGAGACGATATTTCATCGGAAGGTTTGCTTTGGTTAATCGTGTTAGTCGAGCAAGCGTCTCTCTGGATTGTGGCAGGAGCAATAAAAATAGGAGGACGAAGTTTCCGCTGAAGGATTACCGGGGTTGAAACAAGATTATCGTATCTCGGAGAAAATTGGAGAAAGAAAGGCGAGCGTCGTTTGCTTAAAAACTGTCGTAAGCAGTCGGGAAGAAAACAGCGCGATAATAATGGCCGGCGTTGTCTGGTCCGCGGAAACGGCGCCACGGAAGCTTCCGGTCTTGTTATCTCGATGCTCCACGGCGAGCTCGTTAATCCCTGCTGTCTTTCTTAATCCCTCTACCTCGTTGTCTTCAACTGCTCTGTGAATTTTTTCTTTCTTATTTATTTATTTCCTTCTTCTTGAAATAATGGTAACGTGGTAGAAGTTAAGCTGGGACAACTCGAAGAAATTAATACATGCACACTGTTCGAAGTACAGAGCGAACCATACAATACGATTTATAAGAAACTAAATGCAACTCTGTTCAAAGAACAAAGAATCGACAATATTCTTCGCACCTTCTTCTTATTTATTTACTTTCTTCTTCTTTAAATCGTAACAAACTAAACATGTCCAAACATGGCATTAAGCTAGGACAACTGAAAAATCTTGACACGTGTACAACTGTTAGGAGTTTAAACTGGACCATGCAACGTGATCTGTAACAAGAAAGTAGATTTAACTTTATTGAAAAAAGAAAGAATTGACAGTATCTTCTTCTTCTTCTTCTCCAAATCGTAACAAGCTAAACATATCAAGACATGGCATTAAGTTAGGACAACTGGAAAATCTTAACATGTGCACAACTGTTAGAAGTTTAAACTGGACCATGCAACATGATCTGCAATAAGAAACTAAATGCAACTCTATTAAAAAAAGGAAGAGCTGACAGTATCTTCTTCGCATCTTCTTCTTCTTTATCAAATCATTTCAAAACAAGGTGAACGCGTTAAAACATGGCGTTAAGTTAGGACAACTGAAAAATCTTAACACGTACACAACTATACTGAAACAGGGAAGAATTTACAGTATCTTCTTTGCATCTTCCTCTTCTTCTTCAAATCGTAACATATCAAAACATGGCATTAAGCTGAGACAACTGGAAAATTTTAACATGTGTACAACTGTTAAAAGTATAAAGAGGACCATGCAAGATGATCTATAACAAGAAACTAAATGCAACTCTATTAAAAAAAGAAGAACTGATAATCTCTTCTTCTTCTTCTTCAAATCAGAATGTAGTAAAACATGGTATTAAGATAAGACAACTCAAAAATATTAAACATGCACACTGTTAGAAGTGCATAATGGGCCATGCAACGTGATCTATAACAAGAAACTAGATCCCACTTTACTGAAATAAGGAAGAATTGACAGTATCTTCTTCTTCTTCTTCCTCTTCTTCAAATCATAACGTGGTAAAACATGGTATTAAGCTAAGACAACTGAAAAATCTTGACACGTGCACAACTGTTAAAAGAATAAAGAGGACCATGCAACGTGATCTATAACAAGAAATTAAATGCAACTGTATTAAAAAGGAAAGAACTGATGCAAGAAATGTGGCATAATCCTGGAAGATCGACCTCATCTGTTTGCAACACCTCGTACATAGTCCTTTTCTATTGTCACGTTTATTGTTGAAAGAAAAGTCTCAAAGGGAGTAACTCTACAACAAAGTTTAGGTTCATTTAACATTTCACCTACTGCTCACGACAACTCGAGTTTGCCACTTGCTAATGACCAATTGAATCGCACGCAGATTAGTCGCCAATACCCACTCGGTTCATTCATTTGGCTTTTTCCCGATGAAACATATTCCTAAAGCTACATGACTTTAAAATGACTTAAAATTACTCGTTGCGTCGTTCTGCTCTCTTCTGTCCCAAAGCGCCAGTTAATTTCCTCGTCATCTGTAACTTCCACAGTGTCGTTATATTTTTCCCACCTAACACAACAACGTTACAAACTAATGTTTGCGTAATCCTTCCAAATAAGTGCTACGATCTGACAAATTATCCAAACGAAATTGCTACCTTGTTCCACCTTAAACGATGAAAATTTTGCTAATATTCCAAAGAATATGGGGAATTTATCGTACAGTTAACAGCAAGCGGATGTAAAATACGAAGCCTAGCAGTTGGTAAGCGCAGCCATCGGAAACACTATTAATAGGCTTCCGGTGGATAAAGTGGACGCTAGAGATCAGGCCAGAGTTTATTGCGTGGTGGCCGACGGCACGCACAAGTGAAAACCCTTTTTTTGTATTCCAACGACCGGGATGATTTATGACGCTCGCCAGCTAAGCTACTTTCGGCAGAGCTGTTTCCTATCTGTAGCTTGCGTTAGTTTCCTCTGCGTTTCTCCCTTCGAGTTTGTTACCAGTCCCTTTCCAAGGGTCCCTTTCCTAGCCATCTCGAAGCTCCGAGACAAGCAGATCAGATACGATACGATGAAATACGAAGGCAAACCGCGTCAAACGTTTCCGACCCGAGAGGAAGTGCCGCGACGTCATCAAACGAACGTAGACAAATTCCCCCGTCAAGTGGCGTGTTGAAGAAGCGCGCTAAGGAAGCAGAAAATAGGCAACGCTAGATCGAAGACGATAAACAAACACCAACGTGGCTGAGCCAGCGTGCGAGTCAGCCAATTGGATGGAAAAGGAAATGACCGCGGACCTCGAGCGAATGGGAAAACTGCGGAGGCAGCAGTCGGTAAAAGAACACGACGCGTAAATCCAAAAGGACTTAACGTACATGCTATGATCCGCTGACGAAGCAAAGAATCATCGACCAGCTATCGCACAACGATAGTTGAGCTTCGCGACATATCAAACGTAAAAATTCGCCTGGTAACAACATGAGAAAAGGAAGAAAAAAAAAAAAAAACAGTTTCAGGAGGACGAAACGGTTAATCGTAATTCTTGACAGCATAATTTCCTGGATACAACAATCAATCGAGGCTTAATCGGCACTTAGCTCGTCCGATCTACCCTCTCGACCAACCAGAGAACCCTAAGAAGTCCCTGTTCCTTTGAACCGTTCCCAGTGACGAGCGAATTTCAGTGGATCGAGCTGGCTGAGCGCGATAACAGGCTTAATACAGCCCGGAACCGGATGCACGGCCATTGTACCCGGACAGGTTATCGGCATCCGTCGATCGTTCGTCAATTCGTTCCGTTTAAACGTGGACGTATTTCAGCCTCTTGCTTCAGCCTCGCCTTCCATTCTTCCCTTTTTATTTTTTACTTTTTTCTTTTATTCTTCCTACATCGAACATCGATCAATCGAGTCCCCTGTCGGCCATCATGCGCTCTTCTTGGAGCAATCACGAGCGTGAAGAGCTGCAACTTGTTTTATTATCGCTGTATATCGTGATAGCGTGATGTAGAAAAAGAAGAGACGAGAAAGTAGGAAGAACGAGTCGTTTCTTGAACTCTTAACACAACAGGCTGATGGGATGATCGACAAATTCTTTGGCAAAGAAGAAGGTTAGGAAGAAAATGCAGGGTTTTTCTTCTTGAATCTTGGCTTTCGTTTTAACCGAAGATTTCGAAGGAATCAGAGAGATATGCGAGCTTCGAGGAATCGAAATTTTCTGTTTTTTTCAAATTTTGGTATGTGCAGCAGGTAGGTAAAATGGTATTTTGAAATGCTAAAAAATACTCGAGTCAGCGAGTACGAGCGTGTTATTTTATTTCACAGGAAGATTAACCGAAGGCTTTAAACGCTGTTTCTCTCGAAACTATGTTCCCCATCCAGTCACATTTCCGAAACTCTTTATCCGATTAACTTGGAATTTTTACACGTTACTCTGAGTAACATTATTTACAACGTAGCCTACAGTTTCTTCCATGTCCTGATCCGTTGAATTTTTATAAATAGTCCAAGTTGATTTCGCTTCAGCGAGAAGTAAAATTCCGCTCTTAACAAGCCGTCGTTCTCTTATTGTTCAAAGTCACAGAAAAATCGTACGCTGCATCGAAGATAATCCACCTTTGTATAAGTTGGCAGAAAAATGTTTCGCTTTCTACGATCCAGTCACGTTCGCCGCTGGCTACGAGCTGGCCGCATACGCAGTCAGATAACGTTGTCTCGCTGCCTCAGTTTGCAACTTTATTCGGTAAAAAAAATATGAACACGGAGGCAACATGTCGCGTAAGGTTGCCCATAAAAATCTTGGTCCTTTACCAAATACTCACAGGCAAAAAAATATAATTCCTGTCTTCCTAGGCCCGTAAGGCTGCTTGCTTCCTTGAGAAGATCCGTTGCATAAAATCCAACAGACGAGTCGCTGTTTCTTACTTTTCTGAAGCTTGAGAAATTCTCTGACGAACGTATAATTCTATGGAAAACCTACAAGCAGTAGGATTATTTGCTTTACGTCCATGCAATTGTCTAAACGTCGTTGACGTAACTGTTTCGTTCTGAACGAGTACACTACAATCTTCTAAAGACGTGCCAGGGATATTCATCTTTGCCTATTTTCTTTCCATCTTCTCCTCCCTCCTTTCCGTAACTCTTTTCTCTTTCTTCATTTCCAGTTCTTTATTTCTACCTACTGTACATGATACTCACAAATATTGGGTTGGCAACTAAGTGATTGCGGAGTTTGTCGTTAGATGGTATTGACAAGATCCGCGATCACTTAGTTGCCAACGTTTGATATCCTTGGAACAAGTAACATTTGGCTTCAGCTACGTGAAGCGACAAGAACCGCGGAAGAAGTCGCGCGCATGTTGTTGTCGCAATTACGACGTTTGTGTGACGGAGTTTGAGATCATGTCGGGTCTATAGGATGTCGCCGTTTCAATTTTCCAGTTGCGCTGGCGCAACTGTTTGTCGTCGTTCCTCACCTGACCAGGCTGCATCTATCATGTCACGTAATATTTTAGCTTGTTGACTTTCCATCTCTTGTACGTGCGATTTGGCTGCCATTCTCCGCAGTTGAATGCCGCAGGTCCAAGTTTCATCATACTTCATCGTACCTTTGTAAATTAGCATCTTCCCGTAATTTGACATTTTTACAAACTGCCAGCTTCTATAGAACGCTGTAGCGACGTCATGAAATTCCATGGCGATCCCAAACTTTCGAATTCCACGTCATCCAAGATCACACACACACACAGATTACCGTATTATCCAGCGATACAGGCAGATACGTTCGACGTACATAGGTTAGAAAAGTTGTCGTATGGATCGTAAGAGATGCAGCCGTAGAAACGGTGCGTAGCGTAAGGAGCGCGGCTGAAACGTAGTGGAAGTACGTGGCTCGATTTCCCAATAGGAAAAAGGGAAGAGGCAGCGAGGCGGACACGGAAATCTCTTAGATATTTCTGCCAGTGTCTCCTATTCGCGTGTTTCGGCCGAGTATCGTTGGCCCTACAGCACGCGTGTACGTCCGTAGAAACGAGTAGCTCGGAAAGAAATAACGAGAGGCTCTTGGAGCTACCGCTCATTATTTTCCAAGTAAATACGCGGTAAAGGGGAAAAGAAAAGAAAGGAAAAACGGCGGAGGGGAAAAAGCGGGACGCTGGGGCGAAAGAGAAGAAATTAGCCGCGAAGGTGCCGGTTCGAGGCCGACCTGGCCGGCCGGCCGCGCGTCGCTTGAAACTTTAAAAAGGACAGAGGCGAGAGGTTTCGCTAATTGGGTTCGTTGGAGGAAGAAAAGCCCTGGATTCCAGTTGAACGTATCTCACGGTCAGCACATTCCTCGGGTTAACTTTTGTCCGCTTCTGTTTCGAAAGACACCGATCAGCCAGCCTCGGCTAATTACTCGCCAGTCCTTTGAGACTCTTCTGGTTTTGTGGAAACGCAGTGCGCACGGTTGGCTGCAATATCGCGTGAAACGGGGTTAAGAGTACAGCCGCGATATCGAGTATGGGGAAGATCGATTTGCGTTTAACGCGAGCGTAATCGGATTCAGGGCACGCGCCGAGATTCTCCGATCTAACCGTTTGGCATTGGGAATCTTGTTCGAATGGCGTGTAAGCCCGAGCAAGATTTAATCCAAACTAGTTGGGTATGATTTTCAGCTGCGTGGAATCGATTCTAATCCAAATCGAACTCTGATCCGGAACAGCTGGCAGTCTGCGCTTGATGCAGTCTGTGGTGATCTAGAATAAATCTAACCGAGACCTGTCTTGACTTTAAGTTCAATTTAAACGCAACTCACATTCTGCACTTTGGATTCTTTGGTCAGACTTTTCCAAGTAGCATCTAAGCACAATGAAGATCCATTTCAGAGCTAACCAAGTCTAATTTTCGTGCTGACATAGATCCTAAGTCGATAATTGTTGTCGTTTTCTACTTACTCAGATTCTACACATAGTGATGTCTATTGTAGTAAAACTAGCAAAACTTTGTGCTTGATTCTATTGACCGGTGTTTTTCTAAGACTAATTAGGTCCAATTCTGGTGTTGACATAGATCCTAAGTCAATAATTGTTGTCGTTTTCAAGCCACTTAGGCTGTAGACCTAGTGCAGCCTATTGCAGCAAACTGTAGCAAAACTTTGCGCTGGATTTTGTTGGCCAGTGTTTTGCCAAGGCTAATTAAGTGCAATTTTGGTGTTGGCATAGATCCTAAGTCAATAATCGCTATCATTTCCAACCCACATAAACTGTAGACATAGTGCGCAGCCTATTCTAACAAACTGCGGTAAAACTTTCCATTGGAATTTGTTGGTTGACGTTTTGCCAAGGCTAATTAAGTGCAATTCTGCTGTTGACATAGATCCTAAGTCGATAATTGCTGTCGTTTTCAACCAACTCGGATTCTACTTAGTGCTGTCTATTGTGGAAAAACTGGCAAAACTTTGCGCTGAATTTTGTTGGCCAGTGTCTTACCAGCGTCTCAAGCTAAACAAAGCCTAATTTTAATCTGATTTAGCTGAATTTGGTCGTGGTCCAAATTATTTCTAATTCAAATCTGAGGCTTAAGTCTGTGTACTTAAGGAGGGATTCTCGTGCAACAATAATAAAAGCATGTGATTTTTCCGAATTTCTCTTAGGCTAACTGCCAGTTACGCGAAACTGGACCTTTTTAGAAATGTAATATTCTTGTTTCGATTACTTTTTAACAGTTTATTAACTTTCTCAACAGCAACGTTTAATCAACTTTTCAACTGGCGAGCTCGATAACTGAAAAATTAATTGATCGATCAATTTCGGACGAAGCTCGTGCACCGTAAATTTCTCCAGGGATTCAGCTTGATTTTCTATTTGATTATTTATTCGTAATATTTTTTTTAAACGATATAAATTCAATTTATCTACCGAAAGAATTAAATTCTCCTTCCAAACGCCAGAACCTTCCAATTTTTCATACTTGTCTTTTGAAAATAGCTTCAATCCTGGCATAAATTATCTAACTTTAAGTTTCTCAACCTATGCCTTCTGATAGCTGTGACACGTGTTCACGTTGTCAAAGACCGTCACAACACTCGTATAATACATAACAAACGACAAAAAGCGAAACAAAAATACTACATTTGTACTTGAAGACTAGCTATACGCGTCTAAAAATTAGCCAGCAATTAGCCTAAAAAAAATTCACAAAATATCTAATCCCCTTTAAATCAGTTAACTGTGTTTGACGAGTACACTCGTCGTCGCTTACTTCATACCACACGTTTTACGTACACACTTTGCACAGTTTTGAAGAAGCTCGTATCTAGAACCAGCGTAGCTAGTTTGCACAACTTCCTGTAAGGTCAATTCGACTAGTGTTTTAACGTGGAATAAAGTCTAATCTAAAGCACCGCTACGTCTCAATCTTGTTCTCTCGAACAGCAACACGATAAATCCTAATCTACTAAGAATCTCAAGCAGCTCCGTAGATCCTAACTCGAACGTAGCTGTAACACGAGGCTAATTGAGAGTTAGCACGATCGAATCTACTGTATGGGTTGGTAACTAAGTGATTGCGGATTTTGTCAATACCACCTAATGACAAAATCCGCAATCACTTAGTTGCCAAGCCAATAGATTCAACGTACCTGATGCTGGAGCCATCGACGAACCATCAAAATCAATGAAAATGTCTTTAACAAACTGGTCTTTAAAGAACACCTGACGATAGAATATTTGTATTCTATTGATTTATTACTCTCTTACAAGTGAAATTCCATCTGGTGGCATAATTGGCTAGACGAGGATTGGCGCATTTGTAAATGTTGAAGTGGTCACAGCTTCTGAGAAAACTCCACATCTGGTCTTTTTAGTTTTCTCAAGCACTGAAGCCATCGACAGCGTATAGACAATAGACTGGGGCGAAGGCAGACCATAGACAGTTGACAGGCGACGATAGTGTCACGTAAACTTGAGGGTTGAATGATAAAATAAAATAGCTGGGTCCTAATACAACTATCAATTTTGCTTTTATTAAACTTTATTATGAATTCAGCAATCACAATGGAATACACACTGAATCGACACACATAAATCACAATTCACTGCAACAATTTTATGTAAAACCTAGTTACACTGATACGTTAAGTACGCGACTGGTCTAAGGGTAGAAACCGGTAAAGATATGTTGACTATTCTAAGGATACGGAATAAGCGGAGTTTTATTGACGATACTGTGTCTGAGGAAAGCTAGAGGTGGGTGTGTCCAAAGACACGGGACCATCGGATTTGTTGATGAGAATTTTGGTTAGGAAAGTGAGGGCAGTAGACACCGCTTCCGATTGGATAATAAGAAGGTTGCTGGACCAGGAAGGGTTTTAGCCGCCCTCCAGAGAAACTTGCTAACGGAAGATACCAAACGCGAGGAAAACTAACTTTGCCGTGTCAACCCGTAGCAAACAATGAATGTAAACCTGAAACAAAAGATACTTGTTTGGTCCGAAGGACCTTGACACGTTGACTGCCACGCGTGTTTTCAAAGAAATCTCCGTCACTAGCTGTTGTGGAATATACTGAAGGAAAGTGTGGTATAGATTATTCCGACCAAATGGTTTCTTATGCCACCATAATTAGAAAATCAAATGGTACAGAAAACTTGGCACTCAACTCCTTCTGGGAATTTCTGTTGCAAACGCTCTGACGGTTTACGAAATTGCGACGAGGAAGGATATAGATATTAGAATATTTAGACAATCATTAGTTGCAAAATTATTAGGATTGTTTGAAGATACAAAAAATCCTTGTCTTCCACGGAGTCAGCATAATGTCGCCGTTCGGAAAAATGATTTCGGAAGAAGCATTAGACGCGCATGCAAACCATGTTATGCGAATAAAAGACGTCGAATGGACCGAACAAAGGCACAAAAGAATTTAAAGAAAACAACAACTTATCGTCCAAATTGTGCCGACCAACCTCAGCTATGTATAGAATGCTTTAAAGTTTTACATTCTAAATAATTCTTTTAATAAACCATTTTCGCATTACTTTTATTACAATTCAACAGTTTTATTATTATGGAATATCTCTTCAAATACTTACGACGATCCTTCGCAAGTAGTCAAATAAGCGACACCCGAGTATGGGTTACGTGGCTCGACCAGAAACTTTGCTGACACCCGAATACGGCTGTCGTGGCAGTCAACCTGTTAATTATGAAAATGCCAAGACCCATGCTGAGTCTTTAAGACTATTGAGGATGCGCGCCAAGGATGTGCAGACATCCGGTGCCATTTTGTGGTGTGGCCTGGTCTCTGATGTGGATTGATGTTACAATGGCTTCGGGATTTTCAATTGTAGGGTAACACTGCTAGCGTGCGGATCTGGACCAGCTGAAATTATATTCCTATTTGTACTTACACTTGTGTATTAAAATATATTTTCTCCTTTACAATTTATCCGCTCGTTCCTCTCTTCGTACATCTAATAACCTCAACAGCAAAATTGCAAAAGCAGTCGTTCGGACCGGTGTGCTGGTCCCCTGGCGCTAATCGTCATTGAACTCGACTCGACTCGAAGAAATTCAGCTCGGTAAAAACGAAAGCAGAAACATTGTGTTTCTCGTTGGAGAAAGTGTGCAGCGTTGCCAAGATTGCAGGATGGATGATGGTTGATCAGGAAGTTGCGCGAAACAACGAAGCTCTGACTCGTTTACCGAATGCGTTATTCCCTTTCCGCGATCTTCAGAAAAAGAAGGAAATCTCTTTCCGATGAGAAAAAGACGGAACACTTTGGAGGCCGCAGGCAACGATTTATCGCGGAGCGAAGAAAGGACAACAACTGGCCAGGAAAATGTACGCAACGAACAAGGAGAAGCTGGCACAAAGCAAACGCGATGCTGTGATAGATTGTTTCATAGAAACTCTAACTTTGTGCGTTTAAATTTTCTGCAATGCCGATCCAATAAATCCGCCGCGAGTGGATACGCTCGACGAATTGAACAGGTACAATGCAGCAAGCCACGATTCACGGTTCAATTAAGGTCAGCGTCGTTTTAAAGCGTGCAATTTAATCACGATATCCGGCCAGCGCTTAGCGAGAAACTCGACAGGCCAACAATGACAGGGCTGTATCGTTCGTATGGCTGGTCGAGACGCAATTACGGGCCCGGACAATGCTCGCCCCTCGTGTTCCCTGCGTTCCGCTTTTACCTCGTCGCCGCTCGTTAATTAAGAAGCCAAGAATTTTCAGATTTTTACCTTCGATCCGTGTTTTTCAGCGTGTCGCGCGCTTGCTAATGGCGAGGAACGCGGGGGTCCGCACGCGGCTTCACCAACTTTCGTCCCTTTGTCGATCGTTGCGAGTTGCAAGTGGAGAAACGCCACGTTACGAACGTCGCGATGGTCGCGGATTAGCAAATTTTCCGGAGAACGGCGCAACTGTGAAAACGCTCGCCTCGACCGGAAACTTTCGGCCATCGCGAGCCACAGCCTTCGGTGTAATTACGGCGTGTAATTTAAATACGAAAGAAGGGAAAGAGGCGGGTTTGCGAGTTGCAGATTACGCCGAGGAAGAAGGAGATTTTTGAGAAGCGAAACTTGCGAAATCTTGCGTTACGACGCAAGAAATCTTGTTAAGTCGTGCCGGTATTCGTAATTACCGGCGGTGTAATTTGATAAGAAAAGAGGAAAGCAGCTTTAAAAGGTTGAAACTCGGCAAGTTTCATAGAACGAAAGAAAGTTTGCCGGAGATGCTGAAATTTCATGGAATGAAAAATTCTCGAAACGTTGCCATTTCCCCGACAAAATACCGCGTAGCGTGAAATCGTTAATCCTAGTAAAATCCGCACATTCGTTATGATTACGGAACCTAAGTAGATAGGAAGAGAGGGAACAGTTGTTCCTCTTCTCGCCACTTTCGAAACGCTCCAACGTGTGCGATATATCGGGAAAATGATGGATTCTACGAAATGCAAGCGTTTGTCGTAACTGTACGTAACGGACAAATTGCGTTTGATATTTTTCACTTACTTTCGCTTCTACGATAACATACTATCGATTGTGTACTCACGTTCAGTCGCTGATCAACCACGTCCCGGTGTACTTGATGAATCTTCAAACTCGATTTTCTCGAGAACCGAACCTCAAACGATAAAACGTTATTGCACATTTTCTTCTTGTTTTTTCGCAAGCAATCGCCTTGTACGTGTCGTTCGGCCGTACGATTCTACGTAATGGCAGAAAGAAAAGGAAGGGAAGCTTCTCGTTAGCGAAGACGAACAAACAGAATCCTACGATTTTTCCCCAACACGTCGTCTGGTATTTTTGCGTGTAAGGGAGGTAGAAGCGACTAATCGGAGAAGGAAATTCCAGCTGGTAAAGGCTTTTTTAATCATCGCCTGGTTTAATTTCGACCCGGTTACGAGAGGATTTCCACGGTTTCGTGACCTGGTTCGCACGTTTCTCGTTCTACAACGCAACAAACACGCTCGAAGCGATTAATTTACTTGAAAAGTTTCGTAATCAGACCGCAAGCGGGCGTCGTATACTCGCGATAGGGCGTGACGCTTTTAATATAATTTACGTGGCTGGAGAGTAGGAAACGGGGCAAAGAGGTTCGGCGATGGCGCAGCAGTAAGAGGCGACGTCGTTCACGCATTAACCGCTTTCGAGAGCTGAAAACATTCGCTGAAACGACACGCGTTTGCCGCAGTTTCCAGCGAATGCTCCGCAGAAGCAAACTCTGTCTTGTTTCGTTCTTTCTTTTTTTTTTCTCTCTCTTTGGTTGCCAATGATTATCGACCTGTCGTTACGCATACCGGGTGTCCGGCTTTGATTACGTAAGTGTAGTTGACTGTAGGCGACAAGTATAGGGAAATTAAATTAGAGACGTCAAAGGAGGGACGAGGGAGAGAAAGTTTCCAGACGAACGCATTTATCATCGTCCCTGCAAATCGACTAGGATTATCGATGGATAAAGATGTATCGCGTGGCAGAGATAAGCGATGCATTTTTTTATATACGAGACACGCTTGATGGAAAAGCATACGACAGTGGTTGTGCAGACGTTAGACGATAGAATAGAAACCTTGGAAATATCTGACGATTGCTGCGATCAAATGCTTCAGCAAAGGGATAACAGGCATCCAGGATGGCCCTGTCCCGTTCACGTTTGTGAAGACTTTGGCCTGTGTAGGGTCTTTATCAGTTAGCTGTTGCGACGCCTTTGCTAAAAGCGTGTACCTAAAACCTAAAGCGATGACGAGTATACTCGTCAAACAGAAATGACTGCTTTACTTTTTCATTTCACTACTGGAATTTCTTGCAATTCTAAATTGCAATCTAAACAGCAAGTTGTAGCTACTCTTTACGCATGACGAGTATACTCGTCAAACAGAAATGACTGCTTTACTTTTTCATTTCACTGGTGCAACTTATTGCAATTCTAAATTGCAATCTGAACAGCAAATTGTAACTACTTTTTAGTAGTTCATGACGAGTATACTCGTCAAACAGAAATCACTGCTTCGGTTTTTCATTTGCTGCAACTTATTGCAATTTAGAATTGCTATTTAAACAGCAAATTATTAGTACTTTTCAGTAGTACATGACGAGTATACTCGTCCAACAGCAATGACTGGTTTACTTTTTCATTTCACTACTGCGACTTATTACAATTTAAACAGCAAATTGTAACTACTTTTTAGTAGTACATGACGAGTGTATACTCGTCGTAACACGGAATATCGCCATTTCTTCGTGACGAGTATACTCGTCAAAAATAGCTAACTGGTTAAGAGTACCGCGAGTATAATTTCGTATTTGATTGTTGATCCTATCCTGCAGGAAATTCAGTCGAATTTCTACGTGTCATTATGCAACCAATCCCCGTGTACGTTATGAGAATCGATAGACAAGTAATCCGGCAGGAAGGTTTGATCTCTTTCACTGGGATCTTAATGTCACGCTGCATCCATAGCTCACCTCGTTTATCTTCATCTTTCTTAAAACGTTGTCGAGATACGTCTTGCAGGAGCGAGTAGTTGGGTTGCCATTTCACAGATTCGCGTTCGATATGGAATACAAGCAGATACTTTGAACGATTACCAGAGTAGAAGAGCGTTTCATTCGTCCGTGGGTCGAAGATTTGCGCGATCGTGCTTCGTCGAAGGCCTCGCTAAGAACGAGCCCGACGTTTATTCCTTAGCGAGAGAAGGTAAAAGGTAAGAACGTAGCGCGATCCTGCACTTGGATCGTCTGTTTGCGTTCTAGGCAGAGTCTGAAAGACCGTGAAACGTGCGCAAGGTTGGCGGTATCCCGCGAGGTCAATGACTGAGAGAAGAAGTGTGGGCGTGTCTAGCAGCCGGTTACTTATCGAGACGATTTAATCGATGATATCCCAAACACTTAACCCACATTCCACTTACGACTGACTCGAGCTAACCAAGCGTAAATTAGCCTCTACTAGTTTTCGTATCGCCTGACATAACGTAACTTGACACGGCTTTTCCTTTGCCTTTTGCAATAATTTAACTTTTTCACACGTTCATACACATACACCCATAGAATATTCCAAACTAGATTCCTGTTCCACGACTCAACCTAACTTGATGCAGCTGTACTTTTGTCCTAATCTAGGTTCATCTTCCATAAGAATATCAAGATCTATCTTGACCTAATCGAATCTAGACTTACTTTTCCTTTTTCTACCTTTACCTAACTCACACTTGGTCGAACCTCACTCAATCTATACACTCGGTTAAATCTCGCTGAATTTGTAGACCCACCTTTCTCCTAACTTCATTTGAATCCATATTTGACCCAGTTTAAGCTCCACTACACCTGTCTAGCCTAGAGAAACTTTCAATTACCTGCTGCATGTTGTGCCTATACTCAACCTTGAAAGTTGCAAGTACAACGCACACTGGTCTAAGCTATCTTCCTTTTCGTTGTACGAAATCGATTGAAGTTTCTTTCAGCTGGAACAGATCAGGTCTTTGTCCGTAGCTGTTTGCTCCGGTGGCGACGGAACAACGAAAATGCTCGCAGCGGTCGGAAACCAGCAATCGGTCACGGTCCTTAGCAAACCGTTAGCACGGTACGTCTCTCTGTCAGCGACTGTGTCCCCTCGTCTCTGTCCTCGCGAACCACCTCGTCTGAAACGCACGCGTAGCGATCACAATTTGCCAATTAATTTCCTCCAACTAAATTCGTGACGCCAGACGAGCATTACTTTTGTTCGCTGAGTCGTAGATGTACCGGCGTGCGTTTGACCAAACTGAACTCGGCAAACGTATGTTTTAACGACCGGTTACGTCGCCGCCATTCATCGTCTCGCGGCAGGACACGCGGATCGCGTGCACCGACTGTCCGCGAGCCTGTTGCGTGTTCCGGCTTCTCCTTGGCCACCAGCCAAAAAATTCGTCCAGGCTAGACGAATTTTCCTCTGTCGTTGGGGCAGACGGTTACGTTGCCGTGCGCAGCGTTTCAACCAAGTTGAGTTGTTGCTTGCGGTGTCTCATTTGCCGTACGCTTGAAGATTTCTGCTAGAAAAATGATTCTCTTTTGTTATTCCGGGGTTCAATTTATTTGATCTGCGTGTGAGAAATATTCACACGATTTATAATTAAAATTCTAAAGTGATAGTTTCCTAAAGAAGTTGCATATTTTGTCCGATGCACTATTTTTTAATGAAATATTTTGAACAGTTTAAAATGTTGAAGATTAGTTTTTATTGATAATTCATGTCGTATTTTATTCCTCTATTAGATGAATTTATTATTCAGCTTTTATTGTTTTTTTTTTTTTTTTTTTTTTTTTTTAGTAATTCTACGGTCCATTTCGTCCCATAGGAATCGCCATACTTCCGTAAAAAGCTCGTTGTATTAATTTGATAATTTAAATTTGTAATATATTGGAGTATTCCGGCAAATGTTAAATTCATTTCTCGTCGATTTATGTTCCAATACTCGGGCAATAAATCGGCATATTCTTCTTTTTTTCGAACAATGTTGCAAAAGCGTACGACATAAAATACCATAATATAAGTTCTATAAACGAGCTTTCAAAATTACATTCAAAATTGTACAGTCGTCGTTGTCGTAAATTCTCGCATTAACAAAAATCGAAAAACTGACTGATCCGACGACATAAGAATTTACATATAGTCAGAAAGAAACAACGACGAATGTACAATTATTTAATTAAATTTTATAACATTTGTTGTATTAACGATTGCCATCCTCGTCCACAGATATAGTACATACTGACGAGAGAAGTCTGAGCGAAAAAAAAGACTGGGTCACCCTGTATATGTACTTGGGCTAGACCGGAACGCGACAGTTATGAGAAAATTGCTACGAACGTGAATCATATTTTTTATCGCCGTGGCGCTCGTCTTTGTAGTTTTTACTTTGTACAGACGCGGCCCGCCGTCTAACTGGGAGCTGCGAGAAGAAGCGGGCTTGATTAATCCCCGCGACAGATTTTGCGCCTCAGCTAATTACGCGAAGCGAGCACGAGCAGAAGTGGAAAGGGCTAAAAGTAGCCGTGTCGTGCTCCTAAAATCCTAGGCTTCGATGAAAATAATTCCAACCCCAGCGCGTTGCGTTCCTTCTCAGGCCTCTACGAATACCGAGAAATCTGATTAACGAGAATCACTACGGCCGCTGTAGAGTGGATTACGTTACTGCACAGCATCTGTCGCACGATTTAACACATTGTTGACCGGCAATTTTACTGAGAATTTATCTCATGTCACCGCCTATTATTTCGTAATTGCGTGTGATAGTGAAACAATATAAATAAACTTGAATAAATTTTATTTATTATTCAACTTTGAATATGCATTGAACAAGGTGCAGTTTGTCAGAAAAAATGCTAATTTTTTGTTAAAATTAATAAGAAATAAAATACCGCTATTCGTTAAATATTGATCTGCACGATCTACCCCTTTCACATGTTTATTGTATTGCTATATGCACGTAGGTTTTAATGATATTTATCTGATATCGGATTCACTATCTTCTGATACAATATCATTTTCCAAGTCACCGCAATTTCATTCACAATTACTCGGATAATCACATAAAAAATCTGTATATAATTCATTGGTACGTTCCGTCATCGTTGAAATTCTGTTGACAACAAAGGACGTAACCTGACGGGTCCTGTAAGCGGGAGACACAGCTTGAGCTATGCTGACCAACAATTGCACTGTATCATCTCCAACAGCGCACTGAGAAAATTACGCTGATGCGAAAAGGAAGCGCATCACGAGTTTACTCGTTTGACCGTGAAAACACGAGCTAACCCCTGACCGGTCAACAATGTGTTAATTACAAACAGATTAGGGAAATACCAAAGTTGGTAATAGCGGAGAATACACCTGTTAAGAAATTATTTCCCTTGAGAATTGTGGATGTTAATCGGCGAAATAAATGTATAGGGACACTTAGAGTACACTTAGAATTGATATGAAAATAGCTTTAGATTTATTTAATGTGTGATTGACAAGATATTCGTGGATACACATTTGCCCGCATCTCAGTGCTGTCTTTGTCTCGCTATCTTCCTTACCAGATTACCATTGGAGCTGTGCACGCACATATCATACTTCCACACACTCATACTCATATATGTGTGTCACTATACGCGGCTAATTTAGCGTAGCACACAAAGTTACACAAATCTCAATAATTTCAAATATTTCTATATTTCAACTTGTATCGTGTATTCTTTCTCTGAACTATTTGGTCGCTCGGAAACTTCGTTCCGATTCTCGAGGAATCTGGTTCTCGCGAAACATCGTATTGAAAAGTTTCTGGCCGAAAAACCTGAGAGGTTGCAGAAGGCTGGAATATTCAAGTTGCCTGAAACATGGAGATAGATCGTGGAACAAAATGCCACCTGTATCGTTCAACGAACGTATATCAAATCGAAATGTAAAGCGGAACCATCTTTCCCCAGTATTAACCAATTTTGTATTTGGACTGTATTCTACGTTTTCCATTTAGTTTTTCACGACAGTCGTTGATGCTTAGCGACTTGCAAAGTAGGATGGTGCATGAGTCCAACTTAACCCTTAACCCTTTCGCTTCTTCAGTCCGTCACTTAACGGAAACGCGCGCCAGAAATACGCACAATGTGCGTGGTTGCTGTATATACGTTTTCCTAAGTCTTAAATAACAATAATTCTTGTAAGAATCGTATACGAAATGTCGTTTCACTGTCAATGGATTTAATAGATTTTTTAGCATGAGCCAGTATACGATCGTTTGGATGTTTGAAATATATTGCGTGAAACGTTTTGATGTTGTTTCAACAATGAGTAACTTTCAGAAGTGATTAATCCAATATGTCAATAAAATCAACAGAAAATGTTGAAATGTCGATAAAAATTGTATATGTGAGGTGTAGATAAGTCGTGACAGGTGCTGCTGGTGCATACAATTTTTGTCTTCATCCGGGTTGCCTTCTTCTCAGTTAGGAATTGTGTAAACAACCAGACTGTGAGTGCCGGGATTCGAACCTGGTCTTGAACGTTCCTAACTGTGGTAACCACAGCTCTGTCGTGGTCCGGTCGAGGATAGGATCTCTGCGCAGCAAGCCACGGGACAGAGACCGTTGAAAAGTTTGCTGTCGAGTGCCGCCACATATTCATCATTTGGATGCCGGATATATGGGGTGCCGGATTCAGGAGTCGTCGCGTGGTCGCCGTCTATATGCGGCTCTCGTACCGACGGGTCATCTCCTGGATGCCGTCTATAAGCGGCACTCGTACCCACAGGTCATCTCGCGAGTACCGCCTATAAGCGGCACTCGAAGCGAAAGGGTTAGCGTTCCAAATGTGTCTTTCAAGCACCACCGATGTGCGGTGCGCTACTCCAAATGTATTTTTGGCTCGTTACCGGTAATTGTTTGCAAATAAAAAATAATACTCCTCAGTGAGTACTGCGAGACCTGAGAACTGAAACCCGGTTTGCATGCCAACGAATGTTTTTGGAGAGCTATTCTGTTCGCTCGATTGTAGCAGATACGTGTTGCGCGTTATCGCAACACGCTTTGTGTGCAGTGCAGAGGGACAGAACGTAGAAAAGTGTATTTCTCTGTTAGAATGGTATCGTTGAAAGACGAGAAAGGGTGAGAGGGAGGGAGGAGGGAGGATGGGCGTTCTTGGGGGCCTCGTTCGTCGGAGCTGCGAGTTCCTTATCGAGTTAGGAGTTTAAACCGGTGTAGAGATGAAGATTAAGGGGGTTGGCAAGTGATTCCAGCGGCGGACAGCGATCGATTATTTACGAGAGTTTCCGGGGGGCGGGGGAGGGAGAACGATATCGAGAGACAGGATATCGCGTTGGATCCGTTATATCGGAATTGAAATCGAATTAAGGAGTTGCCACGCTTCGTTACGGCAACTTCTGATACGTTAATTAGCGCCAGTGCTGCTGAACTTATCACCTTGCAGATAATTAGACCTGGTGCACGCTTGCCAGGTATTCCGGTGTCTCTGGCAATTCGAGCTCGTTCGTTTTACGCGCAACTTTCTTGCCGTTGATCTTTCCCATCGCGCCGCCATTTCTTCAGCCGATACACCTTTCAACTCATCGTCTTATCGTTCGTAATCTTCTAAAAGGTCGTTTCTACCTACTTGCACTCGGTTACGAACGATCTCCGGAAGACGTTACGAACGTGTCTGAATAATCTCTCGTTTAATCAGTCGGATGTTCTCCACGAGTGTACTCGTCACGAACAAGCACCGATGTTCCGCGTTACGACGAGTATACTCGTCGTGCGGTATGAGTAGCTACAATTTTTGCCGCTTAAATCGCATAACATTGAAAAATGAAACAGTCGTTTCGTCACAACTTTGCCTGTGGTTGTTATAATATGGAATCTGTGTTTGACGAATATACTCGTCATCGCTTACTTTTTGCCGCACGTTTTAGGCACACGCTTACCCAAGAGGGCGTAACAGCTAATTGGTTAATCGCGATTAGCGATAATCGTCGTTATCAGTGAGTGGTCTTAATGGACTTTCGAAATGCTATTAATCTGGTCCTTAAGATCGCCTCAATTATCCTTTGAACGATGTTTAATCGACACCTATCTTATCGGCTTTACACAGCCTTTGAAAATAATCTTGTTTCGCTGTTATATCTTGCTTACTCTTTATCGACCATTAGGAGACCTTTATCGGTCATTAGACTAACTTCATCGACCATTATGTTACCTTGATTGATCATGAGGAGAATTTGATTGGCAAGTCATCGATCTTTACGTATCCTTGCCACTATCAGCGATCAATGTTCGATTCGATCTACGTTTAGCTAACTTTAATTGATTGCTAATTATCTGCATGTTTATGTTAATACAATAGACTAGCGTATAACGCGGTTCGTACGTTACGCGCTAGACGAATTCGCGTTATAGGAAATCGTACTGTACGAGAATTTTTCTCGTATAACGCGCATAATCCAGAGGAATATGCTTGGAACGATCATTGATTAAGTCAACTTTCATTTTCTATATTTTATAAAACAGGGCAGTATTTCAAAAATATTGGCTTAGCAACTAAGTGATTGCGGCATTTACTATTACCACCTAATGACAAAATCCGCAATCACTTAGTTGCCAACCGAATAATATTAAAATCATTCACAACGATCTTTATTCATCTCAAAACTAATATAATTTTGACTACAATATTTATGTTAATTATAATCGAATAATGTGAACAACATTAATTCTAATTTTTTCAAACATTTATTGGGAGGCTGTTCACAGGTCTCACAGTAGAAAACTGTTCTTTTACCGCATCAATTCATATCACTGCTGTCACTATAACTGCTTTCCAAGTCAACAGTTACATGCTTATAGACGCGAAAGTTAAAATTCTCACCGTTGCTATCCATATTTTCCTCACAAGGATAATTCATTTTTCTTCTCGACATAATTAAAATAGGTGGTTTTACAATAAAACAGGTTCGGATCTGACTGTCTTTACCGATCGCTTGTAACTCACCGACGAGTATTATTTTTTATTTATAAACAATTAATGGCCGCTGTTCGTCGTACAGAGCAGAATGAATAAACGCGAACAGCAGCGCGATAACGGCAATCGAATCGAATCGAACCGTGGAAAATCAGGGCCGATGTTTCATCGATTAGAACGCGATTATCGGTGCGCGCCGCGTGCCAACGTAATAATACGTCGATTGTCGTCGGTTGCGCGACTAAGTAAGTTGGCAGAATGGAAAATCGAATCGCAACGTGGAGTCGCGTGCCGGCGTCGTCGTCGCGTTGAATCGTCGCGAAATTGCCGCAGCTGACTAGAAAACAAACGGTTGTTAACGATTCGATCGCGTTTTGCGCGGAGAGGCGGATGCTCGACCGCGTCGCTCCGATAATTTTCATTCGTTGGAGTAATAATTCTGCGAGTGTAACGTGGGCTACCGGCCGAATTAACCGCGATTCGCTAGTCGAAACTCGGCCAATCGTTGCTGTTTGCACGTGCGAATTGTACGTCATCGGCCGCGCCGCGTCCACCGTTCGCTATCGATTGGCCGTGCGAATTTGCGCGCCAGGATGTTACTTGGGAAATGGAAAAAGTCAAACTGAAAATATCGGCCGGCACGCTGTTTAACCCTTGTCCAACGTTAGGCGTGCGCCATGGATGGCCCACTCTTTACGAACGAGCTCACCGTGGGCTGCTTATTTTTCACGAAAGGCATTGTAGTCCGCTACGCACTTTGGTTTTCGCTTTGGTTTGCCAGTTTGATAATTAATTCTTTTTATTTCAACGAAATCATCAGAATATCAGGTGGATAATATCCTTACGTCTTTTTTATTTTAGCCTAAATCGAATGGTTATGCGAGAACGTATATATGCGTTCATATCGCCCAAAGGGTTGAGAGGCTGCAGATAGTAGATGTACGTTTCTCGCCAGGCAAAATCCAATCGAGTTGCAACGTTCCAAGTATTGGAACAGCTTCGAATAATAATAATACGAGAGGAGGCGGCGTGTTTCGGACTTTAAACTGGCTCGCTTTATCGCTGATAATAGTTTAATTGTTAAACGAAGTTTGGCAAACTTTGCTCGTTTGTTTTTTCCCCCGTAAAGGGATAGCCAATATCGCAGGGAAAGTTGCTTTCGCGGTGCATCTGTTTTTTAATTTAAACTTGGCAACCAGGATTTTCCGCTCAGGAGTTTGCTAGTCGATCGCCGCGAGTTTGTTTACCGATTTATCGACTCTCTTAGTCTTCATTTATCCGTGTCCGTTGCTCCGCTTGAGTTTCGACCACACCAGCGGCTCTTTCAGTGGCAATCTCGCGACGAATACGATGCGCCACGGTGTATGGCAGCTAGAAAAATCCAACAACTAAGTTGCTACCTGTCGCTTAAATTTTCCATTCATCATGCGCTCTTCGCGAGCATTGCTTCTTACCGCTACTTTTATTTCCACCTCGAATTCTGTCTTTCCGGTTTCTGACTCTCGTTTTCAACCCTCTTTTACCATACCCTCGCCGTTCTTCCTATTGTCTTTCGTATCGCGCTGTTGAAAAGAACACACACACATGGAGAATATTATACATATAACTAGAATATAATATAATTATAAATATAATAAATATTAAAATTATAAATATAGTAATAATTAGAATATAACGTGCAATTGTCACGTAGGAGACACAAGAAATTGATCGGTGGTCTCCTCGCGTCGCAGTTCGAATGTTTCACAAATAAGGTAAAGAATTGAACTTTAAATATAGCGGTACAAAAAATAAAATAAAATAAAATTTATTGTACGAATTCAACAGAGCGAAGGTTTAGGGTGTTAGAACAGAGAATGTTTCTTTTTTTATTATTTAATTTGTACTTTGCAATTTGTCCAGCTGGACATTTGGTAAATTTTTCTAACTCAATTGCTAAATGACACGTGGATGGTTAACCCCAGAGGGATACCATCTTCCAGTTTCATTATTTTATTTCTTTCATGAGGTCAGTGGAGTGCTTTCTTTTTAGCCCTGTAATTATCTTTTTTCTTTTCTTTTTTATTATTTAATTTGTCCAGCTGGACATTTGGTAAATTTCTCTAACTTAATTGCTAAATAACACGTGGATGGCTAACCCCAAAGGGATACCATCTTCCAGTTTGACTATTCTATTTCTTTAGTGAGGTCAATGAGGTGTTTTCTCTTTAGTCTTCTTTCTATGGGAGTTTTGCTCCTTTCAGCAGTCAGCTGGTTTGGATGTGTTACCATTCTTTCCTGATTTTAGCAAGTTTTATGTACTATGGGTTTGGTTCCTATGGAGGGGTGTCACCGGGATCCAATTTAGAGATGGCCATGCTGTTACCGTTTTCTCATACTGGAACACTCTCTATGTTGTTGTTTCGATGGTCTACGGGATGTTCGTTAGACCCTCTTGATTTTTCTATTGCTAATTTTTGGCTCTGTGACACAGTGCTATCTGCACGCTCGAAGATGGCATTCCGCTGGGGGCAACCATCCACATGTTATTTAGCAATTAAGTTAGGAAAATTTACCAAATGTCCAGCTGGATAAATTGCAAAGTACAAATTAAATAATAAAAAAATCTGCAGACTCGTTTATTTGTCCATACAATTTTAATGTGCATCCCCAAAATCCATGCAACGTGCACACAACGTGCAGCAGGATTTGCCGTTGCGTGGTCTTCTCGACAATTTCTTTCTTCATAAGTGGCGAAAGGAATATCGAAGCACGAATTTACTCGGAGTCTTCGTCACCGGCCGACTGCCAAATGGCAGCAACGACGTTCATGCGAAGTGTGCTCGGTCGCCACTCTCTTTATCGCTGGCCCGGCATAAATATTCCCTTTGCTTCCAATCTCTCGTCAACCGCACGAATTTCACTCGCCACGCTGCCATAAAATCTGAAAATAACTCGCAACGAACGTAGGCGAGTCACGAGAGTTTTGAACAACAGTCGCATAGGAAACATAATGATATGTAAATAAGCAGTAGCTGGACGCACGAGCGAGGGCAACGTCTTTATCGGCCACGGCGATTCGCTGCGTGCGGAACGGGTCTTCGTTGGCGACTAGGTCGTAAATAAAAGCGGCGCGGAAATTACAGTGGAGCGTAACGCCGTAATACGCTGCACGTAGAACGAAGAAAAATAACCGACTGCTGCTCGCTGGGTCACCGTTTCTCCCTCTTTCCGCTACACTTCGCGATCGCTTCTTTCTTCATCGCGCAGACTTTCCTTCTCAATCGTCTGAACACCGTTGACACAGTTCTTTTTTCTTGCACGATACTAATCTACCGCGGTCAGGGTAAATGATCTCGCGCGTCGTTCTCTGTGTCGCTGTTTTATTCGGTTGCCAACTAAATGATTGCGGATTTTGTCATTACGTGGTATTGCCACGTTAGTTGCCAACCCAATACTTGATCGTCGTCAAGGAAGAAAGAGATAGACGTTACGACCGCTATTTTAGTTTCTTATCTCGTCAGAATCTTCGTCATCTTCGAGAACCACGGTCCTCGGAAGTTTTATTCTCGTTTCTGCTATTGTCATTTCACTGTCGAAGCGATCGTTGCATTTCTCTTTGGTATATATATTGTTAAGAATTGTGGATCCTAATCGGCGAAATAAATGTATAGGAACACTTAAAGTACACTTAGAATTGATATCAAAATAGTTTCAGATTTATCTAATATGTGATTGACAAGATATTCGTGGATACTCTTTGTCTCACCTTCTTTACCACATTACCAACGGAACAGTTGTATTCTTCTGTTTTACGAGACGCTGTGCACGCACATACTCCCACACATTCATACTCATATATGTGTGCCACTACCGCGCAGCTAATCTAGTGTTTTCTTTTTTTTTATTTTGTACTTTACAATTTGGCCAGTTGAACATTAATCTAGTGTAGCACACAAACTTACACATATCTCAATATATATATAACGTATTATCTTGAACAATTGTTGAATTAAAAAGTCCGCCCTTCCGAGCTTCGTGCTCGATGCTTGCCTCGATCGCAGAACCACGTGTTTGAATCTGATAAAATTCCCAGCTATCTGTATATTAACCGGTTACTAAAATTCCACAAAGAAAGTGAAACAGCGTGCGACCGTCCGTCGTTAGCCCTCGAGTAGCCTAATCGTCCATGCACCCCTCGTTGAATCCACCCTTTTTCGATCAGCCGTCATCCTTGCACCTGACAGAGAGTGCAAACGTTCAGCTGAAACGGTGCACAAAGGGGAATGCGAAAGGAAGGAGGGCGTTGGTGCTGACGAGGGTAGCGCTCGGTTGTACGCTGGTGGTACAGGTTGTTCGTATCCACGGACCCTGCGACACGGCCCATGCCAGGGGTTGCTGCGACGTTTGTTACCCCGGGAGAGGGCGTGTGTACCGATTTACAGCCGGCAGTCACGGCATTGGGTCCGCGCGATAGTGTGGCGTGAGCGTCTTCCTTTAGGTAGCCACGCGGCTGTCGTAAATAAGGCGTTATCTGCGACGATTTTTCTTTCATTTTCGCGCCCTGTCGCTGTAAATCACACTCCCACACCTCGCTGCGTCCACGAATCTCCGTTGCAAGTTCTTCCTTCCAATGATTTGCTCGGTGCCACTCTAGAGACTTTTGCACCACTGCAGTACTACTGGACTAATGGAACCTACAACAGGGTACCACCGTAAGGTGTTGAGTTAAGACAACCGGAGGTGAACCGCGTGATCAAGCTGTGGGGAATGAACAGGGGCTGAGATTGGTGACTACCAAATGTTATAAAATAAAAGGTTACTTTTTAAAATAATAATCTCTCGACACATTTTCCTTGAATCAGCCACTCTCAGGCAACGGCTGCCTCTATGCTTTTCCATATGTATATTGTTACTTATGTATTATAACTTATGTAGTTGATTGAATTGATTCAATTAAGGTAGATTAAGGTTAGCGTGATATATCTAACGGTTCTATCCATCGTGTGGCAGGTCCGGTCAATTATCGAATATTAGGAATGCCATTCTGTGCTATTGCCACGCATTAGCCAATTAATCTTTAGCTTGCTTCTCGTCGATTCGTAAACATTTTCATTCGATACTTACAAATATGTCCGATTTTTCTATTTCCTATGGCTTACCTAGGGATCATCTTCATCCTTCCCAGACTTTGATCACACGGTCTGCCCAAGTTGGCTCTACTCCATTGATAGAAAGTATCGCGATAAATAGGCTAGTCGAGCATCTCGTACAGAAGACGTATCACCAAGCTGAATTAGCAAGAAGATAAAAATTCTGGCGAGGCTGTTCGTAAATAGCGGAACCCTGAATAACTTTGTTATCCATCGTTTCTTCGAATTTTCCTGTCGATATCTCTGGCTGATATTCCGAGCAACCCTATTTTTCTAGATATTCCTCGTAGATATTCCTAGATAAAAGGATCCTCTGGAACGGAAGGAATTTCCATAGTCGGATGATAAAGAGAAGGGTAAGTGGAGATGGAAGCAGATATCCAAGGAATACGAGGCAAACGTTCTCGTTGCATCTTTTAACATTGCGAAGCGAACACTGGGAAGCGTACGCGTGCCAGCAACGAATGCACGGTCTATCGTCGTACATGGCCTTTTCTCTTCGCGGTCTTGTGCGTGCGCGCGGACCTATTTAAATATTTACAACGGCGCGGAAGCTGCCGGGCGCCGCTTTTATTTGCCAGTTCGTTTGCACGAGACCTCTAAATTGCCGGCTCTCCGTGATGGAATATTGACCGTGGTGAGATCTTGTACACCGAGTTTGTAGGCTCGTCCAATCAACCTTGTTTCCGAGAAAATGAATATCCTTGACCTGGAATCTGCCCGTGATTCTACCCAGCCTCGCTCATCATCTTCTTACGAATATTATTACGACCACGTTACTTCGTGAAGTTAAATCCGATTCAGTTTGTCCGATCTCCGCTACCCCATAGACTTCACATAAACTTTTAGAAATCTGACGTACAGGAGTATTCGAATCCAACAGAATTAAAGCAGAATCTCGATAACGAATTATTGGCTTGGCATTGGATCATCACCTAATGACAAAATCCGCAACCACTTAGTTGCCAACTTCAAGAATGACTCTGCATCTTTACTTTTGTATATCCGTGACCTGCAGACCGCTGTTATAAAGACAATAGAATTTAGTGAAACGAAAAGATATTCTAAATACGCAGAGGTCCATATCATTGTACCTTTGAATATAAATTATGTTTTGGGTTATAAGGTCTAGGAACAAAGGAGCTGTAAGTAGATTTCTGTTGCTGTTTCTTGTAGCCTTCAGCTAGAGCTAGAGCTACAATATTAGCTTTTTGGTAATGTCCTTTGCTATAAATACATGAACCTGCTGCCAATCAATCTTCTATTGTATTGTAACACACATTGTAAGAGCGAGGATCTGGATTTTGCCGCGTCTGGATTAGGTTCTCTATCTTGCAGTGTCTGTATCTGATGTCCATCTACGAGCGCCTAATTTCTCACCTATCTATGTGGTTAACGTAACACTATTAGACGAGAGTTTGAATTTTGCCGTGACGAGCCAGGCACGAAGCAGCTAAAACAGCGACAAAGCCGATCTTGGGAAGCAAAAGGATGTTGGTTGGATCGTCGGTGGAATTTTGTTCGGAGCGTGACTGGGATGCGCTTTCGCAGCTGGTGGTCTGTGTATCGCGGCACGAGAGACGACGACGGGGCTTACGAGCTTAATGACGAGACTTAAACAGTCCCTTTGGAAGCTGGTTGGCCGTGGAATCGCGAAACTCCATTGTCCTGCTGTTTCCATTGCAGCTGCCGGCGTCCCAGCTTCCGGAAACTGCTTCCTTCGACGCCTCGTCACGCTAATGAACGGCATCGTGACTTCGTTAATGCCATTAGTCACAGGGCTAATCCCATTGACATGTAGAAATTAGATTTCGCTGGGATGTTGGCCTTTGGGGAGACCAGTCCCTCCTCTCGAAAGCAAGTTTCGCACGAAATCCTCGCCGACCGGCTGCGCTTGCCTCCATTCGTTTAACTTGCTCGATGAAGGTTGCTCGGTCGGTTAGAACAATTAGACGATTGTCGATTATTCCGCGGTGGACTTGGTGTTTCGCAGATGGCTCGGCTCTTTCGCAGTCTGCCTCGCTGATCTCCTCGTCTTTTACATCATCGTCGAGCTTCACTTTCCACTCTAAGGGGAAATTAATTAACGAGTTTGCAACTAGCCAAGTTGGGTTAAACAAAAAGTAGCGAATATTAACTCTTGTACTCGCATAGGACGCTTAACCTATTGGCTTTACTTCAGCTATAAATTATGCATAGAAATTGACTAGCTGGTAGTCAACTTGTTTGACTTAGTAATAGCGTTAGGAATTATTAAACCGAGGTCAAACGAGCCAGCGAATATTAGCCATCGTCGTCTTACCATACGCACGAGCGTTTACGTTTCCGCTGAATTAAGCCTAGGTAATCAGCTGACGTAATTAAGGTAAACGTAGCAGGTATAATTAACCTACGGTCGACTGATCATCGCACGTGAATAAGAAATAAAATAGCGAAACTGCACGTGTTATTTTGCAATTAAGTTAGAGAAATTTACCAAATGTCCAGTTGGACAAATTGTAAAGTACTAATTAATGTTCGTGTTGAGAATCGTGGATCTTAATTGCCGAAATAAAAGTAAAGAAACACTAAAGTCACGTTTAGAATTGATATGAAAATAATTTCAGATTTATTTAATATGTGATTGACACGATATTCGTGGATACATATTTGCACGCGTCTCAGCACTCTCTTTGTCTCGCCATCTTCTTTACCAGATTACCATGGGAGCTGTGCACGCACATACTCCCACACACTCATACTCATATATGTGTGCCACTACTATTCTAATCTAGTGTTTTTTTCTTTATTTAATTTGCACTTTACAATTTTTCCAGCTGGACATTGATCCCGTGTGGCGCACAAAATTACACACATGTCAGTAATTCGTTAGACCACCTTGGTTTTTCTATCGTTAAATTATGTCTCGGTGACGATAACGCAGATTGTAACAATAAAAATTAGGTTAAACAAAGGGCGAGCATCGTCTTTTCTTGCCTCCCGCTGCTCCAACTCGTAAACTGTAGCCCCATCAGGAGTAAAAAATTAACCGATAGGCCGTGTTATTTAGACGATAGTATCAAGAACCGCTTAAGACAGAGCAAATATTATCGTTGGCAGAGAAAGCGGCGAGCGAATGTGCGATAATTCGGTGGATGCTCGATGTGTAAGGATTCTATGTTCGTTTTAGCTTTCGTTAAAAAGCAAACGCATTACATTATCCTTAAGAGGAAGTTGGTTCCCGCGGGACCCGATGTTATCGAGCTGGCTGTCGGAAATTTTCTGCACTAGCCACGAGGTGAATTCACAGGCTGAGAGAAGCAGCAAGGAAACCGGATAAAGGGCAAAAGGAAGCGGAGACCGTGTCCGACATATCGATTGTTCGCCGACCGATTATTTGCACCCAATTATAATTATTGCTGCTCTTTCAATTTCTCTCCTCCCTTTACTCATTCTTTTTCCAATACTTCCTTTCATTATCGCGAAATTCCATCTTCCTTTTCTTTTCCATTCCACGTTATCTCCGTCGCTTTAATTCTTTCGCGGCCGTAATTTCATTTGACGCGAGACAGCAAAAAGTCCCGATACAAACTTTATTGAATATAACGCACGTTTAATTTAATAAAGTCAATTTACTTGCCGTTTTTCTACCGTGCAGTTTCATCTACCGATATTACGATCTTCACGCTATGGATTTTATGGCCTACGATTTTCTTGGCAGCGAGTTTCTTTGGAATTTAACAACACCACGATCTATTCATTCGCCTCATTTTTCATTATTTTTCAGGAAGTTAATACGATATTTTGTGCATCGTTTTGCGAACCACGGAACGAGGGAAATAATGTTAATTTTAAAAGAGAGAAAGAAATGGAAAAAGATCGACGATATTCGTTGCTTAGTAGCTTTGATAAGTTTGGCAAAGCTAAAGTGAAACTGACTATCCATCAAGCGGGAAACCTAATAGGACAGCATCTACCTCTCAGGTGGAAGTTGTATAGCTCTTGAAGTAGGATAATGGGAATCACGGCCGAGTTCTACCATAGACATCGCATGATCCAACGGGTTACAGGACGTAACGAGCTTTGGCAGTTCTGCCAGAAACTACCATCGTAGTCTCTCGTCTTGTCACGATCTATGGCTGAATTTCCAAGTAGAACATGGTCGGTTGTAGTTGCCTTCTTCAATCACGATTTCCACGAAATCTCGCCAGCATTGAAATCCTTGTTCCGCGTAGTCATATAGTCAGCGTTTAGCAAAATGCCAATAATTCTATCGAGCATTTTCCTTTCATCTTTGGACGATGATTCGACGTATCGTGCATTTGGTAGTTTCTTTCGTTTCTCATGCGACTATGCGAAATCGAACGGATAAGATTTGCGAAGAACTTTCTGCTAGAAGCTCCTTCTCCGCACAGTTTCACATTCCGAACAATAACATTAGATAGCGTCGCGTAAAGTACTTTCCTTGCCTCTGAGACTGTTCGAGCGTCAGCTCTTCTCAGTTCACGTAGTAAAACAAACGAATGTGTCGGATAAGCTTTA
The DNA here is from genome assembly GCF_024516045.1 of Bombus affinis. Taxonomy (NCBI): domain Eukaryota; kingdom Metazoa; phylum Arthropoda; class Insecta; order Hymenoptera; family Apidae; genus Bombus; species Bombus affinis. The sequence goes on from NC_066359.1 coordinate 4,324,384, forward strand.
TCTTGCTGGCATTTAACGAAGAAGAAGGGTACTGTACATTCTCTGGAATTAAACCTCTACTGATAATTACCCGGATAAGGTCCAACTCATGGCACTGCTCGTATCCCTCGGATTTTCAATTTTCAAGACACGCTAACTCTTTCGAATCTGCCATCCCAAACCTGACAAATTTTCATCTTTCCTCTGAGCAAGTTCAGTCTGGCTGTAGACTATATATTTATGGCTATAAATGGCAATAGTGGATTTAGGCTGTTACGAAGAGAATGGAATTTAGTGAAACAAAAAAATATTCTAAATAAGCAGAGGTCCATATTATCGTGCCTTTGAGTATAAATTATGTTTTGGGTTACAGGATCTGGAAAGAAAAGAGCTATAAGTAGATTTCTATGGCTGTTTCTTGTAGCCTTCAGCTAGAGCTGCAAGGCTAACTTTTTGATAATGTCCTTTGCTACAAATATATAAACCTGCTCACTATCATAGCTTCTTCTATTGTATCGTAACACTGTAAGAGTGAGGATCTGGATCAGCATACACTATACGCTATACTTATTTAAATATATTTTTCTATTACAAATTCATCCACGCGTTTCTCTATCAGTCAACCTCAGCAATACATAAGAAAGGAAAGAATGTATCTAATAGTTGGTATAATAATACATATGATAGTTAACAGTTAGATAGTATTTCTAATAATGAAACTTTGTGGAATCTGTATATTCAAATCCCTTAATCAAAGACCCAGTCCAAGGCTAACATGTATACAGGTTATACTTATACCTATACTTATTTCAATATATTTTCTATTACAAATTGATCCACTCGTTCCTCCATCAGTCAACCTGAACATGTTCAAGAGTCTCTTTAGGTTCCATAATGCAACAAAATCGTTTTCTTAAAAACTTTTATCGTTATTAGTATTACAATATATTTACATGTATTTATCTACCATCGGACTGTTGACCATTTTACAACTGTAAATGACAATAGCAGGTTCCTGTCAACTTTAACCACAAACGCGCTGCACGTTCAACGTGCAAAAGTCCCTCCAGGCATCATCATAAATCACGATCGAATTTTTCTCTTATCGCGATCCAACGGAACGTAAAATCACGAGATACCAATTAGAGCGGTTTGCAAGATCTTGCCTGGCGATCGATCGAGTTCGCTGGAGATCCCGCAGGGGTAAATCTCAGCCAACTCGAACCTGTACACGCGTAATAATAGCATACGCCGTGGCACGAATCGCAACGATCGCGAAAGGATGTGTGGCTGGTAAAAGGAGTGAGACGAGCAGCCCGGTCACGAGGTGGATCCAGTTTCCATGGATATTGGTTATCGATCGGGCAATCCTGTTTCCTTTATCGCGTGTCCCGCTATAGTGTCGCCGGTATTCCAGCCCCGTGGCTCCTATGAAGTCATAAAGTTGCAACGGGGTAAAGAAACTTTATGCGTGATATTATAATACGTATGTCTCGCATGAATTTGCCCTCTCTCGTCCCTTGCTGGCAGAAAGGGGGTTGCTTTATTGCGTTTATTCTAAATCACCGCACGTGCCCGGAAATCCTGTTCCGTTCACGTATTATATTGCTCGTCCCGACGCTGCTTCATCGTCTGCCCTGTGATCATCCTTGCGAGAAGGAATTTTTCCTTCCTTGCTTTTGATTCTGGTGGTTTTTTCATGGCAAATTCGTCGATACGATCGTCCTGTTGAGATGAGGCCAAGTTGGCGTTAGACTGTCAGGAGCGTTGGCTTTGACGTTTCTGGCTAGTCATCGATTAGGACGCGGTGTTAATTTTAGAATAGGATCCTGGCTCCCAGTTGTAGCCTACGATTGATTATGACGTTACAATGGATTGTACGTTACAGTTTTAACGTTATATCGCGTCTGCTGCGCGGGATGCAGCGTCAGATCCCCGCGAAGCTTTAGGTCCGCGCTCAATCCTAGTTGAGGTGTCAGGTCTCAGCCTACAGTCTTGCGTCTGAGCTATTGGTTAGGTCGTTGGACGTTCCAGTATTAGTATCGCTAGGTGGGCTGTTATTAAAATGCAATTCGTTGCGATCTTAGTATTGGGCTGGACGATTAATGTTCTATATCAGCTCAGATAGGACTCCTTTGCCTACGTTGCAGTTTTGACGCGTTGACGACGTCAGGCGCTAATTAGCGTCTTCCATTTTGCGACCGTTGGTGACGGGTGAAGCTAATTGCTTAATCTTCCAAAGAAGAAGAAATAATTCGTAAAAAGCACTCGCTTTTATTATCGTTATCTGAACATCCCTTTTGATCAGTTAGCTGGTGCGATCTCTTTGAAAAGCGCGTACCTAGAACATGTCGCGAGTATACTCGTCGAACACAGAATATGCACGGCTGTTACGATAGAGAATGAAGTTGTAATGAAACGACTGTTTTGTTTTTTAATTTTATTACCGACGGTGTTGCGAATTATCAACTAACCGGTCAGGTCCAACCGATCGGTCGATACGTGGACTTTAAATAAATTCATAACACTCAAGATGGAGGAGGTTTAATATATCGACTGTTAGTGTAATTTGCCACATTATTTCCACTTGCTATATACAAGCAAAGTTGATGTTCTGAACACGACGATTGTAAGATCTTGCTGAGACAGCAGTCTTTCACCCACACGGTACGAAGCTCTGTTGATGACTGTCTTAGTATGTTGCTGATACTCCCCACCAACCGTTGAATCTCGTCAGTCCATCGTGTCTTCCCGGCCAGGGGTTTTCCCTGGGGTTTTTCCCTAACCTCTGAGTTATCAGATTTACAGTCATTCGGAATTTTCCAAAGAAGGAAGAGATGCTGTCCGAGTCAGAAATGTACGGCCACCGAAAATCCCTAACAGACGGGGCTCGTCGTAGCACGAAATATCGCCATTGCTTCATGACGAGTATACTTGTCCAAAACAAGCAACTGGTTAAATCGATGAAATTAAAACGCTAAGACCAAAGTACTACATTAAACCATTAAAACTAATTTACGAAAGTTATTCTGCCAATCTAACTTGTTGAAACTATCGTTTCAGGTTTCTTGGATCTTGGCTCTACACGCGAAACTGTACGCGTCTCCGATCTGAAAGTAAGTGCACAATTATTTATTTTATTTTATCGATATTATCTATCAGCTGAAACTATAACAAGTAAGCTAGTAAAGCAATTGAACGACGTGTAAATTTTTCTGGAAAATTGAAATCTTCTCCGATTTCTTCTCTTTTACTCCGTAAACACGTGGTCCCGTGTTTTATGATAATCGCGCAGCTTCGATCAACTTACTGCCTTGACGAGATATATCGCGCAAACTGCTTTCTCTTTATCCTCTTTACGCTACCAAGGCACTGTCGTCGCTTCTCAGACCTTTTGTTTCTTCGCGCCCACCCATGGAACGGCGTTCACGATGGATCGCCGCTAAATTACGCGAATAAATTGCGGTCTAACTGTCTTGTACATTGTTTGTCTTCATCCTCGCCCCGGTTTCCACCGCTTCCACCGTTTCCGTGGCCTGGCTCGAGCTTGCGGCACCTTTCAACCGCAACATTATCGCTGCTGGATGGCTCGCTTCCACTGTATCATCGCGTGTCCTCCGTATCTCGCATACGTGCAACGAATTTGTCTGAAAGATGAATTTATTCAGCCAGGTATTCCTCTGTACGCGATAATTCAGCCTTTCGTAAACGGGGCTAATTAACCACGCGTTTTCATCGTTTCAATGCACGCGATTAACATTCGTGTTTGAAGAAACGAACGATTTGCTTGTACGAAAGATGACATAACCGGTGAAGAACACCGAGAGAAATTGAAAAGAAATGGAAGAAAAAGGTATAAACTGTCGTAACGTCGTGGCTTCTCTGTGCCTCTTCTCAATTTATGCAGTCGATCAATGTGCTTCCCGAACGATTCAATTACACGTCGCGATCCACCAACAGTTGGCACCTGAAACTTCCCTAACTTGCTACAACTTTTTCCATTCTGCCCGCCCTTGACCCAAATCTCACTAATGGCGTTCTATCGATTCTGGCTACCACCTGCGTTCGTCTTGCACTTGTTCCATAATTGCGCAGTTGTTTAATACGATACGAGGCACTTGCAAGTAGCAGAATTTATCGTCCACCGACGATCCGACAAACCATCTGGCCGATAAACTTTTGACTCGACTCATTCGTTGCTGTTTCGCGACGTTCCTATCTCGATGCTGGCGGTTCAAGGCCGTGTCAAAATGGAATCACTTGCGCCAACGCGTGGAAATATTTTCAAATTTCTCGTAGAAAAATTAATCTTCGAAATTCGTTTCACGTTGCTGCTGTTCGTGTCCCAGCAACGAGCCTTCCTGTTCAGCTTTCACGTTAAACAATACTTTTTTCACGGTAATTTAGTCAGAGTATTATCGATACCGTTGGACGAAACAGGAATTTGGGAAAATTTTATGTCAAATGTTTCGCACGTGCGGATCAATTATCGAGAAAAGAGCGTTGGCTGCGCGTGTTCGGCCGGGAAGTTGCTTGGCGAATTTGTCAGTGCCTGAGCCAGCAGCGGGGAGTTAATTTAACTTGCTTGCAGGATTTCGCGTGCCACGCTGGCGTAATTAAATTTTGAAGCAACGTAAACGAGCAATTACTGCGTCTCGCAGTCGTGTTTTCGACGTGGACCCAACTGCCCGGTCACCGTGCAATTATTTGCTCGCGATTGATACCGGCCCTCCATCGATGCTTCTCCATCAGCAGCGGAGAATTTCGTCGAAAGGCCGCTAAAGGACCTACGAGAGAGTTGCTCCGGCAATACTCAGTCTCCTCTATTTTTCTCTCATTTTAGTAGATTCCTAGTTTCGTGCTGCAGCGCTAACGATATGGTTTCGCACACGTTGAAATTTCATCAACTTACACACTGATATAGAGCGTGACTCTTCCACTGGAACTTAACACTGGAACTACCACACTAGTGAAATTGACTGGTTTTACAATTTTATTTTAAAATTCCTACTTCGTGTTATATTTTCTTCCGCGATGATGTAATGATCTTCGCAATGATAATTAAAAGAATAATATAATGAATTTTATTTTGCTTTTTATGTATTCAAACTGAGAATAATTTTGTATCCAGGCTACTTATACCAATAGCAGTGAAAATGACTGGTACTTGTCGAAGTGTAAAAGGGTGCTGCGATCTGTTCATCGAACCCCAATTAACCAGTTTCCTCGTTTTCTACAACTTGCCACGCGTTTTTCAAATTTTTACCGCGTGTCATTCGATATGACGATATCAGTTATCAGGAAAATTCCGGATCGTTCGCTGGATCGGCTAGATGCTAACGCTAGAAATACCACAGCAGTGAAAATGACTGGTTCTACGATTTTATAAATGTGTCAACCCTCGTTCAGGGATCCCAGATGGATTAATAATAGCAAAAATGTACTATATAACATGGGATTTCATAAACCAGTCTTTTTCACTGGTTTTGGTAGAAATAGCTTCGTGCTAACTATCGGTAGTTCTACTGTTAAAGTAACTCGTGAATTATTCAATACAGTGCTCAAATCTGTTTCTATTATCTTACTTCTTTTAGCGAGATATTAGGATCACTTTTGGTTCTTTAAACGAAAGTCTAATATTTTTTCTGAAACGTTAACAAAAGCTGAAATTTTGACTGGAAGTGAGTGTAATGTCTCGTTAAAAAGCTAAGATGATAACAAGCAGATTACAGCACTGTGTGTCCACTTAGATACCGTGCAACTTTTCTTCGAGACATCGTTTCGTACAACGAACAATTTCCGACTTAATTTAAATCGTCGTGTTAGGAGACTCAACCTGTGCAACGATTCCACCTTGAAGTGTTTTAAACACGAAGAAGGTGACGCGGGAAGATGTTCGAGAAGGTGATGGATACTTCGAAGAACTGTATCTCGAAAAACATCTCTTCTTTTTTTTCGAACCTATAGAGCTACCGCTACATCGATTGAAATTTCGTTCTCGTATTGAAGATATTAAAATATCGTTTCATTGTTTCGATGCTGTGTGCATGCTGCTGAGACGACAGTAATAAATGCGAGACGCGATACTCGAGGCACCCTTGAGACCTAGCCTTGAATCATGCGAAGTGGAAAATCCTGTCCTGTCTGAAGCCGATCATCGAACTGTACGATCGGGTACATACAGTCGAACCTCGATAACTCAGAACCTGTATAACTCGAACCTCTGTATAACTGGAATATCTCAATAAGATTACAATTTTCTCTATTTCCTTGCGCTCTGGCTATAGAAGCGTCTGCAAGTCGAAATAAAATTTATCTTCGAATTATTTCGAATTTAATTGGAATTATTTGCCATCGCCTGTCCACGCGCGTTCTTTGCGCCTCTGTTTTAACTGGAATTTAGAATAACCAGACTTCGCTATGGGTCGAAGTTCATCGAAGCGCGCCTGTAGCTACGCTGTGTGTCAGAAGATGCGAGAAAGCAATCGTACGATATTCGATAGTCCGACTGTTAGGATTTTCTCGCGGAAATAAATGTATAGGAACATTGACATTACACGTAGAAATGATATTAAAATGGTTTCATACTTATTTAATATGGGGTGTACAAGATGTTCGTAGATACACGTTGCACGCGTCTCATCATCCTTTTTATCACAATGCGTACGGAACAGTTGCATTTTTCTGTTTTTCGAGACGTTGCGCGCGCACATACTCCAATACACTCATACTCATATATGTGTAACATTAGTACGCGGCTAATGTAGTGTGGCACACAAAATAACACATATCTGAATAAACGCAAGACGACCACGGCGACTACACGTCGCATATCCGCGGAAGCTGATCGTTTTTCCTCGGTCGAACGCATGACTGCCATCGTCCGCCGTGTGCGTTTATGTACGTCGAATAAAACGGGGTCTGAGAGGAAGCTTAAGCAGTTAACTGTTTTCCACGAGTATACTCGTCACGAAGAAATTACAGTATTTTATGTTACGACGAGTATACTCGTCGTGCGTAAAAAGTAGTTACAATTTAATGTAGTTACAAATTGCAGTAATAAGGTGAAGAAATAAAACAGTCGTTTCGTTACAAGAAATTACAGTATTTTGTGTTACGACGAGTATACTCGTCGTGCGTAAAATGTAGTTACAATTTGCTGTTTAAATTGCGATTTAGTAATTGTAATAATATTTGCTGTGATAAGGTGAAGAAGTAAAACATTCGTTTCGTTACAAGAAATTACAGTATTCTGTGTTACGACGAGTATACTCGTCGTGCGTAAAATGTAGTTACAATTTGCTGTTTAAATTGCGATTTAGTAATTGTAATAATATTTGCTGTGATAAGGTGAAGAAGTAAAACATTCGTTTCGTTACAAGAAATTACAGTATTTTGTGTTACGACGAGTATATTCGTCGTGCGTGAAAAGTAGTTACAATTTATTGTTTAAATTGCGATTTTGCAATTGCAATAAACTGCAGTGACAAGATAAAAAAAATAAAACAGTCCTTTCGTTACAAGAAATTACAGTATTTTGTACTACGACGAGTATACTCGTCTTCGGTTACTATTTGCGACACATTTTAGGTACACGGGTTAGGTACATTCCAGACCTTTCAGGTACATTTTAGCTACATTTTAACATGGTTAAAGTACCAACGCTTCCCGAAAAGATGAACTTGATCGCACCTGATCGTACGAGGCTTTTCCTTTCGCTCGAATATTCCGATAAATCGAGACACCTATAACGATCGAAGATCTTGCCGCGTCCCTCGAGGTTGCCGAGTTACCGACATTCGCTGTACAGTGAAAACCGAGCGCGCATACCGATGATACGAATATCGTCATAACAGTTTGGTCAAGGCACGCAGAGAGGCTCGTATCCGCATTTTCCACCGATATTTCGTCGCGAAATCTCACTTCGTCGACCACAGTATACCACCTGTTACAGAACACCCTGTATATTACACGCAAACGGCGAAAAGTCGACCAGCTGGTCAGTCATTCACGCTGTCGGCTCGTGGGACGTTAATTTACACGGCGGAGACGTAAACGTGAGGGTTTGCTCACGTTATTTCGGTCGTTAAAGCAAAACACGTATATAACGTGTCGTTGACAAGCGACTGGTCCGTCGTTTACCGTGACGCGAACCTGCTCTGTTGATACACCGCGAAGAAACCTCGAGAACTACAGGCAACTGAATCATAGCGCATTTCCGATACGCGAGCGCGATAATTTGTCCTAGAAAATCGGCTGCTCATCCGCTGCCGACTGGTTAATAATATTCGCTAATCCTTTTTGCTTTTCTTCTTTTTAAGAGAAGTAAGATAAATTGCTTGCTTGAAATAAAAAGAGTAGCAAGATCTTTGATCGAGATCGGTGTTTTTCTCGAAACGCTAAATTCGCGTAGCTCGCGACGAAGTTCGAAATAGGATAATTACTTTATAAGTAAATTAATATAAATTATATTAACTATATAAATTAATAATTAAATTGGTTAATCTGCAGCGAACCGCGGAGATAGTTAATCGTTGTTGCTTAGAAATTCGGTAGAAGGTAGAAGCTAGCGTTTAATTGTATGAAATACTGGCAGAGAAGGATCGTTGACACGAAACGAAGCGTCCAAGTTACGCAAGCGTCTGGTCGTCAGCGAGATGATCACCTGGCCAGTCAGTCAGTCATTCATGCAACGTGCGTAAACGAGCGTCGCGACGCGACTAGGCGTCGACTGCCTGCGTTATTTTTGTCACCGGCAACGCTATTTCCGTTGGGGTAGCACCTAATCGAGTCTACGAAACACGGCTATTTATTCCCTCGTGGAATTAGGTCGAGTCGGTTCTACTCGAACACCAAACAGCATCCCTATTTTCATTTCGCCTTTTCAAATAACGATCGTCTGTAAACCGGTTAGCTGTTGCGACCTCTGAAAACACACGAAAAGTGTGTACCTGAAACGCGTCGCGAGAAACAAGCGACGACGAGTATACTCGTCGAGCAATGTAGAATACATGTGACTGTTATAATATAAAATTGAGTTGTATGGAAATGATTGTTTTATTTTCTCATTCGATTACTCGCAGGACTCGCCTTAACGCAGAATATTGTCGTTTATTCGTGACGAGTATACTCGTACGAATATCACTTTGTTGAATTTCAGGTTAGATATTGAAATCACGTACCTAAATCAAATATCACGACGAGAGGCAGAATCAATGATCAGATAGTTAGTTTACAATTAGTGAGCAGAATTGAAATTATACCCTAGAGATGATTGAAGTTTCACGTTTGGACCAGAATTATTGCAATTCAACCTAATTGAATCTGGCAAAAATTAGATGCTAGGCAGAGTATGGCATTATGGTCAGCATTAGACACCAGGACCAAATTTCGCACCAAATTCACCCATTATATTTCGGAATTGATGGAGATTAGATATCAACGATGACTATGTGTCGAACATCGTATAGTCTATAACCCAGAACAGATTATCGTTTACTAGAACCAGGGTTAAATTGTAGAACCGAAGCTAATCCGAAACTCAATCAATCATTAGAGTTGATTATATGGCATGGTTGCAGATTAGATCTAGAATTAGGTATCTGTAGAATTAGGTTCAGTTATTGTATTGTAGATTGAATCTTGAGATACAACTCAAATCGTTTCTAAGCGAAAATTGCCACTGCTAAGAACCATCGTTCAGACCCAGAATTAAACACTGTGATGGAATGTTATTACTGAGATTTAAATTATACCTTAGAACGAGTCTAAATTATAAATAAACATTGAGATTAAATATTCTGACTAGATCTAGAATTCTACCTTAGAATTATGTAAATCCACCAAAATATCAAATCTCTATCCTTATCCCTTGTTTGTTCTTAAAATTTACTGACCAGGTTCCAAACTGGCTTACAGATCCAGTTTAGAACGAACAGATTTCAATCCATTCGAGGATCAAAACACCAATCTCTTCAATAGCAATGTTCTTTCTCAAAATTCACCAATCGGAATCTTGTCCATTGATTCGTCTTAAAACGTGACTCAACTTTATTCCCTTAACCATTCCCTTTCCCTAAGCTTATTAAACCAGATGCCAAGTTCTGCTTTGAATTAGGCACACGTTTTATTCCGTCAACTATTATTCGTTTATCAAAACTCGTATTTTCTTGATATTTATTTCCTTTTATAAAATTCAACAGTCATCGCCTTATCCACATTGATTCGTCTTAGAGCGCGGCTCAAATTTCAAGCCATCGCCTTATCCACATTGTATCGTCTTAAAGTGCGGCTCAAATTTCAAGCCATCGCCTTATCCACATTGATTCGTCTTAGAGTGCGGCTCAAATTTCAAGCCATCGCCTTATCCACATTGATTCGTCTTAGAGTGCGGCTCAAATTTCAAGCCATCGCCTTGTCAACATTGAATCATCTTAGAGTGCGGCTCAAATTTCAAACCATCGTCTTATCCACACTGAATCATCTTAGAGTGCGGCTCAAATTTCACGCCATCCAAGAAACTGTATTCCCCTAACCATTCCCTTTCTCAGAGCTTATTAAACCAGATGCCAAGTTCTGCCTCGAATTAGGCACACTATTCTACCCATCCAACTATCATTCATATTATCAAAACTCGTATTTCCTCGATATTTATCTTTTAGCAGTCATCATCTTATTCACATCGATCCATCATAGATCGCGACTGAAATTTCAAGCCAGCCAGCAAGAAAAATCTCTGTTCCCCTAACCATTCGGTTTCCCAAAATTTATTGACCAGAAGCCAAAGCTTCAAAGAAGCTGGTCGCAGATTCAGCTTAGAATTAGACGAATTAGACTGGGATTTCAGTGTACCCGAACGATCGAGAAACCTATTACTCCAACAGTTATTCTCATTTCCAACGATTCGCTAATAAACTCTCTCCCCTCGATGGTTGGTGCAGTGGCATGGCGTCGGCAGGGTCTCCGCGGCACGCAGTGTATATTTGATGCGGAGTGTATATTTCATCGGTCGGAAGAAGCGTTCGATTAAGCGTGCTGTCGGTGTGCGTAGTCGCGTCGCTGAGCCGAACGCTTGCCAGCTACAAGCGGCACAGACGGGGCGAGAAGACGCGATTACGCACAAACTAAACGCAGTCTGGCTGTGCATGTCGGTGTCGTAGCTCGGTGTTAGTTGGCCAGATTCGTAGGTAGGTTGTCTGGCCGATGGCCTTTCGACCCGAGTGCAGTTTCGCTCGCGAGCTGCGTCTCGTTCGTCGCCCGTGTGCCTGTAGTGTCAAGCCCATCTTCCAGTCTCGTTCTTCCGATCTGTGGCTGCGTCTCGTCCTTCTTCAAGGTACACTTGCATGCAACCTGCTACATCTACGCTCTCCTCTTCTTCTTCCATCGATTTCTCCATATTTTTCCCACCCTCCAGTACCTTTCCCATCGTAAGTTTCGCTACAGCGTCGAGTATTTCGAACAGCGGCGATTCTTTTCCGTTGCTGCGGACTCGACGCAGTTTTCCATCCTCGTCTCCTACTTGTCGGTGTGATCGGATCTGGAAATCGCCGCGAGACAGTGATTTACAAGTTACACGCTCATTTCCTACTTTTTCAATTTTCTTTTCAATTCTCGTCTATCGCGAATTACAGCGAACTGTTTCAGCGAATTACGATTTCTATTCCCCCGAGCAAACGGACACAGACTTTTGCACAGGCTACGCTTCTTCCTTTTACCTTCTGAATTTGACTGTTGCACGAGCATCGAGCGAATCGGTTGAAAAAGCCATGGGGAAACGTTGGTAGAACGGCGGACTGTCGAGTGTTCCTCTGTCTCTGAAACGAGAAACGCGGCATCTGGATACCCAGAACGAGCTTTTCACGATGCGTATCCTCGCGGACGCTGGAGTCGTCGCGCTGACGACGAGTAATCGACGCTCTGCCGTCTCTTCAACCGGTTGCCATTCTTTCCTTCGTCTCTTCGGCCGGTTTACGATTGCATTATCGTCCGAGTCTCCTCTGAAAATCTCACCAACCTTCCCTTTTACGATTCTCTCGGCGCAGTCATCTTCTTGCGTTCCAGGCACATTTCGCAAAGTAGAGTCCACGCACGGTCCGCATCAAGTAACTCGCTGTCGTTTCCCTGTGCGTGTTATTTTTCCCGCGAACGTGAAAAATTGTATTAGGTTGTCCGAAAAGTTTCTTTCGTTTCGTAAGACGAAGAGCAATTTCTGTTTTATATTATTTTACTGAATTAATTATGATCCATTTCGTTCTATTTCTATTATTATGTTCGTGCGTAATTAATAAACTAATATAAAAGAAAAAATATTGTGCGTCTGTCATTTCCTTATAAAACGAAAGAAACTTTTCGGACAACCTAATACTTCGTCGATGAAAGCGACGAATCTTACGAAGACACTGCGGTGACCGATACTCGCCGATCTTGGCGCAACTTGTTTCTATCCGAACCAGCTTGTTCAATGTAAGCGCTCATAAATCTATAAAAAGTAAACGACCAGAGATATCAAAAAATCGTTGAACTAAAACTTGTGCCCTATTTCTTTTACGATCTATAAATCTGTGCGAAAAGTGTTCGAAAGGAAATCATTTTTAAATGTAATTTTCGTAAGAAAGTGATTTGTCGCACGGATTTGTAAACCTACCACAGCCACGGTACCTGTTTCAACCATTTTTTGGTACCTTTTGTCGTTTACTATTTGCAGCACTTGCGTGGAAGAGTCGTCTCGGGCAAAAGAGTTGATTTTTTTCTTAAAGCAACAGACGAAATACGACTAAATTCTAAGGTGGATCTAACGAGCAACGTTTTCGCGAACATCGCTAAAATTGACGCGAGTCAACAAAGTTCTCTGGCTGGTGAAAATTTATTTCGCACGAAGGCAAAAATTGCAAATTGAAATTCAAAATCGAGTTACGCTCCATGTCGGTAGGCAGCGCATTTGCTTTTGTTTGATAACCCACGCGAAGCTCCAGTTAAGCTGCAACTAATTTTCCTTAAGTTTTGTTAAATTCGAATTACTTCGATTAAAACCGCGGTTTAACTCGCGTTATATTTGGATGAAGTTATTGGCTTGGCAAATAAGTGATCGCGGATTTTGTTAATACCATCTAATGATAAAATCCGCAATCACTTAGTTGCCAAGCCAATACTTCTGCTTGCAAGTTGCAGCCAGAGATTCGTTCAGATCCCCGTTCGATTCCTATTCATCTAGCAGCAAGTTCTAGCAACTTTGCTTAGACTGAACCAAGATATTATCGGTGCGGATTAGGCGACGCTTGAGTTAGCTCGACTTACGTTAAATCGCACGCTTACGTTCCATTAATTACGGATCAGGTTCGTAGCCATTTCACCGGACCTCATATTACATCCTTACGATGGTGCACGCTTTTCCGCCGGAACGGTTTCGCACCATTAACACTTTGACTGCCACGTCGAAATCACATAATTCGCTCAGGACACCACGGGAGTATTTTTATTATTCAAAGCATATAATGGCAAAATAATAATAAGTTGATGATGTAAGACAACGTCCTTCCCAATGGACCGTTTATCTTATTGGTAGTCACGGGGACCACTGTGGCGCCTTGCTAACAGTCGATAGCGACGTATTAGAACAAGGCTTCGTTTATTTCAACAAACCATTCGCATTCGTTATTTCGTCGTAGGCAAAACCGTGCAGAATATATCGTTGAAACGTGTGGAAGATATTAGTAAACAGTATTAGGATTATTTTTATGATTTCGACGAAACATTCGGCTGAAATGGTAGAGATAAAAAGAATTATGTTTCTGATAAACCAATGGTAGTGGTAGATCACAACAGAGGAAAATGTGCTGTAGATTTATCAAGTCAAATGATAACATATTCTACAACACACAGAAGAACCCTCAAGTGGTATACAAAATTAGCTTCAGAGTTACTGTTAAATACATCAATTTCAAACGCGATGATGCTCTATAAGCAAGCAACAAAAACAAAAATCAAGGTATCAGATTTTAGAATGACACTCGCAATGCACCTTACACAGTGCCATTCATCAGAGCCGTGAAATATATTATTCGACGAAGATCGCGACACGAAATACAGAGGAAAGAAGGGCAAGCGTAGCTGGCACGAAAATTCTGCGGAGAGTGCTATAAAAAATGTTAAACAATTAGGATGAAAAATTGCCAAGGATCGGACCAAAAAGGTGACCACCTATCGTCCACATTGTATCGATGAGCCACGTTTATGTTCAAAGTGTCTTAACACAGTGCACCGTTAGATGCAACATTTCTTCTCATTTTTTTTATCGATGTTCTAATAAAAATGTTTAATCGTTCAATGGGGCACTTTTTATCTCAAAGTATCTTCTATTTATCGGTTATATTGAAAATGCCCTAACTGTGAATTTTCATTCAATTTTTACGATTGTAAGAAGTTGAAGCGCTCCGGTCATCAATGACCACTCACGGGAGAAACCGTGGCGGGTCATATATGACCAACGTGACAGTCAAAGTGTTAATTTCGTAGAAAATAATTTTGCCGCGCGCATTAGTCCGCGTGACTGCGTTTCGCTCGTAACGGACGCGAAACGCACAGTTTTAGCGGCAATGGGTGATCAGGCACGCCATTTGTCGACTCGCAAGAATGGTCCGGACAGCTGCTGAAAAACGACAGTAATCTCGCCAAAAAATATACATTCGTTCCGTCGCCGTATTACTCCCTCGACCGATTCCCCTCTCTTTCCTTTTTTTTCCCTTCGCCGTGCGCGTTTCGCTTGATAAAAATGCGTTTTGCCGGCCGTCGTATTTTCGATAGCGAATTTTTATCGTAAACCGATTTCTGCCTCGCGCTACGTCGGCTGTCTGCTCGTTGCTCGGCCTGTTGAAGCTTCTGCCTGTTTATCGTCTTATAGAACTCGATTCGGTGCCATTTTTATCCATCCGTTTCCATATTTCCACTCGCGATTTCCATTTTTCCAGCCTCGCGTTTCGCAGCTGACGATAACGTAAATCGAGATCGTGTACCTGCGAAACGAAGTTACAGTTCGTCTCGGCACATTCACGGCAACGCGATCGTCCAATTTCGAAATTTTATTAAATACCAGAAACTGGTAGATCGTTTCGGTGGCCTGTTCGAGGACGAACTTTCGTCCACGTATTACCCACAATCGGTTCCGTTAGTCACACGATGTTGTTCTAACGCGAGTGTTGTAAGTTTTTGCTGCGCTGCAAAAAATCACGTCGAAAGGCAGATAAGACAGCGGGCGTTGTGTTGGACCACGGATCGTTGCCAGCGAGAGAGAAAGAAGCAAATCTATGGAGAAGCCGAAAACAAACAAGTGGCGGAACTCGCGGGAATCGATAACATTTAACGGAATTACTGGAAGAGAAGCGTGACGAAGCGGGGAAACTGCGAAGAGGAAGAAATAAGTCGACGATCGAGGGAACTGTAAAGAGTAAAAACAGGTGTGCGCGACGTTGGTAATTGAAACGTTAATGGACACCGAGAAAAACCGTGACTAGAACGGTTCGACGTTAACATTACCACGGAAAAAGAGGGGGAAAAATGCAACTGGATAGAGGAAACGGGTGAAGAGAGAATGAAAGAGAAAGAGAGAGAGAGAGAGAGGAGAGTACAATGGGAGCGTCGATCGCGTTGCGGCGTCGAGAATTTTAATCGATGTTTCCGGATTGTCGTTGCAGCTATTCCGTCGCTCTTTTGTCGCCAGTAATTTTCATTCGCTAACGATTCGATTCTCGCCGCAAGAAAGCCTCGTCGAAGTCTCGTTTCTCGTTAATTGCTATCCTACCGTTGTTTTACCCTTTCACCAGACGCACGTGCTGTCCTCTTTTCTCGCGCCATCTATGCAACAAATATTTCTACGCTACTGTGTCTCTCAACGAGACTTTTTTTCGGCTAATTTTCCCTTCTCAACCCTCTCGGCCTTTACCGAACAAAGGAAACGTGGAAACGACAATATCGACCGATCGAAGGATGGAAATCTGGTAGATTTTTATGTAGACGGAATCTTTTTTATCGATTAAAACTCAATCTGCGGACGCAACATGTACCCATCGACCCTGCCAACTTCTTTCCAAGAAATTACCACGATATTTTGCAACCAAGATTCTTCTATCGTCGAAACGTCGATGTGAAAATAATATCTTTGCCTATCGTTTGGATATAAATATACGTTGAAGAAAAGTGGGCGTTTTTTATCCCTTTCTGGTGATCGTGATCTTTGGACAACAAGGTGTTTAGCATGGCTGGATGTAAGTGTTAATTACGTGGAAAATACTTGCGATGCGAAGCGTGAAACGCAAGCGGAGGGCCAGTGTTCCTCGATCATAAAGAAATTATGGCTCGGCCACAGACAGAGAAACGCGAAGAACTCCGGAGGGAGAAGAGGGGCAGGCCGCAATCACTGTGTAACGAAGACAACAAGGACTTCCTGCATGCTTACGAAGTATACGCTGTCGGTAGTCTGCCACTTGGTCTGTATACCGGGTGTCACAAACATTTATGTAACTCGATTCCTGTTTTTCGAACCTCGCGTCGATCCATGGCATGTTCCCGGCGTGCTACAGCGTTGTAGGAGAAATATTTCGACACAGGAAACATTCGATAATCGCACGAAAAGATCCTCTGGATAATTGCACGGTCGTCGTTCCCGTTGCCGTGGGCAAGTTCGCCTGATACAACACGAAACTCGACGGCCCACCGCGATCGAATAACGTAACACGATCCGATGTCAGATATCGCTGAGACGTGGTATCGAGTTACCAATTCAGAAGCGAAACTTTGTTATTTCTAACGTTTGTTAGAATTTTCTTGCTTCTAGCAACGTCTTTTTTGCGACGCCTCGCTGATTGGAATGAGGCCAAACACGATGTAATTTGGATGATATTTAACTTTTCCTATTTATTTAATTATCGTTTATCGAGTGAGCGAACATGCTGGAAATTATATCGTGTTTGGTGTTGTTTTAATCAGAGGAACGTAACAAACACGTTGGCGAAAGTTTCATTGATCGCAAAGCAAAGATAAAGTGTCTTGGTTTTCGAGTTAAAGGTCCCAGCTTATCGCGAACCTTTAAACTTTGCCGAACTCTTCCACTCTCAGTCCTCTTTCTCTGTCACTCGCGTTCTCCCTCCTTACGTTCGACGCGTCTCAGATTTCAATTTCCAGGAACAGAGTCGTTTTTATATCCGCATCGGTGGAAAGCTCGAGTCTCGATTTTTGCACAGTTGTCGAACGTAAAATTATCGCTGTAGAACGGAAGACAGTGAACATTTAAAGGCCCGTCGCTCGATTACGTTGTATATTATATGGAATCCGAGAATTCTCGTCGTTTCAAGGTCATTTGTTCAAAGCTCGGCCAGCTTCGAACAAATTGATCGAGCACCAAATTGGCTACGTTTAAACAGTACGACGATACATCGCTGAGTGTAACAAATTGTCACAAGAAACTGGCCACTTTCGACCTCTTTACTCCGGCGAATCGTCGCGTTGGAAGAATTAAAATCTGACGAAAATTCGCGAGTTCGCGAAGATCCAGTTCGTGAAGAAAAAGCAGGTGTCCTAAGGTTTGCCTTGTCGGTCGACTTATCCCATCTTCGTCGACGTTGTTGAAAATTTAACGCCCAGCTGTTTCACTCACTCGCACCATAACTGTAGATACCTGCAAATGGAAAACTCTTTGGCCAAAGTTTTCGCCAAGTGAGAAGCTCAACCCCTGGTCGAAAGTAGCCTTTAAAAATCAGTGTAACCCTCGAGAGACATAAACCACAGGTCCGACTCGCAGGAGTTTAGGTAGAAACACGGTCGAGTCGCAGATTTATGCGAAGTTTCCTGCGGTCGTGTCCATCCGGCGTCACCGAGCCATCCTCGTTCGTTTCTCGCCAGCGAATTATGCGAAGATCCAAGCGAGCTCCTCTTGCCAGCCGCTCGTACCGTGTTCTCCTTTGTCCGTGCCCTAACCAGGATCCTCGTAAAGCACCATACGCTCACGGAATGTCTGTTGCCGAACTCTCAAGTGTCTCGTTCACGGGCCTTGGTCTTGCATCCGGCAAACTCCATGGGCAAGTTTGATGGCTGCCTTCCCTCGCACGCTATCGGGATTATTCGAACGATAGCGGCTGGCGTCTTGGACCGGCACGCCGTATGGCTCAGCCAGCCATTAGTTTCCCAGAATCGGCTGCGACGTTGCGCGCTGGGAGTTAAACTGCCCATTCACAGCGATTTTACATCGACTGCTGCGACTTTCGCGGTAGTCTCCACGTGGATCGATGATACGATTGTCTGCAATTTCGTTGCACTATTTTCATAATCGACTGTTTTGACATCAAGCCATTTAGGCTCGTCGCTTTTCGAATTTTCCATTTTCGCAGTTGTCTTTATCGATCTTTGATAATTGATGGACGCAACATCCAATTTCTTTTGCTCCACGTGGCAGCTCTAATCGACAGTTTGCACAAAGACGAAGCCAGGTCCGGGACACGATTTCTCCGGCAAAGTGGAAGCTGTTGATTTCTCGGTTATGGCTTTCGCATTTCGTTAAACGGACTTCAAATTGGCTACGTTGAATGTTATCTTGAGGCTAGAATTTCCACAGACTTCTCGTGCCTTCTTTTTCATACTTCTTTTCGTTCTATCATCTTCGTAGCCATCTCTATCGAGCGTTATCCAGCTTAGCTTAAGCCGAGATTCAAGTCCCTGGAAGATTTCCGACATCGTAGATTGTTTCTTAAAGCCGAGGCTGCCTGCCGGCTGTTTAGACGAGGCTTCTCGACATAATACACATCACGGACACGGTGTCTTCGATATTTTACATAATTTTCGTGCGTCTTCGTCTTGCGTGTAGTAAGTATCGTCAGTCTGAATATCAGGATGGCGGCTCGCAGACTTGCAGAGTTGCAAATTTCTACGATGTTTCTGGTTTCATGAGCGAACGAATCGCAGGCGAAACGATGGATTGTTGGTGCTGGGAACAGCCGAGAAATGCAACGAAAAGGGTGCACAGTGGTAAGAGCGACTTTGAAATTCAGCCGCGCGAGGTAAAGTCCGTAAACTCGTAATTAGAATCGGCTGGCTAATTTGATTCACGACGAGAGGCTGTGCGAAAGGGGTGGAGGCGGAACCGGGGGATTCTAAAAGCATCGTGGCCCCGCAACGAACGGAGTAAGTGGCAATACGCCGATGCACGAAATTCAGAATGAATTTATTAGGCGACGCGCGGAGGTCTGCTGCTGACGGTCTCTTTGAGACGTCTGTCGACGCTGCTGCATACACCGTGTCTATTTATTATTCACGACGCGCGCAGTTTTAATCGCGCGCTCGTTCCTTTTCTATTTTCCTAGCTCGCCACCATCGCAAAGCTTTTCTACCTTTCGCCTCACCTTCCACCTTTCGCTCGCACACAATCAACGGGACTCGACTATTCGCGTTTTGGATTGGCAACTAAGTGTTTGCGGATTTTGTCATTGGGTGGTAATCACAATCACTTAGTTGCCAACGCAATATTTACGAAGAACGTAGCGCGATCCTGTTCTTTGGAAGTGGACAATGTTGTTTGTGAAAGAATTCGCTTTAGAAAGAAGTCGTACGAGGACGAGAATCGTTGCACTTGGCGAATGTTAGCACGAAAATTACCGATGTTTCTACAGGGACGCGCAAATCAAATTTTAATTGCACGATCGTTTGCTTCCGTCTCGATTAACAGTAACACTACCACACCAGTGAAATTGACTGGTTTTACAATTTTATTTTAAAATTCCCACTTCGTGCTATATTTTTTTCTGCAATGATGTAATGACTTTCGCGACGATAACTGAAAGAATAATATAATGAATTTTATTTTGTTTTTTATGTATTCAAACTGAGAATAATTTTGTATCTAGGCTACTTATACCAATAGCAGTGAAAATGACTGGTACTTGTCGAAGTGTAAAAGGGTGCTGCGATCTGTTTATCGAACTTCGATTAACCAGTTTCCTCGTTTTCTACAACTCGCCGCGCGTTTTTCAAATTTCTACCGCGTATCATTCGATATGACGATATCAGTTATCAGGAAAATTCCGGATCGATCGCTGGATCGCTGGATGCTAACGCTAGAAACACCACAGCAGTGAAAACGACTGGTTCTACGATTTTATAAATGTGTCAACCCTCGTTCAGGGATCCCAGATGGATTAATAATTGCAAAAATGTACTACATAACATGGAATTGCTTCTGTAAGAAAGTAATAAATCGATAAATATACAAATATTCTATTATTACGTATTTTTTACACCAGTCATTTTCACTGGTTTTGGTAGAAATAGCTTCGTGTTAACTGTCGGCGGTTCTAGTGTTAAGCCGCAGTTTCGTGAAATCGACGCAAAGCACACCCGGTACATGTGCAGAGCGTGGAAGGGGCCGCGGCTGATTTGCTTTTCAGTCGCGCGACCAGTCGAACGTTCCGGAGCAGCGCGAACCGTTTGAAGTCGGCCGCGGTGTTTGCGATGGAACATTTTTTCCACGCTGGCACCAACATCCACGCTGGGTTCCTCTGCATTCACGGCGTCGTCTACGTAGCTAATATCCGGCGTCCGACGTGAAAAATCCTCGCATCCACTCGCCACCTTCCTGCCCTTCTCTCCTTTGTTGAAACGCGAATTTCGCCAACCCTCTTTTTCTCGCCTAAACGAAGTGGACGTGACGTGGTTCCGCGCCCGGAACCCCAGACATGAAAAACACAGTTTCATCGTGCACGTAATTGAATTCGGCTGCCTGCGCTCCTCTGAAATATCCTTTTCTTAGCTGCGATTTAACGTTAAAGTCAACTGTGCCCCACTGACCTCGGTCCAAGGCGAACTCAGAAGAAACTTTAACCCTTTGCACTCGTATGTCGAGCGTGGCTGGACGTCAGTTTTTATCTCAGAAGCTCCTTTATCGAGTTCCACTCGACATTCTTTCATGTCCACCTTTTTTCGTGAAACGTGCGAAAGAAAACGAGGATTGCATCCTGGAAATTGTTTCGAGATATATCATACACTTGGAAATTAGAAAATACGACAATAGTGCGAATAAAACTGGTATTTAAGTGAATTTCTTTCCTCCTTTATTTATTTAAATTGTCTTATTTTTAGTTAAAGTAAGTTTCCAACAAAACGCTTAAAAGCGTTGGGAGCTACTGCTAACAAAATTGAAATAAAATTCAGAATGCAAAAGGTTAAAGAATGCCTTAACTCTGGTACGACCGTGACGGGTAGACCTTGACCCAAGGTTATGATGGCTCGCTGCGATATTTGCCAACGTCACGTAAAATCATTGTGTCAGAAGCGTCACCGTGTTACGTTACAACTGTGCGCAAGATGTGACGTTTATTTATATTCTGCTTCTAATTTGTTCGTATTTGACGATATCGGATCGTACAGGGTGGGGGTGGTAGTCGTAGAACCGGGCACAAAGCGACATACGTCGAAAGTACGTCAAGAAATGAGTGGAAAACCTAGAATAAAATTTGTTCGTTGGACGCTTGGTTTCTGAGAAAATCGAGTTTGAAAATTCGTCGGCTATGTGCTCTAACTCGGCCAAGCGCCGGCCAGCTACGTGCAAACAATCAACAGGAGATTATTGTGCGCGTGAGAATAAGCGAAAAAGAGGCGAAATGAAATTTCTCCGATTTAAGGCCGCGTTTACAAGGAAATAAATTTTTAACGCGTTTAATTACGCGTCCCAAACATACGCCCGATGCATTTCCAAGATTATTCTTTGCTGGAAAACGAACCATCTTATGAGAAAATTGCATTCTATATTGTTCGCTTGTTTTTAAACGTAGCATAAACACCGTGTCGATAATTTAACTGCCGTTCAGTCGGCGATTAGCCAAATTTCAAATTTTCGAGAATACTCGTCCAAGTCGATTTTCCTTTTCCCAGTTGAAAACATGTTGTAGCAAATTTTTCTCTCGTCGTTTTACGCAGAATCAGCCGAATGTGCCGCGCCGCAAGCAGAAAATCACGTCGAAAATTGGCACGAAAACGAGGAGCGTGCGGACTCGTCGAGTTTCGCAAATCGCTCGAAGTTAGCCTAACGCAGAAGATTGCGGATTGGCTTTTAAACGACTGGATCGCTGCATTGATTGTTGACCTTGCGGCACGAACCGTCGCTATTCTCGTCGCGTTTTAATGAATAACGACGAGCAATCGATAGTCCGTGGGCCGCCCAGGACTGGGTTTTCAGCAAGTCCAAGGAGAATTCCATTAAAGTTAACCGACGTGGTCAAGTACGTCTAAAGTCCATTGAATTAAACATCGATGTGGCCCTTCTGTGGCTTTGTTTACGCCCGATGCTCGATGGTCTCGGAAGAGTTGCGCGAGGAAAAGGTGTTGGTAAAGTTAGCCAGGATTCTACTCACCGCCATCTACTGCTGAGAGTGAGGCTTCTGGATATCTGAAATTGGCCGAATCCTGTTACGTTTGACGATCGGTTAATCGGCCAGTGAACGTGAAACGTTCGAACGAAAATTGAAAAAAGAAGCTGAAAATTGAAATTTGCGTTGCAACTGAAATTCCAGTTCCGACGCGCTGCCATATAACCCACGCGTCTGCACGCTGTCTGAAAGCCTTGCGTTCTTGCGGATGGCCGAGAGATCATCGAAGTTCAGCTGCACCCGAACCACAAAGTTCCGAATATCCGTCGAATGTGTTTCGATCGTACGCGTAGCTGACGAACCCTCTTCTCCAAAAAAAGAAGAATAAAAAGGATCAAACTTGTTCCAACCTAACGGCTTTCGTATAACTGTGGAACGTAATTTCCCAGCATCGTGAGTCGACCGCCTCGTGAGTGTCCTCCCAATAATATCAAAGATTTCGGAAAAAGAAGAAAACTTCACCTACGGATTCTCACTTTTACTAGCAGACGATCCCGCGAACAGTTCTGAGACCTTAACGCCGGCTCTCAGACCTCGCCATTAGGTCACCGAGTCGCAGGAAGCTGAGAATGCTGGGGCCACGGCCGCGCCTCTAATCGGTCTGGGAGATAAAAGAGCGGGAAAGGAACGTGGTCTCGCGACGAGGCTAAACCGGCGATGCGGTCAGATTAATCCAAGCAGCTGGCGTTCCATTATCCTGCGAAATAATGACAAGTTTGCGGAGGGGAGGGGGTATCGTTCGGTAATGGCTGGCGACAGTTCCATCGCGGCTCGCTGAGAGCAATATCGACGTAAATCGAGTAATAACGTCGCGAAGCAGCGGATTCCACGCCGATGTAATTCCTCGCATAAACATCCAGCATGCAATTACGCGGTAATGCAATTTCCCGCCCAAGCTGTCTCGCTTCATTCTTCTTTTTTTCCTCGCGTCTGGCGTCGCATTTCAAGGAAACCACGCGGCTGTCAAAAATGAAGCGACACGTGGAACGTGCACGGCCTTCGGGACAATTGCCAGTCGCGATCGAAAACGAAGATTCGACCGGTTGCTGAGTATCACAGGATCGCACTCCTGTCGCACAGACGATAACACGAGGCACAGGAATTTTCGTTAGCCGCCGAAACTGTCCACGTTTGTTTGATCTTAAATATTCTTCCTCACAAGATGTCTGCTTTTGAATTGGTCGCGAGATAGAAGACAAAAAAGAGCGTATGAAGAGTCGTTGGAATTTGTGAAAAATTTCTAGGACAAAAGTCATGCACACCCTATCGCCGCACTTCGCAGTATAAAAGCTTCCTGGAGGAAATTTGATTCAGCAGCGAGAAGACAGTAGAGGCTTGGCCGTATAAAACGGTCTCGCACAGGCTATCGTATGATCTCTTTCTCGGCAAAGCTACGGCAATTCAGAGATGGACCAACGATTCCTTAATTTCGTTGCAAAATGTGCGTGGTCTGACCTGGTCTACGAGCGTTCCAGCTGTTAAGAGATACGATCGAAGGCTAGCACGGATAGCTTCGTGGATGGATGTACTACCAGGTAGATCTTTTCCATCGTTTTCTCTTTGCTTGGTCGAATTACAGCGGCACAATTGTATTCACGTATCGTCTATTGCGCCCCACCCTATGACATTCTATTCTACTGTTCTCTATTGTACTATTATTCTAGCATTTCTATCCTCTATATTCTACCATATGTATACGCTACCATTATAGTACTCTCTTTCATTCTATCGATGTAACATTCTCCTATTCGATATCATTCCGCCGTTGCAGTGTCGCCTGCCGTGTCTGTCACCAGATATTCGCATTTCCATTTTCCAGCGTTTCGATTTTCGAAGAAATTCATATAGCAAAGGCGTGGATACCGTTAGCTGGTGCTGAAACTTCATCGAATGGCAATTACGTTGATTGAAAGGTTAACGCGAGCGTTAGAACTTGCAGACCGAGAACGCTATCGCCAACTTGTATTAGTTAACACTAGCTGTTCCGGGCAAACCTCTCTTTCTCAGTGCGATGATAAATTCCGATCGATCGGTCGTGAGAACGACTAAAGTTCTGCACCAAGCGAACAAAACTGCGTTACGAATAACTTGTTGATTCGCTTCAACAACCGTCTCTCGTTCGAGAACCTTTGAAGCAAGTTGCTGGGATTCCTTATCGTCGATATTTTACTTCGATGTTCATCGAGACGGAGAGTACCGCCCAGAGTTGAGAAGATGAGTAGCGAAACGTCGCCCTAGCGAAAGGAGTACACTCTTCCCGCTCCGATTGATTCCAACTTTGATACTCCAGCCTCGAACTGTCGAATCAGTTTTTGTCAGCCTTTCAATTCCACAGAGAGTCTTTGTATCAAGCATACTTTAGCCACTCCTGTTCTTTATCTTCCCTTACGGTATACAAAAATAAGTCCCTCGACAATCAATGTACGTTCCATGGATGCCATATCACATCTCTTCAGACGACTGTTCTATCCAAAAATTTCAAGCTTCTTCTTCTTTTCTTGTCATTTGTACGTTAATTTAACTACGTCAGCCTTTCATCGATGAGTCCAGTTAGATTCATAAAATAGTCAGTTTAATTATACTTATTTTTATTGAGAAGCGATCAACTTACATTCCATGGATACCATATTGGATTTCTTCAGACAACTACGCCATCCAAGAATTCTAAACTCTTCATTCTTTTTCCACTACTCATACCTTAAAGCAACTATATCATTTTCCTTGAGTCTAATAGAATGCATAATCTACTCACTTTAATTATCTTTATTTTTATTGAAAAGCGATCAACTTACATTCCATGGATACCATATTGGATTTCTTCAGACAACTACGCCATCCAAGAATTCTAAACTCTTCATTCTTTTTCCACTACTCATACCTTAAAGCAACTATATCATTTTCCTTGAGTCTAATAGAATGCATAATCTACTCACTTTAATTATCTTTATTTTTATTGAAAAGCGATCAACTTACATTCCATGGATACCATATTGGATCTCTTCAGACAACCATGCTATCCAAAAATTCTAAACTCTTCATTCTTTTCCCATTAATGGTACGTCAAAACAATTATATCATTTTCCTTGAGTCTAATAGAATTCATAATCTACTCACTTTAATTATCTTTATTTTTATTCAAAAACGGTCAATGTACATTCCATGGATACCTGGATGTCTTTTCTCGTCACTTGTACACTAAGGAGACTACGTCAGCCTTTCACTGACGAGACCAACTCGATTCACGGTATGCTCCTTCTAACTTTCATTTTTCCGAATCTTCTATTTTGCTGCTCGTACCTTATGAAAGCAGCGTAACTCTGAACGATCCATTCCAGAGATACCAAACGGCAACGCTGCAAGCATCACTCGCCTCCAAGAATCCTAGACTTTCCACTCTTTTTTCGCCCCTAGTACTACACCAAAAAAGCATCAGCCTTTCATTAGCCGAGTCCGCTTCGATCCATCAGGCAACCCACTACCCCTGCACTTACAAATCTTCGCCTTTCTCCCTCGCATCGTACAAAAACATCCAAACTCTGTATACGCTGCATTCCACGGATAGCTGGAACTTGCGAGACAACGAAGCTTCCGCCGAAGAATCCCGCACCCTTTCCTCGCCACTTGTTCATCGATCACCGCACGGATCACTGCAGACACCCTGTGCGTGTACCGTCATCCCCTTAGATCCGTAAAAGGAAGCGGGGTCGAGCGGACGAGCGGCGCTCGCGAGTCAAAACACCCTCGGGCCAAGCGAGACCAACCCCTTCGCTACTCCGTACGTTCACTCGGACGTTTGCACGTGTGGGTCGCGCGTATGCAGCGCGTAGAAGCGTGGATTATATCGGCACATGCGCGGTGAACGGTGTCGCGTCGCCGGAGAAGCGGACGTAGCCGCCGGCGTGTCAAAACTATTCCACCCGTGGCGAACGTTCAGTACGGCGTGGTACTCGCTCGCGAACGTTCCCTTCCGTCCCTTGTGCACGCGTCCGAGCTTCCTGCTGCCGCGTGCTCGCGAGTAAACGCGTCGCTTCCGGTACCCGTTCTTCGGGGCCGGCTGGTCAGTTGGCGCGAACAGAAACGTCGCAACGTTATCGCGTGTCGTTGTTTTTCCCAACACTCGTTCGCTTCTGTTGCGTTCTCGCGGTTGTTGTTCGAGTTGCCCGGTTTCTTGGAGTTTTCGTGCTCGCAGCGTTGAAACGCTTCTATGCAGTTTGGACAACCAAGTTGCACTACGTTTGATGGCCTCTTAGCTAGACGAGTAATTTTCCAAGCGGTAAGCACGTCTCTGTAATTGCATAACTGTAGCGTCGCGTTCTTCCGGCTCTTCTACTCGTTCGTTTACGTCTATACGTTTGCATCGTTGAGGTTTGACAAGGTTTTACAAGGTTTGAGGAGATTTGATGGGATGATGAGATAGCGCAACTATTTGTCGCGTGGAAATTGTCATTTTGTCCTTTGAATTGGTTCGATTTAGTTGGCGTGGCGGTCGCGTGAAGTTTGAACGAGCAAGTTGGAGAAGGTTTAAGGTTTGAAGCGTGAAATAAGCGTGTTTTTCAAACGACTAATAGAATATTGTTTGTGAGTTTAGCGAGGATTGTCGGCGGTTTCGTTGGTTCGAGGTGCTGGATATTCTTCGTGCAACGGATGATAGATTCTTGGCGGTTTCTGCGGCAACGTGGTAATGTATTCGTAGCCGCTGACGCGAAATTGCGCTGGTTTGAGAGATACCAAGCAGCGCAAGAAAATGGTATCGTAAACGAAAGTAAAATACTCTCGCCTAACCACATATCGAGTAACTGACAAATAACGAGCTGCCTCTTGCTCCTTTTTCTCGTAGTTTTACAATTTCATATTTATACACTTTCACGTAATATAAAACGTTTCCTTACAGGCGACACAATTTATCATTCCTCCTAACTTGTAACAATTTCAATTGCTCAAACTGCTAATAATAATAAGAGTAATATCGGCTTGGCAACTAAGCGATTGCGGACTTTGTAATTGCCACCTAATGATAAAATCCGCAATCGCTTAGTTGCCAAGCCAATATCATTTCATTGGGTTATGTACATTCTGTTTCAATAGAAGAAACATTGTTGTGCATCTCTTATTTTCTTATAAAATTAGGGTATGTTATAGCTATGTGTATATATCAGGTTGTCTTAAAAGTTTCTTTTGTTTTATAAGGAAACAATAAATGCACAGTTGTTTTGTTTTATATTATTTCATTGGATTATGTACATTCTGTTCCAATAGAAGAAACATTGTTGCATCTGTTATTTTCTTATAAAATTAAGATATGTTACAGTTATGTGTATATATTAAGTTGTTCTAAAAGTTTCTTTCATTTTATAATGAAACAATAAATGCACAGTTGTTTTGTTTTATATTAGGTTGGCAACTAAGTGATTGCGGATTTTATCATTAGGTGGCAATTACAAAATCCGCAATCACTTAGTTGCCAATCTAACATTATTTCATTGGATTATGTACATTCTGTTCCAATAGAAGAAACATTGTTGTGCATCTATTATTTTCTTATAAAATTAGGATATGTTACAGTTATGTGTATATGTTAAGTTGTTCTAAAAGTTTCTTTCATTTTATAAGGAAACAGTAGAAGCACAGTATCTTTTGTTTTATATTATTTCATTGGATTATGTACATTCTGTTCCAATAGAAGAAACATTGTTGCATCTGTTATTTTCTTATAAAATTAGGATATGTTACAGTTATGTGTATATAATAAGTTGTTCCAAAAGTTTCTTTCATTTTATAATGAAACAATAAATGCACAGTTGTTTTGTTTTATATTAGGTTGGCAACTAAGTGATTGCGGATTTTATCATTAGGTGGCAATTACAAAATCCGTAATGATTTAGTTGCCAGTCCAATAATTGCGAATATTCATAATTGGGAAATAATTTCAGAAATTAGCAAATGATATATATTTTGTAAAATGGATAAAAGCTACAGCGGAATTTACAATTATACGGGTAATTGTAGAAGTCTGTTAAAAAATTGTTTGTAATCGTAGAATAGTAAAATTTCGCGTTGGCGTTAGAACGTTGAAGATGTGGAAAACGTAAGGCGCGGACAGAAAGAGCTGTCCCAACGGTATATCAGCAAGTTATCGCAGATTTCGATGGCCGGTTGCGGTCCACCGATCGTTGGGTATCTCCGTTGAGGAAACTCTCGTTTCTAGGAAACTTGTGTTGCGTAACGCGCGCGACGCGAGTCGGATGAGCTACGCGACCGAACGATTCCACTGAAAACAGCGAATCAGCTGTTCTCCTCGATTTAACTCCTTTGCTTTGCGGTTCGTTCCGCGTTTTAAAACTCTTTTTCCTCGAAGATCAAACGCGCGATATTTGCGTACCGTCGCTCGTCAAATAATGGCAAACATCCAATTTCAGATACAAATTTCAAGAAGTTGTATGCAAATCGAAATTGCGAAAGATTCTACGGATTTGTGGATTTTTATCGAACGTACGAAATCGACGACAAATTGTCGATTAGAATGTTCAGTGTTGAAAAGAATTTACAATCAAATGTACAGTCTTAAAATAGAAAAATGTTAACAATAAGTCGGTATCCTTCGTTGAGAAATTTAAACGTGATTTCATCAAAATTCAAATTTCTCTGTTTGCTGTGTTCGATGCACAGGGCTATTTGCTTTACTTGGTCCGCGACTTGGAAACCGCACAAACTGGCTATCATGATTTTCACGTAACAAAGCCGCGTTATGACAGTTTGACATTAACAGATGTCGATCTCGTAATTCCGCATCGCCGTCTAAAAATCAATTTTATCGTGTCATAATATTCCGCCGTACGCAACTGCGATAACACAGTGGCAAATCAAATCGTTAATCGTACATTTCCTAGTTAGATTACATCCTGTCGGAAATAAGGTAAACGCAGCAGGCCGATACGAATCAGAAATTAAAAGAGTCGCAGTCCGAGATTAAAAGGGAAATATCAAGATAAAATCTTCAAATTAAATCACCGTGAGATCCGCCACAGGAATCATCCATCTCTCTCCGTATTTCTCTTTCTTCTCTGTTTCAACCAAAAAGTATATTGCGAATAAAAAAAAAAAAAAAAAAAGAGAGAGAGAGAAAGGGAATACTCCTCATCTTTTAATTCGAATTTCCACTTGGGACGGATGCAATCCTGTTCATCGTAAACAAACAGTCGAACCGAAATATTCGAGGCCAATGAATCGATTCGCGTCCGAGCTCGCGATCAGCCTATTTTTAAAATTCAAATGCGCACACGCCGCTGTTGTTTATGGAATCGTCGCGGAGAATGGAAGCCTGGAGCGGGGAGGGGCCGGCAGGATTCGATATACGCCGGTCGTTATTAACATACGAGTAATTGGTATTGTTCGATAAAACCGCCGGTTTCGCGATAAATCGAATAGCAATACGGAGATTTTCCGCGTGCAAAAAATCCCGTTACGGGCATCGATTGTTGGCGTTACGTTGCGGTCGTTTCGCTTCTAAACGATTTTCTTCGCTGCCGATAAGTCGATCCTTTTCGACGTTTATTAGCATACGATAATTGCCAGCGAGCTCGTAGCTCTTTCCTATCGCCGTCGCTCTATCTTTTTTTTTTTTTTTTTTTTTTAATAAATGTCCATTTTCTGCTGTTAATGGCGTTTCCTGGTTTCGTAATGGCTTCAGTCGTTTCAGTCGTTGGACACGTGCAACGATTGATAAAAATCGAACGCCAAGTACGTGTGCCCCGTAAAACGCGAATCGACTTTGACCCACAAACGTACCTCGCGAAACGTACACGCGAAGGCCTACCGATAAAACGTGTCTCATATTTAGTGCTGCGCTAATTTCACGACAAATTGTGAACCCACAGATGGCCCACAAAGTTGTACCCACAAACGGCCCACAAAATTATACCCACAAGTGGCCCACAAAATGTGAACCCGCAAATGACCCACAAAGTTGTACCCACAAATGACCCACAAAAATACGAATCCAAGACGAGCCGCAAAGTTATTCCCGCGAACGCGTGTTGGGAGACATCTCGGCCACAGATCGATCAGCGCGTGTACCCACAAACGACCCACAAAGCTAACGTAAACTGTCCTCTTTGAACCTTCAGACGGCAGGTGGAAGATCCAGGCGCCGAAAACAGCCTGCACAGCTCGAGGAAGAAAAACAGTCGGGACGAAATCCGAAGGAAAGTAGGGAAAGCGGAGAAAACGGCGAGGTAAATCGAATTAAGGAAACGGCGCATTCCTGTTGGCGTCAGACTGCACACGTTGCGAGGAGGCCGCGTCCTCGCCACGGTTTCGTCGAGCGCATCGAGTGAATCGCGATAGAGCACCCTCGACACGTCTGCTTGTCGAACAAAAGGGACGGCAGCTTGAATCCGGCTGGCCACTCGTCGCGCCAACCCCTATTTTTCCGCCCCTCTGCCGTCTGACCATCTCGCTCGTCCGCGCCCCTCTCCAACGAGCAGACTCGAAATCGAAGGTCGAGCGTTCGTTGATCCGCGATTGGAGAGCGAGGGGATTTTTCAAGGCAAGGTAAGCCGTTCGTGGTAATCGTCGCTTCGTGCATAGGGCTAATTCTTTCAAATTGAACTTTACGTGCTGCTGGCTGAACCACGATGATAATTAGACTGCGGATTTTCATGCGCCTACAGGAAATATAGAGACCCAGAAATGCACGTGCAACTCCTATAGCTAGAAATAAAGAATTAATAGAACTCTTTTCAACAGTGTAATCTACGCTTGAGCTTCAAGTCGCGTTCAAGTTACGCTAAACATCGTAACTTATTAGGTTTGTTGATGCAGTTGCCTATAAACCGCACTTAAGTTGTATTAAAAATCACGGTCATTTAGTTCCCTTGAGGTAAGCTAGATTTATTGGCTTGGCAACTAAGTGATTGCGGATTTTGTGATTAGATGGTATTGACAAAATGCGCAACCACTTAGTTGCCAAGTCAATAGATCAGATTCGAAATAAACGAGAAATAGAAGCAATCGTTGGCCTCTTTCCCAGGCAACTATCGTTCATCTTACGAAAAGTAGATGAAACGAAACGATACGCTGCTACGAAAGTAGATACTTGTGTTTCGTGGCAAGTTCGGCCAGAGTTGAAACAGAGTGGATATTCGGGTTTTCAACGTATAAGTCGCGACTGGTTCTCCAGGCGAAGTCGCGGTGACAGGTTGGATCGATTATCGCGTGCGAAACGACCTTACGTCGGGAGACAGAAGGTTTCTGGGAAACCGTGTCTCTGGTTCACCAGGTCGTATTTATTGTTCTCGCTGGAATTGGATCGCCCCTTCCTTCGCCTCGTTCCTCCTTTCTTCGTGATTTCAATCCGCGGTCACGCGCGCTCCTCAAATTTTTACCAGCTCTGTGATCAGACTAGAAACTTCTTGGCTCCAACAACTCTTCAAATATTACAGTTATCGAAATTGTTCGCCTTCTTTGCCATTATGCGACTGCAAAGATCACGACATCGTACGTTTTGAATTTCGTTTCTGTCGCTTTCGTTTGCGGTGTCACGAATTCCGACGATCGACGAAACAGCAGAAACGAAGATCGAAAAGAAAAAAAAAGATAAAGGCGGAAAAGCAAAAAGGGATGTAAATAAAATGTAAAACAGCATCGGATTAATGTACATAAGCATAGAGGACTTGAAATTTCTGTAAAACAGTGTATGGAATTTATCCGATGAACTGAAGGAAAATCGGTGGCCGTTTCGTCGGAGAGATCGAAACAGTTCGTGCGGAGAATTCGGCTCGCGTTCGTCATCGATGCGAGAACGCGTATCGATCGCTGGAGCCGGCCAATTTCGCGGACAGTCGAAACAGTCAGTCATAATTTTCGCGGACGTTTAATCAACCTCGTGGCCCCCTCTTTCTCTCTGTATATGCCCTCGTAATTCATAGCCGAAGCTATTTACTTTTCCCTTCCTCCTCTTCTTCCGATACTATTCGATCTCGCTCCTGGACTCTCGATATTCCCGGCAATAATATACAGCGACGCGCGAACGTGCCCGATAAATCGTCAGCCTTCGTTCCGATACTGCGACTTGGAATGGGAATTTTGACATTTTTTTATTTCTTTTTTTTTTATTATTTTATTCCATTCCAGTTCAGAGATAGTTTTCATTCGTCTGCAAGTTTCATCTGTCCGTGCAAAGATTTTATTGACCGCTCATGACAAATACGTTTACGACGATTAAAAGCGATGTCGCGCAGCAACCATAAATTCCGCGATACTTTGCCGAAGGATTTTATCAGGTTCGGTGAAAGGTGACGTCTGCAGAGATACTTTTTCGTAAGAAAGAAATTCTTTATTCCACCGTTGGATACACTTTTCCGCCAGTCTACAAGCTTCCCCATCTGTCAGACTTAGCAAGAGCCTGCTTTTACATCCACGCTTCTACCTAACCCGAATCTAATGCAGTCGTCATAACAATTCAGCAACTGACCCAGAAACGCAAAATGTGTCGTCGTTATGTATACGTAAACGCTCGCAAGCCTTTTTAGCCAGGTGAAAATCCTAACCTAGTTGCAACATACAGCCAGTGTACTTTGAATCTGTCCCGCGCCAAATCCAAACTGAACCCTGACATTTATTCAACCGGTGAATGTAAAATGGACGAGAAATTGAGATTCATACAGTACATATCGTTAGATATCGCAAGCATCCAGTGGCTCTAAACAGATGTAAAATTTGTCCTTTGCAGATCGTGTCAGCGCGGACGTGTCCCATGAAGTCGATAGACGACGGCAGCAAAGTCGGGGCGCGATCTTCGAGCATCACCGACACGGGATCGGACGTCTATCGCGGCACCAGGTGAATCGAAGTCGAGCAACGCTCGCCCACAAGTAAATCCCGCCTTTGCGCCATGTACAAGATCCTCCGACGCGGCTCCAGCCGCGTGTTCGTCGCCTGCGTGGTTCTCTTGACTCTGCTCTTGTGTCTGTACTACGTGAACCAGGCACAGGCGCCGTCCACAGGTCCATCTGCCGGCATCCTAAACGAGGAGCTGAGATACGATCGAGGTCTGACCTCCATCACGCCGGACTACGTTGAATCTCCAGATGCGAAGGTCTCGCTGGACACCTGTCCAGTCATCGTGCCCAGAAACGTGAACATCGACACGCAACAGGAGTTCAGGAAGTTCGACTTTCAGGTGAGTGAGCTTGTTTCACACGGCTGACGGCGAATTTCTAGGTAAAATGGAAATCCAACGACGATATTCTCTTGCAAGTGGATTGCTGATGTGTTCCTTAGGATCTAGGAGATTCGAGTGACTAAAATTTGGTTCATTAGTGAGCCAATAGGATTTATTCGCTTCTGAAATAGTCGTTTCGACGTTCTTCGTGTTACATTCGACCAATCTGCTGATCTCGATTAGAAAGCTATTAGAGTTTGACGGGCCTTTGGCCTGGCTCTTTGAGGTTCGTTGACTCCCGATGAATATTAGTACAATAATTAGCGTTTATAGGTTTGCAATGACCTAACCTTGATTCATTCTCGATTAAAATTTGATGGATCTTTGATCAAGTCCTTTGAGGATTAGATGATTTTCCCTGGTGAAACGTATTGGACTAATATGCCAGAATTTGCGGTTGGAACTGTTCGTTTCGCGACTCAACGATCCCAGAGAATATAACGCAACTTAAAATGTTTCAGATAGCGTAACATAAAGAAAAGTTCAATAAAGAGTCCCTCTGTTAGCTTCCTTTATACTTTAGCGAAAATTCTGTTTGCTTTGAAAGGAGGAGAAACTGGAAGGAGGAACAACTTGTCGCCTTGAAGGATTCGGAAAGAGCAATTAGCAGGAAAACGCGGTCTTTCAATTAATTCCCGCGCTATGCAGCCGAATATTTATGTTCCCGTGGTTAGAATGATTCAGGGACAGCGCGTAAGTCCGGTCGTTTTAAAAGTACCGCGTCATTAGCCGTGAAACTTTCCTTTCTTCGTAACCCTCCGGGGAGTCTGCGGACTTTGCCGATTTAATGGACGACCCCTGTAACAAGGAATTTTTCCTCTTTTTTCTTCCCTGCTTCCCCTGCTTTTCTTCTTTTCTTGCCGAGCCATTGAATCGAAAATAATTTAGCAGTTTGTCTCGAGCTTCTAAACTCCCTGGCCGGAAAGTTCGTAAGTCTCCGCGAATTCGCCAACTTCTTCCGGCCTCTGCATTCGAACGAGAATAGCTCGCGTCTCGGATAATTTAATATCCTCGGGAAATTGGCCAGGGGAAAGTGAAAACGCACGAGATGCTCGAATTTCTGCCGTATATTCCCTTGCGCATCAGCTTGCACGCGTTGTTTTGTCTCTGTGGGTTCGGTCGCGGATGGTTTTGAAATTGCACTTGGCTTAAGATTGCTCCAGGAATGCCAACGTTCGTGTTGGTTGCGATTGGTTCCGAGTGGATTCGAATATCCAAACGTTGGTTGCTAGGTAAAATCATAGGCGTTAAATGGATTCCAATATTCAAATATGTAACTATTGATGTATCAAATATCCAAGTAGCGAAGAATTCAAACATAGGGTATCGAATATCGGAACGTCGGGCTCGCAGGGTATCAAATGTCCAAGTATAGCGTGTCGATTATCCTAATATCCAACTATGGGCTATTAAATGTCCAAATATTCGACTTTAGGGTATCGAATGGGGTTTTAGATATTAAATAAATCGAAATATCGAAAAGTCCTTAGGACGTTTGACGCAGCCCTTGTTGTATCTCGTTCGTAATTATTCTGATACTTCGATCATGCTGTACGATGGTCGATGCTTTTATTAAAATACAAATAGTCTGGTTTTCGAAATGGGATAATCGAAACGCTGTAAACTATGAGAATCCAATTAACGATCGCGGAATAATTAGAATCCAATTACCGATCGTTCTAACAGGATGTTTCAATTTTCTGCCATTTCGTATCGAAAATATTTTTCTAAACAAGTAGTTCGCCAGATAATTGCGTATGTAGATTAAACTGGGACGACAGCCTGCATTCTATTTTTCACCCGTTCTTCCATCGATGAACATCGATTGCAACCCACGCACGTCCCACCGACAATTTATAAGGTTATTCATCTCGTTGCTGATAGAATTTTGATAGTTGATCAATTCTTGAAAAAAATTCCAATGGCGCGCGTCACGATTTTTCCAGCTTAATATTTACCTTCTACTCTTTTTTCAAAATCGCTCGCATATTTTTCAAAGCCTGCGTCAGAGTTTCAATCAATTGAATTCCATGGAATCATCGATTCTACCAATCCACCGATTCGTACTTGCAAGTTCAAGTTTAAACGGATGATTCGAATTAATTGCGATCGGAAACCGGAAGTC
This sequence comes from Bombus affinis, assembly GCF_024516045.1. Classification (NCBI taxonomy): domain Eukaryota; kingdom Metazoa; phylum Arthropoda; class Insecta; order Hymenoptera; family Apidae; genus Bombus; species Bombus affinis. Next base: position 4,360,109 of record NC_066359.1, read on the forward strand.
TTAGTTGACGTACAATTGCGTCCAATTGTGAAAGGCAATTCGGTGACGAAATGATGCTCGTCGCGAAGGTAAACGAGTTAAACCGTTCAATTGCTTTGGACTTTCAAATTGTTTCGATTACCGTGCAAAAACATATACAACATATATACAGAGTGTACCTGCATAATCTTCGAGGTTTTACGGAATAAGATCAGTGAGAAAGGTAATTTAAAAGAAAATATTCCTCTTCGAGACTTCGTCTCCGGACAAATCACCTTCGAAGGTTCGTTGCACAGTGCACAGGGTGTATTTTGTTAACTTAGAATACGATAAAGCTAATAGAAGAATAGAAACAGTGGGTCGAAAGTGGACACTTCACACGACCATGTCTTTAGAATCCGCGAAATACGATCAATTTGTACAGTTAAGAGCGAAAATTTGTCTGTTACATTTGACCGAACGTAGTTTCTGAAACGCCCTGTATAATCGGCAAATTCAGCGGACGTAATATAAACGCACCGGCTATGAACATTCGGTAAATTGAATTATCGTTCGTAGAAAGTTTATGCCGGACGGTGATCAAATCGAGCGGCTTTAATTAATATGTTCGTTCCTCGATAATAATCACCGGATGAAACGATTTCGACGAGCGCCAGCTTGCGCGCGCGCGCTCCAAGTAGAGTGCACTTTACGCGAGATTGAGCGGCCAACAATCGCAATGGTGTTGATTACGAGCACTCGACACGCGTAGTTGCGTTAATCACGAGTTCCGCTAGTTTCCATACTTTATTCCCTAAAATCGAGAAGTTTGACGAAAATTTCACATTTTTATTTGCATTTGTGTTATACGATCACAATGCAATCGTCAGAAGTATTTACTGGACATTCAGCTGTTTTTATTTGAGGTTAGGAATTTGCGATTACAATCCAATATGGAAGCCATTGCGATTGCAAGTAAATGATAGGACGAGAGGAGAAATAAGTATGGCGAATTATCTGCATTACGACCTTCTTTGTTTGGCGCGCTTACGACTGTTAAAGTTTAATTTGAGGTTAAGTGCAGCAACACGTGCAGCTTCAGCGTGGAATCACGTTTGATGCTCTTAGCGTGTTTTCTATTTTTGATGAAACTTTGCTGTTTGCTGTAGATTGAAAATTTGAAATTGTTGAAAATATTTGTTCACCCTCGTTGTCCGTTTAATCTTTTTCCAATTGTGCAGCGAGCACAACGTGTGTCTTGAGACTTTCAGACGGAATCGTACTTTTGATCGACCCTGTAGAATGGCGGGAACGAAATCGCCGGACGAGACGCGACGACGTTATACAACAGTGGAAAATTTGTTTTCCGAGCGTGGCGCGTCGCCGAGGGTAGCGCGTCATCCAACAGAAGATGGAAACGAAGATGCAGGCTCTTGCGATTTAGGCTTCAACCCCCTCCCTCCTCTTCTCATACCCTTCTCTGTGTCTGTCGTACACCGACAGACTACATCTCGCAATTTGCTTAAGCAAACCTTTCCAGAAATTCATATCCGTCGTCGGTCGTCTTCTTCGAGGCACCCTTGAACCTCTGCTGCACCGCCCTCCGTGATACTTGAGCCGAATATTCGTGTCTTGCACCCTCCGACCGGCCAGAAATCTCGCCATCCTCGCTACCTGTCCAGCTTATACACCCCAGGGCCAATTACTTTTGGATTTTCCAAGCTGAAGCCGCTTTTTAATCTCTCGTTTGGATTCCCCTTTTCTATCGCGTGGCTTCTGATGAAACTTTCCAAGGTCGCCTGGCTCCTCAGGCTTCTCAGAAGGTTATGGTCTACCTAGTGGACGAGAGACGAAGACTACGTCAGCTTCCTCTCACATTTTCTCGCAACTCCTGGGATTCTTCAACTTGAGTTGACTTTGGATTAGCTTTTGGATAACTTTAGTTTCTGGAAGTTGAGCAGTTGTTGGTTTGCTGTGGCAACTGACTACTTCGATCAAATTCTTCGATTTCGGTTGACTTCAAGTTTTACCAAAACTGGATCACATCAAGTTTTAAAACACGACTGACAAATGGTTGTAGCATTACGGTCTTAACCTGAAAGATTGGCGAGCGTAGCATCCAAGCCCTTAGTAGCTTGAACCATAACAAGATCCTCTGTGACGAACGACTGACCCATAAACCCCATGAAGCAATTAATTTCGGGAACCTTTGAGCCTGCACTTGGCATGTTCCGTAAACTCGTCGAATTTCCAGCCATAATTCCGTATCCCTGCATCCAGCCACAAAGAGGAACACGGTATGCTCGTCTACGTAAAGATAGACACGTAGCAGTGCGGGTATCCTCTGAAAGACGTGACGCTTTGAAACGGCCTGGCTCTCGACACAGCGCATCGACTGCATCGATGGCAACGACACGCCGCCAGCATCTCACGATTGCGGATTCGATTTTCCCGCGATTCGAATCCCAATCGAATTTCTAATCCGATCGTTCGGCCGACTCTCGACAGGGACGTACGTTTGTACCCCATGCGAAATGTCCGTGACACAGCTTCGCCTGGGAATTTCCAATGGCAGAAACCCACTGTCCATCCGGCTCCTTATGCTGATGAAATTGAAGCGGTGCGCGTGACCGGTTCTCTCTGAAATATAAATAATACCCTGTCCGTTATCGCCGCGAGGATCGAATTTCCTCAGATCGACTAGACGTCCTCCTCGTCTTTCCTCTCGGCTTCTCTTGTTTCGTTATTCGACGACGAGTTCTCGCTCGAGATCGATGACCTGCTTTCCAGCCGTGGATATGGATCTGCAGACTCTCAGCGAGGATAACCAGGATAATTCGCACTTAACCAAGCTTAATCCGGGCTTAACCGGGTTCAATCTGGACTTAACCAGGCCTAATGTGAACTTAAACGGCATGATGTAAGCTTAATCCTGCGCAATGTACATGCGACTACGTGAAATGTACGCTGGATATGGTTCAATATAAAATCAACTTGGCCTGATCTACGCTTAATTGGTCGGGGTATAGAGTTAATCGGGTTTAATATTAATTCGCGCAGGCACGTGATGTAAATTTAATCAGCCATGTAATCTGAACTTAACCGAATTCATTTGAAACTTTAGCAGACTCGATGCTACGTAAACCAACATAAACTGACATCGGCATAATCTGAGCTTAATCAGGCCTAATATAGACATAATCAGGCTCGATCTACATCAAAGCCTAACCAGGCCTAATCTGCATCTAAGTAGGCTTAATATAGACCCAACGAGGCGTTAGACCTGGACTTAACTAGATCTCGTAACCGAGATCTAATCTGATCAAAAAACTGAAACTGATACCGGCTGCCACGTAATGTCTATAGTAATTTATCGATTTAATTTTAATTAACCGCGTACAGTGCGCGTTTAATAATGAAAGAATAGAAATCCAAAATTCATTCGATGTTAAATCGAAAGAAATTCGTCAATGATTTTTGCATCATGTGGTTCGGAGTTCACGAAGTTCTACCTCTTATTGTCTTACAGTCTCAGTTCCGCTGAGAGTAATTAGTTTATCTGCAGGAGCAAATCCATGGAACTTCCACCCAATCCAAACTTTAACCCAAACGAAATCTCTGCCGTTTAATGATCTCTCGCATCACTGACGAAGGGGTCCTATCGCGGAGTTAACCGAGATTTGATCGAAGAAATATGTTGATCCTTCGTCTAAAGGCAATTATGCGGCGACACGACCGCGTCTCGTCGCTATGAATCAGATTTTTGCGGGTCGTGGCGGTCGATTACATCGCCAGCAAATCCGATAACGAGGTCCTTTGCCCACGGGGATTACAGGCAGAAACGGTCGACTGCCTTTTATGCGGCCCGCAGAGAAGAAGAGAGCTTAAGGGCCGCCAATCGCGCACGGGTTTACTTATTCTTCACGCTCGATGAAATCGTTCCGCTCCGAGGATTGCGTCTCCACGAGGACTCTGCTCTGTCCGTCTCAAGAAAAATCGCTAACCTCTTCCTCTTCTTCTTCTTCTTCTCCTCTTCCTTCGTCCGTTGATTAACAATCCAAAGTTAACTGAAACCTAATCAAACCTAATCAAACCTGACCAAACTTAATCAAACTTAATCAAACTTAATCAAACCTATTATATATATATTTGTATAATCAAAACTCAACGGAAATGTAGCCTAAACTCGTTCGCGGTTACGTAACTCTTTTAGATTCATCTGGCGTTGTCAAAACTGACACTTTCGGCCCATGATATTTACAGTAGTGTAAAGATCGTGATAGAGCACCAACCAAATCTAACTAACAATCTAATTCAAACCTAATCAAACCTAATCAAACGTAATCAAATATAATCGAAAACTGATTGAATTGAATCAAATCTAATCAAACCAGTGCGAACGTAATCCAAACCTAATCAAACTTAATCAAACTTAATCAAACTTAATCAAACCTATTATATATATGTCGGAGATGAAAGAACGCCGGAGCTCCTCCTTGGATTCGCGGGAATACCGCAACTCTGTAACTTGGATTAAACGAATGCCGCTCCGATTGTTCGAGATTTATGATCATGAGCTTGGGCTCGAGGCGACAATCAGTCGCCGAACGTAGCCGCGGTCAAAGGGATGAACGTTTTATCTAACAAAGGCACAGAGTAACTCTATACCTCTCCTTAAAAGAAATAGTCGTAGCGATACGTGGCAGTAAATACTTCAATAGTTTCTATCCCGCGGCCCGCCACACGCAGATTTTGTCCTTCGGGTAAGATGATCGCCGGGTGTCGGCATGCCTTTGTGGCGTATGTTTAGCTAACGTAAGGACCCGCTATAGATCTTAAGATTTAGTCAAGCGAAGTCCGTCAAATAGACTTTGTTGCAACTACGGGAAGATAGGAGAAACCTATCCTCCACGAGCGTTGCCCCCCGTCAACAACCTCCCCTCAAGGGCGGCCAGCATCTCTTTCAAAACGCCGATATGGAGATCGACCAATTAGCAACAGCGCTAATTTCCCTCTCCTTTGGAAAGAAAGCTTTCTTTGACGAATCCGAGGATCTCATATCCTTAGACCCACCCAATATAGTTTTCCTCGACGACATCGTCGAGACGGAGATTCATTCTTTCGTACGATCTCATCGACGAATGACAGTGCCACCTTACAACCAGCGAATACATCACATCTAGTTAATAAAGAGTTAGACTTGAACTGTGCGAGAACATACGTTTACCATCCCGTGACCGCGGATTCGTTTCGAACCTAAGGTCATCATCACTAGTGCGTAATCTTGTTAATAAGCCCGTGCTAATAAACTCTCCATTGTATCACGGCAATGGCTAATTCCAACGAAAATTCATTAAACGCCCATCCCCATAATCCTGACTTTAATCCGACATATATATATTTGTATAATCAAAACTCAACAGAAATGTAGCCCAAACTTGTCCGCGTAACTTGTTACGTAACTCTTTTAGATTCATGTGACATTGTCAAAGCTGACACTTTCGGTCCGTGATATTTACAGCACCATAAAGATCGTGATAATTCACTAACTAAATAACGACAGGACAATTAGGCAACCGCAACGCGTCAATCGGTGGGCTGGCCAAGTAACCACGGCTGGATAGCTCTGAACCCGAAGATTAAGAAACAGATGTGATCGTCGAAGAATCTGTGGGAATCTTATTTTCCAGCTACCACGAGGACAAAAAGTTGCCGGCCGTGTCGCTTCGAACTGCTTCAATTGCGGGGTAAACCTTCTCTGTTCGCGCAGCTTCAGCTTCGAGGACCCTTATGTATTTTATATACGCTGGCATAAAGGGTATCGTGGCTGTAGAGGACCGCGGGGAACGCAGCACGTTTCTCAAAGGACCCGCCGTGCTTCAGCTTTCTTTTTCTTTCCATCTTATCTGCCGCTTCCTTCGTGCTTCCTCCTGGTCCTCGAGCGAGCCGGTTATAGAACGTCAGTGAGGGGAACAGAGACAACGAAAGGAAAAAGCGGACGGTTGTTCGAGCTGACAGAAATAAGAGGCACGCTCTCACTCTGATTTGCAAAGGCATTTCCGGGATTACTTTCCGCAGCTTTTTCTCTCTTATTCCTCTCCGACTCTTGCTTCACCGTCAGATTCCCAGCAGATCCTCGTCGTCGCGTCCTTCTCGATCGAGCGATTTTTAAACGAACGTCATCTGCAAGAAGAAAGAAAGAAAAAAAGAAAGGAAGAGAGAGAGAGAGAGAGAGAGAGAGAGAGAGAGAGGGAAAAGAAAAAAGAATAATTGGAAACGTGGAAAGGTAAAATTCCAACGAACAAAAATTCTACCTTTATCCGGGTCAGGATTACTTAGACTCACGAGTTTAGGTTCTTCGTTACACGCCGTGGACGGGGATTAACGGATCCCTTGGGGAATCTCTTTCGCGCAAGCCGATAGATTCGGGTCACAAGCTTTTGCAATTGCAACGGCGACTGATAGTTTCGGGAATTTTTCCAGCCCTGCGCGTAAACGTGCTGCAGGTGACTGGTTGTTTTTCCGCTGACGGATAAAAGCAAGAGGAAAACACGGCTAATGCCGTTAGAGCTGTTTTAACCTGGCAAAGCGAAAATCTTGCTGCCAGTAATTTCATCGCGACCGCCACTGGCGATACAATTAACGAACGTAAGCGTCTGCTGTCAGTTTGCATGATCGTTTCACTCCTTTGTACCGACCAGTTTTTCAGCAAAATGGAAAAATCGTAGCTGAAAGGTAGAAGTTCCCCGCCAACTTCTGACTCTCAGCTGGGTCTGCCAGTTAATTGGCACAACTTTTTCCCACGTAGACGTTTCAGACAAACTGCACCGTTTCAGTCGATAAATATAAAGTGGTAGAAACAAGTTTCTTTTCATATTTGTTGCTAGATCAGTGACGATGTGTATTCCGTGCGAAATTCTGACATGTACGAGGCTAGTGCTTTCTGCACTTAGATACGAAAGCCATGTAAAACGATGGAATGTACTTAGAGAAGGTCGCCTAACTTCATTCGTGTATTCGCGTATTGAAGACATAGCAAATTTTCTCTTTAAATATTTTATATTGTCGTGGTATCGCACGTTTAGAATTCCGCTGACGCTTTAAGCTTCTCGAATGCTGGAAAAATTCTTGCGAAAGGAATTCGCTACCGAATTACGGCAGTTAACGATAGTAGAGTTATGGGTGAATTATTAGGTTGTCCGAAAAGTTTCCTTCGTTTCATAAGGCGATTATTTTATTAAATTAGGTATGATTCATTTCGTTATATTTCTATTATTATGTTCCTGCATAATTCAATAAACTAATATAAAACAAGAAACATCGTGCGTCTATTATTTCCTTATAAAGCGAAAGAAACTTTTCGGACAACCTAGTATTTGTAATTCGCTGCAGTTTTTTAGAAAACTTGAAAACTCGTTTCGTTGATAATCCTTCGTAAGAAACGATGATCCGTAGGATTGCGTAAGACGATGGTCGTATGAACTGAAATATACAAAAGCTATAAAAATACAGCTTAGTACTAAAGTTACAATGAAGAAATCTTTTTAAAATGCATTTGTATCGTCGTCGTTTCGAAACTGATATTATTTCCTGTCCAATCCCTGTATATTCTCTATGAGAAGCTCAGAGAAAGTCAAATTTCACGATTAAACTCGATTAACCTGCTCCCAAACACACACACGATTATTGGTTTGGCAACTAAGTGATTGCGGATTTTGTCAATACCAATTAATGACAAAATCCGCAATCACTTATTTGCCAAGCCAATACAAGTTCAAGTAGTATCGGTCGGTAGTTGATCAGACATCTCACGAATCTCAGATTTGTCTCTCTTCGCTGTAAGAAAAAAGAAGAGAAAAACCTGGAAATCTTGCGCTTCTGTGTAAAAAGGGGACAAAAAGATGCAAAGGACGAATGGTCAGAGAATAATCGTTGCAGGCGAAATGGTTCAGGGTGGACGTAATATCTCACGGGTGAATCCATCGTGCGAGGTGTGGCCAAGTTTCGTCGACGATATACGCCATGTAATTAGACAGCGACGTCCTAATTCAGACGGTCCAAGGAAGCAGAATATTGGCTTTCGCCTCGACCCGCGTATAACGAGCCGAACCCTCTAATTGAACTCCGCAGGAATGTTCGTACAACGGAGCCTCTTCACGGAGCTGGCAGGGTTACAATACGTGGATAACCGTGGACGAGCAATGCGGCGACAGGTCGCATTCCTTTGGTTAAACTCGAATATTAATCGGGCTAATTAGAGGTGCTGCTCTCTGCTCCAGGCTCTGTCACGAGCTTCGTGAACTAAGAAACTATAAGATGCTTGAAAAAAAAAAAGAATAAAAAGAAGATAAAGGAAGATATATAAATATGTATCAACGTCCTTGGAAGGAATAATTCACAGATTTGTTAAGATATTTCCATCGTTTCGAGACTCGTGGTTGCCAGTTGAATCAGTTTAGCAGTTTTAGGCAGTTTTAGCGGGAAGTTGAGTGGCGAGAGTGGTGAGTTGAGTAGTTGTGAGTTGAGTAGTCGTGAGTTGAGTAGTCGTTAGTTGAGTAGTGAGTTAAATAGTTCTGAGTTGAGTAGTCGTGAGTTGAGTAGTCCTGACTTGAGTAGTCATGAGTTGAGAGTCGAGTGATGAGAAGTCGAGTTGTGAGGAGTGGAGAGTTGAGTCACCGAGTTGTTATGAGTTGTAAACTATTAATTACGAGTTGTGAATTAACTATTTAATTATAGTACATTACTGTATTTAGTTCACGTTAAGTAACCATCGTAAATAGATCTATTGATCAATAAATTTATCATATAAGATAAATAAAAAATCCTATAACATCGTAGACAAAAATCTTGCATCGGTGGATACGAAATCGACGATGTTTCTAAAATGTTCGAGTGCTGACCAGTTAAGAGAACCAGCTGGTTTTCGCGTATTAATAAATTCGCAAAAATTATAGCTTTCCTTATCGGATATAATTATCCGCAGCTTGCAAAGGGAGATAAGCGTGCTGAGATAATAACCAGCATTATTCTCCAGCTATTATTTTCGCAAGGTGTTTTTGGAAAGCCTATGTTTTAAAAAAAATGATCACCAAAAGATCTTTGGTGTTTTCGATCGTTGAAGATACGGTTTTAATTGCTTAAAAAAAATAAATACTCGATAGAAGAAGACATAGACGTGGAAAAGGGATAAAAAAAGGTAATAATAGCTTTGGTTAGGACAACGAAGTTACAACAGAGAAATGGAACCGTGGAGTGTGTGGATCAAACGAATCAGAGGACGGACGAGACTTGTTCCGCTCGTAAAAAGTTGGACCGCGTTGTCCGAAGATACCGGGGCCAGCCTTATTGCTCAGCCAAGCGACGAGGATGCCGGAGATTGTGTAGCTCGCAACTTGTCCCCTAGTCGGCTTTTGTCGTGGAAACTGCTGGAAAAGAGCCCAGTCGCCGAGCTTTATCACGCTCAGAATGTAATTCTATCCCTGCGTCCTTAAATTTGCCAAATTCATCCAGGTCCGCGTGAATAGTCACCTTTGACGATCAACCGACTCTGTTGGCGCGTCGAAAATTACGTCTCGTACAGGCGGAGGAAAGAACGCGCGAAAAAAGATTCGTAATTTTGCCACGAACAGCTTTTCTCGGGATACGCCAGTGCCGCGTTGCTACTCTCGTCTGTTCGATCGGAAACTGACTTGCCGAGTTATTCAATTTTCGTAAGTCCGCATTTTCCCTCGAAACGATATCGTTTGGCTAAGATTTCCTTTTATGAAAAATTCCAAAATACTCGCAACGTCACCGTAACGCTTTTGCTGTATCGCAGAGTCGTCCGTAGACGCAAGGAATAGAAACGTAGTCTCTGCGATCCTTGTCAGAAGCTCGGTAAAGTAGAATTTGCCTGTTGCGTTTAATCTAATTCTAATCTAATTCATTGGGACGTGGGATATTTCGTGCACAGATGGTAGAGGATTGAAACGAAGCTGACAAATTAAATTACAGAAATCTGACAATCCATCAGCCTACGGTGTATCTTCGACAGAATCATAGTGCTACAATAGCGAGATGCAGAAAGTTGCTGGCAAACTTGGACAGCTTGTGTTGGAGTTCTCGTCAACTTCTTACGAAACTCTTTCTTCTAAGTTGAAAACACCAACCGATTTCTATCCTGCACAGGCTTGAACGTCATCTTCCGGTATTTCAGAATCTTCTGGCCTTTGATATATGGCGCACGTCCAACGCGTTACACTGGTTCGATGTAAACGGGTCACGCGCTTTTTACGAGCTTTTTACAGGCTCGTTGTTAAAAACGTCTTCTAACCGCTCGCTTTTTGCCTTCTTTCCACGAGTGCTGTACCCTGAAGTTTGCCACCAACTTTCCAGAATGCCAGATTCGTCGTTGCGTATCGTATTCCAACCACTTAACACCTAGCAGCACCAAAGTTGAAACAAATTCGAAATTCCAAGCGCAAAAGTGATGGGCAAAGTTTCCTTCCACCAAACGCAAAGCCATTATCCTCGAATTCTTCCCATCGAAGGGGGGATAATCTGCATTCGAACGAAACGCGTGATCGATGCCCGGAATATTTACACGCGATGGAGGTTTCAGCGTGCGAGACATAAAGGGCGGAAAGGGGAAAAGGGGTGGTAGATTTATTTCAGCGGCGAGCATTTGTCGAACGTTATTCCAGAAGCCTTCATGGCGAAAGTGAAACGCGATACGATCCGCCGACCAACGACTGCGACCCCAAATAAATTAGCGGATATTCCAGATCCCGGGCAATCCGAGAACCACCTCGTCCCTTTCGCTCCGTTGCCTGATTATTTATCGAGTTCTTCTTTGCGTCAGCCTGTCTCGCTACTCCTTCCACTGTGTCTGCTCGAGCATCGATTCGCCACTTCCGTTCTCCGCAGCGTCTCGCTGTTTCGAAGGCAAACGTCTACTGACGTCATCCTTCGTTTGATCCACAGGCTGATTTTTGCTTCGAACCTAAAAAGAACTTTGCTTTCCACCTATTACGTTTGTATTCTATGCTGTAAATAGGAATTATCGGATCTAATGGTTCACTTAATTCTTAATCCTTGCATATTTTTGATAAGGTTTTACGATGTCCAATATTGTCCCTAACGCGAGATTTCTGTGGCCTAAATGTTCAGTTGTGCCTCCCTTTATTAGTTTGGGATTTTGGGACACGAAGCCAATTGTTGAAATTATAATTGGTGTAATATATTTGATAATTTTCTAGTGCGTAACCTGTAGAATATGCAGCCTGCATTTAACAAGGTGTAATCACAAATGGAATCAATAGATAGCGTTAGTATCGCATACGTTATCAGATAATATCTGGGTCATAGATTACTATGAATGGCCATATCGATATTATAGGTTCTGATAGAAAGGGATTGAACAGTAGCACGCAGGGATTTGCGTTTTTAATGGCGCATAAATCCTCGAATTGAAGAAATTAACCTAGGTTTCATCCAGATGTGACCCAGTTCGACGATAATTTCATCTAAATGTAATTGAAACGACAGTCGGTTTGATTCGAATCTGATTAAAATCCAACCTAACCTCGTCACACCTGCGATTGACTTTTTTCCCCTCTAACCCAGGTTTATCTCACTTAATTTTATCCGTTGTCAGTTCAACAGTAATTTACTGCAACTCTAACCAAACCGAACAGGAATTGAATGTGATGATCGTGATTGAATCCTAACCTAACCTAGACCTAACCTAACTCAATTTCAATTTGGCTCAGGCATCGAATAGAATTTTCCCGCTTCTCTTTGCTGGCATATTCCAAGCTTCTCAAAGACTGTCGGAACAACGATTGAACAAAGCAATTAATAATAGAGGGAGGGCACGAAGGGCAAGGGTGAAAGGAGAAGAAAGGCTGGGACGTGGTCCAGGAACGGTTTTTCAGTCGTAGCCCGTATAAAACGCGCGATAAGTACAGACCGTGCTGAAAAGACCGAGGGAGGCTTTGATTCATCGAGGACCACTTCTGCGAACACTTTTTTCTTTTCCCCTCTCTTTCCCCCCCCGGCCTGCGTCATGTCTGCACCCTTCTCACCCTTGCGTTTCTCCCTTTTCTCGCGTCCTTTCTTTCTCCCGGTTGCCTGGCTTCGTTTTACCATTCCACGTCAGAAGTTCATCGCGTGAAAAAGCACCCACCTTGGCACCGATTGCGAAACCGTACCTCTGTTCGTCCATTTTTCCCTTTATCGAGTCTGCCGCTCGATCTACCGGCTGGAATTTAGGCATCTGCTCAACCTAACCTATATTCATCGATCTATGAATCCTAACCTAAAATTGGATCTACAGATATGTTAGGCAACAACTTGACGCAAATTAAATTTACTCCATCATGGAGTTCGCTGATGGAATTGTCGAGTGATGATTAGGCAAAAATCTGATCTGGTCTAGACTGAATCATTCGTTGGGTCGTTTAACTTCAAAATAAATCATTCAGTGAGTCTTCTGATAGATGTACGAAATATAGGTTAGGTAAATGCCTAGTCCAAAATTGAACTTCTGTTCATATAATCCACGGTTCACCAAGCCCTTTGCTCGATTCTAACAGGTGCAAATTGCATGAAATGAATGTGCCCACATGTTTTCCTGTGTGTTAAGCTCGCAGCTCGATGTACCGAATACAGATTATGTATTAACTTAATCTGATCGAAGACTAATCTCGATACCAGTGTAACAGCATACCTGGTAAATCTATTCCAACCATAATATTGACCTAACCTACACTTCATGTCACGTCTATGTTCATAACCTGGCCCAGATTTACCTGACTTAACCGTAATTTAACACAAACCTAACCCAACTCAATATTAACTTGGCGCAAACTTGACCCAAGTGAACATCGATCTGATCAGAATTGTCATTCGATCTGAACCTAACCTAACAACTTAACATCATTTCGATTAAACCTAATCCTCAAATTAACGATTGAAACTTTTATTTGTTCAAGAATTTACATCTCCATTTTCCTGTAATATTTACATAATGTTTTGCACGTTTCTTAAAGATGATCTAATTGTAAGTCAAGTCTAAACTCTTCCTCAGCAATGAGAAACTTGAGGAAAATTCGGAATGCGTAATTTTCACGATTCGAGTTGACAGTATTGAGCCAGGCCAAAGTCGGGCTATTAAACGGAACTAGGAACTGATCCCCCAACTCCCCGTATCGTAGTGCTATCCGAGTGCGCGTGTGTGCGTGCACCATGAATTTTCCAATAAGAGTCACGTCGAAGACGACCAGCCATTTTCTCCTGTCGCCACGGCCTCAGCATATTTCTGCTTCCTCCGCCACCCCTGTGGAATTTCTCTTCCGCATAGTTCCTGGCCGCCTCTCGCGCTCGTCGTTGAAATTCCACCTAGCTTGATATCACCCTCCTTCTCCTCTTCCTTCGGTTGTTCGCTGCGTATGTTTCCAGTATTTTCTATGGCTTGAATTTACAGGGACTCGGAAGCCATTTTTCGAATATATTTCATCTTGGAAAACTGCATCCAATTTTATAATATTTATCTAGATCAAGGTTATGTTCGATTCTACCAATCTCAGTGATAATGTTCCATTTTGTTATCGTGGTTTTAGCTTTTGTGAGTATATCGTTTAAATTTCTGGGAACTTGGCAGTCTCTTTGAATTATATTTGCCCCTGGAAGAGCGCAATATTTGGTCTAGATTGAGGTTATGTTTGATATCTATAAACTTATATCTATAAACTTATCGATGAAGTTTTCTTGTTAGCGTAATTTTCAGTTTTGTGAAAGTATGGCTTAAAGTTTCAGGGCTTTCGTAGTTCTTTCTTTACTGTATGTCTTTGCATTAGTCTAATATTTATTAAGATTGAGGTTATGTTTCATTTCTTCTAAACTTGGCAACAAAGTTTCGCTTCTTTAACGTATTGCTCGTTTATTTTTCTTACATTTTGCAGTTGTTTGAATGTTAAGAGAAGTCAGTTCATTGATATAAAAGTAATCTGCTCTTCCCTATCCTGAAATCTTCTTCGCGATCTATTTACTAAAAATATTCTAAAATTCTGTTCGATAATGAACTCCAGGATTTTCTAAGAAAGCCACATTGATGAGCTTGCGATACTAAACTCGAAAATCTGAAGATAAAGATGGGAGAAAGAAAGAAGTGATATGCTATATTATTAGGAATATTCCTGGGCGACTTGGCTCGACGTGATTCGTCGATAAGGGTGCGCCTTTAATTATCCCCGCCCGGTAATGGAATCACGCGGCTCGCACGATAATCCGTAATGAATTTTAGTAAATTGCTGTGATAATGAGATGAAATACGCTTGACCGCCAGTTTACGCTGCTCGCGGCAACGAAATTGAATTTTCCCTCTCCCTGGTCGAGACAATGTCTTTTTATTGTCTCTGCTTCACGTGCTGCCATATTGTCACGTGGCTCACTGAGCATCCATAATACTTTCCCCCTAACCTCATCTTTTCTTCCTTGTACCTTTTGATTAACCTGTGATTAATTTTTTCAAATTAAAACATCCATATCATTCTCGTTACTATAGACAAAGTAATTTACTATATAAATTCAAACTCTGTATTTTTTAAAACAGCTGTTCGTATGGACCTGACAGAGGTTTCATTTTTCCATTGAGTCGTCGTATTTCTATCAATTCCCTACTTTTGACAGGCGAAATATGTTTACTTTGACTGTTGGCTAACTTCACGAACTCGCTATATCGTTGATCGAACTCAACGAACACAAAGAGAGATATCGGGATCCATAACGCAGACAAATTCCATTTCTCTCGAAAGATTTGTCCCTTCGCGAGGTAGTAATTGACTTTTCTATCGCGCTGCTCCCCTCGTCGTCCTCGCGTATCATCGAAGCCGGAAGTCGATAAAACGAATTCCAGGGACAGGGAATTTATTTCGTTCTTCGCGAACCTTTCCAGCTTCGATTCTAACTCGGCCTATAACTGCGTTGTCATTCACAATTAGGACGCCCATTGATCGCATACAACATGTGATCACTGATTATGAAACGATCGATCGATCAATCAAAATGTTGTATTTGTTGTATTAAAATTGCCACCTAGTATGAACTAGCGAATAAACAGTTGAAACTGTTAACTGTTAACTGGAAGATATATGACAAATTAACAATAATAGGTTAGCCCTCGGTGTCAACCTAACCTCAATCATATCGAAAATTTTGAAGTGAACTGAATTTCAAGAATTTGCAGAATGAATATACGATAATTAATTTATTAAGAAGATAAGTAGCTTAAAGGAGAAAAGTGCTTTATCTGCTGGCGAAAATCTAAGTATCTACTTTCTTGCCAGAGAGGATCGTAAAAGTCGTGGAACGGATGCACCGACAGTCTGTCGGTACTCGACGATCGCTGGAGCCCCGGAGAGCGGGGGATTAATGTTACATTGGCCTCTGGGAACGAGATATCTCGTACCGTTAGAAATGCGAAGCCAGTTTAAAAGTTAGGTTAGGACGTTCAATTAACGAGTCCTCGAAGCTATCGTCTGTTTTCATCCGGGAATATTTTTATTTACTTTGGTACAGTATCGCTGAAGGAAAGTTTGCTAGGTTAGGTTCAGGTTAGGTTAACCAAAGCAGCTGCTGAGGAGAATTGCAGCTTGGGAAAGTTGGATAGGTTAGGTGTAAGTTACATTAACGAAATCGATATCGTACGTAGCTTGTTCGATCGCGTTAATCGTTGGTCGTATCGGAGGCAAAACAAATCGAATCGCAGGACACCAGGAGCCGGCCTCGTTCATCCCACCGTATTTCGATTCGCAGTTTCGGACGCGGAGCAAAAAAAAAGAAAGAAAGAAAAAGAACTGGAATTCAAAGCAAACGCGACCACCGCCATCTCTCCAACGCAAAGTTATACGTAAACTACGGGTCAGGACGATGTAGTCGGTTTAATGGAGGCTGAAATAAAAGCCCGGGCCCTGTCGTTGAGTCTGGCTCCAAGTAAGTGACAGCTTCGACTTACTCTCGAACCTGAACAAATCGACAAACAGACACATGTTCTCATGAGAGAATATCTATAACAGACGGTGATATCTATAAACGTGGTCCCTCTAAAAAAAATGATCACATATATTAGATTTTACAAGAATTTCTTCCTCATGTTTTAATTTGCTAACCTGTTAAAACAAGAATGTTATACGGTAACCCCCTCTCCTTGATTCGGACGTGAAATAATAATGCAAGAACATTGCGATAGGCAGGTGAAAAATATTCTGGACTATGGCAGTTTTGAAACGATGGAAGAGGGTTACACAGTTCACATGCACGGAAGGAAGGTTTCGATATCGCCTGGAAAGCCTCGAGGTGAACACAGAGGTCCGGTCTGTCGCGGTAATGGATATCGTCGGGTCGGCCTTTGTGCACGCGATTCATCCGCAACGACGCTTCTTCCCGTTTGTCTGGTTCCGCTTTGTCGTCGGTTGATTCCTCTTCGAACGCGACAAAGCCAGCGAGAGCCCTCGCGATATTCGCTTTTAATTAATTCCGTCCTACTCTCCTTCCCTCTTCTTCGATCGCAGGTTCAAATTTTCTTCGTCGTCGATCGGCGTTCCAGCACAATGTCCGCCGTTGGTTATACGATAGCAGCACGGCCCGGAAATGAATTTAGGGTCGGGGTTTTTCCTCGCCCAGGCATTGTTCTACCGTTGTTAATCGCGAGAAACTACTGGCTAGCCGGCGTGCAAGTGACGCGCTTGGATCACCTTCAATCCGGTGAAATGGCTCTTTGTGTGCTGGCGATTAATTCGCAGTTGGACGAAGCGACGTTTCGTTGAGCCGCGTTAACAACCGACGCTTTGTTCCGGCTGAGTCCGATGACACGAATTACAACGCAGCGCCGCTTAACGATTAACCTCGTCGTTGTGCGCGCGAAGCCGATTGTTCACGCTAACACGTCTGCTCTGCCAAAATCAAGACTCGCGCAACCATTTAATTATCGTTCATCGACCACCTTTTTCCTCACTTGTTGCTTAAATACTGGCTACTTTGAGTATTTCTGCTACTTATTCATTAATATTCCATGCTTGATTATTGGTACTCAAGACTCTGTTATTTGGTGTACCGATGTTCCGTACTTGAGAACATTTGCTACATGGTATTTACTTCGATGTTAGTTTGAGATTACGTACTCGTTGTTGCGAGCATTTGGTACTCGATGTTCAAGTACCGGTATTCGCTTACTGAGTATTAATATTTGGATGTTGGTATTCGGTAGGGATGTTTGAAATCCGAATACCAGTATTTAGTATTTGACAAAATAAGTATTTGTTATCCGATATTTGATACTTGATTATTGTTATAATTATATAATATAATATAATTATTATACTGCAGTAATCTGGCTATTTTGAAGCGTAGTACCGGTATTCCCAATACCCATTATTCGGTATTGGAGTACTGGTATTTGATATTTGAGCGTTGATGTTTAGTGTGCACAGTGCTTGGAACTCAAATACCGGTATTCGCTATCCCATACTTAATACTCGAATACTCGTTTAATATTCAGTATTCCTGTAATAATATTCGACGTTTCACACTGATCCAATATGTATTAATATATACCATAATCGATACCCGTATTCTGTATTCAATGATCCGTCAGTTCAACTATTTTCTGTCTGATTGCGTCCAACGACAGAGAATAAAACACGCAGGTATGACAAACGCTGTATGGTCCCCCTTCGTTTCCTTTTCAAATCGTATGCCTGTCCCGGCTTGAACGCCGGTTCCTATTTCCCCGTGGGTTGATTCACACGTAACCAGATCGGCTTTCATGTGCCTGGCGCATTGAAAATCCCTAAATCGAGTACGCGTAGCGCGTGATAATCGCGCCGGTTATATTCGACTATTTAGCCGTTTTAAATCGAGCTGGAGTGATCGATAATCGAGTGGAGGCGAGCGCGATGCACGCGCTGCAAACAAACAGGCGGACAAAGGGAGGTTCTGGGCGTGTGTTTGCCCCGACGAAACGAAAGCAGCCAGCGGGCTAACGAAGCATGATTACATAATTAATGAGACATCTACCAAGTGAGAGAGGGAGAGAGAGAGAGTTTCTTTCGAAAACAGCTCTGTCGGTGAAGTTTCGTCTTGATAAATTTTCAGGATATCAGGATTCGTCGAGTGAAATTTAGAGGAAATTTTCTACCCTCGCAATGGCTCTTGGGAGTCGCGGCAGTTATTCATAATGTACAGTACGCGGCACACCTATACGTGTAACACTGCCATACACGCATGACAAATTCCCAGTCCTCGGTGTATATTTGTGTTAGCATTTTTGAAGTTTGAAGTCCTGTAGAAACGACGCTTGGAAATGGGAATATCCTCTTAATAGAATATACGTGAGGCCGGTCTGTTCGTGACACCGCGCGGCCCGACCAAATTAACCTTAATAAGCCTGTAACCTCGTCATCGTTTCGTTGTAGATAAACCGATTATTAGCGGCACGAGCAGGTCTCGTGACATCGGCGTCGAACCTGACCCTGTGCGCGCACATCTCGCAGCCCTGATCGCTGTCGCGTCACGTTTTACCACGCGTCTCCAACAATGCCCCTATGTTGTGTCCACGTCAATACCAACTTAATTAATTGATATCGCAGATTCGTTGGAAAGTTTCGTCAACTAGCAGAGTAAAGCTCCATCGCTACTTCCACGTCACAGCTATGTTGTTTCACTTCTTTTTTTTTTTTTTTTGCAAGTGGTGAAAGCTGTGCAGGAAAATATATCGTAAGTCGACAAAGAATTCAGCAACGTGATACCTGAATTTCCTAAATCCGGAAATTGAGCAATAGACGTTTTTAGAGGAAAATATTCCGTAAAATATAATTCCAGCCAGGTTATTCTCAGCCAATTGATACCAATTTCATCGAGATCAATGGGCGGAAGTGGGATATGTTTGCTCGTCAGTAGCACTCGACATCAACGTCACGTGCATCCAAAATCTTGGCTGACCACGTGTTCTCGCTGAGAGCGTAACCCAACTTTGGACACTTGGCATCTCCGCGTTAAACATCTCCGACATCTTGAACTTGATTCAATGGCAAGCAAATTTCCACGAACAGTCGATTGAATTTCGTGTTTGCTGGCCGCGTTGAATGAAATTTTTGTAGCCGCGTTATGATCCTGTTATTAGAGGCTGAGACGCGGTTGGTGAAAGTGCGCCTTTATGATCCGCGATTCGACGCGCGGATTAGCGAGACTCGTGGAGCTTAAATTGCCGCTGTTTATTCTGCAGAAACGACACACGTAGCCCGGTTATTCAGAGGCAAATGAATTTCTGTAATCCGCCCCTTTCATGGCCTCGCCGGCCGGATATTACGGCTCACAATGGCCGCCATTCTAATCTGCTATTCTTCCTCGAGTGGACCTCCGAAATGCCTCTCGCTGACGGTACACTTCCTTTTTATTGCATCCCGAAAGGCTGCTGTGTCTCTGCCAAAGAACGCTTCTGGTATATACGCGTGTCTCTATGTGTGTACACCTGTGTATTTCGTATTTTATCTCCCGCTATTTTCTCCTTCTCTTTTTTTCTTTTTCCACGGAGGACTTCAATTGCCGGTCACGCTTTCGCTCGTCCAGTCCTCTTTTAAAGCTTCAGTTTACCAAAGGCGCGTACGACAGTACGACGACACAGCGGGTCACGTGACTCGACAGGGGCAGGGCGTGGGAGAGAAATAGTCGGAAGACTGGTTTTTCTCGCGAGTTTCAACAGCGACCAAGGAACTCGGCCCCGGGTATCCCGCCCAATCGATAGCCGGCATCGCGATAAACACCGTGGACTGCTATCGGTGTCGGTGAACGTGCCAGAATCACGCGAGCTTTCAACGCGCGTGCGACGGAGCAAATTGAAATTAAGCCTGCCATTTTTCAACGCGGCACGAACTACTCTCGCGTCCGTGAGCTACTCCTAGCGACGCCTTGGCAAATGTCAAGTTCTCTCTTACCTTTGTACTTAGAGTGAGGCAGATATTCGAGTAATCGCCGTCCATTCCACTCGTTTGCTGCTATTCCATATTAGGTAGTCAATATTCACAATGATCTGACAGTTTGTTAGACGAATACCGTTATTCCATATTCGATCGGTAGTATTCAGCGATTGAAAGGTTAATTTTGAATTTGGTATTAATATTCTATACTTGAATTCTATTTGTTTCGTATTCCAGCATTGATAACTGGTGTATTTGGTCCGCGAGTACCGGTATTCGCTATTCGATCGGTAGTATTCAGCGATTGGAAGGTTAATTTTGAATTTGGTATTAGTATTCCATACTTGAATTCTGTTTTTTTCGTATTTCAGCATTGATAACTGGTGTATTTGGTCCTCGAGTACCGGTATTCGATATTCGATCGGTAGTATTCAGCGATTGAAAGGTTAATGTGGAATTTGGTATTAGTATTCCATACTTGAGTCATATTTGTTTCGTATTTCAGCATTGATAACTGGTGTATTTGGCCCTCGAGTACCGGTATTTGATCGCAAATAACTCATCCTCTTCGAATTCCAGTTGAACATAGCGAAGTACTTAATACCGCCGATCGAACGAACGTATCGTGCCGCGGTATTCCCAACTATCTTCCTTTCGACGATCGCAGGAGGTCGCGAATTTTACGACCGACAGCAACGAACTGCACTATCGATAATAACGGGGTTACCACGACACGTGATCGATAAACTGCTTTACGATTTATAGAACGGCGGAGCTGCTCGTTGGACCTCGCGACTCCGCCAATCGATATTACGCCAGAAATTCATGAGAAGTTAAAAATTCTGTTCACTGCGGAACCTGACACACGGATCCTCGATTCTACGAAACCCGTACGGACGAAACCAACCTAGTTCGCCCGATTAGTGGAACCAGTAACATTCTGACAACCGTAATCAACGAGAATTCGCGTTCGTTAGCTTCTACAATAGCCACTCCCACGTTTCGTCCACGGACTCGCGGTATCCAAAGGGATTAACTCGACCGATCCGACAGTCGAACTTTCCTTACTGGTGCTACCCACCGTTCTCGATATTTCCGTGAAATTCCCAGCTGTTCCATCATCACGTGACCGACGCTATCTTTCAGCACAGGAAGCGCCGCACAATAGCTCCTGATTAGAGGCCTGACTCCTGTGTACTCACGAATCGAAATGGTAGAAAAATCGCACGAATACGCGCACCTAGCTGTTCAATTTCATGGACTGAACGTGGTATTATCGTAAGAGCGTACCAATCTTCAGACTGGCTAGAATGGTTTACGATCACATTACGACCACCACTGAAGATTCTTAGGTTATCATTACCGTGGATGTGTTTTCCGATGAAATCAACGTTTTGTTGAATATGTATTCACCGTACGGTTTAACATACGAATACACGATCAATTTTTAAAGTAAATTCCACGGGCACCTAGAATTTCACAGTGACCGAACAATCCGAGCCTTTGTCTCTGCTCTCTTGATATTTCGGGTTTGAATCGGGTCACAAAATGAAGAAAAAGCGTCGTACTTACAACTTTCTGGATCTCGACCCGAGTCGACTACAATTTCGGGTACCTGGAGTCGCGGGTACTTGAATGTTACAAACTTTCGGAATCCCAACGCAATCGGATTATAATTCCGCATGCCTGAAGTCGCGGGTACTTGAATGTTACAAACTTTCGAAATCCCAACGCGATCGGATTATAATTTCGCATACCTGAAGTCGCAGGTACCAGAAGGTTATAAAGTTCCGGAGCCTCGACCCAACCTATTTATAATTTCGGGTACCTGGAGTCGCGGGTACTCGAATGTTGCAAATTTTCGGAATCCCGACACAATCGGATTATAATTTCGCGTACCTGAAGTCGCAGGTACCAGTAGGTTATGAAGTTCCGGAGCCTCGACCCAACCTAGTTATAATTTCGAGTACCTGGAGTCGCGGGTACCCGAATGTTGCAAACTTTCAAAATCTCTACACAACCCGGTTATAATTTCGCATACCTGAAGTCATAAATACCCAAACGTTGCAATGTTTCGGACCCTCGATCCAACCCGGCTACGATTTCAGGTACCTGTAATTGCGGGTACTCGAACGTTAAAAAATGTCGGGGTTTGGGCTCATCCCGAACTGACCCGAGGGTCGGGTACCTGCGCATCCGTCTTTTCTGAACACATCTCGTATTATAATACAAACGGTGTAAATTCTCATGGGAGTAGCTATATCGTTCTTCGTGTACTTCTCCGAAAACAAACATTTTCGTTGTAAAGAAACGAAAATAATTCTAGATCATGAACCTGGCCGAAAGCGAAATTCAATGCAGGAATTGCGATTTTCTGCAGGCTATCGGTAATTTTGAATAGAAGGCCGTAGGGTACCGAAGGGGTAGGGTAGGAAGGTTGCAGGTAGCAAACGCTGCAAGACACGTGTACGTCGATTAGCTTTACGGGCGACTGACGAAATAAACCGCGGTGAATGGCGGTTAATCGCGCGAAAACGCGGCCTGCCTGAAGAAGAATGGAAATTCTGCTCTCGTCCGTACACCTTACCGAACGATTACGTAGGCTTCCGCTGGTACAAGGCAACAACGATCGATGGTTAACCGTTTCATAGTTGCGCGATTGCATTTATTTTATTTTATTTTATTTTATTTCACATTATGAAACTAGAAATCTTAGAAGAACCATTTGACTATCTAATTTGTTCATAGAACGGCTCGTAGCATGAAGATGATAGAAGATCGTTTAGCTCAAAGCTTTTAGGATTTCTAGCATAGCCTGTCACGTGAACTTGGAAGGCATCTACATTTTCAAGTTAGACTTCTTGATTTAGTTTATAAAATGGACTTGGGAGGAGGTGATTTTTTAAAGTCAGGGTTTATAACGTGGTTTATAACATGGATTAGGGAAAAAACTATTTCTGAATGTTGAGGTTGTTAGCGCGTAGAGTATGTCGGCTGCATTCGTACGCTGCTTCCTAAATGGCTTGTACAAAGCTTTGGAGCTACAGGCTGAATGATGGACGCGCAGAAAGAGGGAAAAAAAGAAACCGACGGTTCCGCCGTGAAGTCGAATCAAAGAATCGGATAGTCAGGTACGCGTTAGAGATGTCGTTATCTGCTTTTAATCAAGCCTACTCTACCTTTTCTGAAACCTTTGCCACCCTCTACATTCTGATTCTTTTGCCGGTGAAAATGGCCTCGCTAATCCGAACGCGTTACGCTCTCGTGCCAGCTTAATGGACGCGCAATTCTATTTCGTGTTCCGCCAGCTGAACCTGCTGCTCTGCACTCGGCCAGAGATCTAATAGATTAGCAGCGCTTTTCGAGTTTTTCTGCCTTTTGTACGCCTCTATATGAAACTATTTGCGAAATGGAATAATTTTTCTTTGCGCTTGTGCGCGAGACAGATGAGCCTGCCGCTTTATATTCATTGCACAGACTTAACAGATTAACCGTGCTTTTCAGTTTTTATGCTTTTTGTATGTTTTCCCGTGAAAGCGCGCTTTTTCTATGCGAGTTTTTAGATCGAAGATTATAGCCATTGTGAATTTCCAATAACACGACTTACGATTAGCGACAGCTGAATCTATCGATTTATATTCAATCATGCGATCTAAATAAATTAGCACCACTTCCGCATTATACGGTGGGTGTACAGTAGTCCTGCACTTTTTAAAGCAGAATAACTTTTGAAAAATTCAACCGAACCACTTGACCTTTGAGAACTTGGAAGAACTAGTTTACCGGATGACGTGTAACAAGATTTCGAGGAAGTTGCAATTGCAAGTTGGCCGGAATTGCGAAGAGAAAGTAAACGTGCTTTCTGGTAACTTTCTTACCTGGGCCTGTAGTCAAAATTTAAGCAACGCGTTTACAAGATTTCTGCCAGCTCTGTAGACAATTTCATCGAAATCGGTTAACGTTTTTACGGACGAAGAAACACGGTTTTCACGATTTTCGACCTGAAACCTAAACAGTTTTTCGATCAAATTTCGACAAAACTTTCAGCATGTAAATCTTCAAACGTATTATTCCAATTCTCGTTACAGGCTCTGTCAAAAATACTATAGAAATCGATCTTTGCCTCTCTTCCACGATTTCGATCAATTGCAACTTCCTCCAAATTTTCCTCCGCGTCATTCAATAAACCGACTCTTCTAACTGGTCGAAAGAAGAATCAAAACTAGATTGCAAAAAAGAAATTTGCGAAAGTTATTCTGCTTTAAGAAGCCTACTTTCTTATGCTTCCGCAGAGAGGAAGATTCTTCTGAAATGTTCCAAGTTCTAACGCAATAACTTATTATGGGCCGGCAACTAAGTGATTGCGGCTTTTGTCAATACCACCTAACGACAAAATCCGCAACCACTTAGTTGCCAACCTAATAGAATCGATTGGTGTGGTGGAGCAAAAACGTATCTTCGAATTCTGTCTAAATTCGGCTGAAAGTTGTTTGTTCAGAGTTGCGCACCGAAATGCAAATTGCGCCTGACAGTGCATCAAATATATTTTTAAGCGGCACGTCATACAGAAATCTGCACGACACGCCGAAGCGAATTTAACCGGCTAACCGTTTCCCTATTTATACTTGTCGATACTCGTCAGCCTGTCGTGCGGAAAGCGTTAATTATACAAATAATTATTTTCGTCTCTGCTATTCTTACACGCGCAACGAACGTGTCGAATAGCTGAGCAAGGGGTGAAAAAAAAGGTGTTAATTGAACGTGAAAACGAATCGAATCTAACAGGGACAAAGTTCATCGGAGTGCAAGTTGGCCAGCAAGCGGCTAATCGAAGAGGAAAATAACAACTGCGAAACTTTATTAAACCGTAATCGCGGCAGACGCGTTTACATTGAAGCGCATTGTGCGCGGAACGCGAGGGGCAAAAGTTGGATAATCTAACCGCCCTGCGTTAAAAGCCAGCCACCACCCCCTTAGCCTGTTGGTGTACGCCCGGCCTTTTACTCTACCCATCGCCATCGGTCTTTCTACGAGCCGGAAGGCGCGTTTTCGAGGAACGTTGCCGCGCCGCACCCAGCAAACTACAAAAATGTCTGGCTTTGACTTGAGCGTACGGCGCACCCACCTTGTCCCGATCTTCTTTACCAGCCAAGTGCAATTCCGCGTGTTAAACGTGCCAAAGTGTCGACTGCTGCGACTCGCAGACAATCCCACTCCACTTTGCTACTTGCGCGCTCCCTTTTATCGCCATGGGAAACGAACGCAGCCCGTTTCGATGCAACGTTCGAATCATTTTTCCGGCCATTTTACCTTGATAAGTGGAAAAGTATTTCTTTTACTGAAATGCAGTTTTATCGCCGTTTGTAGGAAAAGACGCGGTTTGAACGCGTCGTTGAAATTATTAGCTTGTCCGAAAAGTTTCTTTCGTTTTGTAAGGAAATAATAGACGCACGACGTTCTTTGTTTTATATTAATTTATTGAATTATGCGGCAACATAATAATAGAAATAGAAGGAAACGCATCATACCTAATTCGATAAAATAATATGAAACAGAAATTGTTGCTCATCTTACGAAACGAAAGAAACTTTTCGGACAACCAAATACGAAATTTGTAAATCTTCAATGATTTTTTTTTTTTTTGCAAATATAATTGAACGAGGTGGAGGATGGTGTTATTGGGTGAATAATTTCGCGTGAGAAAATTATGCAGACGCTTGCGGCGCGTGACAGTAAGTCGATGTGGCCAGTTGATGGTCTAATTTAAGATGTTTCAGTATCGTGAAAAGAGATATTGTATCCTCTGGCTGGACGAAACAAAAGATTGCACGGCTACGAAGAAGCAGAACATCGTCACGGACGATGCTCGTCTGGCAACGATAATACGATCGAGCCGTGAAACTTTTTCTATTACCCTTTGGAAACTTCTGCAGGAAGCTATCCAAGTATCGACGCGAACTAGACGTCCGCCAGGGATTCTTCTTCTTCCTCGCGTCCCTCTAAGTAGAACCCATGATAGGAATGTAGCCAGGTATTTGTTGATTCCTACGTTCGGTCTCCGTGTTTCTATCTTCAGGTTTTTCGTGTTGATATTTCCCTGAAACGTTGTGTTTTACGATTATCGCCGTAAACACACGAGAGTGGTATTTTTGTTTTATCACCGCCGTAGCATTTTCCAATTTTTATCTTCGTTCGACGTTTCACCCCCGAAATTTGTTGTTTGTCTTGTTCTTTTTAAGGAACGAGATTACAGAAATTCGGGTTTGGCTTTCGTTTAGAAGAATTTTGCGGTAGAATGTGTTGCGTGTAAAATTTGGATTAGGAAAATTCAGATGGACAGGTCTGAAAATTAGTCACCGAGATTTTTCACTTTCGACAATGGGACGGAAGAAATGTTTCGATCAAAAGTTAATCAGCTTTCGATCGACTACGAATTGCAGCGTTGAGAAGTTGGAAAAATGTTTACTTAGACGAGAAGTGACGGTCAGCTTTATTTCTTTTTTCTTTTTTTAAGGGGACTGTATTTTTATATACACGCCATCCGATGTATTTTTTAATTTGAAAAATGTATCGATGTGCTTTGGTCGGAAAATGATCAGTTTAGAAGATATTTTGGCTTCGATGTTGTATAATTCATCGTACGAAAGACAAGGAAACATAGCGTAGTATTTTTCTGCTCTTCTATAACGATAAGTTTTAAAACGTTGAAGTTAAAGTATCCTTTAAACTGATCATTTTTCCACCCAAATACCTTAATTATCATTTTGTGAAAATACAGACAAATAAATGGTAGAGAAAGAGAAATAGAATTGACGTTTGATCTTTTACAATTCGTAATATTGTAATTTGTAGTTGATCGAAAGCTGATAAACTTCTCTTGGACACCGAGCATCGTGAGACTGATCTTTAGACCATCCTGTAGATAATTAAATTTGAAGAAAGCCCACGTGAAAAATATCTTGCGTTTGGAAAATATTCAGCTCGATATTCAAAAAATAAGTTTCAGTCTTCTTTGAGACAGTTCCATGCTCTGCAGTGCTTTATTTACAATCCTATGAGAAAAGTAATGAATTAACTTTTCAATTAAACACGCTATCGTGGTTCTGGAATTGAGTACAGAATTGAAAATAAGTTTGAGCTATCTTTGAGGCAAATCCATGCTCTGCAATGGTAGATTTACACTTCTATGAGAAAAATAACGAACTAATTTTTTAATTAACCACAATATTGTGGCTGTAGAGTTAGGTACAGAATTGAAAATAAGTTTGAGCTATCTTTGAGGCAAATTCATGCTCTGCAATGGTAGATTTACACTTCTATGAGAAAAATAACGAACTAATTTTTTAATTAACCACAATATTGTGGCTGTAGAGTTAGGTACAGAATTGAAAATAAGTGTGAGCTATCTTTGAGGCAAATTCATGCTCTGCAGTGCTTTATTTACACTCCTATGAGAAAAATAACGAACTAATTTTTTAATTAACCACAATATTGTGGCTCTAGAGTTAGGTGCAGAATTGAAAATAAGTTTGAGCTATCTTTGAGACAAGCCCATGCTCTGCAATGCTAAATTTACAATCTTATGAGAAAAGTAATGAATTAACTTTTCAAATAAACACGCTATCGTGGTTCTAGAATTGGATACAGAATTGAAAACAAGTTTGAGCTATCTTTGAGACAAGTTCATGCTCTGCAGTGCTTTATTTACATTCCCGTGAGAAAAATGACGAACTAATTTTTTAATTAACCACAATATCGTGGCTCTAGAGTTAGGTACAGAATTGAAAATAAGTTTGAGTTATCTTTGAGACAAGCCCATGCTCTGCAATGCTAAATTTACAATCTTATGAGAAAAGTAATGAATTAACTTTTCAAATAAACACGCTATCGTGGTTCTAGAATTGGATACAGAATTGAAAACAAGTTTGAGCTATCTTTGAGACAAGTTCATGCTCTGCAGTGCTTTATTTACATTCCCGTGAGAAAAATGACGAACTAATTTTTTAATTAACCACAATATCGTGGCTCTAGAGTTAGGTACAGAATTGAAAATAAGTTTGAGTTATCTTTGAGGCAAATCCATGCTCTGCAATGCTAGATTTACAATTCTATGAGAAAAGTAGCGAATTAATCAGTTTGTACGCTATTGTGGATATTTGGAATTAGCTACAGATTAGAAAGCTTCGAAATATAAATGAAAATTTACGCTGCTCCACGAAACCATTGCACTGGTACAACATTCCTGTTGCAGCTGATGATAACGATATTCTGCTTCTGTTTTCGAATACAGAGTTCGAACGAGTTAGATGACGAGGCTCGCAGGAAATCGGCCCGTTAATTAATCAGGCTGCCGCACGATAAGCAGCGGTCCGGCACCGATAACAGCGGTAATTCTAAATTCGCAACACGCTAGTGGCGCCTGCATACGCTCGATAAACACACGCCGGCCAATCCACCTCCGCGACGTATTAAATTATTGCTAAGGAAACAGAGGGTGTGGCGGTTAGTGACTGACAAACTTTCTGTTTACATTGCCCCATATGTGTGACAGTACGTGCTCACGGTACACCGTGCCCTGTCCTGCTGATCAAACAGCTTGTGCGACAATTATATGGAAACGCTAAGAAAATCATGACAATCGGTCGTTTTTTCTTTTTTTTTTTTGTACATGATAACTAGGTCTCGTCGCAAAAATCGACGAGGATTCTTCTTATACCTAGCACTTTTACAAAGATAGGTTTGGCTTTCTAGGTCTTGCCATCTCCTGCAATGTGGAATTTTCCCAAGTCTAACTTTCCTGTATTTAGCATTATGTTGCTACACAGATTAGATTGTAACTGAGTTTTGTTCCTCTAACTTTTGTTCCACAATAATTGAGCAGTTGCTACTGCATGATTATATTGGATTGGCAACTAAGTGATTGCGGATTTTCTTATTACCACCTAATGATCTTGATCATTTGATTGTGATCATCATCACTTGATTGCCAACTCAATATAAATAGTATGTTTTCGCTATAGCAAATGTCCAAGTCTGAGCGTCGTTGTACCATTCTCAAGAGCAAATTCTGCAGCTTAGATTTCAATGGGTATTATGAGAGTTATAGTCCAGACCTACGTCACGCTATGGTTATCATGTATCTGTCAAAAGAAAGATACTTGCCAAATATTTCATACATTATATGTATTAATAAATTTTCAAACTCAATTTTGTCAGCAACTAAACCTTAAATGAACAAACAGTATTCCATATTTTGTTCCTATTTTCCCACTTTTCATAAGGAACCACCTCATATGGTCGGCCACACCCTGTATATATTACATTATATATTTCCAATATATTTTTATATTATAAAAAATGTAACTGTAAAATGTCACAGGCAAATCAGACACAAATCGTTTCAAGCTATTTTGAACTCTGTTCCTGCACAAATTCTCTAATCCATAAATTAGTCGACACTGGTAATAGTGAAAACTAGCTGGAGAACTATATTGGGCAATTAAGTAACATAAATGCTTCAAATTAGCAATAAAGATATCTCTTTCTCCGCACGACAACGATCCACCTAACGATTAGCCAACGTTCTGCTACTTACAACTCGCTAGTAACGTGAAACCTAAACGAGCCATAAAAACGCATCAACTTGTATTCAAGTGTAACTCATAAGCTCATGTAACGATGGGTCTCAGGCGAAACCATGGTTGTCAGCTTACCCGTAATTGTGTAAGTTGTACGGATGCGTTTGCCTGGTGCAAGGTGTAAGTGCAGGTTAGACACGAACACATGGGATAGGCCAGGCGTATTGCTGGGGAGTAACCGAGTCGGAAGTCCGTCGTAGCCGCAAGTTAAATAGCTTTCCGTTACCGCTCGCATTACTCGCCGACGTACTGAAACACTCTCCTCGACTCTCCCTTTCTCTTCGACTGTGTCGCACCAACCCTCGGTTCGCTGCTCGAATGAATAATGCGGTCAACGCACAGACCCGACCCTTAACCGGTCTCAGTCAGCCACTCTCCTCTTTCTGCTCTCTCTTTCTCTCTCTCTCTGTCACGCACACACACACACACACACACGCGGAGTCCAGTTGACCAGCGAAAATTTCCTCCAACGTTGTCCACCAGGCTTCTTGTGTGAGCTTCTCTGACGCTGCGCTGGAAGGGATGAAAGGGAGGACGACGAAGGCAAAGGGAAAGGGAATGAGAAAGGATGGTTTCCTAGCAGCGACGAATTTAGACTTTACACTTTGCGTGTGCATGGCGGATGATTCATCCATAGCGAGGCGTGGGAAAAATAAACGTTAAAAATAATGGACGTTTGGTTTGTAGAGTATCATGTTGCGGAGGATTGTGTTCCGATTAGTTTGGACAGCGATCGTTTCACGTGATATCGTAGGGTCTGCAATTTTGTTAGAATGCAGGGCAGTGTCCTGCAGTACCGACCGCGCTAAGTTCTTTCGTTATATCCTTTGGTTAGATGTGAGTTGTACAGTTGTACGTTATAATAGCCATACGTATTCTGTGTTCGACGAGTATACTCGTCGTCGCTTACTTTCTGCGACACGTTTTAGGCACGCGAGTAATTCCAACATAGAAATTCTTCAACGATTCCAATCGTACATGGCGACCTGAAGATACCCACAGTTAAAGAAGAAATATCGAAATTCAGTAACAGATATAATATTAGGTCATCTCATAAGTTCGTGCCGACTTTTGTGTATACATTTCATGTATATTTCGATTTATAAACATACGGCGATAAGGGACCAATGCACTTGAAAAATGTGAAGAAGTTGTACAACGAGAGGGGGATTACATTTTTTCATGAAACTGAAAGGTATGTAAACAATCTTAACGTATATAACCGCTCGAAAAACGGAACGAACTTATGGGATGACCTAACATAAGAATTAACAACCACCAAAACCTATTTGTTAGCCAATTACTTGACACGACGGATCAGATCCGCAGACTAAAAAGACAATGCTCTTTAGATTGAAACATTAGATTCAAACATACTATAAACTCTTGTAATCCAAGTTACAGTACAACACCAAAGTAATTTACTTATAATTCTCAATGAGAATCGATTGTAAAAAGTCTAGCAAATAAAAAAAGAAGACGTTTTAGGCACACGCTTTTCCAAGTTTTCCAACAGGTCGCGATAGCTACCTGGCTAACATTAGGAATATCAACGTGTACGTTTAAAGTGTCAAACTAGCGAAAATAATGGGATAAACAATATGACTGAGAAATATGTTGCACAGGATTGTTATATTCGCGTGTTTATTCAAATAACAGTGCTAGTATCTGGTGAAAATGAGGCAGAATTAATTTTGGTCGCTAGCGCGTACGACCTTCTCCTAAGGAATTGCTCAATTTCAGCACTGCGGTAGTTCTCCTGAAATTGAATATTTTAATTTCGTATGACTGTCTCGCAGAGGCCAGCTCAGGAGAAATTACAAAATTTCTATCAACATTTTCAACTTCGATCTGAGGATCAAGATGCCTACGATCAAACGTTCGCTAAATTCAATACATTTTTAGCTTCATTGGTTAACAACAAAATTTCCAAATCGCGAGAAGACCGCGTGCCAAGGCAATTAATTCGCTGTTGATCAATGTCATCTTCAGGACTTGGTCTATCTCGGCGTAGCTCTGTTTCACCGCTTGCTGCACAACAAAATAAACTATCTCGACATCGCATGCTCCGTAACATGAATTCTAAAACGGGTTCATTATAGAGTCGTTTAAGAGGGGCCTTGGAAGCAGCTGTATCCTGAAGGATAACGGGCTCGTAGGAGGTGGATTGCACCGTCGTGAACACGAAATTCTCGCGTAGAAGACAACGATATCGCGGTCGTAAAACATTTATGGATGGAGGCTGGACAGGGTCATAACAGTTTCATATCTTTTTCGCGGCATCTCTCTGGCCTGTTCCGTGGAACAGCGCGCGATTTACTTTGGTGGAAACGTTTCCGCTGTGTTTCACGCCCTCTACTGTGCCACCAAACCTCTATGGAAGTTGCAACGATGGGAAAAGAATTTACTCGGTTTCGTTCTGAGCAGAGTCTTCTTTTTTTGGAAATCGAATCGCAGGCTTCTGGGAACCGTGATTTTCACTCGCGATCCGTATTTTCGATTTCCATTAGGGCTGTATTCCCAACGTAGAGCGCTGCTGCCGCCTCCTAACATCTGTGCACAGTGCACACGTACAGGCGCATTGGGTACAGTGTACGTGACCCAATTGAAAAGTCGATACCTTAGAATTCAACGGAAGGAAAAGGCCCACACCCCTTTTCCCATCTCGTTCGTCTTCTTTCGCCTCGACATCGTCGTCGTGTGGTCCCTCCGCTGTCGTCGAACACGTTCCGGTTACGATGAAAGCTAGTCTCCCTGATCAGGATCCTATTCCCTGTCCTCGCTGTGTGCATTGCATATTTGCATAGTCGAATGAAAAAAAAAAGAAAAAAAGAGGAAAAAGAGGACAGGAAAATAAAGGAAAAAGAAATATTACGCTTGGAACGGGAATTCTGCACTTTGAACGCCGGCTACAGTGATAATAAGGTGAAAGTTGGTTCACGCGAGAACATTGTAAGTGAAGATAATAGCTTTCTTTATCGTCGATTTGAAAATTGCTCTTTCCTCTCGCGATCTACGTTCTTGTAATTTGATTTTAAAGCTGACGCAGTATAGGTGAATCGAAGGTTGCTCGAGCTGTTTGACGTTATTGACGAGTATACTCGTCATGAAGAAATGACGAGTATTGTGAGTAATAGATTGGAGAAATAAAACAGTCGTTTCATTGCGATTTAATTTTATATTGTAACAGGTACATGTACTTCTTGTTCGACGAGTATACTCGTCGTAGCTTACTTTTTGCCACACGATGCGGCAGATGGAAAATTAATTAACATGAAGAATTTGTAGTTTTGACTTCGTTGTAAATTGTCACGTTAATTTGTTACTTTTCGTGGTATTCTTCGGTTAAAAATCGATCGATATCGAGTTGTATTTTTGCCAGCATCCATTTTCGTTTCGATGTGCGCTTCAATCTTCATTCTTGGCTTCAATCTTCGCTTCTATTCTAAGTGATAGATATTGTCACCAGAAAATTGATTAACATCCAGGGCACGCCAGTTTTTCCACCGTTGTAAATAAGAAAACATAAAACATTGTTCCAAGATTGTGTAATAAAAATTGACTTTGCAAGCAGGTAAAGGAGTAGTAAAAAAACGATAACGCGTTTTACGACAATATCGTCCAACTATCGCCATCATCTTGCCGTATTTTCCTTCGTCCTCGATAAAGACACTCGACTTGCTGCGAGCTACGTACGCCTATATCCACGTTTTCTTAAATTTCGCTTGATAAATTCTTTGAGAGGAGCTCGCTGTGAAAACCAAACACGCGAACATATTTTTCTGTTCTTTGAAGAAAAGAAAACTTATACATTATACTTATACCTTTAATTATTTCAGTATACTTTTCTATTACAAATTCATCCATTGGTACTCCAAGTGGTCAATCTCAACCTCAACAATTATCACACAGGGTTTCTGGTAACAATTTTTTAGGTTTCTGGGTCGAATGTGCCAAGGGGAAGCTGAAATCGTACGGCTTCGATTATGCTATCGATTCGACAACTGGCTGGGATATGGTTGCGAGTAATCCCGACGTTGACAGTAGGAAAAGGGAACGCGTGCAAGCTGTTCAGAGCCGCTACTTGACCCGCAAACCTTGACCGAATCTCCAGCCGCCACTGTCTTCCCTGGCTTTCGAACGTTCCAGATGCCTGCAAGTTTGTAACCAAGAGCGTAGGCGAATACCGTGTCGTCGGTTATCGGACGTTTCCTCTCCATTGCGGCATCGGTCCGGCCAGGAAACGACACATTTCCTCCCACGACCGTTAATGTCCAAACGCAGCATCGATTCCTTACGACCTTGTACAATTCACTGGTTGTCGCGAGGCTGTAGAACGATCTTCCTACGACACCGGTCGAACTAGTTGAAATCCTGCATTTTTCACGAAATTATGACGAAATTTTCACGGAACAGGAAATTCAGCCCGAAACGACTTCGACGAGATGTCGTAAAACTTTTTATTTGTAGATTTTGTGGAAATATTCGAGGCTTGCGTCCGTTTCATAAAATTTCGCCGAAATATCATGGGATTTCTGCTTTTGCTTGGTGTTCCGATAAAATATCGTCAAGTGCTCGATTTTTCCTACGATTTTTCATCGAAATATTACAGAATTCCTGCACTTTCTTGAAATCCCCAAATATTCCCCAATAGTGGTTTTTCTATTATCTCTGAGATTACTTTTATTAATCTCTTAGGTACATTATCCATCAGTTTATTTGAAGTTTTTCGCTTCATTATCATATCGTATCATTCGTTTAATTCCATTTTTAAGTCTATTTTGTATTTTCCATTTGTTTTCTACGTGTCGCTTCTGCTGATGGTAAACTTGTCCTGCAACAAATTGCCAGAAGGTGTGGATCGTTTTCAGGTCAGCTGCGACCACGCTAATAATTCCATTCGGAAATCTTGAAACCGTTTACGTAGTGGCGGGTGTACGAATGACAGAGCATCGTCCTCTTGGAAAATTCTTTTCGTCTGCTGTCTCGGTTACGAAACACAATAATTCAGCGTGTAACATGACGTCCTATTTTGTAGCGTACACCGTGCGTCTCACGAAGGCAATTTCACCTGACTCATCCAAACCTGATCAACTGTTTCTCACTGGAAATATCGAAAGGACAATACCGAAAATCTGTGTTCAATCGTATCATGATTATTCCATAATTATTCACAGCGCTGTATTTTTACAAATATGGGGAAACTTGAGACTCGAACGAAATGCGTTAGAACCGCCCCGTCTCTTTCGCAATTTCCCAAGGATTGGCTGTACCAGCGGTTGAAAAACTACGTTTGCCGGTGATAAGGATCGCTGGAAGCGCAGTCGATCCTTCCGGTAAATTTCCAGGCGCCACGGGACGAGTAATTACGGCGGCGACGGTACGGCGGCAGCGGCGGACGTCTGGCGCAAACGCGATTTATCCCTCTCGTCCCTCTGTTTCGAGGTCCGCGAACGACCAGCCCTCGGTGCCTGGGACGCACGCATTATACGCGGTGCCGCGTCGTAAATTTCATTTTGCCCAGGTCGATGTCTGATCGCGGCCGGTTGCGCTCGCGATGACGCATCGCGCGATAATGCGTCGCCGCAATTTCCTACGTATTTTCGGATAAAGTAATTCACACCGGGGCCCATCAGCGAGCATTACGCGGCTGCCGATACCCGATTACCCATAATCCGGCCGGTTCCAGCCGAATCCCTCACGAATCCTGAATTTTCCATATAATTAATCGACGCGAAGTAACGAGTCGTAATTCGCGCTGCGTTGTATACGAGTCTGTAGCGGAATTCCGATTTTGGGAATTATTGCGTTGGCAACTAAGTGATTGCGGATTTTGTCGATACCAGCTAATGACAAGATCCGCAATCACTTAGTTGCCAATCTGAAAATCGAAATTCCGGTACAGGCACCGTATATAGCACGGCAGTTCTCTTCTATTGGGTTGGCAACTATGTGATTGCGGATCTTGTCATTAGCTGGTATCGACAAAATCCGCAATCACTTAGTTGCCAAGTCAGTAGAAGAGAACTGCGGTGCTAAATAAGCGATACGTGCTCACCAAAGGAGAACAAATTTGGTCTTCCATTAATAAAAGAATAAATCCAAAGATAATAGAAGTCGAATCCCCCTGAAAGAAGAGTTCCGCTGATAAATAAGCAACATAAGGCTGCCAAAAAAAAAAAAAAAAGGGAAAGAAAAGAGGAAATTCCAAGGATAAAAAAGCTATTCAGAGTGCCATAAAGATGATTCTACCGATAAAAAGAACAAATAGGGTTGAAAATATCAGGATCCCTTGGTCAGGATTGATTGATACGATCTACAGGATTTATCTCGCTCCCAATGTGCTTTGGTTAATAGTAATGGCGCATTCGCACAAAGGAAACACGTAAAAGCAAGGGGAACGTGTAGGAGCACGAGGCAAATGGTTGCATGCACTGCGCTAAGTATTCCTTTGTTCTTGACGCGTGATTGACGCGGAATAGTTGATGATTTGCAGTCACTCTAGTGCCAAGATTATCCTGCAGCAGAGCGCGATGGATCATCTACACGATTGAGCCAGCTGCTTGGAACAGATGAGCACGTTCTACTTCGTAGGATGATGATGTTCCTATGTTTGACGTATCTGAGTCTGTTGAGACTCGGACGTCAGTCTCCTAATCTACTGTAACGCAGTGCCATTGAAAAATTATGTGTTACGTTATCGTCTGTGTTCGATTCGATCGAAAATCGCGTCTCCTCGGCGACGAATGATCTCGTAGAGGACCGGAATCTTGGAAATTTGTCAAGAGAAACGTGGAAGAGTCGCGGTTGTAAGATAAAAATTCAAAGGCTACGGATTTGTACAGAGATCGATCGATCTCTGTGCAACAACCTGGAGAATTCTTGTTATACTTCTGCTTCTTTTATTTCGCCTTTGCGTCGCATCGACATCGCTGGCTCATTAGCGATGCTTCCACCTGGTTAGCCTTAATTTGTTAATTTTGGAATTTAGTTTCAAAAATTCCTTTCGAGCCGCGCAAGTAAAATCAAGCGACGAGTATATGCGTCGAACCAGAGCAAACGCTACTGTTATAAATTTGACGAGAAAAGTAAAGCAAAACTAGAAGCAGAGATTGCATTTTTATTCGATGTAAAATTAACGATTTATCGTTGAAAAAGGTGTTGTTATTAATAACTTGAACGTTGCCAGAAAATAATAAAAGAAATGTCAGAAATTCGGTTGATTTTCGTGTGCTGCTTTTCGAGGCAACGTACCACACAAAGTGGCACTTCGTAACGCGAGTCCTTACGGATTCCACTTTTTCAACAGACGACACAACTTCGAAGGGGATTTGCTTTTGACGGTGTAGCTGCTATAAAGTCGCATAAGCTGATATAAAAGACAAACAAATTCGGGGAATGGCAGATGTACGCGGCAAAGAGAATAATCAAATAATCAAACTTTTTTTCTATAAAATACACGATAGGTCTACTGAAAGTATAAAGGAATCATGCCACTAAATGACGTTTATAACGCTTTTTACCAAAATTTTCACTTCTTATAGTAAATGGTCATTTTTATTTCACACGACGAGTATATACGTCAACTGCGTCGAAATGAATCCAAATGACGTGTATATACGTCGAACGCGGTTAACTAATTAAGGGAAAGTCCTAATAACAGTGGAAATGAACGGTCAATTACGGGAAACAAAAAGGCCAGCATTTAAAGAGATGCTACTGTACATCTAGAAATTTGCAGGAATTTCTGTCGTTCTATCTTTATCGAAATAATTCCATGATGCAAGCGCAGTGCAATGCAGCGTAGTAGAACGAAATTACAATTTTATTGAGCATTCTTGTTGAAGTAATTACTTGAAGAAAAACTCTACATCTTTACTTTTGTATATCCGTGACCTGCACACCGATGTTACGAAGAGAAGAGAATTTAGTGAAACAAAAAAATATTCTAAATAAGCAGAGGTCCATATTATCGTGCCTTTGAATATAAATTATGTTTTGGGTTACGGGGTCTGGAAAGAAAAGAGCTATAAGTAGATTTCTATTGCTGTTTCTTGTAGCCTTCAGCTAGAGCTGCAAGGTTAACTTTTTGGTAATGTCCTTTGCTACAAATATATAAACCTGCTCACTATCACAGCTTCTTCTATTGTATCGTAACACTGTAAGAGTGAGGATCTGGATCAGCATACACTATACGCTATACTTATTTAAATATATTTTTCTATTACAAATTCATCCACTCGTTTCTCTATCAGTCAACCTCAGCAATACATAAGAAAGGAAAGAATGTATCTAATTGTTGGTATAATAATACATATAATAGTTAACAGTCAGATAGTATTTCTAATAATGAAACTTCGTGGAATCTGTATATTCAAATCCCTTAATCAAAGACCCAGTCCAAGGCTAACATCTATACAGGTTATACTTATACCTATACATATTTCAATATATTTTCTATTACAAATTGATCCACTCGTTCCTCCATCAGTCAAGCTGAACACGTTCAAGAGTCTCTTTAGGTTCCATAATGCAACAAAATTGTTTTCTTAAAAACTTTTATCGTTATTATTAATGCAATATATCTTTATTTATTTTATATATTTTTCTATTACAAATTAATCCACTCGTTCTTCTGAACAATTTTAAGTGCGTGATTTTTCGTCAAAATCGCGTAGAACTTTCCTCGTTTAAATTTATTGAACAACGAGCCAATTATTATGGGCCCGGTAATCTTTGGAGTTTGAAGGTTTTAGGAGGGAAATGCTTCTACTTCTCGTCTTCTTTAAGTTTCGTTGAAGAGTAAAACTGGAAATTTCAATTATCTAACTACTCACCTTGTATTATATTTGGTTAGCCACTGCGAAACTTAACAACGTTTATTTGGAAACTTTCAGGTATTGCAATCTTGAAATGTGTAAAAGCAGAGCTTAAATGTTTGTAGAGCATAATTTTGTTAATACTACGTGCGCTGTAATTATCCTTTGCATGGAGAACATGTAAATAAAAATATGTGGCAAAGTAATAAACGAGGAATAGGATATTTCAGTGTAATAATCCAGCATCAAATGAATCTTTGAGCAGATGTAAATTATTTCTCGTTTTTCCACCTACTTCCACCACGAAATTTCCCATTTCCTTTGGTTTTTCTGCGCCAACTAACTCACGAATAATCGTAGAACCACTGCTTTCCATTTCAAACGCAATTCCTCTCGCTGTTTGTCGTGTATTATTTTCAGTAATATCGCTTAAAATATTATCGTCGCCAGTAATTACCGACCTTTTCCACTTGGTTCATCTTCTAATGAGAAATCACCAGCGTCAAATTTCCCGGAGAATAAAACCGTCTCAACGTTAACGTAACCTGCTCCGAATACTAAATTTATAATATCAACAATTTTTCTGCTACTCTCTGTTACCTTTCGAACTAATATTCGAAAAATTCACCAGGACATTCATAACGAGTGGAAATTTAGCAATTATATCCCTAT
Organism: Bombus affinis; assembly: GCF_024516045.1. Taxonomy (NCBI): domain Eukaryota; kingdom Metazoa; phylum Arthropoda; class Insecta; order Hymenoptera; family Apidae; genus Bombus; species Bombus affinis. Next base: position 4,399,148 of record NC_066359.1, read on the forward strand.
CATTCGTAGACACACGATACAGGAAATGAAAATTAGAAAAGTTTCACGTGCTTTAGACGAAAAATTTCATTCGCCGATATAATTCTGGCACTGACTTGAGGCACGCGCATCCGCGTACCGATACGAAGCAAAAAAAAAAAAAGAAAGAGAAAAGAGAGAAAACACGAGCGCGTGAGGCAATAGTTTCAGCGAAGATGTCGTCGGTAGTATTTTTCGATTACGGTAATATTGGTATCGAGGCCAGCCGGTTCGAGAGAGCGAAACGAGCGGGTCGATTTAAAAACTAAGCAGAAAAGAATGAAATACAAGTGTAATTTGCAAGCTAGCCGGCCGGCAACGCGAAATTTAATGCAACGACGCGAGAAACAGAGACAGAGAGAATGGCGCGCGAATATTTTTTTTACTCCTCTTCCGCCGGCGGAAAAAATTCCTCTTCCATTCGCGTATGGAGGTGGAGCAAGAGGGAGGAAAGGGTTTCTTGAAATTAATATTTGCAGGAGCGAGCGCAAATAATTATCGCGCGTATTCCTGTCCCACGAGCTACGGTGAATTGAATTTCCCCCGCTTTTCCTTTGGCTGACCGCCAAACGACCAGCGGGAAATATTCCTCCCGCCCGCCCCCCTCCACCCACTCACTCTTTGGCAATTTAAAAAAAATGCAACTGCGATCCTTTAATTAAAAACACGGCTGACCGTCGGCCAGCTTGTTTCGACGTATCATGCGAATGAGCCGGAATTTAATTAAAAGAAACTGTCTCTGCTCTGCGCGGAGCGCTGGTATTGTCGTTTGCATAGTCTTGAATAATCTAACAATCAGTGGACCAACTTGTTTCAGTCGGATATACATAGCAGATTTGGAAAGATTGTCGGTCGTGGGAATTTTGGCGGTAGGAATTTTCCTAGCTGTTCGTTAGACCGAACACTGTTTGCAGAAATAATTAGCGTTTCTGTTGTAATTAAGATCTGTGTTTTAATTAAGATTCGCGGCGCACGGTGTTCTTACAGTGCTCGACAATTTCCGTAAAACCGCTGTAATTTTTGGTAAAATCTAATAATTGGTCCGTTCTAATGACGAGTTTATGTGCGATGGTATTTTGATGAGAAGATTGGAAAATGAACGTGTAGGTGGAAATGGTATTGATACTATTCGCGGAAGATCTGTTTTATCGACAGGATAACGCTGCGGTTCGAGCGTCGAAACAGGCGAAACGGTGGCCACAATATCAAAAATATCGAGATTTTTGATCCGGCCAGCTTGTTCCCCATGTTTGAATATCATAGAAAATCTTTGGCGAATAATTGGGAGAAACCAGTGTTAACCAGTTAGCCGTTCGATAAGTGTGTACCTAAAACGCAAACGATGACGAGTATATTCGTCAAACACAGATTATCTGTGGCTGTTATAATGTAGAATTAACTTGTAACGAGATGACTGTTTCATTTCTCAATTTTATTACTGCAACTTACTGCAGTTACTAAATTGCAGTTGTAACTACGTGTTACGCATGACGAGTATACTCGTCGTAACACAGGATATTGTCATTTCTGTATGACAAGTATACTCGTCGTAGGACGGTATATTGCCATTTCTTCGTGACGAGTATATTCGTCATTAGACAAAATATTGCCACTTCTTCGTGACGAGTATACTCGTTGTAGCACAAAATATTGCCACTACTTCGTGAAGAGTATACTCGTCGTAACACAGTATATTGCTATTTCTCCGTGACGAGTATACTCGTCGTAAAACACCTAACTGCTTAATCACGTGTCTCCATTTTTCGCGTAACGTTCTTCCAGAACCTATGTCTGCCGTGCTACACGAGCGGATACCTGTATTTCTGTTATTTCCATCGCGAGTCAAACCTAACGTCAAATCTAACGCGAACTAATCTGATCGATACAAACCTAACCTATATAAATGTAATGAACGAGATATTTGCAATTCTTATGGATATCCTGCGTCACTGTCGTGTCAAATGGAAAATGCAGGTGCCGCGAGAAAAGCCATTTCATCGCTCGAATTCCTCTAAATGACACATCCGTTGAAAGGAAGGTCTGCAGTCCCCTAAAAATGAACCATTCGAGCGATACCAAAGTTCAGAATCCCGGCAGACGGATAAACGAAAAGATAGATAGCCGCAGAAGCGCAGACATTTACCGTGGATAGTAGGAGGCTGTCGCTAGTCTCGGCTCTAATTTCGTTAAAGGCGCGTGAAGGCGAGGCGTAAGATCGATCGGGGGGACGAAAAGAAAGAGCCTGCCGGCGAATAATCCGCCGTTAAAAGACCGCCTCGATGGATTAGATGGGACGGGAGCCGAGCTTTTCGCTGTTTAATTAACGTCCCCGGGATTAACTCTGTTACAGGGAAGCTCGGATGATCAACGGATAATCGAGCCGGCCTTTCCGCCTCGAGGACCATCCCTTTCTCCCTCCCTCCCTCTCTCTTTCTCTTTTCGTTCCCTGTCATCGGATTGGTTGCCTGGAAATTCAATTTCCTACAGTAACATAGTCGAAAATATGAAATCTGCAGCCAGGGATTGTCGAAAGCCACCCTGGCGGAGTCTCGCTCCCCGAAACTCCGAACAAAAGTCAGATTTAGGGTCTTCCATGACGTATACGCACCGCTACGGATTATTTCTAGTGTTACCGAGGCTCAAGGTCGAGCTGCCGTTACTCTAAAACTTGTACTCCATTAGGGTTCAGCCTTCTGATGACACGCAGCCACACTTGCCACACTTACGAGCCATGGCCTTGGTCGAGTAACACAGATTTCTTCTCACGTGGGTTCTTCTGCGACGATGCAGGTTAAGAACGTTGACTATTATTACAGTGGACTGTCGTCTAAGACTGCGAGTTCTTACAACGCCAATTGCTCTAACGCGCCAAACGTATTGCGGCGCGCCAAAGAACAGAACACAGGAATTATCGTGTACTGATTCAAGAATTAGGTCCGCTTTGGTCGAGCATCAGATCGTTTTCTTGGTAGTTACCATCTTCTTATGTTAGGTCTTTGTTCTATTTTTTCACATTCTTCATTTAATGAATCGTAATTTTGATATTTCCCAGCGAGCAAGAAACGTCAATTCGCAAAAGTGTCTCAGCAAATATTCGATCGTAGCTAAAATATGTTCAAACTTCGCAGTAAACCGCTTGATCTACTCGTTTGCGCGTTAATTCTATGGTCTCGTGCCAATTCGCGAACACTCAGCGAATACGAATTGCGACACGGTGCTTTAGGTTTTAACGCCACCTTGCTAATTCGAAATATCAAGGAAAAACCTGCTGAGAGATGGGTTCTGAATGCGAATTACGGTGAAGGCAAAAGAGGTGCAGTGTTTCATCCGTGCGAGATGTTGGGTACATTGCGAACGCGTTGGTTACGACGCGAAAGCTGCTGCGACTGCTGCGAGTTAGTTTTAAGAATCATAGGATCGACATTTATACCTGGGACGACTGTGTTCGTGCTGCGACTTTTGTCCCATCAGATCACTAGAGAAAATCGTTTTATCATCTACTCGCTTTTTAATTTTATACAGCGAAGATAAATCGGAATATCGCTGCTGCGTAACGAAATCCTTGCTTTATTTCCATTTTTTAATTACACCAAAGTCACAGATACATTGCGCTTTCCGCCATTGCTGAGAGTCTGAAGTATAAAAGTTTATTAGTTTGCCTATGATATTACGCAGCTTTATTCCTTCCTCTCATCCTCTGCTGCAATTTCTTCTTCCTCTCGAACAAACTATATGCTTTGGTATTGGTATTTGGTATTCTAAGTACATCGCGCCTCCTCTAATTATAAAATATTTATCATCTGAAACGTACTTTTGTCAGCAGCAATCTCAGCTCACCGTATACTCGAGTCTTGCTACTGCGATTTCTCAGAAATGTTCCAACGATTCACACGTTTTTACATGCAAGTAGATTTTATCTTGGAAACTTGCTCGTTCGTGGTCTAATACGATAATATCATTGTCCCATAATACGGAGACAAGAAGAGGCAAGAATATCGGTAGCAAAGTGTCCTAATACGAAAAGCTGAATCGTATTCTCTGAGTGGCTTCAAAGACCATAAATCGTTGGGAAAGTTCGTGTGTGCCACTTCCATCTCGCCACTCGTCCTGCTTCTTTTTCCTCCCCCTAATTGTTTTTATTCCAGTTGCTCTTCTACTCGGACCCCACACATCGCCTCACCGAACATGCGATCTCGCTGGACTAAGACCGATCCTTTCCCTTTCGTCAACCCATTTACCGTTCCACGATCATCCCTCTTTTCCGAAGGATACCAAAGCGTCCTTGTGCCTCCTCCAACTAATGGTGATCGAATTGCTTTCGACTGTTCTCGAGGATTTCAGATCGACCGGAAGGGAATCAGTTCTTTTTCACGTCTAGAATCCGAGCTTTTAGAGCTCCGGTGTAACAACAGCGAATCCAGATCTTTTATTTGGATTAATTTATTAAACAATCTTTAATGGGATTTTTAGGATGGAATATTCGATCATTCGCAATATTCGAGTAGCTTTCCGCTAGAGAAAAATTAGACCACAGGGGTTCGATGAATTTAAAAAGGAGAATTTTTTCAATATTTTTATTGCAAATTAGTTTGGAAATGGGAATATTTTGGTAACATCCTAATGAGTAATTGTCTGAAGGGTCCTGTGGCAATTAATCGACCACCAGACTTTGAGAGATCAATAGCCACGCGACTAAGATTTTTCACAGCAGTTTCAGATGCTCGATATTTAAAATGCAGAATTTTAAAAATATTTTCTATTGCAAATTAGTTTAGAAATGGGGATATTTTGGTAAAATCCTAATGAGTAATTGTCTGAAGGGTCCTGTGGCAATTAATCGACCACCAGACTTTGAGAGATCAATAGCCACTCGGCTAAGATTTTTCACAACAGTTTGAGATGCTCGATATTTAAAATGCAGAATTTTTAAAATATTTTCTATTGCAAATTAGTTTGGAAATGGGGATATTTTGGTAACATTCTAATGAGTAAATTGTCTGAAGGGTCCTGTGGCAATTAATCGACGACCAGACTTTGGCAGATCAGTAGCCACTCGGCTAAGATTTTTTAGAACAGTTTGAGGTGCTCGAGCCTCGATAACCACTTGGCCAATTTATTCGAACGGTAGCAAGTAGCATCGGGCTTCTTCTTCCTCTAAATCAGTTTAGTAGTCAATGAGCACTTGGCTGACGGTTTTTCGCAGTAATCAGCCACGCTTGCCTTCCAAGGCTTTTATCCGCTCGACACCTGGCCGAAGCCCTCGAGTAGTCGGATAAGTCAACTTCCAGCCAATGGCCACTTGGCCAATATTTTCCGAAGCCGTTGGGCTTCGGTTTCTCACCAGCTTTTATCCACTCAACGCCTGCTCAGAAGCTTCGCGCTTAAATCAGTCTTTAACCTGTGTTTCCTAGATCAATTACAGCGGAACCTCGCTAACTCGAACCTCAGAGGGACCAAGCCAACGTCTTCCAAGTTTCGTCAAAATTTTCGAAGAAAACAGATTCGACGAACGAAAATTCAACGCGCAGAAGCTTCGCGCTCATCTTTTCAGGAAGCGTCGGTATTTTAATCAATTTTGAGAAATGTGATTGTCAATTTCACTTGATCTGACTTTTCAACGAGTGATCACCAAGAGCAAAGCGATAACGTTGCCCGGAACACGACAGCGAGAGAATTTCAAAGGCGCGAAGCCTTCTTCGCTCGTACCTGGTCGCGTTTTCGTTATCGACCAAGGTATCACGTCGAGGCAATTACGACGATAAAGCCGTCGTTTAATGGAACGCGCGAACAGCACACAGCCAACAACCGCGTGAACCAAAATGATCATCGATTCTCGACAAATATTCGCCTTTGTACGTCCGGATCTTCTGCCTTGTCCAACCTCAAGATCGCTTCTATCAAATCTCCATCTTTCCATTCGATAGCGTACTTTTTCTAAAAATCAGAAACTATACAAATTTCGCCAGGAAGGTCTGTCAGAGCTGCAAAATTAATTTTTTCCAACACCAAAAAACTATTCTACAATATCGCCGCGTTGCTCGCGATCACAACGGATGACTTACAACTTGTTGGCTTCCCTACACCGTAATTGTATACCTTTCAGTGTGTGCATGTATGCGAGGTGTATAGGACGTGGTAGGTGCAAAAGAAACACTCGATGACTTTTGAACAGTATATTTATTGGTACTTCTCGCTTTCTACACATTACATAGAGCTCGCGATTACAATTGACGATTCGCATGTAACGTTAATTTACATCAGAGACCAGGCCACATACCGCGGGCAGGATGGTACCCGGATGTCTGCAAATCCTTGGCGCGTACCCTCAATAATCTTAAGTACCCACCATGGGTCTTGGAATTTTTGTGGTTAAGGTCCTTCACACCAAGCGAGTATCTTTTAAATTACTTTTACGATTATCGTTTACTACGTTTCGTTTACTATCGTTTACTATCATTTACTTACTAATAATACTGAAAGTTGGCCTTCCTCACATCTGGTATATTCCATTAGCAACTTTCTCCCGAGGGCAGCTAAAACCCTTCCTGGTCCACCAACCGTCTTATTATCCAATCGGAGACGGCGTCTACTGCCCTCACTTACTTAACCAAAATTACCATCAACAAATCCGATAGTCCCGTGTCCTTAGACACACCCACCCCTAGCTTTCCTCTGACACAGTATCGTCAGTAAGAGGCACTTATTCTGTGCTCTTGGAATAGTCAACTTATCCTTACCGGTCTCTACTCTTATACAGTCGCGTACATATCATTGCAACTGAGTATGTATTCCGTTGTGATTGCTGAATTCGCAATGAAGTTTAACTAAAATTAATAGTTGTGTTACGACTCAGCTATCTTATTTTATCCAACCCTCAAGTTACGTGACACGCACTTGGTGGTTGCAACTCGACTGATAGACGATGAGTTAAGCCAGCGATTGAGCAGAGAGCGCGGTATAAGTTATAAGATGCTAACTGCTCAAGATACGTCGAGGTTACTCTCTTTCTGTCACGATGATGCTGCGAAGGAGAACTATACGAGATCATCGGATTCGTTAAGGGGGTATTCTAGTCCAGAGGCATGAATTTTCCGGCGGTTTTTGAAGCTCTGTACAAACGAAAAAAAAATATTTTTACTATTCATTTTTCTATCATTTGTTTATTGATATTTTAAGATTACATAAAAAATTAACCGAAAGAGAAAACTCAAAATTCACAAAGTTAGCTAGCAAAGTGGGGGGGTCCAAAAAGAAAAGGATATCCTGGCGTGCATGGTTTCAACCCTTCTGGTCATCCGAAACAAAAAAGCCGAATGGATTCTTAATTAGTATAGATGCCGCTATAGCATGAACCTTGGGAAAGTCAAAAAACATTTTTTTCACAAAATGGTGGCCGTCTGAAACTAAACTAGACTGAAAGATGTTTGTTCGTTCGAGGGACTTTAGCTAGAGAGATCGCAAGATTTATGGTAGCTCCTTAGACTAGTTGAAAATATGCTATGAAAGTGTTTCGACATCTGACGGTCACCTTGTCCGAAGGATAGAATCTTTGTGTAGCAATCCATGGGACAGAAACCATTGGAAGGTTTGTGTCGAGTGCCGCTATATATGTGCACATGTGTGTGTGTATGTGTGCGTGATTGTTAAGGAACCCATTACAGCAAGCAGCGAATTAGTAGACGAGTGGCAATAACCGTTCTGTCATTAACCACGTGTTTCAGCGTCGTTAATAACCGGAGCTCGCACATTCTTATCGTTCGTCGTAAATTCTATGACTCGTTGAAATCGATGCCAGTCGGTGGTATCGTGGTGAAAAGTCGTTCGGCCGAATGTTACTCCCTCGTTACTGCTTATCGGCCAACCGATGATTAATTATTAATTAAAAAGCGCCAGGTAACGCGTGACAGCAGCATAAAAATCGTGCGTCCGGTTGATTTTCATTGGCGGTTCGACGAGGTGGTTGGCACATTTGCATATTACCGCGGTTCCTCGTCTGTTCTTATCGAACAGCACGATAGTTCCATGTACGTAACTGATTTGTCTCTGTGTTTCTGTTACAGCCGTCGTGGATGCGCAGCCGGGAATACTGGGACGACAGCTTCGAGACTCGTTACGTGGTGCTCAGGAAAGATCCGACGAGGCCGCCGTTGAAGGTAATTATGGCATCGTTAACGTTATCGCTTGTCAACCGTTTGCGCGCGCGCTATCGTCACTGGTCGATTCTATTTTACGCGCGGAGATTCTGCACTTTCTGCGACTGAGAATACCAACGAGCATGGAAACACGAATTCTTAATGAGCGGTGGGAGGAAAGGAAAGAGGAGAAAAGAACACCAGGAAGCATGAGAAAGTAGCGTTTAACGCTGGAACTATCACACCAGTCAAATTGACTGTTTTTACAATTTTATTTTCAAATTCCTACTTCGTGTTATATTTTCTTCCGCGATGATGTAATGACTTTCGCAACGATAACTGAAAGAATAATATGACGAATTTTATTTTGCTTTTTATGTATTCAAACTGAAAATAATTTTGTATCCAAGCTATTATACCAATAACAGTGAAAATGACTGGTACTTGTCGAAGTGTAAAAGGGTGCTGCGATCTGTTTATCGAACCTCAATTAACCAGTTTCCTCGTTTTCTACAACTTGCCACGCGTTTTTCAAATTTTTACCGCGTATCATTCGATATGACGATATCAGTTATCAGGAAAATTCCGGATCGATCGCTGGATCGGCTAGATGCTAACGTTGGAAATACCACAGCAGTGAAAATGACTGGTTCTACGATTTTATAAATGTGTCAACCCTCGTTCAGCGATCCCAGATGGATTAATAATATCAAAAATGTACTACATAACATGGAATTGCTTCTGTAAGAAAGTAATACATCAATAAATATACAAATATTCCATTATTATGTATTTTTTAAAGACCAGTCATTTTCTCTGGTTTTGGTAGAAATAGCTTCGTGTTAATTATCGGTAGTTCTAGTGTTAAGGGAAATATACATAGCACAGAATGGCTGTGCTATTTGATGTGCTCTGGTGGAAGAAATTAAATGCCTTGGTGCAGGAACCAAATACAGGTAAATACAGGTCTGTGAACAATTGCACCATAGTATTCTGCACTTAGAAAGGCATCCATGTGACAAATGATATAAGAAACGATACTTTTTACAATTGTGAAAAATATTCAAATCTACGAAAATTTTCATCGCGTTCCTTTCCTCCGGTTCTCGAACTCTGCCACAGCGAAATCGTGTTATAAACGTGTCCGAAAAGTGTCTTTCTTTCGCAAACGTGTCTTTTACAACAGTGCACCTTCGTACAAACGTGAAAACAAGTCTGCGAAATGTCGCGGTGTTTATCTCGACAGAACAAAATGGACCGTACGTAATTCGAGAAAATAATACAACACAAAAAACATTGTGCGTCTATTATTTCCTCATAAAACGTAAGAAACTTTTCGGACAACCTAGTACCTGTACTTTCTCAATTGCCAAATCGTCTTACACCGAATCCGTGTTCTAAGAATACCTTGTTCTGCGTGGCATAGCTGTACAAGTTTCATATGACATGCACTTGCCCTATATTCGTATCAAAGTATTCGATAATAGTCGCCAGACAGTGGAAAAATTGTCGCCCAAATGAAGAGTGCGAAAAAATAATTCTTCTACGATGGAAAACACATGGTGGTTGTCAAAAAGCGCGAAAAAACAGCCTTCCGAAGGATCACGCGAATTTTTCTGCCGTTAAAAATCCTCTGATTGTACCAATGTAATATATAGGAGAAGCGTGGATGTGCTTTAGGTGTGTGCAGCTCTGCCCATGTCGCGGTTTTCCAGCAAACCTTTGTGCAACGATTCCCTTGACCAGCGGTTCCCTTGGCCCTTGACGCTAATGGGAATGTTTCATTAAAACTCACGTGGTCGGGAGAGAAAACTCTAGGCGCTTGCTCGTCCGAGAATTTTCAATATTTAGCCTCATAGCTCGTTTATTTATTCGACCGGATAAAACTCCCTGGTTTTTTCACCGGAGCGGCTCGAGTACTCGATAATGAATCCCCGGCTCGGTCGATAAGTTGCGCCTTTCGCGATGTTCGCTGAAAACTGTGGATCGTCAAGCTTGTTGAATACCGCGGTGAATGCACGAAGCGGATTTGGCCGGACGCTTGTAATCTGCAAGAAGCTTCCTTCTCTCTTCGATTGCAGTTTTTCTAACGTGGAAAAGCCGCGCAAAAATTATTCATCTAAATGCCAACGATCGAGAAAAGTCGTATGATTGTAACGAAAGAAAATTTATGACGTCGTTTTCAGCTCCTGTACTCCGACACGAGTAACCCGTTTCGCGTAAATTCTGACGATCGTGGACCTTAAAAAAGAGTCAGTTTGCTATGGCGAAATCACAGAATGCGTATCCGATCAGCCAGAGGCGAAACACAGATTAGAGGGTTGGAAGGGTTGAACGCAACGGAGAAGAATGAACACGATACGACGATAATCTGATCTGTGTAATGAAGCGGTAGGAAAGCAACGCGGTGGATGGAAAGGTGCGTTTACAACGCAGGCCTGGGCCAAGCTCGGCACAGGGATAGTACGTGCTCAGCAACGGAGCCTCAAGGCGGATCCGCGCGGCGAGCAACTTCGTTAACGAATCTGCGAAATGCCTCGGATGCATCGGCTTAATTAGCTCGCGAACGTGAATGCCGGGCTGCCGTTGCCAGGCGCGACCGGAAGTGAAAGGTGAATCTCCCCGTACGAAGTTGCTGCTCGATCGGTTCGATGCACCGCCGATACGCCGTCACGTCTGCTCGTTAGGATGAAACATATCCCCGTGCCATGATGAATTTCAATGTTCGCTGAAAAAGAGCAAAAATCCGGCGATTTTTTTCATCGCGGCAAACAAGATCCATCCATCGTTTCTATAGAATATTCGAGTTAGATGCTCTTGTGCGCTTCCGAATTCACAATCTAGAGCTTTCGTTTCGGATTTTCGATAAAAATTCTATGCTTACGTATCATTTGTCCAGGTGCAATTACAGAAAGTCATAGTCAAGTCGTGCAGTTACAGAAAGTCATAGTCAAGTCGTGCAGTTACAGAAAGTCATAGTCAAGTCGTGCAGTTACAGAATGTAATAGTCAAGTCGTGCAGTCACTGAGAGTCATAGTCAAGTCGTGCAGTCACAGAGAGGCATAGTCAAGTCATGCAGTCACAGAGAGTCATAGTCAAGCCGTGTAATTTCAGAGAGTCAGAGTCAAGTCGTGCAGTCACAGAGAGGCATAGTCAAGTCGTGCAGTCACAGAAAGTCATAGTCAAGCCGTGTAATTTCAGAGAGTCATAGTCAAGTCGTGCAGTCACAGAGAGGCATAGTCAAGTCGTGCAGTCACAGAAAGTCATAGTCAAGCCGTGTAATTTCAGAGAGTCATAGTCAAGTCGTGCAGTCACAGAGAGGCATAGTCAAGTCATGCAGTTACAGAGAGTCATAGTCAAGTTGTGCAGTTACAGAGAGTCATAGTCAAGTTGTGCAGTCACAGAGAGGCATAATCGAGTTGTGCAGTTAGAGAGGCATAGTCAAGTCGTGCAGTTACAGAGAGTCATAATCGAGTCGTGTAGTTACAGAATGTAATAGTCAAGTCATACAGTTTCAGGATGTAATAGTAAAATCGTGCAGTCACAGGGAGTCGTAGTCGAGTCGTCCAGTCACAGAGAGTCATAGTCGAGTCGTCCAGTCACAGAGAGTCATAGTCGAGTCGTCCAGTCACAGAGAGTCATAGTCGAGTCGTCCAGTCATAGAGAGTCATAGTCGAGTCGTACAGTCACAGAGAGTTATAGTCGAGTAGCAGTAACAAGGATATGATCTTTGAAACAACCTGTAGACGTTTAGTTTCTCGGTACGTCGAATAGAAGAAAAGGGAATGGAATCGAGTGGTAGCCTCTGAATAAAAAAGAAAAAAACGTTTCAACTAGCACGAAACTGGATTTGGTTGGAGAAAATTCAATCAGGCTCACAGTTCCGCGATCTCCTGGTACGGAATCGCAAATCAAAGAGGTCGACAGATGGAAGACGTCGATCGGTGGTGCTCGTCGTCTCTGCGGTGAATTTTTCTCCACGATATTATCCTCTCAGTTTTACCTTGTAGGTTATCTATGCCCGGAAAGAAAGCACTATAACCTTGTTAGGCAAGATTGCAGAATATTGGCGTGTTTATGACGCTACGGTACCGTGAATGGACGACGTCGAGTACTGAACATATCTTACCATATCCCTACACTTATTCTTACATCGTGCTACGCGAGACAACTTTTCGGTTTTCAAAAAAATCCATAGATGCGTATGGTATTTAAAATTGCACCGAATATCGTTATAAAAATTATGAAAGAAAATTTGCCAAGTACTGGACGCATTTACTTGCTACGAAAATACCCAAGAAAGAGAACACGAGAATTTCTTCCTGAAAAATCCTACGATATAAAACCTGTTCTATCTAAACTTCCTGATCCGGACATCGGTTAAAAAACAGAACGGTGAAACAGCGCAGAAGAATTTCCATATTAAGTCGGTGTATTCAGCTGAACGGGAAGCAGTTGAAATGACGACAAAATGGCCACTGGTGGGTATTAAAATGGCGGTGCAGTAATTCGAACGATGGAATCGGCAAACAAGCGTGGAAATCGCGGAGGAGAGACGAAGAACGGAAGGAAGGATAAGCAGAATGGGAAGTGGAAGGTGCGTCGGATGCATTCCACGACTAGATCGGCATTGTTGTGCGCGTTTTCGAAAAGGCCACCGCCCACCATTGTACCTGGCCGACAATGGCCTGATGAGCCAGTATTGTCGAACTTGTCGAACTCCGGCACGATGAAAGGGCCGAGGGGAAGCCGCGTCCGAAGTCCCCCGGCAAGTACGTGCCTCCTGGGACTCGATGAAATCGCTTTCGTCCGGGAACCACTTCCGTCCAAATATTTGTTCCGTCATTCCAACTCCGTACTTTCGATCCAACAATTATTAATCCTGTTTTTCTTCTGAGCTGTTGGACCCTCTGCTACCAGCATCCATAATTCTCCACAAGGGAAACAGTGGCCAGATTGGACCGAGTACTTCTGAAACATTCAGTCGATTGTTATTCGGTTAGGAAGCTTGCGGATCGATGGAGAATGGGTTTGATAGTATCATTTGGTCTGCGGTCGATTTATACTGAGTCGCGACTCCAAGTCTTCCGATGCTTCTCAAGAGATTAGATTCGGGTTAGGTTAGAAAGATTGGATTGGATGTTAAGACCAGGGCAAAGATTGTTTATTCTTCTTGAAGATGCCGGTGGATAAATTGGACCAGGTATTTCTCAGGAATATAGTTGAATGCTGTTAAGCTGTTTTCATCGATTCTCCTGACGATGTGATTCTGATGAAATAAGATTGAAGGCGGATCTGTCCTAAGCAGCTGTCCGCATTCTCGAGCTTCGAATGGATGAGAACGTTCTTTCCAGCTAATGAGCTTCTGCTTAAACTTTCTTTTCCTATCGATTGACGAAAGTACACACCGGAATCGTGGAAACAGGAAGGAGACGGTGATCGCTTGAAAACGAACTGGCTTTTGGTTCTCACGAAGGGACGCATTAGACTAGGGAAGAAGTTGCACGAAGTTTGCAAGTTGCCAGGCCGGAAATTAACCTGCACAGCTCGTGATGCACTTTTGGCGGCGACTTCTCCTTTGAGAGTGGCTTAGAAACCTGGATATAAAGTCGTCAGAGTGCGTGACTCCGGGGACATGTTTCCGGCAGTTGCAGTTCTCTAATTTATGATAACAACCTGTGTACACAGTGTCCAATTAATCTTCCAATTCCTCAAGAAAAATTAAGCTTCGTAAGGTAAATTTGGATCAAATTACGATTAGAGTATTTCCCACGAGAACGCCAATGTCTGAGGAATTCCATCGTTCGACATGATTGACGTAGAGTGCTAAACACGTAGCAATGGAGAGAGACACGATAGCTGAAGGTAAACAGCATTCGAGATAGGAGATACGTTTAGGTCGTAAGAGACGTCCTCGTAAAAAGTACGTCTGCTCTGGTAAAATGTTGGTGTGGTTGCCTATCGCGACTGGGGAAATGTAATGGAACGGTCACGAGTCGCTTGTCGTCCTCTGCTTACCCTCTTCCACCCTTTAACTCTCTCCGCGTTGCTTCTTTTCCTTTCCGGCGTGAACTACCGCCAGCCAGCGCGCTTATTAACGTTATTTATTCACATAATAGCAGTGCTTTCTTATGCATACAGGATAGCAGTGTAACAGGAAAAAAAAAAAAGAAGGAAGAAAGGTGAAACGCTAAGAGCACAAAAATTAGGTGCTATGGAACCGGTATAAAGCACGAAAAACGTGTTAGCGTTGGAGTACTAATTGGAAAAAATAAATCAAAATCCATGCAATTGTCTGTAAAGGGAAGGTGAATCGCTGACAGCTTTCGTATTTAAAACTGTCCATTGCGTTTAGAGGACGTCGATTCGAAGAAGTAGCCGGCAAAGTTATCGGGAAACTGAGCGATCGAACGGATCGTACTAGCTGAGCAGAGGAGATCAATGAAGAGCGAAGGGGCAGGGGTGTATTAAAGGGGCGCACTGATCCGGGCCACGATCGTCTCATGCATACGAATAAGCCTTCCTTGATATCTCCCGTGGCGGTTTCCGGTAGTAGCCGGCTTATTAAACGCTCTGGATGATCGATCTGTAATTAACGCTCGTCTTTGGCAACGACAATTCGACAGTTGGCACGAACCTACTGGAATATCAATTTAGAGAAGTTCCACTATTCTCACCTATTTCTTGCTTATTGACAGTAGAGGATCGTTCGATAGCTTCTCGATACGGATAAAATAAAATAAAATAAAACGAATGGATCTGGTGAATCTCATAGAATCCGATTCAAATCATCGATCCAGCTGAAATGGAGGGGGGTGGGAGGGGGTTGGTCCCGTCGGTCGAGTAATAAACGGGGGCGCATAACAGGGATTTGTCAGTGACCTATGCACAGTTTAACGTGCCGCGGTTTCCACGCTGATTATGAGCGAATGGATATCGGTTTATTGTAATCCTTTGTGGCAGCGGTTCTCAATCAGAAGCCGAGCGGAGTGTCTTCTTTTTCCCATCATGACCGAGCGAAACGGGTCGCTGTGTGAAAGATCAAACAAGCGGCGCGTTAAATATTCATAAAAGAGAGGCTGTGAAAGCCGATGGGTAGAGGAGAATGACGGGAAAAATTGAAGCGCCGGTGCCGACCGGTATGAATTTTCATTAACGCGAACTTTCGGCCCGGCCGAAAATCAAATTGACTTCGACGAATTTCAAATGCAATTTCGAATCTCCACTGAAATCTGCATGCTCCACGCTGCAACCAACAAAGTCGTCGCGTTAATCGTCGTATTAGTTACGAAAAAGTTAGGTTAACCTAGGTGTCGCTCGTGCAATCCCCTAGAATGTAGCTTCCCCTAGGGAGATTGAGTTATCTGTGTACGTAGACCGGAGGAAAGGCAATTTTTCTCGAAATTTCCCCGTTCCACGTGGTCGACAATGAACAACAATCAAGCCAGCCAGGCTTACGGTTGAATGAGCCAATGGTAAATCGTAATGAGTCCTGCAAATTGTTTTACGAGCGATGCTGGCTGGCGTGCGGCCGCATTACAAGCTCGACCCAGCGGTGTATCAATTACGAAATAATGTCGTTATCGTGGCGAGCCTGGAACGGCCTAATTAACGAATTTCTGCTTCGAACTCGTCGATCACGACTGGTTGAGAACCACTATCTGGCTATTTCAGTTAGAAATTCGTTAAGTTCTGCCATGGATCAGTACGATCCGACTCATTTTGATCGGAATATATATATATACATATTTAATATACAATATTTTCAGCAAATGTACCGATACATTTAATTGCGACAATGGAGAAGCTAGTAGCTACATAACCTAAAAACTGATCGTTTCGGTCTACACATGTAAATGCGATCTGTTAGCCAGGATTCAGCTGGGATAAACGAATTCAAACTCCATGAAATTGCAAACCTTCTGACGTTTCGCGTTCAAATGAAATTTAGAATTGCCGTGGGAATTTCTTTTTGACCTATGAAGGTTTACGAACAGATAGTAAGAGTGTACTTTTTGTGGTTTCAGGTGATCCTGGTGCCTCACAGTCATACAGATCCAGGATGGTTGAAAACGTTCGAGCAGTACTTCCACAGCTCCACAAGGAGCATCTTGAACAACATGGTGTCGAAGCTTCAGCAGTGGCCCAACATGACTTTCATCTGGAGCGAAGTGTCCTTTTTGTCACTTTGGTGGGAAAGGTGAGTAATATGGGAACACGTGATAGAGGGGATTGGAACAGAGTAGAATACATGAATACAAATGGTAAAAATCACATACACGGGATAAGAGAGTATAGCGAGATGCTGTAGACGAAGGGTAGCTTTTCCTCTGATCGTCATTTTTCAACAACATCTTTGGCAATTCTCGCCACATGTTCCACTCAGCAGGATTTACCATATTTTATTTACCATAATACGAGTACAAACGCGTATACAAAAATATTCCACAATAACAATCTACATGCCATCCATCAGAAACAGTATAAACGCACCAAAATTGTCGTCAGTAGATGCAATAGAAACGGGTTTATTTTCTGCAGTATCGTTCTTGTCTCTAGTCGTTCGATTGCCCTGGCCACAATGCTCATCGGTAACATCGTTTTTTATGCCCACGTTAGGAGCTGGCGTTGTACGTGGCTCGCGAAGATGACAGTCGTAAAGGGCGCCATTAGGGGCGGTCGATGGCTGCTGAGATGGCCTAGCTTGAAAGAGCAGTTAAAGCATCCCTTACGATGGATGGAATATCCGCTAGAATCTTCCCGTGCTTCTCTTTTTTTCTTCTTTTTTTTTTTTTTTTTTTTTTTAACGATCGAAAGAGAATCCAGGGATAAAGATGAGGAAGTATCGCGAACATAAAAGGGAATCGCGAAAGGACAATGAGATGAGATCCCCACCTACCACTGCTATAGAAGGACTTCTTTATGAAATTGACGGTGGATCGAATTCTGTCCAGCACCGGCTGGGACAAGGGATCATTTCCGATTCAGGGAAACGGAAATCGTGTGGATAGCGATCCAGGAAAACGGAAATCGCCTCGATACCGATCCCCGGCTATCGTTCCGTAAGAGGATCACGTGGAAAGGGGAATAGATTTCCGTGGACTTAGCTCGACGACCGTGTGTTCGCGTGTCGTGAGCTTCTTCCTGAAACGAGGCTGTCATAAAATGGCCCATTAGAACGAGGAACGGCAGCGTCATGGTGCTTCGGGTTTAGGTAATATCCGGCAGATCGAAAACCACCTCCTTCCTTAACAACCTGCAACGCCACGACTGTGAACGAGCCTCTTTTGTACTATACCGTGTAACAGGAATTGTTGGGTCGTTGCAGCAGAGGAGTTCTTGTTTCCTCGTGAGCCAGCGTGAATTTGAGCTTAATGCGAAGTTCTGAAGGAGATTTCGTATAATTAGTAAGTCTGAGTAGTAGGAGAAAAGGGAGGAAAAGGCGAGACACCGAAGGTAATTGGCTGGGATAGGTCAGAGCGTGTTTGACTGTCTCCGGACTGACTCAGGTTTCGAATTCTCACGGACTGAGATCGATTTTCACCAGGCGAAAAATTATTTTCACTTGCTTCCCTTTTTACTGTATCCCACTCTGCAGGTGAAAGAATTTTACAACCACTGAAAAGTACTGAAAAGTGGTCAAAGTATTTGATCAATGTATGTGAAAATGGAAGTTGAAAGTACGCAGTGTACTCAAGAAGATGGAAATGCAACCAATGGGATTTGAACTTGGAATGCATGTTTCTCTCCACTAGTGAGTCTCTCTGACTGAAAGCTTCGTAGTATTCTACATAGCGAAGGCTCGTGATACTTTTAAAGGTACTGCTAGATTCTCTGCTTCACCGAGGATCAATCCGTATACGAGGTGTTAACCGGAAAACCTAAAGACGTCTTGGTGCAAATTGACGACTTCCTCGGCATTTGGGTTATCGAAGAGCGGAAACGGTAGTGGAACGGAATTTGTTGGTGGTTTACGGACCGACGTGAACAGCAAGGAGTCGGCCATTGCGGCCTGCGTGGGATCACGTAAATCCCAGACCCACTGGAATGCGCCTCGGCTATAAATATGATTTGTATCACGGATTGTATC
This sequence comes from Bombus affinis, assembly GCF_024516045.1. Lineage (NCBI taxonomy): Eukaryota > Metazoa > Arthropoda > Insecta > Hymenoptera > Apidae > Bombus > Bombus affinis. Next base: position 4,417,388 of record NC_066359.1, read on the forward strand.
GTGCGAAATTACAAGTTGCGGCGTAACACGTTACACCCCTCCCCCTTTATCTGCGATGTAACTTACAATTACTTGACCTGTATATCAGCTGCACATTGTAAGGCATTCATGCTTAACCTCCTTAGATAGTGAATTATACTTCCAGGAATGTCTTTGCAGTTCTACAATCCTAGAAACATTCGAAGCTAATTTAACGTCTGGCAGTATAACCTAAAAAGTGATTGATAACCGCTCGCAAACTATTGTAAAATCTAGATAAACTTGAAACTATGCATAGAGATTCGTATACGTTATCAGATTCGAAATGTACTAAAGAGCAAAAATGCTGACTGCATCGGAGGTAGGAGGAAAGCAGCTATGTTCTCGACGTGCAAATTTTCAAAGTAGACGATGGGGTGGATCGTGAAACAAAAGCATAGAGGAAATTTAGTTGGATCTGATCATCGTGTAGACTTCATGACCTTAACCTAAAACGAGAGAAAAGCTGCAGAAGATTTTGCAGAAGCAATGCGAGATTTGTGGCGGTTTTATGGCAGACATAAACGTTCTAACGAGGGAGCTGAGCTCTCGCGGGAGTATTAAGCCCAGTAGGCAATATTTCTCCCGATCGATCATGAATTCTGACGTTAGTCGATGTTGAACCATCGATTTCAACTCACCAACAACATAAATATCATCCACAAATTGTAATCGATCTATGTTTGGAAATTTTCAGGTTAGGAAGCTAGAAATACATATTCGGCTAAAATCTTTGGCTTTTTTGTTCATTTACAGTGCCCATCCCACCAAGAAGATGGTCGTGAAAAGGTTAGTGAAAGATGGCAGGCTGGAGATGACCACAGGGGGCTGGGTGATGACCGACGAAGCAACGTCGCACATCTACGCCATGTTGGATCAGCTGATCGAGGGTGAGTGCGGCCATCTTGAATTTTTATCGCTTCTGAATAGATCAGCATATTCAGGACCAGTATAAAAGGGTATAAAATTAGAGGAAATGGAAATTGGATATAACGTGGAACGCAATAACCCACGTTTCCTTTATTCGAAAGAATTTTTACTTAATCTCGACTTCTTGGAGGTGATGAAGATGACGAGGGTCTTCGCAGGAATTGCCTGCAGCGTTCTTAACGCCCTCTGATTGCAGAAGAAAAAGGAATCTGGCTGGTTTAATGCCAGAATTTTATCGTACCCTAGAATTCCTCTCATTACAGTTGAGACCTCCATGATACTAGCCGCGCCATAATAATTACCATTCCCTTAAATACGTCCCGGCGTTATCGCCGTCTCGTGGTCATTAAGCGCGATCGTGATCCAGGCTATGACGTTTGAGAATCCTCAGGAACTTCCTGATGATTCTGGAATCCTTCTTCAAGGACCAATAAATTGTATACGAAATCAGACCATAATTGTCTTCCTGTCAGAATTGGATTTATATCATTATGGGCGACAAGTGGTGAAGGAGTTTGATGAATTATTAAATTCGTCTCAAAGTTTCTATTATGAAAATAGCCTTTAAAAGGTCTATGTAAGGAATCTTCGTCCTTCGCATCCTTCTTTATTTTGAGATTAAAATAAAATTACGATATAAACTAGCTTCGAAGTATCTAGACAAAAATGGATGAAAAAAGTTAGAGCTTTTTGGTTAGAATTGAATGGACCAAATTTGTCGGGATATTTAAACCGCAATTTCTGTTCTCTACAGCAAGGGATTCTCTGCGCTTGATCGATTCGGGTCGGTTTGGAAATCCTTCGGGTCTGTTCCGACTGATAGCAATATAGGAGGATTTGTTGGTAACGTGTTGCGTTTTCGACGTTGCATATTCACATACAGAATATTTGCCGATATATCGGCGTGTAATGCCCGCGAGCACGCATATTGACCGCGGCTGGCCTGGATATTTAACGTTCTAAGCGCGAACCGACCGCATACATATTCAGAAGCCTAATAATTGGAAGTTAATATAGCCTGCTCGGTATTATTTCAATGGAACGTGTGGACCGGCTACACAAGTTGCCGTGTAAATTGCAAACCTGAATGCAAACCAGTATGTCCTTGAATGAAGGAAATCATGTGGCTTCGTTGCTAATCTGTAATAAGAGAATTACGAAAAATAATATTCTGAAAAAAAGGGGGAAGTCAGAAAATAATTTCCGAGATAATTTTATAGATTTTATCGTTTATATATTCACATACTTTTCTTTTACATTCGTTTATTGGATATTTATTTATTTTATTCAATTTATTTTTCAACATTTTATATTACCATATTTCCTGTTAACGAGAGTTCCTCTCATTTCTTCTACAAGTAGGGAACCAGGATGGCAGGAAAAATCGTGTTTGTAGAGGAAGAAATTACTCATTCCCCTGAGGTAGTCAGACAACCTGATACCAACGCTACATATTTCACTTTGTTTCCTTCTGTATCTCCGTATTAGCTTCACAGACATTATAGCGTCGGATCTCAAATTGACTTCATCTCGCAGGCAACGTCGAAGTTACCAACAGAAAACATCCTCGAACCATTTGTTCACGGGATGAGCCGTCGAGAACCGGCAGAATCGGCCGGGCGATAAAGGATCGAGAGATCTTTGGAAAGCTCGGTATCTCTCGGTGGATCCAGTGCAAATATCGCGGGAGAAAAGCGTTCATGGCCGCGTGCTATCGCGCAGCACGGAATTTCTGCTCTTCTCTAGCTGCTAGAGAACACAGGAATCCACCGTTGGAAATACAGGGAAGCGCAATCGAAGGGAAGTCCTGGCGGCAATATTACGTGGCTGAGATCCACCCACTTCGGGCTTGTCGGGTGAATATCCTCGACGAAAGCTTCTCCCGTGTATAAAGGATGTAATTTAAGTCCACCAGAATACGCGGAGCATCTCTCTGCGATCCTCTTTCCTTTGGATTCTCTTTCCCATTGATCTTTTTTTCTTTTATTTTTTATGATTCCAGCGATAACTCGCTTCTGAGATCCTTTTTGTGCCGATTTCGTTGAGAATCGAAGTTTGAAGAGGTTACATGTGGTTTGATATGCAAAGAATTCATCGAGTGTAGCTGAGTAATTTTTTTATGGTCTAGAGCCTCTGATTCCTTCATTTTCATTGCTGGTCTATGCGATAAGATCTTCTTCTTAATTGATTTTATGTGGAATCGAAGTTTGGAGGGGTTGGATTTAGTTTGAATGAATAATGGGGGTTCGTGAGATCGATTAGAGTAAGTTTTTAAAGGTTCTGATGGATGTTCTTCTTCCTGATCTTCTTTTATTGGTTCTTTTGATGGTCCACGTGATGGATCATAGTTGGGATCCTTTTTCGAATTCATATTGAGTTTGTATAGGTTGAATTAGGTTTGAACATAAATTAGGAAGCTTGTAGACCATCAGTGATAACATTTTGAAGACTTTCAATATCGATCCTTCCTTTTAAGCTGGTTCTGCATTTTTTAAATCAAACTACTGTTATTACTTGCAACTGTGTGATTTAGCATTTTGTGATTGCTGATTTTTACAGCCTCGTGCGCGCGTCTAAATTATTTCTCCATCCAAATATACACCCTCAGCTTCTAAAGCATGCCTTTTGCAAACGGATCCCGTGGTCCCCTTTTAATCAGATTACTTGTGTCTTCCTAACCATCCACCAAGGAGAACGGCTTATTACAATCGCTTCGAAACCTCCCCAAGCGTCTCGTAATTAGGTTTCCCCTCTTTCCCTCCAAGTATCGTCTGAGAAACAGGCGACTAGCCCCCTTTGAACATCTCGAATCGCAACTTTTGAACATAAATGGCACCAGGTAGAGGCGGAATTACATTTGAAAAAAAACAAGGACGCCACTTAATTGCGTTTCGCGGGAGTAATCGTCGAGCTTTTCTTCCGGGAGAAGTAAAGTGTCGCGTGGATTCCTTTGTGCCACGCCAGGCGAAATTCGCCCATTCCTTTGTCTCCTGTTTCTGCTCGAAAAACAACCTGACGTTTGTCGTGGTCGCTTTGAAACTTGACTGATCGACAGAAATAAATAACTAATGCTTTGTTTTAGTCCTTTTTGCAGCTTGAAGAAAGTTTCTCATTTGTGAGTCAATCCTCAATATCTTTAAGCTGACCGAGAAAATGTTTTCGATGCTGCAGTGTCGTTTGGATCCGTGAAAATGTCGTTAAATGATAGATTTTTAGGTTATTTCCTATACCAATCTTTAAACGTTTATTGTGGTCGTCTTAAATGAAAGTAAAGGAAGGTTAGGTGGTGAATCAGGTTGGTTTGTAGGTTAGGTGTATGTGAATTGTCATTTCAGGACTACGAAATTGTTGGAAATGAGGATCGAGATAGAACGTCAGGTTTGAGGTTAGGTTTTCACGGTAGGTGGCGCACATAGGCAAAATTATGCATCTCGCAACGACAAATCCAAGCGTCACGGATCGTAAACGGATAAGCGTAATTTACGATCACGAACGCGTCTAATTCCGATCGCACCTGTTCGATCAATAGAACGATTGATTTATCGAAGCCCACGTAAGGGGACAATAGCGCCGGCCAACGATAATAAACCACCCCATTGTTTAGCAGAGGAAATCGCGAGCTATAGCCGTCGTTGAGCGGCAAATTAATTATCCGTTTCAGATAACCAATTCCCTGACGGCAGTTTATCCCAATCAGGTCAAAGCTTTTACTTTGAAAAATAGATTTAAACAGTTTAATGTTTCGAAACTTTTAGGTTCGAATCAGCTATAATTTATTACTTTCAGATTCAGGCATAGGGTTAGGTTATTAAATATTAGTAATAATTAAAATATTATAAGAAACTCGATATGCTTTTGAGGTTAGAAAACATATTTTGGCAGAAGGAGAAATGAAATGTTGTTCTGGAAATTGGAAGTGTTCCAGATTTTCATTTATGTCTCTACAATTTTTAGGCTTATATGGTCAAACATAGCCGGAGGTTAGGTTAACCTAAAATTACAGATGAGCATCAATTTTTTCGCGAAATTGACGTGTTAGTATTAGATTGGTTCGAAGAAACAATCTGCCGTGAAAAAACGGAATAAAAGTAAAAGGAATTTCACAAAATTATTCGAACAGGAACCGAAGCGTACTAAGATGGATGTTAACAGCTGAGATTAAAGCGACATGGAAGAGCTGAGTTGGTGGATTAAGCGAGCACTAAAATCCAGAATCCTCTAAAGTAATGGGAGATAAGGGATGGAGAAGAGGTATCGACAATTGCAGAAATCGAGATAACCGCGATCCTGGCGTCGAACACGCAGGAAGCCCGATAATAACCGGAAGTGCACCGGGACGAGTCCATTACCGGTCTGTCCCGAAACGCCGAGCTCGTTTCGGTCGGTCCCTGAGAATTAGCAACAGCTAACGAGCCCCGTTATCTACGTAATCGATTCCATCGCGGAAGATTCGCATCTTGCGCCAGCTAATTTCCTGCCCTAGACCGAGATTATCCAAAAAGTTTCAAATTTTCAGAAATAATTTTACAAATCTAGGTTGAACAGAAATACGTTATTAGACTAGCTGCATTCAACCGCTGAGTATAAACCGGGTATTATTTATAGGTTAGGTTTGGGACAAGGTTTTAACCATGACCAGATAAAACTAGGTTAAATTAGATTAGACTCAGATAGATGATAGGCATGATACCATGTCCAGGTTAAGTTTGCCTTAGATCGATTTGGATTTGAGTTTGGATTATGATCTTAGACATACCAGGATACTATATATATCTAGGTTAAGTTTGAACTATGCTTAGGTTAGATTTAGGCTCGAATCTGATTTGACTAAGATCGTGAACGAGATCAAGATGTTTGTTCAAGCTTAAGTTCGATCTGAATTAAATGTTAAACCTGAGTCAATTATCAATTAAATCTGATCTGGAATCATTTTTACATTTCATAACTTTGATCGTGAAATATCATCGAAATATTATTTTTAGGTTATGTTATGAATCTAAAATACAACGATAGATTTGATTTAATATGTCTAAAATGGTACTATATTCGATATAAAAATCGTCATCGTCGATCTCTATAAATAAATTCTTCGGCAAAACTGCCTATAAACGGGAAAGTACTTTATTTCTCTTCTAAGACTACGTATACCTTCCTATAGCATTTCCTAGAGTCTGAAGAAGCTGGTGGTATCTTTGATTCTGCTGAAATAAGAGCAACAAGTGGCGCGCGGTATTTATTATCCTTCCGTTTGCTCGCAGCTCTTCTGGCTGACTAATGCGACGCCTCGCTACTAGACGAGTCTGTCAGTGATAGAGGTCGACGTTCTATCGAACGGTACAAGTAGTCGCGGAACGTGTCGCGTCAGACGGCTGCCAGTAACGTTGGACGTTTTAAGGTCAGCCAACGTAGGAGGTGAAGGCTGAATTATTAAAACAGCAATGGGCGATTCTCCATCGTGCAAAATATATTCAAATTGAAAAGAACATTAATCTTACGAATTGTACTCGGCTGAAAGGTTCACTGAAAAATGAAATATACCTAGATGGCCTGTCAGTAATATCGAATATACCATCTATAGATTTAGCTCTGACTCATTTTGCTTGAAATGACATTTACTTATATTTCATTGCCCTTTTCTATATCATAATATATGTTTTATCACTTTTATGTATTTGGTTGGTTAAAAACATTGTTCGAACAATTCTTAATCTGTTACTTATGCTTAAATTACAGTACAGATACTGCAAAAATAAAAAGAAGGAAATTCACAAATTTCAAACCAAAAGATATTGATATTGCTATACAACCATAACTAAATTTTATACCTTCTCGATCAATTCTTTTCTTATTGGAAATCTTCTCATCTTGAAATTTTTTCAAGAGAAACTTAATTCGATTGCAAAGTTTTTTATGATAATTTCTTTCGTACGTGCGGATCGTTTCGGAGGAAATCAAGGCGTCGATTGGAAACCTAGAAGCAGCTTCGACGAGGAGCCTGCCCTTTAGCGATACTTGGCCTGGATGAACTTGGCAATTCCCTGGAATTAAAGCCCAAGCGTGCTCCAGAAACGTTCGAACGACGATTCGTTATCCCCGAAAGCGCACTCGGTTCATTCCCCTAACTTTTTCCAACTCGTTCGTCGGTCACTCGCCCTCCTCCTGTCCTTACAGAACTTCCGTGACGCTCAAACTTTTTTCCTCGCATCATTCTCCCCTTCTAATCAAGCAGGCTAACCTAAAACTTGATTTAACAATTTTTTAATCCTCGTTTATTTTGACCAAGCCAATATTTATATATGAAAATCAGTACATAAAAGTAATCAATTTTATTAAAGGCAAAATATAAAGTTATACCAAAGAATATTAAATTTTACCAAAGCTTGGCAGAAAAAGGAAAATTGGCAAAAGATGTTACCAAAATTAATGCAAACATTGATGATTAGGATTGGACATTTAATCCTAAGGAATTGGCAAATTATAAATTTGAATACTGTGCAAAACTATTTTCTGTAAACTTCTCTGTAAATTTATTTTTAACAATGATTCATACCTTAGGAACTAGAGGAATTAAGAGCTTTTCAGAAATCATTGCTTGTTGCTGTTCAAAAATCAATTTTCCAGCATCACAATGTCCTGCTATAACAATCATAGAAAATAAAAATTCGTAGATCCAATGGTGATCGAATTACGTGCTCAAACATCGTCAAACATCGTCAAACATCGTCAAAAAAAAAGCAGAGATTTATTATTGCGCGATAGTATAGTCTGTTCCAATTTAAGTCACCGAATAGAACGTCTCTCCCATTGGAATTGTTAGGTTCATCCATGCCAGTCAACAGGATGGTTCCGATCGTGTAGCAGGGAACAGTCTACGCGCGCGATAACTCGTTTAATGCACACATGTCATGTCTAATGGGTTATAATCAGTGGAGTACCGGCTGAGTGTAGTTTAATGGTTTGTTCGCTCGCATTAGGCCACGGCACACCCTTTCATTCGAGTTCTCCTGCGTTCCCCTGCTCTTCAAACCTCCTTGTACACACTTTCCCTTGCAATGGCTCCTCAGCAAGTCTGCCAGGGTCTCGGTTTTTGCCTCGTTTCCTCCATACTTATTGTACTAAATAGCTTCGCTTCTGGATATGAAATTTCATTTAAGATGATTTAACATGAATATAAATTTACATTAGTCCACATAAGTACTAGATTACAATTGAATTACTATACCTAACTATGAAGTTAAATAAGTGGTCGTAATGGGACAGTTTATAAAATTGCGGTTCCTATAATAGCAGCTCATCAATTTTCTTCGCCATCTAATAATAATGTTTTCACGTAATAGAAGCTCACGTTCAATGAATTCTATCGAGATATGTATAATTTTATGTGCTACACTAGATTGAATGCGTAGTAGTGATACTTGTATGTGAATATCAGTGTGTAGAAGTATATGTGTGCGCGGTGTCTCGAAGACAAACGAAGGGAAACTGTTCAGTCGGTTAACAGTCGGATATGGAAGAAAGTGCTGAGACGCGTGCAAATCTGTATCGATGAATATCTTAGAAATCGCTCATCAAATAAATATATAATTATTGTAATATTAATTCCAAGTGTAGATTTAGTATTCCTATACCATTATTTTGGCTATTAAGATCCAAAGTTCTCGGCAAATTTAATCGGCAAAGGCTCGGTTAATCAGGCGTGAACTAAATTTTCGTTTCAATAAACGCGGTTGAGATAGACGCAGCTCTACCACAATGGTCTGGATATTACATTCGGTTTGAAATATCGCGTCCAATCGCGAATTAAACGTAAGCAAATTAACATATAACAAATTCCAACGAGATACATGCCATCCGCAGGTAAAAGGAATTTCTTGAAGAAACGCGTTAATTAATTTCATCGATCTTCTGACTCCTCTTATTTGCATGCTTTAATAGCTGAATGGGAAACTCGTCGTTCTTCGAATCCTGTTACGATCTCCGTGGATTTGTGGTCGGGGACGTTCCTTCGAAACGTCTGCAATAAACTGAAAACTCTGTGGAAGCAGCGAGGAACGCGCAATTTGCGGGCCAAGCCGGCTTCCTCGAATAATTGACGCAATTTCGACGCTACGACCGGCGGCCACCGATGACTCTGTGAATGCGGATCGTACGGACTAACGGACCGGTAACAATCCGCCAGTGGACGTTAATGTTTAAGCACGCTCGAACGATTTCGAGTAGCGCGCGTCTGAATCGAAAATACCGGCCCTAGCCCCAGGAATTGCTGGCGTCCTCGCGACATCGGGCATTAGGAAACTCGAATTAGTTTCGAGCCAGGAACGCTTAACCACTGTCACGATTATTCATTTAACTCGCCTGCCCACCCCCTACGAAACGGGCTACGACTCTGTCGAATTTATTTGCCTTCCTCGTTTTATTTTATTATTACTTATTTAATTGAGAAATTGTTAGAATGCTTGCACCGACCAATTGCTAATTTCTCATTGAAATTTTAATAGATTCACGATGACGTATTTTTATATTGAACAATAAACAATTGACAGCAAGAAATATAAAATAGAACACTAGATGAGTACAGTAGAGTGTAAACGAAAAAGGTTGGTTATAAGTCTTGTTAATTTATCGAAAATTTGACTCTATTTTATGCTTCCTGGTGAAAATAATTCGGTAGAAAATGGTTGAGATTCTTCTCAACATAAATTCGCTTCTAGTGGCGTATCAAGTCCCTTCATCAAAGTAGAGAAGGCCACGAGCAAGATGAAATATAAACACTAACTGCTTCTCTTCGCAGTATTAATGTTTATGAAAGCTGTTGGAATGTCGTTCGTTCATAAAATATAAAACACAGTGCTAGAATTGCGACCTGTGTTTTTTTATCATTTTTTTCTTTTTTTTTTTTTTTTTGTTTATATCTTGCTTTCAATCCATAGCTTTCAATAATTGAAACAAACAAGCTGCGTAGTCTGGCGAGAGGGGGGGATTCGTTCAATCTGTTACGGTTAACGAATAACCACGAACGAAAACTTTTACTAATTTTATATAACGTTACTCCTCTTCTGTCGCAAAATCTCGAAAATGTCGATTTTCACCGCAACGAGTATAAATGTCGTGGAATTTATCCGCACAGGTTATCAAAATTAAATCGATGGATTAAAATATTTAGGATTAGAATAAAAAATTATGTCCAAGTGGTTAGAAACGCTAGTTGCTCCAGTTAACTGGTGTTCCCTGGTTAATAAGTTAAATTTGCCGAATTCGCATTTTCGTGGAATGTTCGCCGTTCCAACGATAAAACTGAAACTTCGAAACGGAAGGTTGCCTTCCGTGCAGATAAACCAGACAGATACCTCGAGGACGTTCGGAGGAGAAACTGGGTCAATCCGGATGGAACATTTGGGTCAGCCAGTCGGAAGTCCCTAAGGGGTACACGATAAGGCATGCCTCAACGAATTTATGTGCCGTAAATCGAACGCGTAAGATCACTCCAGGAGTCGTAGCTCTTCGTTCATTGGTAGCTTAGCCCTGATAGATGGTATTGGTTATTAATAAAATTAAATCTGATCCGGTCGGCGATCGTTTTCATTAGCGGTCTTCCAATTGTTCCACGCCCAACGAAATGCACTTGGATTTGCACGCGTGACGCTCTCGGGTTGCCTATTGTTTCCGGGGGAATAGCGCAGAGCGAGCCCCGCGGCCACCATTTTCGATTACCATTTCTCTCTATTCCTATTAATCCGGTGTTTCAATCTTTTTCTTTGCAAAAACGCCAGCAAGTATTGTTTCCGCGTTTTTATGAGAAATCCAAGTTACGTCGTCGTCGTATGGTTGGTGTTATTCCTGCAATGTATTTCTCTTATTGGAAAATTATAACGCGTGCGTGTGATGATGCTAATTTTGTCTATGATCTTTCTAACTTTGTACAAATTAATGGCCAGGCATATGGTCTTTCTACGTGGCTATTAAACAGAAGCTTTCCAACAACCGTTATGATGTTAAAGAATCAGAATTAACACTTCCCACAAAACTGTTTGAATTCAGCATTTTGTCATTTGGATCTACGTGGCTATTATTATCTTAGTGGCTGATCTTTGAAACCTCGAAACCTCTTTGAGTTTCGTAGAATTGGTAGAATCGTCGTGGGAAAAATATTGAGCGAATGGTTGGAGAATTTGAACTGAACGAGCCCCTTCGTTTTCCAATCCACTTTCAAGTCGTTTCGAAATCGCAGTGCCAAAAAGCAGAACTGGAAAATGTAAATTGATTGAGAAGGAAGATCGCAGATGAGATATTGCTGGAGAGCAATGTTGGTCGTTAATGAGCTAACCTAAATCCGCAAGAGCGTTGTACTTAGGCCAGGAAGAGCCCATAGAGAACAGGCTGCATCCACACGACAGCGTGCGTTAACACGCACGCTTAGCTGCACATCGTTGCATGCACAGCAAGTGCATCTGTTGGTTGTTGTTGTTGTTGCTGGGCTGTTCTGATGTTCGGCCATGCGCATAGGAGAATCCTGAATACGAATTCGGTTTCGCAGGAATTTCGGGGACGCTTCAGACGATTGCATTAGCCTGATAATTGGACCTGTCTCCGTTTGCCTCTTTCTCCTAAAACCGTATTAACTCAATTACGTACTGTTCTTGGAACGGTATTTCGAATTTAATTTATTAAATTTCGCATTTCTCGTTTCTTTTTATGTGAAACGAATTCTGTAATTTTCATGCATAAACTTGAAAAAGTCAAAGAATCGTTTCACGATAAAAAAAAAGAAAAAGAACAGTTTATCACGACAGTCCAAAAGCTCGGCTCTGCCCAGTAGTTCATTTTCCACGTCAGAAGTCGTGCAGATCGCAGAGAATTCTATTCCATTGTACGCGAGCATTTCATTGGATTCGATCAACGATCGTTTATCGAGGGGAACTAGAAGCCCGTGTGAATTCGTTTTCCCTTCGAAAATACAAAGACCAAAGCGACGTCGGAATAAAATAAAGAAATACCTTGCTACGATTGCACATCGAATACCGTACCGTGTTCCTTCTCTCCATCTGCAATGTACACATTTTTCTAAATCGTTTCTTCCCTCGACCAACTCACGTTTCTCCATGAAATATAGTACAATTTCTGACCTATAAAATTAATCACGAAACTCTACTCCGTTCATAAAACAATTTCTAATTAATTTTTATCAGACGATCAGCGAGAATGAAGCTCGACCATAAACGCAGTTTATGGAGTTAATAAACGTAGATAAGCAGTCGTAGACCTAAGGATAGTTACTGTAATCGACGCTAGAGGCGCTGCGAACCATATGACACCATAAATTGTCGATCGAGAAACCGAAACGCAGTCTCTATCCTGTGGCAACGGATGTGGATTAACTCCCCCCTGTTGCACAGGGTCAAAGGGGGTTGTTTGGCCGGCGAGGAATGTTAGGAGGGTGAGAACTGATAAATAGGCTGCGATTACACCGTCCACTACGACCACGTATCGAAACGGGTCTCCACCGTGAGAAATCGAGTCTAAATTATTGAATACCTCTGGTACAATGGCCAACCAAACCTGTTACCATCTTTTCCTATCTCGTTCTTCTTTTTCCCAAATAGTCACACTGTTTCCTAAATCAACCATACTTCTGATAGATGATTTATTTGATCGACTGGAAAATCCTGGAAATGCGTTAGTAGATAGGATACAGATTAATTTTTGGACCCAACCGTTTCGAGAATAATCGATAAACATAAACACACACACAGACACATATCTTAGATTTCCACTTTTATAAGGAACTTGCATCGAATCATACTGCGCGGATTCTACTTGTTTCGCCTGAAAGCGCTCAAGAAGAAGCTCCTGTTCTCCCGTGGAGCATGAGCTTTTAAACGAACCCCGGAGATATTTACACGGCGATAAGTGTCTCGTGATCGGCGGTACGAACGAACGGCACTCAAAAGACGTTCTTCGAATTTAACGACGCTGTTCGCATCGATCCTTTTGATTTGTACAAGACCTGTGTCTGTCTTAATGAGACCTGCAGAAGCCTCAAAAGATTCACCTAACCGTTCCCAGGACATTAAACGGCCGGATGGCTTGCCAGTACTCGGCATACCAGAAAAGCCGATTATTCCGCGGCGTTGCTAACTATTGTGCAAACTGAAGCTCTTCATTCCCTATTCACAGCCTGCAGACTGGTGTTTTTTAATTGTCCCGATTCATGTCTTTTTGATTCCAGGTCACCAGTGGCTGAAGACGAACCTGGACGTGATCCCAGAATCTGGTTGGTCCGTGGACCCTTTTGGTCATGGTGGTACTATACCATACTTCCTGAAAGCCTCTGGAGCTTCTGGTACAGTCATTCAGAGAATACACTATGCGTGGAAGCAGTGGTTCGCCAAGGAACAGTACGGTGACTTCATCTGGATACAGCCCTGGGATCAAACCGGCAAGGCTGATATGTTGACTCACAATCAACCGTTCGATATCTACAACATCAAGCATTCCTGTGGTCCACATCCTCATGTGTGTCTGAACTTCGACTTTAGGAAAATTCGTGGAGAGTATACTGAGTATTCGGTCAGGGCGGTGGAGATTACGCCCAACAACGTCAAACAGATGGCTGAGCTACTTCTGGAACAGTATTCTAGGACCGGATCACTGTTCACGCATAATGTGGTGTTGATGCCGCTTGGGGATGATTTTAGGTGAGGATTAATTCGAATTTTGTGATAGAAATAATTAGAGAATTAAATAGATAATTATCACTTTTGAAGTTGTTTACTCGTATTGCAATCCAATTTCCTTGAAAATGTGAAACATTATACTGCATAAAGTATTTACTAGCTCCATATTCTACTCTATTTCAGATACGACCATGCTATCGAGTGGGACCAACAGTACACCAACTATAAAATCCTAATGGACTACATTAACAGTAGAAAAGAAGAGTACAATGCAGAAATTGTGTTCGGTACGCCTAAAGACTACTTCCGTGAGATCAGAAAACGAATCGAGGAGTTCCCAACATTGAAGGGCGACTTCTTCGTATACTCCGACATCTTCAGCGAGGGCAGACCAGCCTATTGGAGTGGCTACTTCACTACGAGGCCGTACATGAAAATTTTGGACCGTGAGTTGGAAGCTAATCTCCGATCAGCTGAGATCCTCTACACCATAGCTCTAAACGTGGCTAAACAATCTGGCAAAGACTTCATGCTGTATGAGACTTACTTCGAGAAACTGGTGAAAGCCAGGAGAAATTTAGGTCTCTTCCAACATCACGATGCCATCACTGGTACCTCCAAGTCTTTCGTCATGAAGGACTATGCTCTAAAACTGTTCGAATCTATTTCAGACACGACCAGTCTCCAGAGTTTCGCCATTCAGTCCTTAGCTGGAAGCGCCAGCAAGCCTAATTCTGTGTATGTTTTGGCTGAGTCGGATAGAGACAGCTACGAAAAGCTACCAAAAAAGATACCCATTGGTATCAATGGTCAGGAAACTAAGAAGATAGTCCTATTCAACCCTCTGGCTCAGCCCAGGCAGGAGGTGATCAGTCTCAAAGTCACTTCCTACAAAATTAGGGTTCTGGATACACAGAAGAACCCTATTCCGTATCAGATAGCTCCTGTGATGAACGCCACGAGCATTACTCACGATGTTTATGTTTTGTTATTTGTGGTTGAACTGAAACCTTTATCCATAGCCACGTATCATCTTCAGCAGGTAGATAAAGTGCCCATGGAGGCTATTTCCACAGTGTATTGCAGCAGATGTGGGAAGGACAACGTATTTCCTATCAAACCCATGCAAGTAGGCGACGTTCAGTTGGAAAACCAAAGGATGAAACTGCTGTTCGATGGTCAGACCGGGTTCCTGAAGAGGGTGACCAAAAAGGCGACTGGTAAGATCATGCAATGCGCCATTCAGTTCGCTGCCTATCCGTCTGCACAGTTCCACAGTGGGGCCTATTTGTTCATGCCTGATCCTAATCTTCGAGACATCGATAAGGACGTTCTTGAAGCGTACACCCCTCATCAAAAGATCTACATCGTTAGTGGAAGCCTGAGTTCGAGGCTGACAGTCGAGTATGGAAAGTTGTTGAGCCACCATGTGGCCATTTATCACAGAGACGACGGACTAGGCGAGGCTATCTATCTGAGAAATATTGTGGACTTTGAAACTCCGCCAAAGAACCGTGAAACAGAAATGTTCATGCGTCTACAAACTGATATCCTGAATGGTGACCCTCCAGAGTTTTATACAGACCTAAACGGTCACCAGATGATCAAAAGGACGAAGATAGAGAGAATTGGCATCGAAGGTAACTACTTTCCCATCACCACTATGGCCTACATAGAAGACACCAATCACAGACTTACTCTGTTGGTGAATCACTGCCAAGGAGCAGCCAGTTATCAGCCAGGCTGGCTAGAAGTGATGTTAGACAGGAGAACGCTATACGATGACTCCAGAGGAATGGGTGAAGGTCTTCTGGACAATCGTAGAACTGTCATCAAGCACTGGCTACTGCTAGAAGACATCACCGGGGAAAAGGACAAGTACTCCAAGCCTTCTCTCTTTGCCAATCATCTAAGCAATGCTCTCAACTATCCTGTGAACATTTTCGTAGTAGATGGTACAGAAGGTGACATAGCGATGGCACCAGAGGTTAGGCTACTAAGTCAAAGTTTCCCCTGTGATCTGCATCTGTTAAATTTGAGGACCAATCACGATCAAAAGCTGCCACACTTCCCTGTGAATAGTGCCCTGATGGTGCTCCATAGACAAGGTTATAGTTGCTCTGTGGGAGTGGATGTGGCCATGAAACACTGTCCATTGACTGAGAAAATTGGTCAAGGGACTTCGTTCTTCAAACTAGCGAATCTTAATGTAACCAAGACTTCGCTAACCGGCACCAAGACGAAGCAGAGGCTAAAGGACGGCCTCCAGGGGGTGAGTCTACAGCCCATGGAGGTGGAAACATTCAACGTAAATTTCGTCCAATGATCGTAAGCCCAGCAGAAGCGTTTGCCTGCCTTCTCAACAGGACACTGCCCTGGCAGATGCTACCTCTTCGGGTCTTCGTGCAATCCACTGGAATCAGAGAGGGGAATTGCCCTACAGATGGCGCTGGGACCGTGTTCTTCTTGCCCCATTTGTTACCTTGTATTCCATGGTCAATTCAGTGTACATACTTAGACGCCACGGTGATGTTGACTGTGTCAGCATCAGTGTACATACACACACCAGGCCATCACACTGTGCTCCATTCTCTACCTTTTAGTTGAGTTTCTAATTAGGCAGGCAGGGACAGGAAGAGAGAGTCCACATAAGAAGAGAAATTATACATGCTCGCTGTGTCCTCTGACTTCACGTTAGATTCACAAGGTTTCCTATGCTCCTCAAATCATCTTACACGACTGTAGGAACATGTAGGAGTCAGAAATCATTTCTGAAGCCCGGTCTCCGTCGCTAAAACCATTCAAACGTTTCTACACCAGTCAATTTTTACTCCCAGGTACTTTAAAGGGACTACCGGGCGAGGCCTGGCTTCAGAAGCATGCCAAAACAAACTGACGACACAATCAAACGATCAAAGTGCATTACAGACTAGTAATCTGTACAAAGGTAGAGATTCAGCTCGCGCGAGGCGCATGGGAATAGTGTGGATTATGGTGAACAGGGTGCTCCACTTAGCTTATGCGTTTGAATAACTTTATGATTGAGATTATTTTTGAGAATGGATAGTTTGTTGATGGAAATTAATCAAAAAAAGATTCTTATACCTTCAATTTCACAATTGATCAAATTTCATAATTGATTAAAAAGACCCAGATGTCAAAATGGTGAATTGAAACAATTTTGTGGGAAGTGTTAATTCTGATTCTTTAACAATATAATGGTTGTTGGAAAGCTCCTTTTTAATTTTTTTTAAATATAGAAAGTAAGGAAAAGTTTACAAGTAAACTAATATAAATTCTCATAAATCTTCTAAATATTCTAAGTTCCTCTAAGAACTAGTAAGTTAATTCGCTTAGGACAATAAAGTTTGCCCCATAAATCAGATGATTTGTAGAATACACGTCAAATGTTTTAGCTAAATGGACTCACCGTGTGAAATACTATAAATAATATATTATATTGTACATATCAAAACTGGACTTAACCTTAGACCGTATATTGTGATAGCGTGAGATATATAATATAAATGGTATACACCTATTTTCATATGCAAAACGTTAAACGGTAAGACTCTCTCTTCCTTCTCCAGACAGAGTGATGAAAGAAAATGAAATCAATCGCCAGAGACCACTGGTGACTTCCAACGCTCTTCCAATTCTAGCGGGGACATGATTTAGTTGAGCCTGAAGGCTGGAAAGTACCTATTTTTTACTTTTGCTAAGCGAATCCGGTTGGAGAGACGAAAAGGTTCGATCAGGCGTCCGCTGTACGACAGACTCGTGTAAATATTAGACTAATTAGCAAGAGAGGAAGCGTCGTACGGGTTCCACGCGAATTTTTACAACCAAACCCTTCATTGAAGTACGCTTCTTGGTCAGAGAAGAGGTTAGGTTTCAATTTCTCGTGACCAGCTTATTTCAACAACTCATTGAGCCTAGAGTGGCTTATATAAATATTTGTTATACGATTGTTATGGTGTTTTTAATTTTATCTATTGAATATTTGTCATTTTTATAAATTTTATCAATGGCTCTTTCTTGAAATTAGGGATATCTAAATAAAGTATCAGGAAAAAATATACAAAATAAATTTTTCAATTTATATATATTACATTTTTTAATTAGTTATTATTTTATTCGTAAGTTTTGGAGAAGATATATGCTAGGAAAAATTTCACTGACGATTCTACTGCTGGGAATTTTATTCCTCTTCTAGTAATATTTTGCAAGGGGACTCCAACGCAGATGATGCATTTGTGTGCATCTGTAATTAAGCTCAGGTTGTTGACCTCCTAGTTTTCTAATCCAAGTACTCGGTGAATTTTATGATATGAACAAGTAAATCGTTGGTGATGTGATTAATAGCATGTCCTGGTAATGGAGAAACTATAGGGACAGAGATAAAAAATACACTCTAGTTCCTTTTAACTTTAGTTCTATTCGTTATTTTTATTGATTTAACTATGCTTTACACTAAGAAAATATAAATTAGTGTATAATATTTTGTAACAAGAAAAATTGAAGTACAATTATTTTTAAGATTTTTGAAGTACAAGTAATAGAAAATCCTATAATCTGAAAAGTCTCGTATGTGAAGGCACTAGTATCAATCTTCGAAGAAGAAAACACTAGTTACTGGCTAAGGGACAACCTGTCTCCAAGTGGGCCAACTGAAGAAAGTAAAATATCAAGATGGTTGTTGAACACGTCACCACCAAGAGATTCGCGTTGGAACACCGGAGAATTAGATTAAAGAAAAAAAACGATCGCCGGAGATCCGTGACTGTCCTTGTAACGATATTGTAATATACTACGTGTTTGTGCTGTCTCTAGAGAAGAAAGATCTATATTAAAGATGGTATATGTATACATACGTGTACGTGTGCACACGGCACGCACGTGTGTAGTACACGTATATAGAGATATATTTGCAAATCGCTGGGACCACTCGCAAGAATAGCTACTTGCGAGCTGTCCAGCTGGATGAGGACAATTACACACCACGATATTCCTTATGTTATGATGTAATATTATATTTATTGAATAAAGATAGTAACTGACGTATTTTAATTAAGAGCGTCGAGATGGATTCTTCCTATCTTCTCCTACATCTATATTATATTTGAAATATAATCTCTCATCACTTCATTTTTTTATATTCATTATATTACACTTTAATGACTCTATTGTTGCTACAGTTTATCGTTTGCTTATATGTACTGCCAAGTTTAACGCAGACTTCAACATTCTTCCAATATCAGCATACGTAATAATAAATAAAATTGTAAATTTAACTAGACACAAAACCAGAGGTTCGCGTCTAAAGATTTCATTTATGAAATACTGTGTTCAGATTTATTATACCAAGTAGTAGTATTGATCTTTGACCATAAGCAATATTCCAAGTTAAACTAGACAAAAGGTTGAACCAAAATCGGGAGATTTTATTTACAAGATATTGCATCTCCACAAATGAAGCATAAATCTGTTATAGCAAGTAGATCTGATCCTTGGTAAGAAGACATTAAATTTAAACTAAACAGGTGGTAGGCCCAGGAGGATCTAAGAACAATAAATCCGTACTGAGGAACCTCATATCTTAAGAGGATTTTATTTATGAAATATTATGTGCCCAGATGAAGCACAGACTTGTTATATCAATTCAACTTCTTGAGC
The DNA here is from genome assembly GCF_024516045.1 of Bombus affinis. Lineage (NCBI taxonomy): Eukaryota > Metazoa > Arthropoda > Insecta > Hymenoptera > Apidae > Bombus > Bombus affinis. The sequence continues at coordinate 4,436,686 of NC_066359.1, forward strand.
TATTTCAGTGACGCTCATTCCCAGCGAGAAGACAAAAATGCGCTTTGAAGTAACATCATCTGAGTGGTAAATTTGTAGGCAACGCATGATAGTAAATCAATGAAGCGACGCCTCGTCGTCGAGTATCTAGGCTAAGCTTTAATCGATACGATTCCTTGACATAATTCTCATTAATGAGAGTACAAGATACCAGCTGATGCGCTGATAAACGCTACAATGCCAATTTCTTATCCGCCGTGATTCGTGAGACGCTGAGAACGCGGTTAAAGGGTCATCAGCATGAAATAGAATATTCATTTGCACTTCTCCTAAGAAGCTTAGAAGATCACCTTAATTCCAGGAACTTCAGAATGCTATTTAGAAGGCCTGAGCTTAGCCACAGGGACTCTCCAATATAAGATAACATCTACAAAGAAATTGGACAAAGATAATTATCTTCATATTTTATTTATATACTAGATAGGCTCACTGTTGTTATAAATTTATTATAGATTTATCATATTACTAAATGGATAGACTAAGTATGCTGTTAAATACAACATTTAATATAAGACAATTGTAATAAAATCTCAAAGAATGATACTTACCTCAATGATAACAGTGATTTAATTTTCGTGGGTTTTCTTTTTCATAATTTAAGATACCTGTCAAAAACTTCAAAATGTATTAATGTGTCACATGTTTTGGTAACAAAGAAAGGCAACTTTGAAGTGAAGAGATTCTTCCTACACTGAAAGAGTAATAGGTCTCAGTTCCATGTTATTTACTCAACAAGTAAAAGTAGTAATAGACAGTATTCTGACTATCCAAATCTAAGTTAGATGTAATAAATGAAGAAAAAATAGATGGCAAGAAATTAGAGTGGAAGAAATTATCTTCATCTCACTCCATTCAAATTCACTGAAGAAGAAATAAATAAATAGGAAGAAATTAGAGTGGAAGAAATTATCTTCTTTGTGCTATTCTATTCAAATCCACATTTAGATGGCAGACTTGAAATGTAGAGAAGTTTACGAATATATTTAAACAGTGGCTGCAGATAGCTTAAACTTCGTTTGAACGTGAGAATGGCTCGCAATGACTGAGATAAGTCTCGAAGGGAGGAGAAAACTAATACGTAAACGACAGTCGCGGAGCTCGACCACTCGAAGAACTAACAACGTATTTCCGTCATTAATTAAGGATGTCAGGGGGATATTCAGTACTGTGAAAAGGCCGCGGAGAGAAAAATAAGTGGACGTTACGAGTGTCAGCTCCACGGTTGTGTTTAACGAAGCCCCAGATGGAAACTCCGGTAAAAAGGAAATCGAACCGATTGTAATTAAAAGTTGTATAACGAGAAGGGTCGTCTCTTAGCTCTTGCCAGCCTCGAATTTTCTTCGTTGCCTGTTCAAGATACCTCTAAAACCCTTCGATAATTATATTTTTCATGCTAAATGTACAAGAAATATTTATATGTAAAATATTTTTTAAATAATTTTGTGAGTTTAATCAACAATTGGAATTTTTAGAATTTCGTACTGTTCCTCTAATATCTTTAAACTCAGATTTTTATGATAAATGGACTCAAAAGAAAAGGGCAAAATATGTTCGAAATATTTTAATTTTATGCGTTTAACTAATTTTTGGATATTTAGAATTTTCATACTTTTCCTTCAGTTTTGTAACATTTCTATCGAAACGAATCCCAAATAAGATACGTAGAAAAATATGTTTTAAATATTCTAATCTTGTTGATTTAACTAAAACTGAACATTTGTAATAAATTCACTAGTGAAATAGATGGAGTAAATGTGGCCCATGAAGTGTTGTTCTTTGAGTGACTACTGTATGGAAAAAAACCTGTCTGAATGCAGGAATGCGCTTCATTTGAGAGCATTTACGTGGTTGGCCTAGTTCTCAGCTCTTTGTACCGATATTACATTCAAGTTTCACGAGCTACACGAAAATAAGTTGTTGTCTCGGTCACAAGCAGCATTGTTAAAGCCCAACCAACGATCCACTCGATGGTCTCTGGCCGTCATGAAATATTCCATTTTCCTTCTTTCAGTCTGGATCAATGACGACATTGCTGAACTGTTATTTTAAGCTGTTTCAAAGTACCTGCACACTCTATTAAAACTTCACACTTCAACATCAGTCCATCCTAATCTATTTCTCACTCGTAAACTTTGTACTTACTAAATTTCGTCACACACAATTTCGTCATTTTATTTGGGCTCTGTTTGTCACAAAAACTTAAATTTGAGAAAGTCAAAGGAAACGGTTAAACATTTCATCATGTAACTATTTTCATTCATAGAACAGTCATAAAGCGATACCACTATAATAATTATCCAGTAGCAAATAAAAATGTCCCTAGAAAATACTAGAAATTATATCTCCAGATAAAAAGTTGCGATAAAGCGTCCATCTTCTATCAAATTAAAGACACTGCGGGCTAAACTTATTTTCTGGAAGACAAGGCGTCTGAAATTCCCATTTCTGTTTTGGGGCTATCAAACTAGAGGCAAACTCCGGCACAAGCTTTTTCCCAAGCTCGACAATGGCCCAGTGAAATAAAGACACGAAGGGCTTTAATAACAGAGACCAGCCAGGGGAGGCAGACAAATAGCCGGCTTTTCCTTTGTGTCGTGAAAAAGGCGTCCAACCTCTCTCTCCCTCTCTGTTGGTCTCGAAAGATACCAGAAATTTCGTGTCCAGGACCCGAAGTGCGTCGTTAATTTGTATGGAAATACAAGGCGGATTATAAACCACAGGCTGGCTTCCTTAGGATATCGTCTTGGGGCAAATTATTCTGCGGAGAGCCGGTGGATTATGACGAAAATCATTTTTTAAGGGCCGCTTCAACGATATTGCCTCGTGTGAAGTACAGGGTGTTCCAGTAACCATGGTACATTCGGTAAAGCAGCGGTTCCACGTGAGAAAACAAATTTAAAATGTAAAATAAAGTTTTCTCATCCAAAGCCACGTTTTCATCCGCTTGAAAACTAAGCGCCCTATGAAAAACTTTTATTCTAACTTTCGGTTTATCTTTACGTAGAACAAGCTCCTGGAAATTATTTAGCTTTCTCCAGTTCAGAATTGGCTAGGTTTAAGTATATTTGACAAATTTTCAAATTTCATTTTCTTGAAAATAGAGCGTCCCATGAAAAACTGTTATTCTACATTTTCGATTTATTTCCATACGTAAAATAACTTCTTGTCAATTATTTATTTTTATTCTATATTATCGACTTATTGTTTCACGCAGAATTTCCGCCTCAACGTTTGCGCCATAATTATGGAGCACCCTGTACAGGTGCACGCTGCTGGAACGTTCTTTAATGAAACGTAAAACCGAGGCTTTAAGGTAGACATTCTTATTAGATAAGACACGATCCCTTAACCTTTAAGCGCTTAAATTTAAGGTTCTACAGCATTGGTTATTGTAAAATTCGCTTTCAACTAATTGCTGACTTACGTGCTCTGGGAAAAATTATTTCGCTGTTTTTATCTCGGAATAATTTCTAAAGAGATTATAAATTTTTCTTGACCTGTTTACCAGAAGTTTGTTTCCTGTTCCTAGCCAGGGGCAAGCTTGGTCAGCGAAACGAGTTCGAAGGAACAGATAAACTCTGATCGAGTTGCATTCAAGAGCTGATTCGATAATTTAGAAAGCGAGGGATACAGAAGTGCTTTGTTGGGAGTGAACTTAAAATAGGACTCAAAATGAAATATACCTTCTATCTTTCAATTTAAAGCTAAAGAAATATATTACTTTGAAATGAGATATAGTGTTGCTTATCAAAAATGAAAGTAACTTTTATGAGCAAATATACATTTAGCAAACTGTCGGTAAGGAAAGACAGAAACTATTACCGATAATCGTCAATCGATAAAAGTGCGCTAGAGATATTGGTAAAGTAGGTTACTAAATCAATCGATATATGTATCAACCGAGATCATCATTGAGAAAATTTATAAAGGAAAACATACTATCACTGCCATCTCTTCATCTTTTATGGTACTTGACCGTAGAAGAATTTAGAATACAGTAAAACTATAACTTAAATAATCTTTATGATTATTTCTATTCAGCTTTATAATAAAACGAAAAAGTAATTTAAAATATGTTCGTTGATTTATAAAAGACAATTAATATAACATTTTATTACAATAATAAAATTTAATTTAGATGTTAAATTAATCAATAATAAACAGTAAGTGAAATGCTCTTTGATAATGATATAATTTCGAACTTTGTAAGAAAGATCACAAGTACCTAATATATTTGAAAATATAAAATTAGATACGCTCTAATTAATCACTCAACTAATACTTACTTTACGATTATGTTCTTTGTCAAGTCTCTTTGTAAAAATTGCTGTATCACGTTATTAAAAATCCGAAACACATGTTATAACTTCTAATTGATTCCTGACATTTGAATGCCTAACCCTAAATGTGTTAACACCTCACTGTGTTACGTGGCGTTCTCTACCGGTCGATACTGTAAAATAAAGTTATATCATAAACGGAGCATATAATACACTTAGCACTCAATGTATCTTTCTGTTCATGTCATTTTGCGAGGGAAACGATACGCAAAAAGTGAAAGAAAAGTTATTCTATCGTGAATTGTGATGGACGTTTGAATTTTAATCTGGAAGTAATTACAAATCTTGTTAAATATATAGCTTAGTGATTAATTAATTAAGTATATAGCTTAGCCTAGTTTTGTTAGGTATATAGCTTTTCCAATTTTGACTATTTAATTTTATTCTTTTAGTTAAAAGTTTTATTAAATCACTAATATAAGAAATCGATCAGCGAAAATTAAGAATATTTTACCATTTTATTGAAAAAGGATCGAATTTCCATTTAATTTCATTTGATTCATCGAATGCTCAAAATTTACCAAAACAGATTCATTTAAGTTAAGTTCCAATAAATTTATTTAAACATGTTTGGATAAAAGTTATGAAAATGACCAAAATATAACTAATCTTTTTGGTAAATTTTGAACACTAAGTGGATTAAATTGTAAAGATAGAATTTAGAAAATGTTTTATTATCTTTCCAAAAACGAAGTCACTAAATCATTTAAATCATTTTCAAAGTGATTCGGTACTTGAGAGCTCTTTCAAGAATTGAAACAAATTCAGAATTCTCAATTTGATGCATCCACCTATATCTGAGATGATTCAAATTTTTGCGCCATTGCAAACTAAGCAATCCTCCAATCGCTTCAAAGCATTTAATTGCTTTCAGTCGTTATACGACCGCGCACGCGACAGTTTCGTGTTGAGTATGATAAAATTTGTGTGATTTTTCGTAAAATGTTAAAAAATATACGTGATTGAAAAGGAGTGATTTGTAAAAAGTGTTGGCGATATGGAGAAGCCTTGGACTCTGAAGAAAGTAAAAGGCATAGCTTGGATGGAATTGCCGCCATGAAGAACATCATTGCGCAGTGTGAATACGTCAAGATTTACATGTGAATACGATGGTAAGTACCTTCCAATTTTATAATTAATTATAATTAAATGTTCGTGTTGATCATTTACAAATGTAACTCCGAAGATAAAAGATTATTTCAATGCATACATATTATGAAAAATATTGAGGTAACATAAGTATACAATTTAAGGTTAGACAATTCATATTGCATAGCGTTGTGAGGCGCGAAAATTTTATTTGAATTGAATGAACAAAACTATATAATTATTTATGGATTATAATATAAATTGATAAACATATTCAGTGTAAATAAATTATTTAATTCTATAATTAGATTTAGATATACGTATAAGAAATTTATTGCTTTATTAAGTCATTTGAGTTATTAATTGTCAAATATGGATTTGAATTTTTTAATTTTTTATTTTTATATATTATGTAATACTGTACAGAAAAGGTTATGTAAAATTTTTAAATAAATGTATATGTTGTTTAAAATTATTAAAATAATAAGTAGGCATAGAAATAAGTCTCAGTTACTATTGAAATAGGAAACATGTATTTATGTGACATTGTAATAAATACGACTTAAGATTTTTAAAGAAATTTTCTTAAATCTTTAATATAGTAATCAATACTTTGTTTTTTATAATTAATGTATGAAAACCATTTCATACAAATGTTCCAACATTTAATTGGATATTTGTTATTATGAAAAATGAAAAAGAAAATGCAGTAAAAAAAGAAAATAAGGATATCTTAAACATTCTACATAAAAGAAAAGATTCATTAACCTAAGTAACTCTGTTAGAATTCAAACTGTATTTCTCTCCAGTGCAAGCATCGCACATCTTAATTATTCTTCATCATTCCATTCTACTCAAACCAGAAGCTCAAAGAACATAGTGCATTCTATTTATTTGCTATCTATTTAGTTCAATAATCAAAACATAAGATTAGTATCTCAAATCAATCGTGTATCCTCTGGCTACAGAAAGTATAGGCAGACCATCATATTTATTATAGCATTTACAGTCTAATTAATTAAGTCTAGGTGTATTAAATTACATGTTCTTTAGTAGTACTTTCATATGACTACTAAAATTTGATACTATGAAAATGAAATGTGCAGAACCTGATAAAAGAAAACATTTCATTGGAACAATACCTTTTGTAGGCATTGTACAATTTGTCTGTGGAATAATTCACAAAGATATTTAGATTTCTGTTTGTTCTCATTAAAGTCCTAAAGTGGATTTCCCAACATTTGGTACTCTGATATATAAAAAAAAAACAATGTCTTACTTTCTGTCAAGTACTTTACAATATTCTTAAGGAACTGGAAATCTTGATTCGTTAACTCATGCTCATAGAAAAATACAGAATGTTCCAGTAATCACAAGTAGACTGCTATTTACCAGCTATTGAATAACTTTCAAGGAAACACTTTCCCCGATGAGACTGTAGACTTTAAATGATTGTACATAAAAATCTAACGAACTAAGACTGAATTCTTCAAAGAATATTACTCAGGATTCAGAACAAAATAAAAATATATTCTCTTTTGTAGATTAAAATACATCTAATAGGGGATCTCCTGTATAATTTCTAATAGAAGATTTCTAATTTAATTGGTCTAAGGAGTTTTATCAGACCTGTCTCAGTGAAGCTGAATGAAAGCAAATAGGAAGTTGAATACCAGAGCAACCTAAGACTCTGACCAGGCAGAATCAACGTGGTTACGTGGTTCGAACGGCGAGAGCCGGTTAAAGAAGTGTGTTCTGATGAATGAACGAATGGATAAATGTCAGAGCGCCGGTAGGGGCGGTAAAAGAAGAGACGGACTTGCGCCCCTGCAGGTCCGAAGTCTGTTGGAGGGGGCGAAGAGGACGTAGGATGTAGAAGGGTGAGGGGTCGTTGGGTTAATTGCACCGCATCACAGAACGTAGTATTTCGTAGTACGTGATGGTGGGGATGTAATGCGTCCTCGATCGTCCTCGTCCTCGTCGACGGCGTCGTCGTCGCCGTCGTTATTCGTATGTAAGCTGCACGCTCGCCTGGATCGACGTATGCGTATCAGGGCCGTATCCACACAGGTGTTCCATTCGAAAAGGATTACTAAAGGGAATATTCAATTTTCTGTTCAACTTTGGTGTAACCTCGTTACTTTAAGCCTCTACTAGTATAGTGATTATAAAATTAATTTCAAAACAACTTTATTTCTTCTTTTTTGATATAAAAGAAAGTTACTTGAATCTTCTATTGATTAATAGTGAGCATAATAATTTGTATAAAAATTGTATTTCTATTTTCCAATTTTTATTAATTAATGCAAATGAAAGTTAAGTCATCAAATGTAGGACAAATTATCACAGTCATCCATGATGCAATAGTGTCAGTTGAGGGTTAATAATGTTATTACACTAGAATTACCTATCTATCAAAATAACTGGAATCAGGTTTTTTGTTTTTCCAATAGAACACTATAAGGGAGGAACATAAGTTACATTCTCTGTCTTTTACAGAGGAACAGTTTTAAGATTCAGCATATTGTTAATCAATCTCATATTATCAAAAATATGTTTCTACTATAGTTTCCAATTATTAGAAATAGATAAATATTTTTGGTGTTATTGATATTTTAGTTTTATTCGGATAGAAACATTTATTTTGGATATATTACATTAATTCCAATCAACTATCTGGAACATATTAAAGAGCTTGTTAGTTTTAGTGTTAATAACAAAATTAATTCAAAGTAAATAGATAGGAAAGAATACATCTAATAGATAAAATAAACTAATTAGAGATGGCTTCATAATAATTGAAACTTATGAAATTCTATTTATATATTAGAATTTATGTCTTTTCACTTTTCTTTAGATGACGATAATAAGGTGTTAATGGATTTGGAAGTTTTAGGGTGTACCATGGAGTGAGAGTTTCTGAAAATATCGACGGACTTAATCTGACGAATCCACGGGCAATTTAATCGCGTATAAAGTTTAAAATAACTTCTATACTTGAGTGTCTTGGAGATTTCTGAAGGAACCTGTAATCTTGATGAATTTAAGGAGCTGGCAATTTTCGCGAAGCTAATTCTGCTCTTGAGGGAAGCACAACTTTTGCTCCATTTCGTCAGTCTTAAACAAACACTTATAGAAATTGTTTTATTTCTTTCTTAGTTAATTTATATTAGATTAATTGAAATAATTTGTTTTAGAACATTTGAAGATTACAAGGGAAAACACATGTCTTCATTGTATCATGGTAATGCTATAGTTTCATTGATCTTGATGTTATTCAGTGATTAAAAGGATATACTTTGATATAATATAATTAAAGATAGGAAAAACCCAATTAGTCTAAAGGTATAACTGATTAAATATATCAAGTCCATAAAGATTTATGAAAAAATTAACTTACCATAATACTTTTGAGAAATCAATATATTTGATGATCTCACTCATAACCAATTTTAATAAAAATACAAATTTGGTAATATATGTGAATTGTTAACAAGATATGAGATATTAAAATAGCTCTCATATGAAAAACAAAAAATATGACTTATCACAGCTTTCCCCTGTAGTTTTCTTTTATTAGAGGTGTCGCATTTAGGAAATGAATTTAACAGTGCCATATCAGACATTGGCGGAGCTCCGAGTCGCCAAATGGACGATAATACGAACCAATCGGCAGGACGTACTTGATGAACGTAATAATCGATCGGTTGAGACGTTTGACACACTTTTCCAGCCAGACAACGATTAATTTTCGTCGATGCAAATCTGTACTAAGTGATGTGGCGAAGGCGTTTTCGTGAAAATGGCACAGGTGCACTGAAACTCTGTATTGTAATAAATAATCGATACCATTCATTGTCTCTGATGTGGCTATGGTTCAGATTAGAGAAACACCTTTTCAACATATTGGGATTCTAGAGGAAAATATCTTCTTCTTTGATATTTTCTACGGTACATTCAAGTGAGTCAATTAATACTTTCCAGGCAAAAATTATTTCAAAGTACCAAGATACTCAGAGAGAAAAATCGATTTCTACAACACAATGAATACAATTTCATTCTGAATACTAGCAATATCAAGCCAAAAGTCACGCTAGAGCTGCAAAATACTTTAAATTTCAAAAGATCCTATATATTATATTATATATAGACAAATTGAAAATTTGCATAATTTTATGTACAATCAGGGCGAAGAGGAGAATTGATACGGTGTTGTTAGCTCGTGTGCGTGACGTGGAAAGCACACGCGAGCACACGCTCACGCTGCTCGCGTGTCAACTACCGTAACCCTCGAGTACATCGGGGGTTTCACGATGGACGGGGTCGCGGCTGAGAGGAAGGGGCTGAAAAAAGGTGTGAATGCCGGATGGCATTCATTCAAATGCCGTCCAATCACAGCATCGTACTCCAGGTCGAGTAGCAGGGCCGGCATGCATCGGGAATTATTAAGTCCTCGCGATTCCCTGTTGCGTTAACGAGCCAAATTAACTCAAACCGAGAAGAAAAACCGTCTGCGAGATAAACTGGATAAATATTGTATTAATTATTGCTGCATTGCGTATGTTGTTAGCCAGACGAAGTGGCTAAAAAGTTCTAAAAAGAAGCTCTATCCTTATAAAATAGAAATTGAAGACTATTTTAAAGATTGGTTTGGAAAAAGGATGAGCAAATTTGGAGTAAGAAGGATTGTATTTGAGCGATATTTCAACAAATCAAATAAAACAGAAACTGGAATAGAAAGTCGTGGCATGAAATCAAGTAGATCTGCTAATTTCCTATGGATCAATTTTGTATAGTTAATTGCATTTTAATTTTTGTTGCATGGTACAAATTGGTTTAGAAGTGTAAATAAAGCAATGGACAGTATGTCGAATTAGGTATTAGTTAAAATAAGGATATTTCTGATAAAATATAAACAAAAAGCAGAGCCAAAAATATGTGGCTATATTTGAATAGCAAAGTTACATTATTACATCGAAGAAGATAAGAATAAGGTACCATTTAACTTTCACTGAATCAATCTCTTTGAACTTTTACCAGTTTTACTTAAAATAACTCTTCTATATGGAATAAAAGCTTCTATGAATAAATAGAATAAAGATATAATCTTTCCTAGATTCTGCAGTTTCAGTTAGACGCCGCTCTGAAATTTATGAATCAAATAGAGAGGATCCGGCTCGACTCGCCGAGGCAACGTCTTTCTGCCGAGTGTTTTTGACACGAGGCGGTCTCTCCAATCGATCCAGGCTAGAATAGCCGAACCGGAAGTGGGACGTTTAGGCTCGATGGGAATGACAACGAAGAGAGAGCGACTTAACTTTGGATCACGACGGGGCCCTCTCGCTGTGAATCACTCGAACGAATTTCCTCGATAAGATAGCTAGCTCTCCTTCCAGCCGCCTATTCTTCCATGCGAGAATTACTTTCGTTCAACGAAGGAGAGGCGATTCTTCTACTTAAGAATTAATTGAAAGGGAAACGAATCGTCGACGTTGATCGAACGGGGATCTAGAAGACATCAGCTTCTTCCATGAACCATCCTGTTTCATCTCTTTCATAAGTTATTAAATAGATAAAAAAGAAGAACGTCAAGAGAAATTGCTATTATAATTTTGGTAAATTAATTTACGGTTATGTGTATTTAATTTGTCAGAATACTAGTAGGATTGTTCATACTTAAGATGTGACCAAAATATTGGCTTCATACGTACTCACGTAATTGTTTTCGTGGTATAAGTTCGAAAGAAGAATTTCTTCTTTTGAAGAGATGTAACGGATTCTGTGAGAAAAATTAAATGATACTTATACTTTTGTTCAATTCTGCGATACTGCAACTGCACAGAATTTTTTAAACGTTATCTTAAAGAACTGAATATTTAAATCATGAAAATAAGTAAAAATATAGAAATTTAAAGGTTGAAATATTTAATCTTATTAATATCTTCAGATCTACTGAACGAAAGTCGATTAGCCTTGATATTTCCAAAAGGACTGCTATAATCTCGAATATAATTAATTTTTGTAAAGAAATTCTAATTTAATCTAACGATGAAAAAGTGTTTCATTTAATTTTAATTTAATAATTGAAGATTACTGTGAATTAATATTAAAAGAACAATAAGAGAAGATAAATTCTCTCTAGCAAAGAGAATCTTATTAATTCCACTTAATATTTTTAAATAGATTTCAAGTATCAATTTGGACAGTAACTCACTAGACCACAATTGGTGTGGTTAGAGGCATCAATGAAGCAGGATGAAGGTAGATCCCGTTTCACGTTCAGGTTTTCTGGTGTCTACGGTTGAAACTGATATACTCTGAGCTGAAAGACAAGTAACTTTCATCGATCTTGTTCGGTGATCCCGTCATCCCCCAGTGGCGAGGATCTCCCTCTCGTTTTTGCGTTTAATTGCTCGTCACGACGACGAGCGTCGAACCCGAATAAATTTGAAAGCTGTTCACGGGGAATTTTATTGAACGTCCGGCAGAAACTCTGCGACGATTCTCACCGTTATTAACGTATCCATTCTGGCCGCGTTTTACTCTCAAACTATAAGGAAATTAAGCAGCTGTTTCACTGAAATGGAAGAAAATATGTTGCAATCTGATAGAACAATTTCCATCTCAACTAATATAACGTCAGAATAATTTTCATCCGAATCATTCTTTCTGTTAAAAAAATTAATTTTCTAGAAAGAAGATTGTGACGAAGTTTAACTAAGTGTTACATCTCTTGGAGGTCACATTTTAGGAGAAATATTATTGTTATTGAGATATATATTGTTGAAATTGAATATTAATTATAAATTATTATTATATAAATTTATAGATAATTATAGATCAAGAAGAGACTTGTGTAATACGATGAAAATTTTGTTTAAAACGTTGAACTGTGCATCGAATAGAGATTAAAGTTATTCTTCTGTTTTTTGGAAAGGGGGAAAACGTAGGCAAAGGTAATTTTCGTTATGAGCTGCTCAGTCGTCGTGGCTGGCACTAACCACTAGATTCCTCTTCATGTTAAGGTTCTGTATATTTTCAGTGACTTCTGTCAGAGAGTAGTATGACAATTGGCAGCTGATTGCGATCTTGCACCCCTGTTGGGAGGGAGAGGAGAAAAAATTAGCGACGGAGGAGGCAATCAACGTGTCTGTGAAGTAGCGTGGCCCTAGGTTTTGCGGCTGTATCGACCTAATAGTCCGTAGTTCGCGGCAGCTCGTAAAATACGGCGATTACACGACGTGATTTCGAGGAAAACCATAATAGCCGACCCTGACCGTCGAGAAATCGTCCCATCGGAACGAACAGTTCAGAAGATCCTCCCTTTCCAATTTATCGATGCTGCAATTCGGCTCTCCAACCTATCCAACCTTTAGAAACTGACGAATTTTCTAAAAGGTCCATATAAAACGTGTCTTGCTTGTGGAAATAATCAATTCATAGAAACTTTAGTAATTTACATTGGTGTATTTTTGCAGATTTTAACGACATTTTTGTAAAGTGCTTAGATGAAGAATGGAAAGCTTTTTGCATTCTACTGATTTCCAATTCTAGTAACCTTGACAGACGAATATGGTACTACAATTATAGTATGATTATTAATGATCATTTTCCATAAAAAGTTGGAAGTGTGTACTTTTGGAATGCCAAAAAATGCAGGAAATTTTGTTCAAAGCTAGATAGATGATTAATCGCTTATGTTAAATCTTTTGTTAGTTTATTATACTGTGAAAAATTGCAGATCTCCAGATGTCGATATTGAAAATAAAAGACAAATAGCAAACTTTACGCACCAAAGAGCCACAGGTGCAACAGTATCTCACAAAAACTCATTATAGAAAAATATCGTATGCTTTAGAAACTGCGAGGAAGAAATTTAAGAGGCATTCCATCGATCGGAGCATCCTGAAGAGCCTGGAAATACCGAGTACATCCGTTGGTGATAGAAAGCAGCGGACTAGGGGTGGGCTCTGCTTATCCTGGAGCCTCGATAAGCATCGTTTCGTATGAGGGACTATTTACAGCGAGGCAAGAAATTTAATAAAACTCGGAGAAGTCGTGGAAAACCGATGTAGCACTATGCATATGCTTCTCTGTCACTGTCGCCGTTTCTGTGGCCGGAAGAGTAGGAGAGAAGAAGAATTTCAACGTCTGCGTGCGGAGGGTTCGACAGCCTGAGAACTAGCAGAAGAAGCCAGGACTCGTCGTACAGTGGCACAGAATCAATTTACCAGCCGAATCTATATTTCAGTTTTTACGGCAACTTACTACGCTTTGCTGTCTGCTGTCAACAAAATTTTCTCAATCGTTCCCGTTAAATTTCATGAATACTATATTGTATTTATCAAATGGTATTTGGGCGGGAAGTAAATATTTAATTATTTTGGGAATTGGCAAATCAGTTATGTTAAAGAATGTAGATGTAAATAGTAGCATTGCGTAGTAAAATTATTTGATATGTAGGTTCATTAAATTATTATTTAATCAAAATAATTATCAGTAGACTGGGTATTTTTATGCATTTATGGGAAATTTAAAGCTATAGAAATTTGTAAAATATTTAAAATAGGGCATTTGTTATTATATTTAATAAGTGAAACAAAATTTATTCTATTATAAGTTATTCAAATATTTTTATGTGTCACTGTGCACAAACCCAGTAACTCAGCATATTCTGTTGAAATATTTCGATAGATTTTATTAAAATATACTATCGTTATTTGTATTATGAACACGACTCGTGGCTCTCACGTTTGAACCATAATTTGCGGCACAAGCCGACCTCGATGTAAGACAATGGCTTAAATGTGTTAGCCGAGAAGATCCAGTTAGATTAATTGATATTCGATATTAAATGCGTTTCCGTGCCACCCCATGAAATAATTCGAAGAATCGTTCAACATCGAGAACCTTAATTCCAAATTTTCATTAATTACTAGAGAAAAAATCCAAAAATCGTATATCATATCCCAATGCAGAAAGAACCTACGTATGCCTTTGTTTGAACAGACAGAACTGAATCGTTCGAAAAAAAACAAAGAATCTGCAGAAAGCATTCAAATAACCTGTTGCATCGAGTCAGGCGAAAAAAAATCAAAAAGCCGCTCGGTCAACTGAGATCCAGAAGAATCAATAAACCTATTAAGTTCAACGAAATAACCATAGCCCATAGTCAAACGCGACTAATCTACGCTAAGATATGTCTTCTTTTCTGTATCTGACCAAAACTTTGTTTTTCTATGTCTTAAGTTCACCTTCGTTTCTTCCATCTTTCAAAGAAGGAAATTTCAAGCGGGTTGAAATAATGGGAAGGAAAGAAAACTAATTGCGATTAATCAATTGTGGAACGATTTCTTTTCATTGTCTAACTAAAATGTAATTTGTTAATTTACAAATCCATGGCCATTGACTTTCATTCTTCAGAAATAAAAAGTTCAAGGAAAATAAAATTTGAAGAGATAATGAAGAAATGAGAAGTAGTTGCGAATAAGTGGCCATTTTTATTGACTTCCATTTTCTAGAAAATAAAATTCTAAGCAAAATAAAAGAAATAAATAAATAAAATGAGATTATTTTTCCACGGAAAGCCTTAGAAAATTTCTGCATACAGATTCATTTTTATTAATTTCCATCTTGCAAAAGAGAAAAGGGTAAACGAAACTAATTGAAAGAGTAGACTACTAATTTCCTAGGAAACATCCTCTTTCCAATATTTAATAAAAATCCTATATCTTAAGCCTGTCTACATTGACTACTAATCTCTAAAAACGAAAAATTTCATTTGAATGAAATAAAAAAGAAAGGATAAAAGGAAAAAGGTGACTAATCTCGATTAATCGTCTACTAACAAAAGCCTTCTAATCAAAATGACACTTTTCCATCCACAAGTCTATCTTCATTGACTCCTAATCTTCAACAGAGAAGTTCCCAAACAAACCAAAGTAGAATAAAAGAAAACGAAATGAATAAGGAGAACTGAAAAGAAACTCAAAAACCGACTTCGGTCCGGCGGAAAAATTGATTCAGCGTAGTCTGGAGGGCCACGGCGAATACGCGAGAAGAAGAGCCGGGGGCGCGTGTGCGCAGTTCCCTCGACCAACATGTCCGCCCGGGTACTCTAGGTAGTCGTGGTTATGCGGCGCGGTGCGTTGCACACCGTCGTCAGGCGAATCCTCGGTTTTCCGTGCTGCGTACGTCCGCGAGACACGCGTGTCCCTTCGATGACCGGCTAAAGGGCCAGGATCGCTGAGTCGTCGCCTCCTGGTGATTGTGGCTGGCTCTGGTACGAGTTCACCAGAGGTAGTGCACGAGGTTCCGAGCAGCTGCGGGGAGGCTGGAGCCGCGACACGGACAGTCAGAGTGCTGCTCGAGAGTGGAGAATCGCGGGAGAGCCAGGGAGAGACAGGGAGAGACAGAGGCTTACTGGAGGTGAAACACAAGCGGGCAAGAGAGGGAGAAGCTTGAGGCAGGCGCGCGTATTGATTCCCGCGTGGCGTTTATACGGTGAGGTGAGAAAGCTGCAACCGGAAGACTTGTGCCCGCTTCCTTCTTGCTCGCTGAAAAAGTCGAAGGAAAGGCGGACTGGGCCAACCACATTGGGTTCCTGGCTCTGAAACTGCTCGTCCTTCGGTTACTAGAAAGGTACGTTGCACCAATGGACAAACCGGACGGACTCTGGCTGGTCACTTTGATTCATTCAGTAGAGAGCTGTTTAAGAGAGAGAGTCGGCAACACGCGCGTCTTCCTTGAGGAGAGAGAGAGGAAAGAGGGTAGTCAGTGTTTATGTGTACGTGTGGGTGTATGTTAGTACGAGTCGAGGGAGGGTCGGTTGAAGGCACTCTCGAAAAAGGGTATATCGATCCGCTGGTCCGGGACCATTGGCTCTGGCACGCCACCACGAAATCGTGCTTCACTCGACCCTTCTTCCCTTTCTTCACCCTTTCTTCGGGGTGTTTCTATGTTCTTTCCACTCGTTCTATACTACTGTACGGTATCTCTATTACCTACTTTTCTTATTTATTCTTTATACTCTTCTTTTATACCTGTTCTTGCTCGTTCAGTATATATTTTTTGTTTTATCTCTTTTTGAGGTTAGCGAGTGTATGTTTTATTATTTTGCTTCCTCTTTTATGACTTTAGATGAAGGGTACGTAGTTGGTTGCTGTCATTATTCAAAGGACAGTGGCAGATGTTACTTGATTGATGCAAGGAACACAGTGAACAAGATCCTGGCTGCTGCGATCCTCTTGTTACTCTTGCCCTTAAACGTATCCCTTATCGATCCAGGCCCGGCTACATTGCCGTACGATCCGAAATTGCGCTCCACGAGCTTCTTCTGCGTCCATTGCCACCTTATCGACCCTACTGGCATCTATTTTTCACAGTCGGAATCGCTTCGTTTTGCTCTTCACCGTACCACTTCTTAATATTCTTCGTCTTTAACTACTTTAACTACACATATTGTTTCAATTAATTGGACTATCGCCTGTTTTCAGCCGAAATCTGCATATAGAATGCGTTGGAAGATTATCGCGACATTTTAAAGAAGAGAAGAGAGCGATATTGTTTTTGGAGGCTACTTTTTATATCGTGACTTCTAACCGGCTATTACACGAGGAAAATCCATAATTAGAATAACGACACCCTTAGGGCGAGACGCGGGGGAGCGTATAAATAGCTTTACTATCCTCCTTCTATAACTTTCTTTGAAGATAATGGGATCGTTAAACCGGTACACCTATCTCCGCTCTAAGAAGAATATAAAAATTCCAACGCTACCTGTGCTGGATGCAGAACCGAACTTTCACAGTATTCTTCGCCTTCTTTCTTTCTTCTTCTTGTTGAAGAAAAGAAGAAATTCCAAGATGGTGCACAATTGTAGTATCTTCCCTCAAGTGGTTTGTCTTAGTAGGCCAGTCAGACTTGGTCTGTCTGTTTCTATATTTTTATTTGCTAGTTTTATGCTTCTTCATTGCCACTGGAGGCTCTCCTTGTCTCTTCTGTATCGATAGAACATGAAACGGAAAGCGGAATCGAGGAATGAAGTTCAGGAGAACCAGTTGAATGTCGCTGATTCTTTCCTCGAGTATAATAGTATCGACTGTAGTTTGTAACAACTCTGGTGCGTAGCAGCACTCAAAACAATGTTTTCTTATATGAAGAATTTCTTGAGAATTTTATAGTCATTAAGAAATATATTCATATTTGATGATATATATTTTCTTTTTCTGAGAGAGCTTTCTTCTTTTCACAGTTTTTACTTGTTTAATGAAAGAAACTACGTTTATGTGGAATGACCGTAAACGTGTATTCATTCTGAAGGAGAGTTCCGCATCGTGCCTTTGTTTATTCATGTCGCTGCACTCTGGCTCAAAATAAATAATGAATGAAGCAAGTAACGGTAAAGGGGGAACTGTATGCGAAGAAGTTCCAAATATCATCCCACGCAACTCTTAAATGATATTAAACTTTGAGTAGAAGATTGTCTCAAGATCATTTTGTACAAAGCATGTAAAATTTTTGCCACATATGCCGCTAACTAATCAATTTTTAAATATTTAAAATCACTTTCATATACTATATTACATTCTACACTTTCACGATTATTTAAATAGCACCTATAGTAATCAATTTAACAAACTTTTAAAATAACTTTCATATATATATTTTAGGCAAATATCAATTCTACTATTAAATAACGAAATCCATAGAATAGGCAAACCTCAGGTACAGTTTTCATTAAATATCTCAAAGTAAATATCTTAAGGTAATTTATTAAATTATCACATTTCATTATTGACATATATATTAATTATGTTACTAAAATCTTTAGATTAAATAATTCTGAGGAAAAGGTTTAAGCGGAAAGCGGGGAAAAAGAAGACGATTGAGTTATCATCCGGAGGATGACTGATATCACATGGACCAAACGGCGATCGAACCGCCCTTACGACAAAGATTTTGCGCAGTAGTAGGCCCCCCCTTTTATTTAACGACGGCACACACACGTCGTCGCGCAGTTTGAGACCGCGCTCGTCCCCCCGTGGAAGTCGTCGCCTTCCTTGTCCTCGCGAAGAGAAGGAAAATCGTGTGCCGCGATGTTGGGCGTTAAGTGGCGTGTACGACGTTGTTAAGATACGCTTGGCGTGAGCCGGTGTAGTTAATCTCGCGTGCCTCCTCGTGGACAGCTTTTTTCAGTTCATTTTTTTGCCTTTCTTTCTAACGAGCTGTTGTGTCTCGCCGGAAAAATTTCGCCGATTCTGTGTGAGATACTAGTGTGAATCGTTTGGGCGCTTTGTAGATAGTGTTTGTGATCAGGGAATCGCCAGCTCCAATCAGTTGTCGAATTGTTTGGTAAAGTAGTTGATACTTCCAAGATTTCAATTACCTTTATCTATGTCGTTGAAACTGAACTCATTTATTAGGAGTTCAAGTGTTGAAAATTTAGATAATTGGATATTTGATGTTGCGAGGAATATGATGATAAAACTTTTAATTGCAATGGAATTGATAAAACTATTGAATTTGATGTATGGAATTGGTCGAAATATTCAAAAGAATATAATATTCAAATATACGTAGTCCTGTAGGAAGAAACGTGTATAAAGTAATTAGAGGATCATGTGCTGAATATTTTGGATATTTGGTTCTTTATAATTTTCATTCATTGAGGAAGGAAAAGCTTGTGTAAATTAATTAAATGATCGTGTGCTCAGCATTTTTGAAAAATGAAATATTTAATGTTTAAAAATTTCAATATTATATGTAATTGATCAAAATATTGAAAACAAAAATATATCTCGCATGTGGTTATTTCGAGATAAATTATACGAGCAATTTGTAATTGTTTTATTGGAAAGAAAAGTGAAAAGAACGACGAGTGATCAAAAGCACAGTGCTCCTCCAGCTTTATGTCATATTGAGGACTCCTTTGCTTAACGCTGACGTTTTCCCATGGAGTTGTCTGCAAAGTCGACAGTCCGGGAAGCTTTATTACTCCCGCCTGTCGAAGCCGAACTTCTATACAAGTTTTTGAATTTTCACATAGGAGCTTTAAAACTTATCGATAACTTCCAGGAATTTGCTTTGAAATTCCTCTCTTTCTCTCTCCCTCCCTCTTTGTTACAAAGAAGGAAATAGTCTAGGTTAATATCTAGAAGAAGTGAATCTAAGTAGATATTTGCTTCACGCAGTAAATATCATAAAGGGTACTTTACTTTTGATCCTTTACGTATTCTTTCACCTTTAAATTTCCCATAAATGCATGGAAATCAGCAATCTACTTATAATACAACCTGAAATAAAATACAGTTTCAGAGAGTTTAGTTTCAGCAGTTTACTAGGTTATAGAATTTGTAGAGTAAAGAATGAGATGATATAATAATCTTATTCTTTATATAAAGGTTTCGATGGAGCGCTTGTCGACGAGCAACCCGTCATACGCTCCTTGTTTCCGTGGGGTTTCGGTGTATGGGGGATTGCTCTTCAGCTGACGCCCAACACTTGCATCTTTAAAGCTTCGTTACTAAAAAGCAAAGTCACATGGAGTATACTCTAGAAAAATACTTATTTTTCATCTTACCATCACTTTCTGTTTATTCAGCAGAATTATATTTTAAATAATAACAATACAATACTGTCATTGTTGATTTGTAATAACACAGCAAAAGCTACAGTAAACTGTAATAAGTAAAATAAGGAAGTCAGATTGAAGTTTTCAAATTCCAAAGTGTTCAACACTTTACTTAATCCGCCTTATGAAATGTCTACATTATTTATTCTATAAATATAAATATTTATTATATCAATTAATTAAATAACTAAAAGTCTCATTAAATACCTACGTACTAACGTAACTATTCTTATTTTGTTTCAGGAGAGCGCGAGAAGGTGATCGGTGGACCAGAATGAGAGAAGAGACCCAGGTCTGCTCGAGCAGGGACCCGTCGGCCCTTCGCGCGAGAAATGATTTTTAGAAGGTATCGATCAAGCACGCCACCTATATCTCTTCTATCACTTCCTGTTCTTCTAACTTCTTTCCAAACTGCGAGAACTCTTCTCCAAGTGTGCCCAGAGAATTGCATCGATTGGAAATTACTCTGGAAATACGAGTAAACCTGCATGGCATGCCACCAACACACGTTTTCTTCTTTGCAACTCAACGCGATATTTCTATCCGAGACGAGCGTACAGGTGCCCTCTGTGTCAAGCACGCCGCTTGTACTTCGAATGGCCATTAAACATTCGCTTCTTTTGCATTAGTTATACGTGATAGCAAGTATCAAGAAGAACTAAATATGGTTCGTTCAATTATTCAAATTATGTGTGATTGATGAAAATTTTTATTTACTGAATTACTCAGACCTATGTAATTAGACTCTTACAATCTGTTTAATGTCTCTGTAGCTATCGAATTAATTTATTTGAAATGTGTGTAGTGTGTACTATAACTGGGTGTCTTACAATTTCTTCTCTTTTTACGGAAATGTTTCGTATTTTTTATAATTAGGATATATATCCTACTTGTATATACAAAGTTAGAATTGTGTTTAGGAACGGATTTTAATCTCGAATCTTGAGACAGAAGTGATTTCTGTTTCAAAAAGATTGCATGAACGGTGGAACTTTTGGGGATTCACGGTAGCAGAAGAGCGTCCATGGGGAGCACGACAGTTTACTCTTACACGTGCATCAGTATCATTACGCTGCACGTTTTTCCCCCGTGCGAGTATTTCCCTGGAACAGGTTTGTTGCCAGAAGTATCGCCAGGGACCGATTGGTCGTTTACTGGAGCAGCGTAGCACCGTTATTTATGAGCCCTCATCAAGCTACTTAGGGCCACAGAGATGTAGTAAACTAACAAGAGAGAGGAACTTCCTACCTACATTAAACTCAAAAATTCCTAGGGCATTAAGGTCCCATTCAAGATTATAATTTCCTCCTTTCTTTTTTTCCTTATTTAATAATTGTATCCAAAAGTGGGAAGATTCAGTACATCAGAAGGAGTCAAAACATCTCTACTCATTGTGGTACCATAATAAATGTGTCTTTTTCCTGGAGTTCGAATTTTAGTGAATAAATTAGAAGTTAGATCATCGAGAGATATGAAAACTATAAGGAACCAATGTCACTACAAAAGTATCTTTTTCCCTAGCTCTTCAACTTTACTCTCTTCTTCCTCAATTTTTCACCAGTTATTAGCAATTTGTTTCCTCTTACTTATTACCATAAGTTTCCTAACCACTCAAAGATTCCAGGCAACTGTGTCACTGATTGCTCGAATGAAGTCGGTATGGTTCAGACGAGATTATTCAATAAATTATCCCCATACACTAGGAGCTAACCCCCTTTTTAGGGAGAATCCGTGAAAGGGAGGGTAAGGTCAAGGTTATGCCACGACAGCCGCACGCGGTTGAGGATTTCATTGATTCTTAATGAGCCAACGCGAGCTTGACACAGAATGTGTCGTATGAATAGTACCACCAATTGAATTGAAGACCGAGACATTCGGTCGGTGATGGACGTCGCTTATGAGATTCCTGGCATAATTCTCCGTGGCCCTAGGTCAACTGTGATTGCGCACAGCCACGTGCGATCGATTATTCGGTTACCATAAAGGGGGCTGGAAGCGTTTTGTTTCGGCCCTTATTCACCTAGTGATTTAAATACACTATCCTTCTGCCTGCTACACATCGTTCCAATCCCTTTCTGATACTCTTTCAAGCGGAATCTTCTTAGAGGTTAGGTTAGGGTTCGTGTCTACTAGATTAGGATTGATCCTTTGCTTATAACAGAATTTCAGTTCTCAATAGTCGACGACTTATAATTGTTTGAACAATTCTGGTAATTTTTTAAGGAAAATCTATCGAGGTTAGGATAGGTTGCATGATGAATAGGTTAGAGAATTAATCGTTTGCGAAGGTTAGTGAAATTTTAGTTCAATATTTGATTTGTTATGCTAATAGCCTTTTAACGATAGTTTTCCGATACTATTTTGAGAAAAATCTTCTTGAAGGTTAGGTCAAAGTTCGCGATGAATTCTTAATGGAAGCTAAGTTTGCTACCTAATCTGGTGTCAACTAGAACTTTACTAGAATATTTATCGAGATTAATGTTTTGTAATTTGTAGTGGATTCCAATGAGATGATGATATTAGAAGAAATATGCCAGGGGAGTATCAGACACGCAGACAGTGGCCTAATAACTTTATCTAGCAGCCAGTCGATACCAGGGCGTGTTAATTTATTAATGGCCAGGATCCATCCATCGGTTCCCAAATGATCGAATGATTTTAATTTGGCACGCGATACGATGGCCTCGTTCTACATTTCCTCCTGATGGTATCTTTCGTTCGTCTACATTTGTTCCATCCGAAAATAAAGATTGTCCACGGATCCATCGATTACCGACGCCCTTCGACGCTTCCTCGTTCGCTTTCCACCTTTCGAACCACGTCGAGATGAATTTTTAATAACGCGGCTGCAGCCCTGATTAAATCAAGGCTCATTAATTAACGCTGAATCACGATTTCCGCGTGTGTAATGGCGTTGTTCAACGCGCAAACGAGAAGTCTCCACTTCCAACTGACTCCCTAGTCACCTAGGGAATTTTATCCGTTGGTTCTTTTATTCTTATTTAATGATTAGTTAATATGGATAAATTTTATATTTAATAGAATAATATCGAATAATAGTTTTCATAAAAAAATTAGTTAATTAATTTCTTTTGTGGTGAGGAATATTTTTCATGTAATCTCAGGTATACTAGCTGCCAAACTTTATTCTCAAAATCTGTAGATTAAAAATTTTGTACTAAATAAAAATTCTGAGAAAATTCACAAAATTTCAATCGTCAGAAAAATTCTTTCTCTAATAATTTCGCTTTGCTTTTGTTTTATTCACTTTACTAACCACATTCTAACATTTTTGTCGTCATCCTAACCTGGAAAATTCCCAAGGATAGGCAGAATCGCTAGTTAAAGAGAACTCTAAATAGTAGAATGAAAGGGAAAAACTTCTCTCCAATCAAGTGTACTCGCGTGGAGGATATCAATAGCAAATAAGGTTCGCCGATAAATAACAGTTGTTAGTGATCAAATGGGAACAGAAAATAGGGATTTTAGGAGGGCAACCTTGAACGTGCCTGATTCAAGGGAGTGATAGTAAAAAGTCTAGTGATTCCGGCCAGTCACCTATCAGCTGTCGTAGACGTCGAAACCTTCGTGTTACGATCCTCAAATTGGTTTCGTAACCTATCTAAGCCTAATGTGTTTCAGCGTTCAATTTCGTGGTTTTATTACTATGATGTTTGCTCAACTTATCCAGTTTATCTATTTATTGGGTTCTCTCGTTTTAGTATAGGAATTGTTCTTGAAAATTTCCATTGCAAAGAGATTGAAACTTATAGGAAATATAATTAGAAATCAAGCAATCTGGGAATTAGAAAAGTTTGAAAATTCAGAATTGGTTCTTATATTTGAGAAATCGAAAGTTTCGAAATAGAAACGAATATACGTGTATCTAATAAAACATATATTGCCTGTTAATGGATTACACGTACCTGGGTTAAGATTAGATCAACAGATCGATTAAACGTGGCTCTTGGCTTAGATCAATAATCAGTTTGCACGGGAAAATAATTTTCCATCGAAAGTCTCTTTAATCTCGCAGTTAACTATGAATTACGTTCGTTAAAGAAGTATGTTCGTTAAAAGTATAGTTGATTGAAGAGAGTATAATTCTTGAAAACATATAGCCTCATAAATGAAGAAGGATAGAACTGACAGTGTCATGTTAAAAGTTTTCAAGTAGCGAAGGTATATGGTTGCTCATGGTGTCAGGATGCCCAGAATGTATGGTGAAGATTATAGAGACGTTTAATGTTTAGTAGGAGTATGCAACCTGTGCGTTCCTCTCTTTCCCCCCACCCGGTACGTATCGATCGATCTGTCCTGCTTTTCCAAGGGGTAAGGAATGGGTGGCGACTCCTGGCATCCTTAGCTTCAGCAAAAATTTGCGACTACGAGGCTGCTCTGCTAACAAAGTGCATTAGCCGTACGGCAACACCCTATGGAAGCCTTTTAGCAACGACGTGTTACGTAACGGTGATTGCTTTTGATAGCCTTGTGTGTCGTGCCGAGAGCACATGAAGATTCCGAAATTCCCACCCACCCTTTAGCCTTCGTGGTTCATTAATTAATTCTTGCGGTCAGGCTCCCGGCTTCTCGAAGAAACTGATTTAGCCGTAGCACGACCCTAGCTGCAAGGTGTTGTTTAAATGCTGAAGAAAAAAACAACAGGACGATTGGGGACTTTTTATAGGAAATTAAATATTAAATAAATATCACAGAGATGTATGGAAAATTGTAACTCTTGGATATTGGGCAATTTGAGTATCGGAGAACTTAGAAACTCTAGGCTTCAAATACGCGAAGATCCAAACCTAAAACGTATAGATTCTGAAATTTGAGAATTCTGCAGTTTTTGGATGTTCAAAGATTTCATTCGAAGATTTGCAAATTTCAGGATCTTGGCAACCAAACGTCAAAAGTTTCAGAACGTTAAAGTTTCCAAAATCTCCAAAGACAGATAGATTGGAAATTTGGAAGATTAGAGCTTTGAGAACTCCCATATCAGAAAATTTCCAAATTTGGACATTCCAAAATTTGGCAACTTTGAAACTTGGAAATTCCAAACTTACCGATTTGCCAGATGACCACTTCCTAAGATCCCTTTAATCAAAGGTAATTCTGTCACGTCCCACTTTCCTTGTTCAAGATTAGTCCCCAACTGATCTTCCTCAAATCATTAACCTTTTTACTAACCGATGATTGAATTTCAGGAAGAGGGCATGACGCACCGAACTCATGCAGTGGCGAAAACACGTGCGCATCAAGTACGGTGGTCGAGTCGGTGTCGGTCAAGGGCAGCGGGAGCGGGAGCAGGTGCAGCTGCAGGTGCGCGTGGTGCAGCTGCAGCGGGAAGGGGGCGCACGACTCAGCTACGTCTGTCATCAGCCTCAACTCTCGTCGACGGCTCGCCGCAGCTGCAGCGCAGCAGCCATGCTCTGCTGCGGCCGCAGAAAAGTGAGTAAAAAGCATCGTTCAACCCTTCAGGATTGCATGCTCGTTGCAACTGCAACACCCTTGGTACTTCAGCCAAGGAAACCCGCTTTGCATGGAACTGTAGGGTCCCATCCTCGGCTGATGGAGCTGAGATCAAGTCCGGAGTTAATAGCTTCGAAGTGAAGCCGTTTCAGTCGATTACCACTCGAACCTCCTAATTGCCTACGCTTGCGTATAATTTTAGTAACATACAATGAGATCTATGAATTGAGAAGATCCAAAATTAAGGAAACCTAGAGTCGGGGAAATTGTAAACTGGGGAATCAAAATGTAGAAAAATCCAAAAGTGGACAGTCGAAAATAGTAAAGTCCTAATTGGATACATTTAAAGCAGGAAAGTTGCAGGAGAAAGGTACATATTGAAAGTTTCCATATTGGGAAAAATCCTAAATAGAAAGCCGTAAAATTGAAAACTCCAAATTTGGCAAAATTCAGAACAGAAAATCCTAAATATCTAGAATATAAGAATGGTATATAAATAACAGTAAGAATCCAAGACTCGTGATAGTATCACAATAGGAGAGCAAGCAAGAGAATGGTAGATTGGTGTACTTCCGCGTGTCTTCGATTACTGGATTCAATTTACACTGGCTGCGTCCATCGAACCACCTGGACACGATTGCATCTGTGAAATCAGATTAATCGGGTTAATGTCACGTGCTCCCACGAGCATGGTCCAGTTACACAATCCTACCACCACGTGGCCTCATCGTCAATGTTTATTTAGATCCATAGGATGATTAGACCATCCCGTTTCCTTGGAAACGGTTCTTGTTTCATTTTAGGTGTAATTTTAGCGTGTTTGCCAGGTAATGAGAAAGTTGAACGATGTTTCCCCAAGTCTGAACCGTGGAGAACCATTCTAGGAATATTTTGTTATAAAATAGCGCCACTGTTAAGGATTTTGCTGTGAGGAAATGTAGATACTTCTATCCTAGTTTAAGTTTAGCCATAAACTTTTTTTTCTTGAAACTTTTTTCAAAATTCTCTAAATTTAAGTTTAAGTTTAGGTTTAGCCATAAACTTTTTTTTCTTGAAATCTTTTTCAAAATTTTTTTAAATTTTCTTTTAGGAAGCGTTACGTAAAATATTTCAGATAGGAGATAAAAATATAACAAGAAAACTACAAATCGGCAAGATCTAAAATAGGAAAGTCCAAACTGGGCACATCCGAGATAAGAGAAATCCAAAAGTGAAAGATCTAGGACAAAAAGCCCAAATCGGAAAAACCTGAAACAGGAGAAGTCCTAAATGAGAAACCTATTTCTGTTAGGGAAAAAATTCCAAAATATTTTCAGTTTCTTGTGTAGAATTTATTCGTAGACACAACGACGACACAGGCTTGTACATTTTTGGCTTCAATATACTTATTGATATTCGAAGTGAAATATCAAATTTTCGGTGAATGCGTTACATGGAAATCGAAAACACAGTTCCGATATACGGTTGGCGAATATCAGCCCGTTATAAATCAATATCGAGATACGGAGCGGAACAGCTCGGCTTTTATCATATATATTTGTCACGCTCCCGCCCACAAATATCCGGCAGCTTGCCATTATTTTCTATTCCACCCGATGATGCGGGACCAACCAAATAAACGTGTGCAACTCCGCGATTGATTTCTCGTCCAAATCATCGCACCAACTGTCGATGATTATTATTTACCTCACGTTTCTGCCGATGCCTCTGAAAATCAGAATATAGAGCCGCAATGTGTCTCATAAGTTTCCATACTAAATTCGTTACTGTACTTAGTGATTAAATACCATATGAAAATAAAGCGTATTCGAACATTTTACATTAGCCAAGAATTTGGAATCAATTTTTCAATTATAGTTATATCAATTCTTACACTAATTCTAAATTAGAAGATATTCCATCTCTATTGAACTAGCTTCTGTTCAAATTTTTAGCTTATACAACACACTAATTCCAGTTCCACGTGGATAAATGAATAGAATAGATAAATGGATTAGAAAATAAGTTTAATCAATCTTTTTCATAGAGAATCGTACGAACTTTCTATACATATTGGATACGATCTTTTGTTCTGCGAGCTTTATGGAAAAGCCCGGGTATTCAATTCATTTAGCGCTATTAATAGAGCACTCTATCAAAATTTGATTGACATCGTTTCAAGGATTTGTGAAAATATAGGTCAAAAGCTTAGACTCGGTTATAGGTTTACCTTTAAAAGCTATCATGGTTAACATTGGCCCGGGAAATTTAAACTTGGTAAAAGTAAAATTCCATATGGAACGCACGAACCTAGCAAAACTACAATAGTCTAAAGAACGATATAATTCCAGGATAATTCACCATGAAAATATGTCCCTGTCCTTCGACTTTTCTTCGCTTGCTGACGTGTCTATGACGAGCGTGGAGATGGTCTTTTGAAAACGAGTCATGTGCACAAGTTCACTGGGAAGCGAAGACAATAGGATGGACAGGGTGGAAAAGAAAAGACGACGCCCCTCCTGGCACAGAATACGTGGCACAGCTATGCCGCGTCATTTTTATATTGTTCCACTCGAAAACAACCCCACAGTCTGCCCACGGCCTGGAAACGTTTCATCTAGCCTGCAGATTTCATCATCTATTATTTCACGTTTATTATCTACCGCGTTTACGCTTTATTAAACCCACCGCGTTGCTGATTAAGTTTTATCAAGTATGATTATCCTCGTTTTAGATTAGGGTAGGGCCAACTGTGTTCCTCGCTGGTTTCCACGACGAATACTCCTCTGCTGAGAAATTTCGGCCAATTTATCATAAACGTTGTGGAAGCTTTATTTGCATTGGAGTTTATTTTATTTTTTAGAGTTTAAAATTTGTAGAGTTTTAAGCCATCATCTTCGTTATTGCTTTATTACTGGTTAATCTTCGTATAGGGTGACTTATGTATTAGAAAAGAGGTGTAGGAAATGCTAAAAATCTATAATACTGATATATTGAATGAAGGGTTTCTAGAACCCTGATAGGATCTTTTGTTAGGCAATTTGGTTAATTCATTGGTCGATGGTAGCAAAATCAATTTCTAATAGGTTTTAATTGATCTTTTATTTTCTTCTATGTCTATTTAGCAAAAATAGAAATTTAGAAATCAGGAATAAAATTCATTGTAAGATTGCTGGTGCTATATATCAAACAATGTTAGATAAGCACTGTAGGGTTATATAGGTATATTGTTTGACCTGATCTTGGTAAATATGCCAAGGGTTAAGCGTGAACCATGGCATCCAGCGAATATCGAGCATGTTTCCGGGGCCACGTTCCATGGTGAGCTCGGAAACTTTTCACCATGCTAGCGTGAAACGGCGTGCTCATAGTGGCTGTGTGGAGGCCCTTCCCAGAGGGAGAGAGTGTTAAAAGTGCTACACTGGCACAAAGGGGGATACTCCCTTCAGCAGGTATCAAAAGCATCGCGACAGTGTGAAGGGGGATCCCCCTCTGTTGCCAACCTAAAGCTCAAAGCGTTCAATTTCAACGCTTCCGCCGGAATTTTCCCGTGCTTCCTCTATTGTTGGCGAATATTCTGATCAACTTATTAATCCATAATATTAAGTCAGCACTTTTTTTCTCTCTTCTTATCCTCGCCATTTGTACAACCTGGACCAAAAGTTTGCATATGTGTATATTCATTAAACTTAGAAAATTACAACGAAGGGATTATTTTCAATTAATTTCACACGATGTATTACAGTTATTAAGAGGAACAAGTTAAACAAATTTTTGGATTACAAAAATTTACAATTGGAGAATTTTGGATTATAAAAATTTGGAATAAAAAAAATTTCTAATTATGAAAATTCAAAATTTGAACACATCGCTTTTAAATTAAGCAATCCCCGATATAAAATATTATATATACAATTTAGTGATAAAATGCTTTTTCAGGTTCGTTTGATAAATCAGATAGAGAAAGATTGATGGTTGTACGTGGACTTTTGTGACTGAGTGTGAATGCGATAAAATAGTTGTGGGAGGATGCTAGAGGAAAAATAAGACACTAATGGCGGTGCGAATGTAGCGAGAATAGCCAAATGTCGTGGCAACGACGAATAAAACTGTCACGGGACGAAGTGGCTCGCGAACAAGTTTATTTAAATTCCACTAATGACGTCATTAAAATAATAAACGATGTCATTTAGGCGCTTCTGCTCTTCCACGATCAGAAACTCCGTAGGAAAACTTTCTCTCCCTGTATAGACGCCATTTTCTGTCGAAAACTTTCGTCAAAATTCGATTTTACTTTCTCGATGAAAAAGAAGTAATAAAAGCCAGAAATTAAAAAGTTTCAAATTATCAAATTTCATGATGTGAAATATTAAGTCCAATATTATTTTGTTGGCACGGTAATTTTTAAAAATTTGGACACAAAGTCTTTTGGCATAAATTTTATTAAATCAATTTTACTTGTAAAATATGGCAGACTTTTCAATTGTTGAAATTTGAAAGGAGAATGACGCAATAAAGTTAAGAATTGGTTAGAATTTTATTATAACTTTCTAGGGATCCCTAGGATTATTCTAGGGACAAATTTGGTTTTGATGACAAGAAGTAGATAACTGACATTGTAAAAGCCAGTTCCGGCTTGATGTATTTCCATAAGCCGGCGTGTAGATTTCCGGAAGCCGGCTTTACGTTCCTTCCGCGTATCACGCGTGTCGACAGCCTCGAATATTTTGCATGCTTCCGCGAAAACTCGACGTTGTAGTCGTTGCAGTTGGAGTGCATTACGTGTGATCGAGCACGCGATACGGATATTTCGTAAGGATGGCCGTGGCGTAGCCGGTGTCTCGAAAGAAATCACGATCTTAGCGTTTACGATGTTTATTATTATTCTTATATATTTCTAAATTTTTATAATACGAAACCTTATCATTTTTAAAACTTTTCTAATTTGAAATTTTGTTGTAATCTGTAAAAAAATGCTGTAATCTGCAGTAAAATTTTTTTATAAAAAAAACTTATATAAAAGAAACTAGTCAGTACATTTATTAAGAATTTAATAACGTCGATGACGTGTAAAATGACTTAGAAATAAGAATATAGAGCACGACGTATATTTTCGTCTGTAACAGAAACCTTCATTGACAAATCGTATATTTGGATTGCATTCCCATTGCAAAATCGGTTGTACAACCGATGTGCTACAAATTTAGATTGATCCGACTGCTTCTTGACTAAATCATTCAGTCACGACCCGAATTTCTTTTTGGAACCCGTTATAATACAAGAATTCGTATTGCAGAAAAAAAGATTTCAAGCAATACGATATATCGTGCATCTAGTTTAAATTAAATAATCAGTTTTACGCCAAAAGCTATATAAAAAATGTAGCAAGAATTTTTTCATTGAAAAGATTCGAGGGTAAACTGTTTGGCATACGCCCAGTTTTTCTTAATTCAATTTTCTCAAAAACAATTTGTCCCACGAAAAAATTTTATTCTACATTTTCTCTTCAGTTTTTTATGAACTTTATTTTGGTTTTTAATTAATACGTCTATCTTCTTTTATATCAGAAATATTTAGAGATATATGAAGAAATAGCGAAGAATAGTATTTTTAAGTTCCATGGTGGTAGAAATTTGAAAAACATCATTGAATACGTGTCAAAAACAATTACCACTTTTCGCCTATCCAGAACGCTGGCTTATTATGGCTCGTTCATCTACTATCGACATCAATAGCGCCGCTATCGATCAGGGACACGCGATGAGTAACAAATTTCTACGTAGCTCGTGTTTAATGAACACGTCGTCCTTTCAGCGCATAATGGTTTTTTAATAGTTGCTTGCGTTAATTGGTCGATATTCGGGGATAATTGGCCCATTGAATATTTTAAAAGCTTTTGACCTGTTCCTTTTGATGAATACGGTACAATTGATTCCTATATTTTTCTTTAAGCCTTAAAAAGATACTGACACATATATACAGGGTGAAAAATATACTAAATCCATTTCAATTATTTTATATATAATGAAAATAAAATAACATTTTTAGTGAAACATAGCTGTGATAAAATTTGAATGATTTTGAGGTGGGCACATAATTTGATATGATTAATTTCACGTTAATGGATGCTTAGAAAGTGTGTGAAATTTAAATTTGTTTTTAGAAAGGTTTTAAAAATGTTAAAAGAAGCTTCAAAAAATGGTATTTTCCCTTTTTTCGTCTTAGGTTACTTAACGGAAGAAACGGTGAAGCGAAGAACGTGGAACTGTTAAAAATATCGTACGTAGAATTGTGGTTTAGCCTTCACGACAATGTACTTCGCACGAATCTTCTCGTGAAACACCCGGGGCGTTCGATTCGAGCTACCTTACTTCCAGGAAGATTTAAATATTAGATTGCCATTCCGGGAAAGAAGTACCACTGCTTTACATTGCAATCCGGCGATTTTCTTCGCTACAATGAAGCTTTTTCTCGTCGAGAATTCTTATTTCGTTCTAGTCCCACTTCCACGGAATTTACTCGACCTGAAATACCATAGAATATTGGATAAATATTTTATTTCATAACGCTAAAAAATTCTTCGTGTGTAGATAAAATATATGAACAGAAGAAATTCAAAGAAAGAAGAAAATTTCTATCAAATAGAGAAATTAATTCGAAGTTATATTTCAGATAAATTCATTGCTTATTTATTCATTTCACTAATATATGCTTTCCAAAATTTCTAATTTCGAAAGAAAGCGAAAAGTATACAATGTCTAATATGAATCTTATCAGGCGCCATCTTGTCTATCAATACTCTTTGAGGTTATGTCACATACTGTATTTTCCAAACATTAAGATTAATAGATACCGTAAAATCCTTAAAGGATGGAAAAATGCTAAAATTTAAAAAGAACGCGTCCAATTAATTTCCATGCCTGATACGTAATTTCAAAAGTTTCCAAAAAGAAAATTGTAACTCTGAACGCGTATATTTCCGAGTAAAGTTCATCACCAGGGACAAGAAGACCTGGTGGTTAGGCAGTCGCATTCCAAGACAATGGGAAGAGTCTTTTTCAAAGGGAATGGTAAAAGAATAGGGAGACGTTGTGAAGAGAAAGAAGGTTGGACGAGCGAGTAATATGCAGAAGGTCTCGACCATCCTTTGATTTTAATAGATCGGCCAATGAACGAGGACCCCTCCGTTATAACAGGTTAATGAATAGCCGTCCAACTTAACGCGGCTCTAATGCGAAATCAATATCTAATTATCTTTCGCTGGTCTCCGTGGCCCTTTCTGCCCTTTCCGTTCTCTCGCCGTTGTTCCCAACAATTGATGTCCCTTACCGAGCTAAAAATTATCCGGAATCATTACTGCTAACCAAACAGACGCGACTAACTTTGAACAAAATGACTTCAAGAGATGAACAAAGCGGCAAACAAATATTCATTGAAATTAATGAAGGGTGTTAATAAAATTATTGCAACAAGATATTCAATATTCAAACACTAACTCAAAGTGGAGAATTTAATTTAGGGAAGCAAATCACAAGCCTCTGGAACTCAATTAATAGGTAAATCCATATTTGCATCTCCCTGTCTCTTCCTAGCTCTCCCTGACTCTCCCTGGCTCTCCCTGGCTCTCCCTGGCTCTCCCTGGTCATTTCGCATTAATTTGGTACTTAGAATGAGGAATTTAACTTAAGGAAGCAAATCACAAGTCATAGAAATTTAGTTAATAGGTAAGTTTTTGTTTTACATTTTGCTTAGAGTTCGATATAAAGAAGTAAATCACAATTCGTCAAAGCTTGATCAACTTCAGCCGTAGTTAAATCTTTCTCACTTTCCTTGTTCCTCCGTGGCTCTCCTCTTTTTCCAGCCTCTTTACTTCGCTCCTCTCATTCGGTTTGAACGACAGCATAGCCGCGACGCGACAATTGGTCCTCAATTATGAAACCTCCCTCGTCAGGGTAACGGGTGACCCGGAAAAGAAGGGTGGCGGAAGGCCGCTAAAGGACGCCTCGCACACGATCAACCACCCGGTTACTATCCTCTCGAATATGTGTGGGGTTGTGTGTACCCGATCGAATGCTTCGTGTGCATGTACTTTTCGTGTCGATGCTAAACCGATGAAGGGTCGTCGCTATCGATAGGGGACTATCCGTTTTCTAACCGGTAGCTCGAAACTATCTGGCCTTTAGCCATTATTACACACGATTCTATATGCAAAATCAATCATGTTATCGTTAAACTGCCTTCATTTTTATCGTATCCTACTAGCGAATATTAAATAGCCATTGTGTATCAGGAGAAATATTATTCGATATCAAAGATAAATGTCGAAGCGATGTTACTTTTAGATGGGTACTTTTGATACCAAATTTCAGAGATCCAAAATGAAATCAAATCCTGAAATTCACAGATGCAAACACAAATTAAAATTCTTCAAGTTGTAAACTGATACAATCGCAATGAAAGACCTAAATATAAAATAAAACGCTTCGAATGGCAATATCTTCTTAAAATCTAAACTTCTTAGAATACAAACATCCAGGTATCTCAAAACTGAGAAGTCTAAATTCTCAAAACATCCAGCATATCTCAAGATATCAAATAACATTTTTTCAAATTCCAATCTTTCAAACTGCCAATATGCCTAAACCTGCAAACACTGAACACGCAAACGCCAATAATCCAAAAGCCACTTGCAGTACCAGAAATTCTCAAAAGAAACTCACCAAACCTCGAAAATTCCACGTTACTCAAATAAAACCGGTCTGATTCGTTTGAAGATAAAACGTGGAACGCGGAAGAGGCGATCAGAGTGCGAAGACAAAGGGGGTTACGTGGACCGATAAAAGGCGTTTCGAGTGCCCCCCGCCTCCCCCGCCTCCCCCCGGGTGATTAACCGTGGCCTTCCGAATCAGCTCTGAAAACGAGTGATTTTTAATGAGGTCGAACGTCCGTGTCGACGTCGACAAACAAGAAACTCTCATTCAACCGGCTGGTATTGTCTCCACGATTGCTACCACCGATCTATCCCCTTTTCACCCTCCCTGCCTATCTCCATTCTCCTTGCAACGCCCTCTTTAAGTTCTTGTGCCCTCAGGCTGGCTGCATCCTTCCCCAAGAGTCTTTTCCGTGAATCTTTTCATGCGTTTTCGCGGTGAGCCACGGCCACGAGGGCTCGCTGGGGGTGGCACGAAAGAAAGGGTAGGAGAATGAGGGACTGAAAAAAAGAGAGAGAAGGGATCGTAACGATCCGACTGCTCCAGTTCCGGTATGTGGAACGTGCGAGAGGGATAATTGCGGCTCGCCTGAAAATCAAAGGGACTTCCGTTTCGTCCGACATTTCCACCCTCCGACGTTTTCGCCCCATTTTTTACCCCTCCGTTCCCATTGCCCGTTCCTCGACACTAGCCGCCTTTATTGTCAGTGTTTTTTACTTGGGTTTTAGACCGTAGTAATTTTCTAGACGAAATTAGTTTTTGGTATTTGCAGTTTGAGTTTCTATTGGATTTGAGAGACGTGATTTTATCGATTGACGATCGAAATTTGCTGCGTATGAGACATGAAATCTGCAGTTGAATCTTCCTGCTTTTATTCATAATTCTTCCGGATTATTTTCTTCTTGAGTAATTTCGTTTCTTGTAAAACCATCAGATTATTTTGAATTCTTTGGCTGAATATTAGAATCGACGCATACGTAACCTCGTTTCAGATATTTGATACATATTTTGGTCTCCCTGGCTCACCCTGATTATGTAGCCTTAATTTTGCACTTAGAGTGAATAATTCCAGTTAAAAAAGCGAAACACATGTTACTAAGATAAAATTAGTAACTTAATCCACATTTAGAGCTCCCTGTCTCTCCCTGTCTCTCCCTGTCTCTCCCTGGCTCTCCGCGGCTCTCCTCGATTATTTCGCTTTAATTTTGTACTTAAAGTCAATAATTCAACTTAAGAAAGCAATACATAGACCACTAAGACTTAATGAATGGATTAACACATAATCGAATCTCCCTATCTCTCCTTAGCTCTCCCCGACTCTCCACGGTTCTTCCCGATTATTTCGTGTTAATATTGCACTTGGAGATATAACACTCCTGTAGCAACCCATTTCAGCCCATATACTCACCACTGCATCTCATATGTTGTGATGTCCGCATCCCGAAGAATGCATTTAAAAATACCAAGCCAGATATTGAAATCGTATATTGTCGAATAGAAAATGCTTGAAACGTTTCGCATATCTGTCCATAAAAGGAATTGCGATTCCACGAGACGGATTTGGCACAGGCGACTGTGAGGATTATTGTTTTTGAATAAAAATTTTTCCACAAAATCGAACGGAAAGGAAAGGACGCACTCCACGCGGCGGACGGAAAAATATCGGTGACAGCGATCACTGAAACAATCCATGCGAGAAAGATGAGTCCCGGGTGTCCCTCTCAATTCCATGTTAACTCTCGCCTATAAATCCTGTTGGTTGTCTATGAAAAGAGACTCGGAACCGTGTGATTAATTTCTATGGTCCTCTTTCTGAAACACTCCATTGCTTGGCACACTCGGTCAAGCACACACCTATATCTGCTATAATATTTGCTAAATATGAATTAGGATTTTATTCGATGAAATATTCAAGAAAATAAATCAATTAATGAGGAAACATTAGATTTAAAATTAGAGATATAGCAACTTGTGGAATTCATAGCCATTTTGTTTGTTTAAAAAATAAAAATAGAATCTTATGGATGGTAGAACCTGTAGTGGACAAAAGAGAAATTTAATGTAAACTAATAGTGAAGAATTCCCAAAAATAACATCCATAAATTGTGACCTTTCTTCTTAAAAACGAGTACATAATATAAGTGAAAGATTATTGTGATGGAAAATTGTTCATGCTAATATTTACTAAATAAAGCTGCAATTTATAATTAGTACAATTTTTGCTCATTTCTCTCTCTCTATATATATATATATAAAAAAAAGGAGGAACTAGTTGCCTAAAAATAGAAGGATTTCAAAGCTAACTGATATATTGATTATCCCTCCATCAGAGAGTACAAAGTGAAAACGAAGAAACGAGCATGAAGTAGGGAAAATAATCCTGACTGGGGCACGAATGGACACAGAGCCACATGGATTTCTCTGCTTATTGTAAATGGGCCGCGTATATTCGGCTTTGAAGAGAACTCCGTTTCATTTCAGGCTCGTTGGTCTCCTCTCTCTCTCTCTCTCTCTCTCTCTCTCTCTCTCTCTCTCTCTCTCTCTCTCTCTCGGCTTCTCCATACATGTGTTGGCTGTTGATTCCGCTGGAATGCTGTGTGTCCGATATCTTTGATATGCATCGCGAAAAAAATGCTATGGGTCAATCGTGCGATGTGCATGTTAAATGAAGAAATAAGTGAAAAAGGTATCTGCGAAATCCGGAGGATTTTTAGCTTTGATACAGCAGACACAGAGTTTAACAGACGTGAACTCTATCGTGGATTCTTTTTCTCTTTTCCTTTCATTCTTACTAAATGTTACATTTTCTTGCTTGTTATTGAGTCACTCTGTAATTCCTTGATCCTCAATTGATACTGTATGACGATTAGCTACATTTGTTTATGTTATGCTTCTTTGGAGGATTTCAATCATTAATTTTTGTCAAGAAAGGTTTAGCAACTTTGAATTTTTCTTCTTAAAATATGTTTCCAATGTCTGATCTTCGTATTGGTAATTTGTGAAATATAATCTCTTGATACATAAGTATATTTGTTTCTTTATAAAATGCTGTTTGTTCAAACCCAATTATGGAAGAAATAGAAAATTCTCAGAAATAGAATACACTTATCAAAATCTTCTAATATATGTATACACTAATTTAGTTTAATTCTGTGGTTCTATAAAATTGGTGGTGAAGTGCAATCTACACTATAATCAAATAAAATGTAAAAAATGAATATAATAATCAATGACAAATTCTGATTTAAATCTAATTTAGGAATAATAAAATATTTTGTGACGCTCTCTTGTCTAATTACTGTACCTGTTAGCTTAGTTTAAGTTTGTGGTCCTGTAAAATTGATGATAAAGTGTAATGTAAACTTAGCTACAGTTAGTATGGATTTATATGTACAATTAATGACAGAATCTGATTTACATGTAATTTTAAAAGTAACAAAATTCTTTCATACATTGTTTATTGTAAGTAACTTGGTTTATGTTTATAATTGCATAGTTGCAAACTCAAGGAGTTAATTGGCGAGTGTTCTCAAGAATATGGTGAAAATCAAGACAATTAGAGTGATTGCCCGGGAATAAACCACGTCAATGTGCATACGACTAAATTTATTCCGGTTGATTCGGGAAGATAATGTAATTACGGGAGACGTCGGCGAACGTTCAAATTATCTCCAATGTGCAGCGTCGAATTGAACATATGCGCTGCGGTTGCGAACGATAATGTCCAATAATTTAGGCCACGGTCTATGACAGATTTTGCAACCACAGTGTCACCGAAAAATTATCTTAAAATTACTCTGACTAACAAATTACATTCCATATCTCTTAAAAAGTAACAACTTTTCACATTAAGGAATTTCCTGGGTTTTACAAAATTAGGTTTAAACTTGATTTCGCAAAATCACACATTCTTATAACAATCAACAAATTTTGACAAAATACTAAATTTTATATCGCTTCCAGGACTAGGACCAAATGAAATTTCACAAAACCATGAATCCCTATCAAACGTATTAATTGTAACAATTTGGAAAACCATAAGGAAGCTCCAATTATTCTGAAAATGTTCCATTACCTCGAAAAATCTAATCACAAATAAATTTCAACAGATTTTAGTTTCCGTTCTTCGTTCTGCAATTTTATAGCCAAAAATTGGCTCCCCTCGATTTTTAGTTTGATCTTTCAGAGAGAAAGGAGTAATGCACGATCCGTAGCGAAGACAATAAGATCAACGGGATGAACGTTACCCGTTTTTGATCTTGAACTTTTCAAAGGGTTTGCCACACGTTTGACATTTAGCGGAGGCACTCGGTTATCTACTTTAGAAACCGGCGATCGATCCTCGACATCATTCTATAACCTTTGACCGAGATGCTTCGACGGATTGAATTACTCACGTTCGTCCAATTACACCCAATTTCATGAACTTGCTACGTATCTCCATTATTCCTCCTATCTGATCAATCAGGATGTTTGACCTAAAGGCTAGAGTCAGGCGATTCCTTGAGAATATTTCGTATAAACGTCGCTGCGATTATTACTATTTTTTATTTTCACTGTCTGTCAGTTCTTTTATTAATATCAACATTAATTACCGTTTTATGTTGGTAGAATTTCTGTGAAAATGCGCAAAATCGAGAGCATGTTGTGTATAAATGTTTGTAACAAATTTGGAAAACGAGAGAAGATGTTTCTTGAAGAGGAAGATTTAAAGAGGATTATCGAAGAATTTCTTATTTCTTATCTTCTAGTCGTTCACGATGCTGAAATTTTCGTTAAAATGCTCTCATTGAATGGATATTTCGACTGAATCTTTGCAATAAATTTAGTTAAAACGAAAGAAGATTCGAGGGATCGTGGGAGGATTGTTAATTTTTTCAGCTTTCGGTTCTCACATCGACGAAATTTGGCCATATTTTGGCTAAAACTGTGCAACACGTTCAGAAGACACGGGAAGTTATAGTTAAAGGTTGCACGATGAAATTTTAAATATTGGAAAATATTTTATTTTCCACGGTATTAGACTGTACGTGGAAATACCATATCACGATTCGTGTGAAATCACTGTAATAAATCTGAGAGGCAATCTTACCCAAGGTGAAATTTTATTGGTGAATTCCATTGGAAAATGTGCTTATTAAAAAATTCCACCGTGTATAATCTGGCTGCAAAGCGGAAGAATATTGGAAAGCATTCCAAAGTTTAATGAGACTTCCATCTAAACTCTTACCTTTCGTGAATCATTAATTTATATATATATATCCATTACAAGAAATAAATAATGGTACTTGTGATAGTGAAGAGAATGGTAACTTTATCAAACACAACTGTCACCTGCTATAAAATACAATACATTTGTGAAACATTAAGTAAGCTCGAGCTTTTGAATAAATTCATTATGAAGTTTTAAACAAATTTAAATTAATAATTATAATGGCTTTCAAAGTACCTTGTTCTTCTTACGTTTACGATAGAAATAAAAATTTCATAATAATTGAAAATCATCCGTTTAACTAGAAAATACACTTAGCATTTATATTTACCATACACCTTCTTATCTGGTTATTTATGGCAGACAAATGGGTGCAAGTGGAAGCACGATCGTCAAACGGATCTTAAGGAAGGCGACAAATCCCAGATAAGACAGTTACACGTAGAGGATTAAATTGAAAAACCATTTGAAATGGCGTCGAAGAGACACGGGGAACCGATAGAGCACCTAATTGCCGCAGAAAATTCCATGCTTAATCCTCGGTCGACCCCTAGAACGACGCTAGTTTTCTCCTACGTACACACAGGTACACACGTACACCTGCCTAGCCAGTCCTTTCACGCAAGTTATTGGAAAAGTTGGAGCACGGGGGTTCCTATTGGAGGGCGGACACTGTGCGCATTTTTATGCGGGACGGTGCAACAACCTTTGTGAACGAAAAGCCCTGGAAATATCATTATGCCGCTGTGAATTCGCTGGAATGTTTGCACGTCTCTCCCACCTCGTCATCCTTGCCATTATATTTTACAAACTTTTATATTGGATGAGCAGCTTGTTCGTTTGTTAGTTTCTTTATTGAAGATACGGTTATTAATGTTACTCTATTCTGACGATCGGATTATTCCAGTGAAATTTGTAAAAGATCGAAGGACGAAAGATACTTTTATAATCTGACGGGACAGAGCCAAAGGGAAATTACGATAACTGGGAGGTAGAAGATATATCAGTAACATCGATAAGGACATCGTCAGTTAAGGGCCATTTGGAATACACTTCGGACCTGGATTCTCCAATTATTCGACGAAATCAAATGAAAAAGAAAAAAATATGGTGCGAAGTGTCGAGAGAGCGCACTCTCGCCGGACAATTAATTTTCGAAGTGTCTGTCTCGCCGACGGAAGTTGGACAATTTGCGAGGCGGCGATTTTCGGAAACAGCCGCGGAACAAACGAACGAGTGCACTCGTAGTTGCCGAAAGCGACACTCGCGCGTAGAGCACGCGTAACAACGGGCAAACGACCTGCACAACTTTTGGCTTCCGCGTCCACGTAAATCAATTCTCACCTAATCTCTACGGATAACTGTAAACAACTTCGTAGACAGGTTTGTTAAATCTCTACTACGTGACGATGCTATACGTGGTCTCTGTTTAACAGTAGAAAAATCCTTCTGCATAAGAACACCGGAGAAAGAGAAAATCTGTCTGCTTAAACGACTATGAGTTGTCGCTTCAAAATAAAAAAAATAATAAAAATTACCAACGCTGGAAAAGTACAGGAAAATTGTACAGGAGGACAACTATGATGCGATGTAATCTGAGATTAACACTTTACCGACCGCTAGCTCAGACTCTCCAATACTATTCTTTTCGTTCATTGGTATAAAACTGTGGCAGCTTACAAAGCAACGCAACTGACGCAACTGAGCAAGGTACCTTGGTACTAAATAACAAATTACTGCTCAAATAATGAGAAAGATTGTCGGCGACAAAAAACCGATTAATCGGCTATCTGTCGGTAAAGTGTTAAGAAACAATAGTGGATACGAAACACGCGTTAACTTGCGTGTGGTTCTTCTTCTTGCAGTGATACCAACAATGGAATCACGAATAGGATATAAATAATGGGTATGTGTGGCTACATGAAACCTGGAAACTGGCAAGATTTTCTCGAGCGTAGCAAATCGAGGAGAGACGGAGATATTCCTGTATTTTTCTTCGATAGGATTATAGGCGTAGCTTGTGCACGGACGAGCAGGATTACCCAATAAGCGGCTCTTTCTTTTCCCATGGCCGATTCCGGGGCCGATATCTTCCGAGTGACCGACTCCGCTACGGAGTCGAAAGTTCTCTTCAGGCTTGTCCAAAGCCCACTTCAGAATGTTCCTTTTATCGGAATCGCATTCTAGGAGACTCTTTTTGAGTGTTAGAGACATCTTTGGTATATGGATTGGACAACGCTAGTTCTCCTTTCGAGGAAGAGCCTTTTTTGCGAATTGTTGGAAATAGAACGAAGGTGATTATCGTATTTCTTTAGAAATATTGTTCCGATACGCGTTGGATCTTGGAAAATTTCATAACAAATTTTTCACTCGCTTTCCCTTCATTTGTTATTCCAATTATCATGTTCAGTTTGGTCTCTGTTTTCGATTCCTATTCAAAAGATCATAACCTTTTGCTTCATCCTAATAAGAAGATGACAAGAACTGAGAAATCTCGAATGACTTGGTGTTCTCTTCCTATCTGTGCATTCCATGTTTTAGGTTGATGGTAAAACAGCGGCAAACAGGTTTGAGTACATAGCCTCTTGTTTTAAATTGATATTATGTCTTTTTTAATATTAAATTTTTACAATTTACTTCGCTAAACTTACTCTTATCTATTACAGTACTTCTGCATATTCTTACAATTTTGCGTGTGGAAACTGTAACGGAAACATATGAAACGATAAATTGCTGTTCTTGCCATATCCTTGTAGATGAAAGATATTTAGATCGGTCAATGTCCCGTCACTCGAGCCTTCAACTTCAAATCCCGCAACACCACTATGGCTATTATGATTTATGAAACTAATAATTAATAGTTTCCACCTAAGGAATCTTCAGCGAGAAGTTCATCTACTACTCAATTTCAAAATCGCTCGTTTATGCTAGTAATAATTAGTTAGCTGGTTCCAAAGAATTTCTCGAAAGTTGCCAGTCGACTTGCAGGAAGAACGCATCCTCGAAGTGGTAGACAAATTCTGAAAAGTTTGGTCAGCGATTCACTGCTGAAGTCGAAGGTTACAATCGCCGAGGATGATGTCAGACTGACGTTATTAATTTATGGAAATGCTCCTC
The DNA here is from genome assembly GCF_024516045.1 of Bombus affinis. Classification (NCBI taxonomy): domain Eukaryota; kingdom Metazoa; phylum Arthropoda; class Insecta; order Hymenoptera; family Apidae; genus Bombus; species Bombus affinis. The sequence goes on from NC_066359.1 coordinate 4,479,277, forward strand.
TTTCGCCAGTTCGAGAAGGTTACCAGCAATTTACGTTGTTAATTGCGAAAGTTTGACGGCTCCGTGGCTTGTACCCTGGTTATTAATGTCGCCTACTCTCTACGCACTCTGGTAACGCATGCCTCGTATAATACTTCTTTTTCTTCGAGGTCAGACATACTGCAGCTCAGAAATCGTGCAAATGACTTTTCATTGTATGCGAATGTAAAAAAGTTTGTTAGCCAAATTTCTTTCTTTTTGGAAAAGAAGCATGACGCACATGCTGCGTCATTAGGGAGACCGTATTCGTTTAGAGTTTCATGTCTGGAACGATGATCGGTGAATACACAATATTTTTCTCGATCATTTATGCTATTTTTAATGTTTCCTGACATTTTGCACGGAAATAAGTCACTTTTCATAATAAAAATGCTATGTCAAATATGTCGCAACGCCAGATTTAAAAGTATTGAACGATCAATTTGGGGCAAATCATTATGAACTTTCAAAATTTAGTAGAAATAGTGCAAAATAAATTAATTAAGATATTGCATTTTTCTCTTAGCAAAAATTGACGTCTAGTCACATGTTTTGCTGCTGAAATAATGCAATTCCCAGACAATGAATTCCTGTGATTTTCGTATTGTAGAAGCATTTGATCTATATCGAAGGAATATCAATTGGAACAGGCATGTTCAAGGGATTAATTCTGGTGTTGCATCCCTGACATCGTGTAAGAGTGGTTAGAATCGATATTAAATTCCCAAAAGCATTTTATGAATTCAATAAAAGTGACCTAGTTGAAGAGGAACTGTACGATGCTTGGTGAAAGTGGAACAAGATAAATAGAATGGTATGTGTGTGTGTGTATGTGTATATTGTAATGGTGGAAGAGGAGTTGCCGAAAATTTTATTGCATTCGTCCTTCGCTGAAAGATTCCACTTAAACCGGTAACCGTATATAGAAGTTTTATAAAGCTTCATTGAAACATAACCTCTTCAAAGAAAGCAATCTCCCAGTTTATTAAAATCTGAGGACCATTAAGTAATACAAACCTCAAACGCTTCTTTTATTTCATAAATTTGATTGGTTGTAAAGAATTATGGTGACTCCTCTGCCCATTTCCCACATCCCAGCTCGCATTACCTTTACAATTGGGATTCCTATTTTTAAGAATCACGTAGACTGTAGGTTCTAAAGACCGGTAAGATCCTAACCTATACACCATGATTCAACATATCTAGAAACGTAAATATATGCGACGTCTATTTGCTTTGAAGAAATGTACTACTAAAAGAAAAATCTTTTAACGAAGAAACTGAATAATTTACTATCGGGGTTATTAATATTATCGTTAGAATCTCCAAAAACCAGCATCTAATATTAAAATTTTAAATAAGACTAAAAAAAAACTAGGACCTAATAAGAGTCTGTAACCACTCTAAGCACAAATTATCCGGCAGTAAATAGTACCAAGTTATCCAGTAGCTTAAAAAAGGTGGAAGAATCGCGATGAATCCGTTAAAGGGAAAAAATTGGACACGCAGCTTTGTTGCAATCAACGGCTCGCTTAGAAGCCGTATTAACTTGGTAAAAAGCTAGTACATTGGTGCAATATATGTCACGTATTGTACGTACTTGGCTGCGTACATACGGGCTACAGGCGCCCCCCTGTACTTAGCTGCGTACGTACTTCTCACCGTACTCCCGTATGTACATAGACCGGGTAGACATATAGTGAGTGCACACTGGCGTGCATCGACCTCCAGAGGGGGATAGCGCGCGCACACAGAGACCCAGTGTAGAAATGTGGTCAAACACCCGGACAGAGAGGGTTCGAGACCGAGTGAAAAAGAAGAGTGTGGCTCCACCCACACACCTTCGTTCAGGCGCGTGCGCGTTTATGTGCGCGCGTATGTGTAGAGGCAGAGAGAGAGAGAGAGAGAGTGCACAGTAGATGAATTCAGTTCAGTTCGAGCTACTTCAGGATCGTGAGACGCAGGCGCGTTGACCGAGCATCGTATTGCAGGATCCATCCCTCTCCTCGTACAGACTGCCCTTTGTTTCTGAATTTTTCCTGTGGCTCTGTCTGTCTCTTCTTCTTCTTACCCTCCTTCCCCGTCTTTCGATTGTCTAGTTTCTTCTTTAACTTCTTTTCCTATATATAAGGTGTTACGAAAATATGTAGCTGACTAAATTTTGATATAGGGTCAAACACTTTTGTAGGTATTTCGAGCACATTTGTAATAGCAGAAGAAGGTTTTGTAGATAGTTATAGATTAGGAAGATTCTATTCCGGAAGGTATAGAAATAGTATCGTTATGTTGGATATTCGTGAAATTGGATCCCTTTTTCTTATCCCCTGTTGTTGGACTATCTAATTTTTTCTGTAGTCTTTTTTTGTCTATATAGGATGTTAAATGATACGTAGGTGATCAAATATTGTATCCTTATATATTTCTAAGATTCTTTTGTTCACTACCAAGAAAGAGCAAAATGTGAACCTAATGCTAATCTACTCCAAACTAAAGTTTAGCCACCCATGTGTCTTTCTTTAGATGGCATCCAGCGTACGTTCTTCTGATTGTTCTGCACATCACATTGAGCGCATGTAAACCTTTCCCTACATGTAGGATTGTTCCTTGTTTCTTCTTTGAACCCCGACTTTGTTTCTTCTTATTTCTTCATTGTTTTATCTGGATTCCATTTTTCCGTTTCCAATTCTTTGTCCCTGCCGTGTTTGCCTATCCTCTTTTATCTCTTTTGTCTTTCTTCAAAGTACACATCAATAATTTTTGTACCATCCGCCCTTTCTCTATATACTTCGCGTCCCTTTTTGAGTATACTTCAGTTGTTCTTGCCCAGTCTGGCCTAACATTCGGTATTCTTCTTTCCCAAGAATGCTCTCGCCTGCCACTCCTCCTTATATGCCATTCTTTAACCCATTAAGAATACAGATCGCGTTAATACAAAATTTTATCCTTATTTTTTCATTAGACAAATTGTTTCATTGAATTCTTTTGTTTCATCATTGAGATTATGGAAGATGATTTCAAAAATATTTGTAATATCTTTCTTCGCTATATTTTCGTCTATCTATATCCTATAATTCCATATACAAAAGTCAAGATATTTATACCACGGTAATCACCTAGATTCTCAAATCATGGAAACATCTTTCATACCTCCAATTTATCTAGTATTCTATAAAACACATATATATTTTATCTCCTTTTTCCAATAACGTAGCATTTACACATTATTCCACAAGTCCTTAATGGGTTAAGCTTCCACAGTTTGCTCTCTTGCAAAGCATACTTCATTTATCCTTACTCAGTTTTCTCCCTCGTCTTTCATCTTTTCTTCTTCCATGCACGCTTCGAGCTCTTTTTCTTCTTTTACACATCTTTTCTCATCAACTGGCCATCCCACCACAACCTTCCCATTCCTCTCCTCCGGTGTCCTTGTCCGTCCTACTTCCCCTTTCTCCCACCACCCAGGCACCATTCTCCCCACCATAACTCCAACCTATCCCCACCACTATCACTGCATCTCCTTCCAGTGGACCACAAACGATCCTCCTTCTCGTTCCCTTTCGTCCTCGAATCTCTCCCACTGCCGTACATTTTTTCGACCCCGAACGATGCCGAACGTGCGTACGCCTGCGTACCCGCCGTTACTACTTACTACTACGTTTTACTACTGATACTTCCGGGCTACTACGCGCAGCAGCGTAGCTTTACGCTGTTCCACCTTTACGCTACCTCCCTCCCCTTACTCGCTGCACCCTTCGACCATCCTTCCACTTTTTCTATATTTTGTCGTGGTCAACCTATCTTCATACTGCACCATCGTTTTTCATCGTTTGATCTAATCGAGCAAAAAGGCCCGATTTCTTTGATTTTGGTTTTTGAAGGCTTATGTGAGTACGTTTTTTAGGTTAGAAATTGGATATTACTGAGGTTTGTTTAGCGTTTGAGGTTTGGTTTGTGAAATTTTTAGAGTTTCTTCATTTTTAGGTTAGAGAGTTGACCGTCACTGCTGTCCTGTGTTACAAAACCGTACTTAATATTTGAGGTTAGATTTAGGGAATACTGAAGATTGGTTCTTACATACAGAGAATAAAATATCAATTTAGAAATGATTTGTGATACCTGATGGTAAAATTATCATGATATCTTGATTTAAAATTTCACTATATCAGTTCTATCAACGATAATTAGAAAATTTGCTTATATCAAATTTAGATTCGAGATTGATAATTTTGTATTGGGCTGAGCCTCGCATTGATAACAATAGCATTAGTCAGAACAGGTACTTACGTTCATATCAAGGAGTTTTCAAGTAATTTTTGGTATCGATGTTCTGGTTTCATTTTATTCTCCATTGGGGTTGATTTGAACGAGAGAGAGCCAATGGAGCAGTGCCAAATTGAAACAGAACCGCGGTAAATCGGCCGCCTTGAATCCAGCCCAGCGGGACACGTTTCGACGTTAGACTAACCCCCTGCCCTCCTTCCACGTTTTTCGACCCTTCATCGAATCTCTTTCTCTCTCTACCCCAGAGCTGCCCACTTCTCCACACTCCGTCAGCCACGAAATAGCCACTTGAAGCTTTGAAAGTAATTCATTTAACGCTTCACGCTGCGTTAAAACTGCGCTGGCCCTGTAAACGATTAGCGAAACCGAAATGATTTATAAATCTTCTCTTTCAGCTTTCTCTCTTTTACTTTTCTCGATCATATTAAATTTATTAATGTTTTGATTATATTTGGTGAAGAATTTTTCATATTATTTTTGAATATTTTAATATGCTTTTACTAATGATATATGATACAATATTAAAGGATCCTCTTTCTAGACGAAACCTAACCTAACTTAAAGAGAGTGAGATGTAGACTACTCTTAAGCATGATTTTGTAAGTAATATTACAGTGACACTGTGTTGAAAGATTTTCTTTTACGGAACTTGATCTATCCCAAATCTGAAGTAAGTGAAACATCTATTAAACTATTCTTCCATGGCACTATTTTCAATTGTTCTTTAAGGTGAATCCCCTTGATAAATGTAACCGAAACTTAACCTAACTCAGACGTAAAGTAAATGAAGAGTCTGTTAAACTCTCACATCGACTTTTGTCAGTAATATATGATACTAGTTTCAAATTTTCTTCTATAGCGAGTCCCCTTGCGAAACCTAACCTAACCTAACCTAATCCAAATGAAGAGAAATCAGTGTAAGTTAGGTCGAAAAGCAGTATTAAGCTTAGTTGCTTCATGATTTGTTACATAGAATGAAGAGACGATGAAAGATTAAAAAATCAGTCGCGATCAGCGAAGCGATCCAACAGGGTTCTCGATAGCGGGACCGTGGTTAATCGCGTTAAAACGCTGAAACAACGGTAAAACGAGGATCCACGAGGCGGAGGCGTGGACACACAGCTCAGGACACGTAAAATCCGGCCGTTCCTGTGCAAAGGTCGTCACGCCTGCGCCAACAATTTCGTTCGAAACTCAATGAAACACCACGCTCTAATACCAGCCACGCCGAAGAAAAAGTGCCCAACCTCCCTTCTCCACCTCCCATTCAAATTAATTCCTCGTGAAATAATTTGCCTAATACGGAGAGAATAAAAGATCTTGATGACCTGTATTTTCGTTCTTAAAGAAAAAAAAGACGTTGGTTTTTATGACGGCTGGAAAACAAGGGGAAATTTTATTTTCCAAACACGGTGCTTGTTCGGCACAAACTGAAAAAAAATTAATGGCTGCCTCTAAGACAATTCACCAGGTTGTTGAACGCGATCTCATGGAAGATATAGTGATTTCTGAATGAAACTTTTGGTACAATGATTTCTAAATGAATTTTGGTATTTATTGATTCTGTTTTACGAATTTAATGACACAAATTCCTAAATAAACTTCGGTGACTCTGATCCCATAAATATAAGAGAAGATATAGTAATTTCTGAATGAAGTATAATAGAAGTTTTATTTTCATCGTTTTATTTTAGGAAACGACAACATTTTTGTTCTGGCTGCGTCACGGGCTGCCAGGAGCAAGGATAATGAGAAAATAATTGGTTCCCAGAGTTTGTATATGGAAGAGAATTGCTTTCCAGAGTGTTCGCTCGACCTCGATTTGTATCTGACCCAAAATCCAGTTCCGCGTGATTTCGAAAACACTTTGTTGAAATATGTGAATATTCATATTTCCATACAAATAATTATCCTGAAACTCACTAGTATCTACTCGCAATCTATGGAAGAGGAATTTTTTAAAATTCCCTCATTAACATTCTATTCTTAACTTCATAGTTTAATATTCACTGATTAAAAAAAGAGCAAAGTTCGAGGTTGTAATACCCTTTATTAATACGTTTGTACCCAGTGACGCACGCATATGCGTCACGCGTATGTTCCACTGTGCGTCTGACGACGTATAGTGTCTTCTACTGTGTGTTTCAAGGCTCACGCTTATACTTTACGAATATATCCAACTGTGTGTCTGATAACAAACGAGTACTTTCCACTATGGCTCTAAAGATGTACGAGTATATTCCACCGTACATCTATGGACCCATACGTAAGCGTTATGAGTATATTCTCTTGTATATCTAACGATAAACGAGTATTTTCTACTGTATACTCTGATAACAAATGGTTATATTTTAGTATGCATCAGTAGTCGCGCTTTCAAAATAATTTACTACTAGAAGAAAAATCTTCCAACAGGGCTTTGCTTCTGCACACATCATCAATACCATAAATAAATGTATTCTCGAATTTCCTAAACCTAACCTCCAAATTCCACTCCAAAATAATTCCACAGAAAACAAAATAGATCTGTCACAAGAAGCAAGAACCTGGGACCTTAGACGATTAACCTGGACCCTACCAATGAATGCAGAATTCGTGGAAGGGACTCGGTTGCAATCAGAGAAGCGAAACATTAACGTGAGGTCCGCTAGCGCCATTACAGGCATTCTTCCTGCAGCTTGGAAGCGCAGCCACCATTAACACCACCGTTACCACCATCAGCACCTCCGTCACGGCTAACATTACTACGTGCAGACGCGTACGAGCCATTGCACCTCCTCGCCAGAGGCAAGAGACGACGAGATTTTATAGTGGAGGGGGTTGTCGAACCCTGTAGGAGTTGCTCGATGGAGAAAGAACGAAAGAGAAGCCAGGTAGAGGGACAAGAAGCCACGTGAGAGATAAATACGTGGAGAAACAGGATGAAGACAGTGAGAATTAGGGTTGGTTAGGTGGAGAAATCGAAGATTAGAGCTGGCTGGACGAAGGAGATGGAAAATTATGAGCGGAACCAAGGTAGAAAGAGCCAAGATTCTGCACATGATAAGATGATGAAACGAAAAGAAGTTGTAGTAAAGGGTATGAATGAACATATGACAATATGTTTTTTATAAATCATCTTTTATTCCCAACTGTTACAGAAATTAAATGAAGAAAGGACCTGACTTACAAATTTATCAACCAAATTTTTAAAAACTATAAAGATACCAGGATTACCTTAATTGTGTTCCATTTTACAGATTACCATAGCAAAGATTACTATATCAAAACCATTATATCACTATAATAAAATTTTTCGGCTTTGGACTAAGATCCTAAAATAACGACCTGCCTAACTTGTGACATTATAAATTCCCCTAATTAAACAAGCAGATTACAAATAACACCAGAGACAAAGGATCCACGGCAACATTCAAATAATAACGTTTGTGTGTCGTTAAGTTGGCAGACAGAGAAACTAGGATTGGACCATTTCTGTGTAAAGTCAAACAGCGCTGCAACTAATCAGCAGTTGAAGGAATAAGCAACTTACAGCCAGAGAAGAGGCAGGATTTGCGGTGGGGAAAGTTGGAAAGAATAGCAATGCAGACAGAGAAAAGCGTTTATGGCTTACATAAAGGAAGAAGCACACAGGGGATCGGGAACCGTACAACCGTTCTGTGTGCGTGTCTGGTGGATAAAACGAATTGTTGGGAATGGTAGAAAGATGTCAAGAGACGCGGCGAGTTGGATGCAATTAGAGAAGAACGGGCTGCATCGCGAAATAAAAGCCGGATAAATGAATATCCTCGAAGCAGGGTAAAATGGGTCGAAGTAAAAATAATGGGAAGATCGATGACGAGGATCTGTTCTCTGAGGCGAGTATGAAAGATGGAAGAAGGAACATGGTTGTAAATCGTGAGAAATGAAGAGGAGGAGAAAGGACCAAGCACAAAGGAGTATTGATAGTTCTGGATGATGAAGAAGAGCTGATAGAGTCTAGGTTGGATCAGGCGAGCTGCAAGACGAAAGGAGATACTGGTGAGAAACAGGTTCTCAGATTAGCAGGAAATCTGCTCTGCACAAGATTCTCCAAGACTCTGTTCAATTTTGCATCACATAGTACAAGGAATTCTTTCGTAATATTATGAAAAAAAATTAGTCTTTGGTCACAATAGATACGTGTTCTCAGCAGTCGAAGATGATTAGGGTCTCTCAACGATCCCAATATGTGTTTCTTGATATCCCTCGATGACTGTTCGATAATTGTTCCCACTTTGCTCTGCAAAAAACATTATCAGCCCTTAATATATTACATTAAATCTTAATCTTCCTTAATCCCTGTTCGATTTCACAAATTCTTCAATGCACTTATCAATGGCCTTGTAATGAATCAAAAAGCAAACGAACCTAACAAAATCTCAAAGACGCCAGGTGGAACCTAACCTAAAAACCAGATACACCACATCGAAGAAACTCAACAATCAGCGACAACAAAAAAGTCGCGGTAAGAAGAAGCACATCCCGATTCAAAGAAAAACCTGCACAGAAGGAGAGAGAGAGAGAGAGCATAGCAGAAATCAAACGGCACAGAGAGGTGCACAGAGCTGGCAGAACGCGTAGACGTAGCCAGAGAAACCCGGCAGCCGGTGGAGCGAGACGACTATAACGTATAGACAGAGATAAAACGAGTGGAACAAACGAGGGGCGGCAGCGTAACCGAGAATCACCGCGAGAGACAGAGTAAGTTAAGACAGGGGTGGGAGGTTTGGTCGAGGATGGTGGTGGGCTACGGTGACGTCACATCGGGTCGATACTCACCCACACTCCATTTCCCGGTGTCGTAGTGACCATGGGGGCGCAGGCGCGGCCTCGTACGCTCCTGAGCGCTCCTTCCCGCCATATTAGCCAGCATGGGGTAGGCGAGGATGTTCTCGAGGGGTGATACGGGCTGTTTCTTCTCCCGTAAGGTAATTCGCGTACCTGCGTCGCGTGTCCGGACCCCCTGGTGTCGTGTGCGGTTTCCATCATCGAACGAGAGAAACCTAATTTGGGTCTCCCTGTGTGGACTGGCCGGATAGTGTGCTAGGGTGGACCGGTAGCCCAGTTGTGTCGGAGGTCTGTAACGACCCCACTGTAGTAGACCCCACTGTGTTCGTGTAGCACGCATGGATAAACGTACTATCCCAAGAACGACGGACCTCGACACCTCGAGAAGGAGGAAAGAGGAGCAGCAGAGGGCCTGGACACCGGTTGAGACCAGGGAGAGGGGTGCTGAGGGCTGCACGACCAAGGCTGAAGAGCTCCTAGCCGCTGCCGCCGGCCTTCCTGAGGACACGTCTAACAAAAGGGGCTGCAAATCGGCCGCGCAAGTGTGGATGTCTTTATTGTCCCTCTGTGATCGGATGTGCGGCTCCGCCGCGTGGCTAGTGCTCTTCACATGCCTCCACGGGGTGCGTTTCCGGATCGCGTGATCTGCTTTGAACGAAGGGAGAGAGAGAGAGAGAGAAGATCTTACGATGTGGAACGTGTGCCGGCTACTCGCGTGCTGGATATAGACTAGATGTAGGATGCTTATAAAGAGGATAGTAAATGTGATACGCGTGAAGCGAGAATACGGGTGTAGTAGTGATGGTGTTAGGGGTTTATAGGAGTATGGGTATGTAGAGCGACCAACGGTGAAACTGAGGTACAAGAAGAAGAGATTAACTTGGTTCTGATCGGTGGATGACAGCATTCATGGGAAGAGAAAATTTTAAAGCTTGTGATTAGTATCTTTATTACTCTCTGAGATTCTCATCTGAATTCCTATATGGAATGCTCTATGGGATACTGTATATCATACAATATACTTTTGGCCTAGAAGTAACATTGAGAAAATAATTTTCCTTCTTTAACAATGTCGTTCAAAGTTCGTGAATTAATGCTCTTAATATTGAATTAACAAAACTTAGCAATTAACTAAAAATCATTGTATAAATTTGTCTATGAATTTGTTAGAAGTTAGATACATGACATATTGATCGTATAATCACATCCTCAGCTAGATTATTCCTTAATGACAAAGTAGCAGAATAGAGATCTTTATGGAGATTTAAGTCCTATGAAAGAACAAGAGGGAGACGTTGCCATTTCTGGCTAATTCTAATTGAAGCAGCTTTTGTAACAAGCGGTTGATTCCCCAGCATTGTTTATTACTCTTAATGAGTTCTATCAGGGTACTTGTGCATACAGTTTCTTAGCATTAAACGGAACCTCTGCATACCCTGATCAGCTCAAGGTAGTTTATTGGTTTCAAGATGTGTACAATTGAGACAATTCACTATACACTGTGAAGTATCTCCCAATGAAGAAACGATCAACTAGGGGAATATTTAAGCACCGGTTAAGTGATTTTTATACTTAGCTCAATTTGATTTCCAAATTGGTCCAGTTTCCAAATAGAAAGTGCATTTGTGGAATGACCAAATCTATGGGGTTTCCTAATTATCAACTGGATACACAAGCAGGTTTTTACCCCTAGAAATGACTAGATAGGATAGAAACTCTAGAGACAATCTACATATTCATATATCAAAACTGTGTTTAATTCCTAAAATATCATAACCAAGGACTTAATTACTAGCTATAGTAGAAAAGTATGAAGTCCACTGTAGAATCTCTACTTTTACCAATAATGTTGTAAAATATAGGGCGAAGGGGGCCAATCTGAATCAATTTACAATCTCATTACAAATTGCTATAGAATTTTCAAATTAGTCATGCAAAATTTAGCAACCAATTAAATCCGTGGTTCTGCAAACCGAATTAATAATAAGCCGTCTAATTTCGTCTGAACGAGGAGAAAAGGGAAAATTGAGGATGGTAGACCGATGTTTGCACGGGGTTGATTATTATCTCTCCCGGCCCTGGGTTGGCAGCAGTGAGTAGTGGTGAGTAGGCGCCTTTGCATCGGTGACCGACAAAGCGGTTTCTATTTTCGGCGGATCCTCTGAAGCGCGTGCATCTCTGATTGTCCGTAATTTCACAGGTAAAAGCCGGCTGGGAGAGAGAACGCTTGCAATTTTTACGAGCCTCTAATCAGCACACTGATTGAATCTCGCATGCAACCGCCGCGAAGAAAATTCCCCTCCCATTTTGCCCGATTTGCTGTAGCTTTTAAGCTGATAGGGAAATCCCCCTGATACCTTTCGTGCACCAAACATTTTCATTTTCCATTATTATGTTTATCTTTAAAAATTCAATTTGTTATTTGCGCCCCCCTGTAATTTTTCTCTTAGTATTTCGAAACTTCCTTTGATTTCTTTCCAAGATTATTTGTGATATTATTGAGGATCAATTAAGGAGACGCATGATCCTAGGTTTATGACATGAATTAGAGATTTCCTTTCTGTTTATTCCAATAAATTTCTTTGTACTTTTCTATGTTTTTCATTTAAGATACTTTGAATACCTTTGCAGCGTCTCCATAATGAAGTCAGGAATCCTGTATGATGAAAAATCCTTACAATAGCGCTACTCTTACATTATATTCCAAATTAATAGTACAGATACATGGTGAAAAGTATTGCAAAGAAGTAATACTGATTATAATACCAAATTTTATTTTGCCAATTTATAAAATTTTATGAATACCTATTAGCTTGCCCAAGCAATTACTAATACAAAATAGATTACGAAAGTGAAACTAATTATACATTAATTTTGATGCAGGAGGGCCGGGGGGAAGTGACAGACATCAGTGCAAGTCCTGGGAGGCAAGCACCTGCCAACCAGTTGCGCCCCAAGGAACCACCCCCCATGGTGATTCAGGGAGATTTCAGAAAGGTACTGACTTCCATGACATTTTTGCTCTCCAGCAATCTATCTTATCTTTTTTCTCCTGGTTATCCTACCTTCTTGGCAGTGAAAGAGATTAAAATCCTGGTTCCTTACAATGTCCCATAGGAAAAGCTAGATATCCTGCTGTTTTCCAGACCAAACATATCCTGATCCAAGGGGATGATTAGGTCTCCAAGGAGGCAATTGATAAACCCAATTACTTCAAAAATGAGAGTAGACAGAGGAAAGCAACAGTAACAGGGAATCAGATTAGAGGAAACTATCAGGCCAATTTACCTTTTTCATGAAGCTGTTCAGCAATAACTCTAACAACAATATATATAACAATCTATAGCCATTATAAAAAGGAACAGAGAGAATTTAAGAAATACTTAGTCTATAGATATGTTGAAATTACAATTTTATGAAAAATACATTAGTTGACGAATATTTTAAAAGAATAATTATTGGAATTGAGAAATATTTTCCTTGGAATATTAAAATTTATAATATTAATATGAAAAATTGTAGAAGTACAACATGAATTGGAGAATATTTTTTTAGAAATGCTTATTGGAACAGTTTCATGGAATATTTTTTATTGGAGTGCCTGTTCATGACATGCTGGTTGAAGTGGAAGGACCTGTCGTTGCAGGTGAGTGGAATCAGCACAGAGATCTTCAAACAGATCGAGACCGTCGAGAACGATCATGACGCCTCGACAGCAGCGGCCCTCGAAGCTGTCGAACGAAGGGGTGAGATGGTCGTCCGAGTCATCGAGCCACGACAGATGGGCAGACAGGCGTCCGAGGCGGCGAAGAAGTTCATTGCTATGCAGGTGCGACATCATACCAAATTCCCAATTGGATAAGAAATATTAAACCTATTTCTTCATCTATGAAGACGAAACCTCAATTTCTTAACTAATAACATGACAATGAAAAAAGCTTCAAAGTTGAAAAATATTCCATAAAGGCTATAATAATATAAAAGATCTTTGTAAAAAAGTTCAGGCTTAAAAAATGATCTTCTAAGAAGCCGGAAGAGAATTTTTATTTCATATATTCTTCTTATCGCCATTTCGTCATCTAAAAAAAGCACAATATCGACCTTCGTCCTACGTACCTCCTTCTGAACACAAAAAAAATCCAATATTAAGACAGTAATTTATTACTTCATAACTTAGTTGCCACCATATAATGAAGCAATAAATTTAACCAACAAATTTTCCCGTTTTTTCCCATAATGCTCTTGAAGTACTATTTATAAGAAATATTTTATTATTTCTATGGTGTTCTAGGATCCAAAGCACCCCATCCACTTTGTCGAGATAATCAAAAGGCCAGGCCAGACGCTGGGGTTGTACATACGGGAGGGCAATGGCGTCGACAGAAACGACGGTGTCTTTATCTCGAGGATAGCCCTGGAGACTGCAGTCTACAACAGCGGCTGCCTGAAGGTTAGAAAGCATCCTTTTCCTTGAATCCTTAATTGCAGTTCTAGTATAGCCAATTTGAGCTTGCCACTTACTGCAGTCATTCTTGTGGGAATGAAAATCATGAGACTCACTGATTTCTTCTCCAAAATATATATGAGCAGCTATATGAAAAGAAGATTCACAAGACAATGAATAGAATAAATTGATTTCGTAGACAGAAAAATTAATTTACTATTTGATAGCTTATATTTAACATAAATCTATGAATCCTTTTCTTTCAGCATGTTCCTCTTATTTTATATTCTATGTACAAAGAAAAGATTCTTATTTTTTAATCATAATTATTTCTAAATTTAGTAATATTTTATGTAAATAATTTATATAAAAATATGCTTTATTTAGGTTGGGGATGAAATCCTAGCAGTGAATCTGGTCGATGTGACGCACATGAGCCTGGACGATGTCGTGATCATTATGTCGATACCCAGGAGGCTCGTCCTGGCGACTAGGCATGGCCAGCACCAGCCAGTCTCACATAGTCGTCAGACCGAGCACAAAGCGCCTCCGGTTGTGGTGATCAAGCGGGAGCTAAATGAAGATGAGAGCGACCATGCAACGAGTAACCACGTCAGGTAATTATATCTCAAAAATATTTTATAGTATCAAATATACTTAGAATTCTACTGGTACTTACAAGTACATCTTCTGTGAAATTTCATATACATGTACATTTATGCTATACTAATTGTAAAAAATAAACAATTCTAGATAGGAACTAAATATGACTACCCAGAGAAGATGTTTTCTTAGTCCCAATATTAATCTCGCCATGTTCTTATAGTTTTTAAAGTAACAATAATATTTCTTTGATTTTCAAGATAATTACAAGTTTGTCATTTCTCAAATAATTAAATGTAAAGAAAGTTTACAATGGAGGACTTATTTAGATACTTATCAAACTTTTGCTATTCACATCCTGAAAACTTTAATTATTACCCATATTGCTTGGACTGATCTATTGTAAGTTCCATTAGAATCTAATTAAAACTCCACTTGTTGATTGTAATCATAAGTTGATACAGTTTTTGTATTTTGATTCCAGGGATGGCAATCGTAGGCGTGGCGACGGTCGTGAGATGCTACCTTCCCGGTCTAGATTAGGTCTGTCGGGTCTAGGCTCCAGTCAAGACCTAGGTTCGAGCAACGGTGATCTATACTACAACTCCAGACCGGAGGGACACTGGTCGTATCAACCACCACCACCTCCTGTTATCACACATCAGCCAAAACCCTCTACAACGCAACACTTCCAGCCTTATGAGCGTGGATACCCAAAAACTTTGGAGAGTTTAGCTGAAAAAGTAAGCCTGTGTAATGTTTTACTTGCTCTTCGGGACTTTGACGCAGGTCGAGGTTTTATTAAATGAAAAACATTCGATTACATAAAGTTCAAGCAAGAATTACGATTGAGAAAACAAGAGAAATTGATATTAATAAACTTTGCAAGGAAGATATAGGAAAGGGAGTTTAACCACCGTAAAAGTTACGATATTGGAGAAGAATGCAAGATCTTGATCTACAATTTGGCGTTTTGTTATTAAATCTCCACCTGCGTTTGGATATAGATCACATAGATGTTCTAGACGATGTGGATCGAGCACCCTTTCATATACCTGTCTGCACCAAGTTGACACTTGTTTGCCCTTCTCTGTCTTCAATTGCGATAGCGATTCGAATAAGAAAGTGGTGAATTCGTGGCAATGACTCGAGACACTCCTGATAGTGATCAGTAATGCTGTGCACCGTCTCGATTTCAAACCCTTCTAATAAAACAAAATATCACGAATTTCTTTTATTAAATTGCTTGAAAGATGAAATTGACTTAGAGAGTAGACGGTTCGCAGCTCGCTCGTGTTTCGACCACGTGTTTCACATGACTAATCGGTTCTATGAATGAATGCTACGTTGATATTAACCAGGATTTCACAAAGGTAAAGAAACCACTAACTCTTTCTTGATATCTAGACTTGTGTATGCAGCAATTCCCTGCACCGTGCATCACCTGGACAATGGATAAGTATTTATACTCTATATATCCATAATATTAGGAAGAAGAAGTAATGTAAAAGGTTTAATAATAGAAAATTAAACGAAAACAATAAATGCTTTTCAATGTCCAGGTGGAACAAAACAACTATCGCTACTTATAACGTAATTCCACTTTTTGTTGCCTTGTAAGCTTTGCTCTGTATGTTCGTTCTTTCTTTTTCTTTCTTTCTGAGTATTGTCTCTTCTCGTGGCGATCCGTGGTCGTCATAGTCCATCATAGTGATATGTGGATTTCTATGTAAAGTGTATTATAATCTATATAGAGAGATCTATCAATCATGATGGCAATATCTAATTATATTTTCCTTTAATCACAATCGACTTCCTAATCTATCCGTGTAGATAACGTAAATATCTTCTATTAAAAAATACAGATCAAGTGTGATACGAGTAATCGATTGTGATATGAAAGGAAAATAAAAGAAAATTGCAAAAGAAGGAACATAAATTAATTAATTCGATTGAATTTAGGTACACTCCTTCTACACGGGGCCAGTCATCCCCTCAAATGGTGGTCGTCGAATGTCCACGGGCGCAGGGATGCAATCAGTTGGTAGTAGATTGTCTAGTCAGACTCAGCCATCGCATTATGGTTATGGCCAACATTCTGGAAGTGGAAGAATTATGCCTAGAAGCGGTTCAGATCAACATTTACCTCGCGTTGATTACACTAGTATCACCACTCCAGCTCGACATACTCTTCTTAGATCCAGCTTGAAGTCAGGTCCGCCACTTTCCACTAAAATCATTTACACAACTGTTTTCCTAACTTTAGACTCATATTTTGTGACGTTTCTTTAACAGGAACATCTGCGTTGAGATACAACACCAGATATGGCACTCAGGGAGACAGTACATCGACTACTCAAAGACAAGGTCAATTTGGTACTCTAACCAGGAGGCACCGACCGTCGTTGGATTATGCTTCAGACACTGAAGCAACCTGTTCGAGTTCGCCCAAGTCGGCGTATTATTACTACAGGCACAATATGAACAATCCGCCTCAGAGTAGCGCTGTCTCGCATCTTGCCACCCTATCGAGATCACAAATTGGTCAGAGTTCCTCAGGTTAGTTATTTTTTCTGCATCTTAACAAAGTTAGTTCCTCATGTGTGATCGTGAACAGACTTTAAAATTGAAGTTATGCTTTCTCTAGGCTTGAGATCGAATTCGTTGCCTCGTAGTGGCAGAACGTTGCCCCAGCAACCAGGTCTCAGGTCTGGACTTAGCACAGTAGCATCTGGACTAATAGATCAGGAAGATAGTGACGGAGCACTATCAGCGCCCGAACTACCTTCCATTAGACGCGATAGAGGTTAGTTTAAAATTCAAGTAGCGAGTCGATTCTAGTATTTTGAACATAAAATTGAGAATTCTATTGATTGGAATGTCAGGAAGAATACCGTCATCACCCAGTGTGTTCACATCAGATGAGTACCGAGCATGGCTGAGTCGAACGCCGAGTACCAGTGCATTGTACGAGCAGATTAGAGCCACTACGACTAGACCACCACGTTACACTTACAGCGCAGAGAACATCCACGCAGCTGTAAATCAAGTAAATAACATACATTAAAAATTACATTTTTTGATAAACTTTATAGATCAGTTTCTAAATTTTGACTAATTTGTTTAAAATTCAGGGTGAATATGGAAGCTATGGGACGTACAGACCATTGTCCAGCACGCTGGATCGTTTGTCAACAAGATCAGCCTCTGCTCAGCAAGTGAATCTTGCCAACTTAAGAGCATCGACAGCGATCAGCTCGACGTGTCATCGTGGAACAGCGAACCCAAGACCGGCCTCGGTTGCATCTAGTGCTCGTACGTCCTTGACGAGTCAGAAACCGTCACTGAGCAGCTCCACCACCCAGAGGGCAACGTCGGTCAGAAGAATCAGGAACCTGCTGGACCTGGAGTCCACCCGAAGCATACCTACCCCCACACCTACCAGAACTCAGGATCAAAGACTGCTAGATATTAATCCTGCAGGTGAGTATTAAAATCAATGTTGATCGTAAAAAGTTTAATTAAGGTTATAATGTCTTTTGTACAGAGTTCCTTAAGTATAAGATAGAAAAACCTCCGACTGTGGGAACTCCGAGCTCGACTAGCTCTCTTTTGAGCTCGCTCGGGGAAACCAGCAGCGGTGACCTGGCGGGTGGTGTTAGTGGACTACTTTGGGTGCATCTTCTGGCAGGTCGTGGCCTCCGTTCAACAACATCCTCCTCAGCGGCCACTACTCCTTCCACACCATCAGGTCAGCCTAATTTAGGTACGTTCGGGAGTCTGCACATCCCCTAGACTATTTCTCCACTGCACAATCACTATTTGCATTAACATAATATCTAACAAAATTAAATTATTTTTATTTTATTCTATTTTCTTTATTTAAGATTCAATTATTTTTAATTTAAGTCTGTAGTGATTCCTACTACCTGACACTCTCGAATGTTAGAAAGTGTTCGATAGTACTATATACTGTCTTTAAGTCTCGAGCTATTCCTTTTACAGAAACCTTTAAGGATCAAAGCTTGAGGGTTAAAGTTACCATATATAAATTTGAAAAATGGCGAAATATCTTTATTGTTTGGATAACATAATAGCTAGTTGCGGCTTGAGAGACCTTTACTGCGTGCTGGAGTGCGATAGGGTGCACAAGGCAAGGACAGTGATGCGAACTGGCGATTTAATGTTCGACTGGGACGAAACCTTCGAGCTGGATCTCGTTGGCAACCGGCAGTTAGACTTGCTGGTCTATTCCTGGGATCCACAGTACAGGCACAAGCTTTGTTACAAAGGATCTGTGCACCTGGCGACCCTTTTGAAAGAATCACCAGTTCACCAGCTAGCTGTCAAAGTCGAACCACGTGGCACAATTTATCTAAGACTGAGATATACGGATGCTCAGCAGACATTCCGAAGGAGAGGACTCCCAGTCATATCTCTGGCTACCAGAGTGGCGCCACTTTTTGGAGTTGACCTTGACACAGTGGTAAGTTCAATATTTTGAAGTTACGATATATAAATTTGAAAAATGATGATGATTTGGATTAGGTGAGTCGAGAGAGCAAGACTGGTGGAGTTCCTGGAGGTGTTTCTACCGCCCTAGCCATGGGTGTTCCAAATGTGCCCATAATTGTATGGCGTTGTGTCGAAGAAGTTGAAAGAAGAGGTCTTGACATCATTGGTGAGATATGGTTTTACCATTTATAAAGTTCAATTTCTATACTGCTGAGTTTGGACAGTTTGTCAATGAAAACTTGGGGAATTAGGTCTATACAGGCTCTGTGGATCAGCTACGAAAAAAAGGATACTTAGGGAGGCTTTTGAAAGGAATGCTCGTTCAGTGAACCTGTCGCCTGACAATGTACCAGATATCAACGTGATTACTGGTAAGTTTCCCTTAATAATTATTTCTAATATTAATAATAATAATATAGGAGATACACTTTAATTGTAATGATGATTTATAATTATTGTTTAGGTGTACTGAAGGACTACTTGCGAGAACTTCCAGAACCACTCTTCACAAGGTGCCTCTATCAGATGATGGTCGATGCATTGGCCGTCTGTTTACCGGATGATCCACAAGGCAACGCAAAACTCATGTTTAGTATACTTGACTGTTTACCAAAGGTGAACAGAGTAAGTATCTAATCTCAAACTTTCCATTCATATACCTAGAGAAAATAATAATTAATTGTTCCTTCAACAGTGTACGTTAATCTACTTGCTGGACCATCTGGCAATGGTAGTATCACAGTGTAATAAGATGTCGCCAGCAAGTTTGGCAGTCTGTTTCGGCCCAGTTTTAATGCTACATTCTGAAGAGAATGGACCGCCTTTGGATTTCCAACAACCAATAGCAGTTCTCAAGTATCTTCTTGAAATTTGGCCTGTTAAGTCAGGTAATGTCGTCATTCCTAACAATTGACTTTCGTAACCCCAATTCGCTATTAATATATGATTCAAAGTAGCTTGTAATATTAGAATTAGACTGCAGATGTTTATATATTTATGAGAAATTTAAAATACGAAATCTCAAAAATATAACTGAAAAACTATAAAGCTACTACAAATATAAAAATAATGTTCATTATGTTCATTATAGCCATCTGCAGTCTATATAATATCTGCAGCTTATTAGGCATTTCCAAAGCTTTATCATCGAATTCACGTACGAAAATTAGAGCCGTAGTTTAATTTAACTGAACCGAAAAAATAAGAGCCGAATAATCAGTCGCTCATTTCACAGACAGTTCGGAAGATTTCTTCAGTCGCTTCGGCGCTTCCTCGAGTTACGCCAACAGTCGAGCACAACAGCAGTCAACAGCAACTGCAGCACCAGCAGCAGGCTCAGCAACAGGTGCAACAACAACTGCAGGGAACATTGGGACGCACAGGGCTGCCCTGGCAGCCTCAACACTCACTTCATCAACAGCCCCCAACTACGGCAGCACCCGCAGCCCTCGCGCCCTCCACTCGTCCTCCACCACCGGTCAAGCCTCGCCAGGTCAGTGTTCTATTTAGAGCTCTCGATTTATCTCAACAATGTTCATTGCAATCTTTTGCCTCTCTTACCGTCGCTTCCTCTGTCTGTGCACTTGCTCCACTGCTATCGATGTCTAAATATCTCAGAAAGCACCTTAAAAGTACAGACCCTCTTGGTCCACTTCTTAAGTAACAGTTTGAAATTTTTGTGTCGCATAAATTAATGCATTGTTATAATAAACTGTAATAAATTGCATTATCTGGAGAATGTTACAATTAAGTTATTCTCCAGATAAGTGATCAGCTATGGATCACTTATGGAAGTGATTCTTTAATATGATAGTTGAAAAAGGGAACAATCTTCTAAATTAAAGTTATAAGTCTTATAAAAGTAAGTGATGAATCCACGAAGTGTTGTGAAACACCAAGAGCCTAAGTAATGTTATGACAATTGGAATTTTTAAAATATTCAGGGGGTGAGAGAAACTTATATTTAATTCCAAGATCAAATAAAATGAGAATTTTGTTTAAATGGGATTGATTGACAGTATCTTAAATTTTTTAATTACTTTCGTGTAAAAGATAAGAAATATGTCTTATCATCTGCTTCACCTTATATTCTTCAAATGTGATCACTTTAGATGAAGACTACTGTAAGTACTGTAATGTGTTTATTTTCGTTTAATTTGTAATTAACAAAGTAAAAGTACAGAGGATGGACGGAAGAAGGTTAAAGAAATAATAAATCAGAGCTTTCCTGGTCCAAGATTCTTCGCCATTTCCTTATATACATATTAATTAAAAATATCGTGACCACGTAAAGTGGAAGAAAGACCAGGAAAGTTGAACGAAACGCTTCAAGGAAAAAGAAAAGAAAAGAATTGAACAAGAGTCTCGTCTCGCTCTCTGCTTTTCTATCCGTGTCCCACATATGTGCATTATCTGAAGCGTGTTGTGAACAGCATGGTAGGCAAAGTAAAGACTCTGTTCTCTCCCTTTATTTTCGCTTCGCAGAAACAAGCCCTGTCGCGCTTTTATGATCACGAATCATGTATTCGCTACTCAATGAAACAAGTTCGTTCCATTCATTTATTCACATATTTTCATTCATATACGTTCTTTCATTCATTTACATCGTGTCGGTTTCAGGTTAACTCTCGAGGATCGTCGGCCATTGCAAATTGTTCGCCCTGAAGGCTATGTTTTCTTAGCATGATCAAAACGAAGGTGTATAGACGAAAAAATATAAAGAAAAGAGGTTATAATGGGTGGCAAACAGTTTGCAAAACAATCACGTCGCGATGCGTCCGTGTAAATATGATACCACAATTACCAAAAACGCCTCCGTGCATGTCTCGATGTCACTTCTGTACATTTACTTGGGTGTTCTACTGGTCGAGCGGGTCGGTTATGATTTTTCCGTTTCTCTTTGCGCCAGTCTCTCGACGTCTTTCCATTATAGTGACGATTTACGTTGTCTTCTTTATCTTTTTTCGTTTGGGCACGTATTCTTCAGAGCAAACGCAAATTGCCGGCTCTACCAAACCGCTGACAGCACAGAGACGCCGCTTCTTGCACAGGTATTATCGTTATTATCGTTTTCATTCGCGTTTTTTACATCAGCCTTTAGTTATCGTTCTATCACATGCATGGCCAGATTATCAAAAAAAAAAAAATATATATATATATATATTAAAGAACCAAGTAATCTGTCATCCATTAGCTTTCATCAGTTTCACAGAGTCGTTTCAAACAACAGCTATGACTACAGTGTGTATATCAAAGACTCTGATGTACATGAAAATATATAAATACTTTTAGTTGATTGCAAACATCAGGAATATATCTAATGTCTGAAAACTCATGGCAAATCAAAAGCTATTTGATATGAATATTTATAAAAGATAGAATTGTTCTCCCTTAAAAACTATTACATTCAAAATGTTTATACAGTTTATGAAGTGACTATTCTTGATCAAGATCTTAATGTAAAGAACACTTTGACAGTGCGTCTGTTTTTGATCAATGTAAAAATGTTCATTCACAAAGTGTCTAGTACTCTTTCAACATAGTACCATCTCTCATGATGTATATTTATGCTTAATTAAGAGACAAAGTGGAGAAATAGTATAGGAAAAATGATCCCTCTTGGGAATCATTTTAATTAAGCAACCACTCAATCTCTGACAACTATTTAGCAAGTGATAGTTTGAGGGATCATTAGTGCTCCAAGCATGCATCAATTGCACCTTGAGTGTTGCTTCTTGAATCTGGTTTGACATTACATTGTAAATCATAAACTTGATTAAATTCAATACCTCTTTTCTAATTTAAAATATTTCAAACTAGAATCAGGAACAAAATATCCTTTCAATTCCCAAAAATTCTTATCCAATGGACATCCTTTCAATTGTGAAGTATACATCAGATACATAGAATATAGTAACCAAGATGAGGCATCTAGGTTTCAATACTTTCAATTTTTTTATACATATTACACACACAACTCAAATCATAGATGTCTCATTCTACATAGGTGAACACATTTATTTCCATACATCCCAGGACCATATCTCACTCATCAAAAACAAGTCACTAGAAGTCACCTCTATTATGAGAGTGACTTATGCTTTAACAATCCTTCAGCAGAACCTTCACAATAGAAATACAGAATTCATTTTGCACACAGCCACACCACAAATTCTTTAACCCTTTGTGCAACAATTTGAACAAACACATGTCTATTCAATTCAAAATTCAAACCTAGAAAATCAGACCTGAAACCTCAGAAAGTCACCATATATAGAGTGCGAAGGGTTAATATTTATCAAACACAAGCACGCAAAAGGAGTCCAAGGATTGCGTGATTAATGGAAAACGACGCTGGTGATACGGCGTCTTTGTTCATATAGGTGATAGTCTCGTCTCCCGGTTCACCTAGCAGTGAGGAGTCGGAAGCCTCGCCGGAACCGATTAACAAAAGCCTCCTGGGCGGCCTGGGACTTGAAAAGAACAACGAAGGGGCTACAGCGAACTCGACTGGTCCTGGAACAGAACAGATTACGCCGACCAGCAGTGTCGACACCGAGGAAGGAAATACACCACATCCTGAAGAGGGTGAGAAGGGCGTCGAGGGTGATGCAGAGGCCAGCGATGACGATCGACATTAGCACGTACCCAATACGCATTAGAGTCTCGTGAAATATGAGGATTTAATCGGGGATGTGCGCCCTGGATAGCTTCGACGTCTTCGTTTTACCGATAGTTTGGAGAATCTTGCGTTTCTTTTTTTTTTTTTTTTTTTTTTAAGAAGATGAGATTACTAAGGAACAGTGTTGGGCATGGAATAATGAATACATTGGAAAATTAAAATTTGTTCAACTAGGAAATCACCTGGATTATCTAGTTGTCAGTTGTTAATTGTTGAAATAGACTGTAAACAGGCTCAAAGTCTGCCTACAGTTTCTCTAAATTTATTTATTATTTGAAGAAAGTTTGGCTAGCTTTGAATCTTGCCCAATACTGATGCATGCGTATTAAGAGACTGACAATGAAACTTGTAATAGAAATATAATGGATTTTGAAGTCTGTTGGAACAAGATTGAAAGGGTTTTGTTGCTCACAAGTGTGTTTGTTTGAAATTGTTTAAAAAAAAGAGAGAGAGGTTATATTCTTAAAATACAGCTTATCATTCAGAATTGTATGAAATGATAAACAAACATGTTAAGAGTTTCTGTTTCATTTTAATCAAAGATTCTCATGATGTGTTGATGAAAGCTGAAAAAAAAGAAGATATACTTTCTACTTCTGATTTCTCAAAGATATTTAACGCGTTGACTGCTTTGATTTAAGAATCTAACTACAACACTTGTATCGTGAAACGATTTTTCAATCTTTAATAGGTACCACAGCTGCTCGTAGAGCAGCAAAGAAGCGAAAACCAAAGACTTGAGTCTTAATCGATGCTGTATTACCTAGTGAAATAATTTCTCCTTGAATGTTATTATTGTTGGCTGTGTTAGGAAGATGGTTCTCTTCGTTGTGTAACGTTGTGTTTTGAAATATTTATAGATGTTTTCTGCGGCAGTCAGCGCGTCAAATCGCACATATATCCCTCTGAGAATATTATGTTCGAAGAACATATAATTTATACAATGAACGAGGCTGAATATTTGTCGCCAGACGCACAATATAAGCGATCATTGTTTCCGAGACGAAATGACGCGCATAATGGGACCACTGCGAATATTCGTTAAAGAAAATATCTTCGCGAAAAAACGAGATTCAGCGCTGAAATTGACGATCTGACGACTGACTGAAAGCCTTCTGCAAGTTTTATAATACGACTAAACAAAACCTAAACCAAAGAAAAAGAACTAATCGAAAGTTATGCTAATATTTAGAAGAAGATTTTACTCTTTAGCTGCGATATATATTATGATTTCACAATGACCAAAGACTGTAACAGGTTCCTAGTTTGAAACTTCTTGCACAAAATTTGACTCCTAGATAATTTTGGTCTCGTTCAACCAATAAAATAAGTCGCCATATGCAAGAGGAAATAATTCTCTCTTCCGCAGCTGAAGAGTCAATATTGTAAAGTTTTTGAACTTTTCTTCGAGCACAAATGCCAGAAAAATTATCAACAGTTGAACTTTTTTTCTATTCTATCTTGAGATCAGTCAAAGCTTCTTTCAAAAACCCAACGGTTGATCAAGCAAAAATGGAGCCAGTAGACAAGAAACTAATAGAGGAAAGGAGGCAACGAGTGAATAGTTGTACGACAGTGAACATCTCTAAACATCCCCTGCGTCCTAAATTATGCACAAATCTATTTTACCGACTGAGAAGATAATGTCCAATGCATTGGAACAGCAAAGAAAGGGGTACGAATGGAATACAAAAAGGAAATCTCGCGATTCACCGCGCACATCCTCAACTGAAGGAGAGACTCCACCGTTTCTCCAGTCGATTTTTCAATAAAATTCATGGTGTTTCCCGGCCGGTCGAGACTGAGATCTCACGCGAAAAAGTTCCAGAAGAGTTTCTTCACCGGCGAAGCTAGCTGCAGAAGAAGAAAGGCGACAAGAACTGATCACGCTGACTGGCGATGGAAGAAGAAAAGAAAGAGCGATATACAGGGAGGACAGGAGATGAAACAGAAATAAATAACCAAAGAGAAAACATACACACACAAAAGGAAAAGTTGAATAAGAGACATACACACACGTAGAGACATATAAGGAAATATGAAGATGATGAATCACACAGACACAACGGTCGATTTATATACAATATACTATATATATACATATTATATATACACACATAGGCTAGTCACGATATACATGTGCTTTTGATAAAAAAACTATTACTTAGAGGTTAGCTAGCCCTCGTATACAAAACACAAAGGAACTGCTGATGTACACGACAGCTGCGTCGCACATATACATGCATATATGTAAAAGGAGAAAAAAAAATAATTGAAAAAAAAATAATTGAAAAAAGGATGAGAGACAGGATGCAAAGTATAGGTGCACGCAGACGATAAAGTTATACATAATATATATAATGTTCAGCGCGACAGGAGTCGAGGAACCGACTCCATGACTTCTTGTACATGTTGACAATAGCAAACCGACGAACGGAGAAGAAAGATAAAGGAGAGATTGGATCAGAATAAAAGCGGAGAGCCAGTGGTAGAGGAATAGAAACTCACCGAGAAACGATAATAATTAAACGGTTAATTGTAAACTTCTAAACGATTAAAAAAACATAGCCAGTATTATAATTGTGTACGTGAAGAAGTAAGCATTTGAAGAGGACGAGCCGGGAGAGAGACCACCCTTCGGTCAGGGTATTCCCCGGGGTTCGTTTGTTCTACGATCTCGTCAACGGGGACACGAGTCGTTATTTGACTATTGTTACTGTCATTATGGTTAGTTAGTATAATATTGTTACGTACAGACAGTAGATTTAAATAGACTTCATGGTAATTAATGACTAGTCCCATTTAAAGCTTATTATTCTTTTGATCTGGCTCTTAATATGGAAAACAAGTTCTTAATCTACCTTGAGATTTCACTTATTTTATCCTCACCTGGAACGAGTAAGAAGTGCATTACTAAAGCTGTTATATGTCAATGAAGTATTCTGAGCCCTCAAATTAATGAACCCAATGTTCACTTTAGTATGGTTATTGCGACAAATTCCAATTAGTTAAATGGCATCATAACTATTATATGTCTTCCATCGCATCCCAAAACACTCCCAATTCCTGTATTCTGCACTACAAACTCAGCACACAATCTATCCCAATAAGCACCATAGCTATAATTTTTATTATTAAATAGAACTGCAAACTTCTAATCTTTATTTTCATTTATTCTCGCGCAAACTATGCATCTATATTTCTGTATTTATAACTTTGTTCATTAGAATCCTGTTGCACTTCCTTACTGAACTAGTTATAGTACCCGTGGCGCTAGTATCGCTACTGGCAATGCTCAGCGCCATACAGTTATTTGACGATATCTTCTCAAACAGGACTAAATTCACAAAAATCTACCGTATGTTCGTAACAATATGTATAAATAAACGTTTATATGTATATATGTATATGCAGAATGAGTCCTCAAACGTTGTCATTTAAATTAACTTTCCTGTTGATCGATTTAGGAAGAGAATAATTTAATTCTTATTAACTTAAACGCGAATTTCAATTAAATAATAAAATGTTTCAGTAATAATATGTTTCAATGTTTCAATGTTTCAATAATAAAAATTTCAGCGATTGAGCGGTTGGAAACATTTTTTTTTTAAATTAGTAAAAAGTTATTTCACATGACAATTTCCAGCGACTCATTCAGCACGAGATAGTAACTTTATTCAATTTAAATATTCTTACCATTTCGGGTGGTATAGAAAAGTGGTGATCAAACGTTTAATACAGTACTTAATGTCCAGTCACATAATGGAAATAGCTTTTTGTAAATTTAAACATAAGTTGTTCGAAGTTACAAGAGAATTGCAAGGAAGCTATTTCCATTACAAGCAGTAGTTTTTAATAAACACCACTTTTTCATACTGTTGAAGACTAAGTACAGGTGTTTCCTTCGATTGAATAAAGCTATTATTGAACCCTATATAAATAATGTATAAATAATACATCGTGTATAAATAATGGTAACATTAGTATGAATGTTCACTAGCTCTTTGGAGAGGTTATGTGAACAAAATTTTATTTTAAACTATTAATCTAGTCAGAAAAGGCAAAAATATCATTTTCTATAGTTAAGAACAATCCTGTATCAAAGACAATGTTGATGAAAGCACCCTGTTCAAAAATATTTAGTACTTGAAGGGGTTGACTGCTACGAAATTGCTTTCTCAGCTCGTGTCCTCGTGAGTGAATGCAATCTGTATAAATGGCATACGATATACTTATCGTATCAGCGTTCTTCAACAAAACATTCAAGTTCTTGGAAGTTCATACTATTAGATGATACATCAAAATAATGATACAATATTTCCTTTAATTCTCTTCTTTTTAATTCTGTTGCTATTCAATGACCCGAAATTTAAGAGAAAAAAGGGGAAAAAGGAAGGAAAAGTGATTTTTTGAGCTCGCTGAAGTTACATGAACAAAAGTCATCTAAAGGAAAGTACAAGATCAAGATGATATTACAATTATAATACCCATATTACAATTTGGCAATAGTTGAAGCTATAGTTTAAGGTATCCTATAAATCTCTCTGACGCCGCTTTTTGATCTTAATTATTCCTGAAGATGGAACTTTACTTTTTGATCAAATAGTACACTAATGCACACATAAATTCCAATAGGTCAGGGGCCTGCATTGTAATTGTATCATAACAGATATATACAAATTTTATCCCAGGGATATTCTCGAGTCTCATAATAAAGAAACTTTGACTTACTAGGTTATGTTAAGCTCGAGATACAAACCAATGCGGAGTCATAAGTATATATCACTGTTGACTTTTTGAAAAATGCTGTTACGATACAAGAATATATCTATGCATATAATATATTTACACGTATGCTATCGCATACGCCAGTGCGCTCTCTTTTTTCCGCACAGTGTTAGTTTAATTGGTGGCATATCGTTAGAGGATGTCACCAGGGGCGGTGTTTGTTTTGAGTAGCCGAGATTCGAGGGTCATTGTATAGCTCATTGTCTGTGTACCATAATTCGCGTAGCCATATCTCCGATCTTATCGAGCCCCCGACTGTTTCACTATCGTTCGATGTGCAAGCGCCACGGAACGCCGGTCCCTTCTTTTTTATATTCCTCCTTTTCACTCCGTATATTTTAAAATTCCATTCTTTAGTTCCATGTTAGTGCCATTTATATATAATAGTGCTATATCGTGTAAGTACTGTATGATCTCTCGTTGTCATCATTTTGTAAGAATATGTAGCGATGTCTACTTAGTGTTCCTAACCTAAAATTATAATAAGCTACAATATGGCGAGAGCGTAAAATCAGGCAAAGTAAATGTATTTGAGTTGTCAAGGTAAAGAATTTGTAGAAACATAAGCCGAAACTTTGATCAGGGCTGCATGAAGAAATTTTTATCGCGAAGATATTTGCTTATTTTTTATAAAATGTATATAAGAATTACTTTTTAAAAGCCAATATCCAATAATAAAACTGACGTTCGTAATTCTTAAACATTGTAATACTGTTTTATCAATTGACTAGAGATTCTTCAATTTCTGAATTTATGTTAGGTAAAGCACTCGTTATTTAGACGGTGAACCGAGCCTACTTATATTCTACTTTTTTGGTTATATTCGTCTATTCAAAAACATAAAATTGTATAGAAATTGAAAAAGGACCTTATAAAAATATTGCTATATATACAATCTCTCAAGAAGATTCTGTATAATTAGGCTCATATAAAAGTTGAATCATCCATGTTTAAAAGAATTATCGCCCGTCTATAGATTAACCAGGATAACCTTACTTTTAGTATGTAAAGCTTGTCAGAATATTCTCGGCGGCCGGCGTTCCTCGACGTTCCTAATTTTTAGTAATAACGATGAAATCACGCGCCCAGAAATACGCGTACCATTAATTATAATTATACATGAAAGCACACTGCCGCAATTTTGTATGATTGACTGTTGTTATATATACCTATACCTACATATTATGCTACGTATACATAATTATTAATTGTGACTCGAATCGAACGATTGGTACGTGTCTGATGAGGGATTCCAGGTTAATAAATTCAGGTTTCACGCATTTGTATCTTTTCCGAGCGTTTTCGGTTTGTTCAGTCTGAAAAAAGTGCATTTAAAGGAAACAAAAGGCATTAGAAACGCAATCTTTGAGAACCCAATTGTCAGAAACTGAATTTCCAGTGGACTGTTGTGTTCATCAAGTAAGATATGATGAAGAGGATGATGCAAAGAACATTTCTTATCTAATAAACGTATGTCCGATTTTGCTTCCTTTTTTTTTTAATTATAAAACGAATTGCTTGCTGCTAGGCATCAAATACTCGCATTTTCAAACGTCAACTACTTGAAAACAAAACAAAATCGGATATATATCTATTAGAGAAAAAATGTTTTTTTGATCAGCCTCTATCTTTGCCCGATTAATCCATACTTCTGAAATCATTCTCTATATTTCTTGAGCATGAAGAAATATAAAATATAACAAAGGGCAGATAATATATAATTGAATACCAAAACAACAGATGGACTGGCCGAAAGCAGAATTTGACAATCAGTTTTTAATCAATTGCAAGACATTTCATTTCGATGAACAATTCGTACGCAATGAAATATTCGTTTATGATGGCCTGGAGATCCTTCGAAAGACATCGTATCGTTATTAATGGAACCCCTTGATCGAAAGAACCGAACGAAGGAACTGAGCCCAATGTACTGCAAGTTCGTGGCCTCGACTTCTCTAATTCCTTTCTGAAGATCGTATTTTCTTTCGGTATCTTCGGTCGGCCTCTTCTTTTCCATTCCAAGAAGACTCAGCGAGCAATTGCTTAAAATAAACTAAAGAAATATTGAAAAATTGTGGAAAATGAAGAAGGTTTTGATTCTAATAATTCACAACGAAACTTCTGAGGAAGAAGAGGGTCGAAGAGCCACTCATGGCTTCCGTGAGGATTCATTTACAATGTGTAGAGAAGAGAATAGAGTGGAAGAGAAACGAAGTAGAATAGACTGGTGAGTGAAAGAAAAATGAAAGGAAAAGCAAGAAAAAAAAAACGAAGCAAGGGGCGTAATATCGATATAAGAATCTAATTTTTTATTATGCTCGCATTACCTGATTCTCTTGCGCAATCGCGTTTCATCGAACAACCAATACCATGACTGCAGACGTTTCTTCGGACGAATTTTTGCGCAAAATGAAGAAAACTAAAAGAACCCAACGGCTTGTATTTTCTACCGTGGCACACGATCTTCGAGCGATTTTATTCTTCTTTACGATAACCCCGCGATATTTTATAGGCCGATTATTTTGATAAGCTCGAGCGCGCCAATATCTGGAAGAAGGAGGCGCGTTTGTCTTGCTGCGTACACGATTCACTGAAGCAGGGCCGTCGAATTTTCACTGAAAAAGGAGAAAGTAATAGAAAAGGAGAAAATATGGAGAGTATGCATTGCAAAAGAAAGAAGATTCAATGAATGATGAATATAGTGATTTTTAAATTCTATATCTTCTCCTTTACACTTTGAGTAATGTGTTAGAAAAAAATAAAAAACTGATTAATATTTGAACACTAATAACTTATCTCTAGATAAGCTATTTCTATGAAGCTTGAAACAGAGAAATGAAATTGTAAAATAGATATGTAGAAGAAAAGAGCAGAAGAGGAAAGCAAGACTTCTTTCATGAGAGAAAAGGCACGAAGAATTTTTAACATCTGTTTCACTGTTGAGGAATAAAAATTCCTTGCTAGCTTATAATCAACGAAACACATTTATTTTCAAGCTTTAGGAAAGACATGAAAGAAGAAGAAGAAGAAGTAACCTATTCGACGGTTCTGAGTATTAATTCCGCACAATGAGACTAGAAAGAAGTATCAACAAAGCCTCTTTGTATTATTTTGAGGTTAGGAGCGCGTAACTTCTTCAATGACTCGTGAATACCAGCATCGTTTCTGATTTCCCCGTATACAGGTCTTTTTAATCGTCGAATCCTAGCGCTAACATATATTGAACTACGTATATACGATGGACCATGTTTGTCATACTGAAACGTTTCTAAAAAAAAAAGCAAAAAAAAATAATGTGAGAGAGAGCGAGAGAAAGGGAGTGAGATTGAGAGAGTTTTTCCATGATTTTTCTATGATTTAGAAGCAGACAGTAGCCAGAGTTGCAATTGTTGCACTCTGGAAAAAAAAATTTCTCAAGGAAGAAAGTTTAAAAAAGAAAAGAAGAGATGAACGAATGAGTATAACTATCGACTTTCTACGATTCAAACTTAAGTAGTTCGTATCATATAGTTTCTAGTTGTTCCTCAAAAATCCTCGAATCGTCGCGAGGTTCATTCTGAATCATTCAACACAAACTTCTTCGATGATCTACCTTCAATACTCGTTTCCTCGATTCGATTCATACGAAGATCCTATTCAGTGTTGCATCAGATTACTTTTAGAAACGAATTAGGTATTCCAATCGTTCGTTAATCTTCTTTTAGACCTAAATAGATTTTTCATATCAGACGCAGGTCAGTTTAAAGAAAATGCTACTTCATTACTACAACGAAGAATAAAAAGCCAAAGTCTGACTCTAAATATACCTTTCACCTCTCCAAATCCTTCTATGAATAGTCTAGAAGCAGAAAAAAAAAGCTACAGCACCTAAAAAGATGGATGGAAGTTAAAGGGAAGAGGAAGACAAAGAAAACAGCTCACGGTGAACCTCGAGACGATTTCCAAAAACCAGCTTGGCTACGATTTACGTTGTTCTTCCTTCATCCTTCCGGTAGACGATGATGATCTTCAATGAGGGGGAGGATCCTGGAGAGAGAGACACAGTGAGCAGCACAATGCGCTCTCAGAGCGCGAATCTTAGAGAATAGTCATGAGGATGATAAAAAAACGAAGCGGAGAAGATATTCGAATTCCTCGAGCCGTCGTTCACCATGACGTAGACGTAGAAACGACGAACTTCACACTCCCACGTATTCAGTGCTCAATGACTCCAAAAAAACGAAGCAGCCACACAGGATAGTAAGTAGTTGGCAAGTAGTCGAGTTGTCTATACAAGAAACGGTGAGACAGATATATGTATACTTTGAGTCAGTAGACCAAGCAACGAGTTAATTATGTACAGAGAAGAAAGACAAAAAAAAGAAGATGACTAGGAAGAATAATTACATATTCTCGAAGAATACTTAGTTCTTCTGTCGTTTTCTGAGCCCCACATCTCGGGGGATTCGATGATGTACGAAGCGTTCTCTTCTCAATTCACGAAGAAGTTGACGATGACGATGATGCAGAAGTTGATGAAGCTAGGAGAGATCAGTGAAGCCTGTAAATAAGTAGAGTCTCGTTCGTCACGTATTTGGACTTGGTCTTTGGTCACGGATGCGCGCGACACAATTCTATTCAGATAAAATAGAAGAGAAGAGTATTATATATATATATATACACATACACAGAATACACGCGTACCAGGGTCGAAGCTGGCTGTCCTGGGGCCAGGTTATATTCTCTCTGATCCATGATGTACAGTTTTGGAGGCCGTTGAGAGGCGTGAGGGTCCCAGAACTGGATACGACCGTGCATAATGCAGTTATCTTCAGAAGAGTATAGCTTCTTGTGTAATTATGTGAATTGTACGTAGAAAGACACTTATCTCCAAGGAATAGCTGCGAACACATATCTCAAAGCCAGAATTCATCCTATCTGGTGCAGAGGGAAAAATGGATAGAGACGGATTCAGAATGATGGCAACGAGGTGTGGGCCCTCCTTTGAATATTAGAAACTAGTTTCTAGCAAGGAACTTGCCGTGATCGGTCTTGATCGCTTTCTTCTTTTCATTTCTTCCTGGTGGAAAGTGGTTTCTTGTCTGATCGATGGACTCGGAGACAATTAAGACTCTCCCAATGTAAGATTTCATCCTTCTACTTCTTGTCACTTAACCTAGGAAATAATAAATAACATTCGGTTGTAACGTTTTAGGTTAGGTGTTTTGAAAGATAGGGAAATTAGTCAGAATTGGGCCCACAAAATCTTGAAAGTGATTTAAAGGGATCCGCCGATCAAGGTTCTGCGCTTGATCGTTTCCATCCTTCATCGAGCAGGGGCATAATTAGGTCGTAGGTTTTACCCTAAAGCTTTCATCGTCCTACATATCATAGAGAAGAAGAGATCCTTTTGTTTCTGTGGTAGAAAGATGGGCCTACGAAGAAAATTCTTAAGGTTCAGCGGAGTACTTAAATAAAAAGAATGAAAGTGAGTGTGAGAGTGAGAAAGGAAAGAAAGAGAAAGAGAAATATGCAATTAGGAACTCGAAACAAAAGAAAAGAAGAAATAAGAGGGCCTCTAGTAATTGATAGGGAAACGAGCCGCGTTTCGTGACAAACGAGAAACACGCTTTTTAGGATTAGTCGCAGCTTCGACCTAGCCCCCCAAAAATATAACTAAATGGCACTTTCTAATGTGCACCCTGAAATTCTTCCCTTTTCCTTAATTATCGTGAGTTCTATCCCTCAATGTAAAAATTTTGTCTCGAAAATTCATTTACCAATAATATAATATTAGTAATACATCTATTAAATTTAATTAATTCATTGTAATATTCAATTTATGATCTTAGATCCTTTTTTAAATTTTCTTTATTACTTTATGATGAACCTTATGTTGTAATTAGAGCTCTCGACAATAATAAAGGAAAAGGATCTGATGCAGCTCATCGAATCATTCAGTTTTCCAACATATCCATCTTCTGACCTCGTATTTTCATAAATCAAGACATATGACATGCACATCCTCATCTATAAGGTTCGTCGACAAATTATTTTCATAATCAGACTGATCTACATCGATCTCATACTGTCCTTATTCGATAGCTACTATCTTACAGTATTACAAAGGTCGGATTCTTTTCTCCTTTTTCGTAATTCCCGCCAGAACCAGAAACATTTTTATACAAAGGAATTTTTATGACCCGAATAAGCGACAATTGTCAACCCTTTCACATGAGGGTTTTTTTTTCTTCTGATATCGTTTATGGAAACAACTCCTATTGCTTTCAGATTGTTTGACAATAATCGTGACTGATGAATACTTAGAACGATAATTATCGAGCCCGAGAACTTCATAAGGGGAGAAATACTGATAAAACCAAAAAAATAAAAAAAAATTTAAAAAAAAAGAATAGGAATAATGATGAAAAGTTGAGTATTAATTATTAAAGTATGCGCAGATAACTGAATCACACGTGTGGAAGGGATGAAACACTAAGATAAATTTGTATTTCAACAAATGGTTTCTTCATTCATTCCATGTTAATTGACGATTTTGTATCATCTTTATTATGATTTTTACAGATTAATATTTCATAGGAATCTCTACGTAAACATGTACATATAATCAGTGCTTAGATCATCGGATCTCCACACACAATATCGCTGTCAATCACTGTCATGTGAAGGGAGAAAAAGTGAAAGAATAAAAAGCTTACGATTATTTAGAGAGGAGCCTGTGAAACTCTCTGTTAATAGAAATAGCGTGGATGAATAATTGCAATTCACTTGTTGTATCATACACCTTGATTGAGGAAGTCTGTTGCACATTGGTTACTGTTACACATAGAAGAAGTTTAATGTTGAACACTTTAGCCTGATATCGATGAGACTCCAAGCATACACACAATTTACTTTAATGAAAGAATAACTTGTCAATGAAGTTAATGATAAATTTGAAAGAGCTTTTTCGTTTATAGTGTTTAAATTCTTGTTAAATGTATAGCCCACTGTGCAACCAATTTCCTCAGTAATTTTAACATCTATAGGGAATGATTGGTAAACTGTTATAGGAACGAATGAATAAGAGTGAGAGGCAAGCATACGTGTCTGGGTGTGGATGAAAGAAACAAGAGCAAAAAGACGATACAAAGAAGCCAGGCGATTAAATCGCCAAGAGAATTGAAAATTCTAAGTGTATAAATATATTTACAAAATCGAGTGCATCGAGTGTTATGTGTGTAGAAGAGTCAGAAGATGAATGACAGAGCGAAATAATAAGCAAGGAGAGAGAGCAGTGAGCTTGGAAGAAGGCGAGTGAAAGTTTATGTGAATGTAGAATAGGTAACGAGAAACTAGAAGGTATAAAATACTAATTTTAGAAGGAGGAAAGGGAAAACGTAGAGATACTACGAAAGAAGGGAAAGAGAGCGGATAGGACAGTGATACGAAAAATGATGGATAAGTGCTATATCAGTATTTGCGCAACAACAAAAAAAAGTTAAAAGTCCCAACTTAGAAGCGTATCATGAAATAAATTTGACTCGAATTTCGAGGATCGATCGATCCCCCGATCGAAGCTGCTGAACGATCCAGAAGACGAATGTGTGGCTAAAAGTATGAATGAATGAGCAAAAGGGAGGGTGGGAACGAGGTAGGGAGGAAGATTATATATATATATATACATAAGACAAGAAAGAAAAATATATATATATAAATTATACATATAAAAATGAAGGAGAAGAAAAAACAACTATCGTTGATCGCTATACCAAGCAAGTAGATATATATATATATATTATATTGAAGAATATATAGTAGCGTGTCAGTATAATTAATTACAATTTGTAAGTGCGCGTCGCGGCGCGCTTTTACTAGAGACGCCCATTGACCGCTCATGCGAACCAGAGAAAAATCAACTATGAAAGGAAAGAAAAGCATCGATGAGAGTGTGAACACAAAAGATAGTGTCGAATGAGAAAGTAAATGAAAATGCGTATCTTGTGTGTGACAGTGTCAATTGTAAATGCGTCCGGCTTTCTAGAAATTTTGTCTTCATCTAGGGATATTTTTCTAATCATCAAAGATCTCCCTTGAAATTTTAGATCTTACAGTTTTCAACAGAAAATTTATCATAAGTTGGTAGCATAACTAAGTAAATTTTCCTTAGATCAAAAATGTTACTAGGTGTCTATAATAATTTTTGTTTTTTAAACGTTGGTCAAGCCGGACGCACTCCAAGAAGATGTAGAAGCACAGTACGCGGATACAAGTACAGCAACT
The DNA here is from genome assembly GCF_024516045.1 of Bombus affinis. Lineage (NCBI taxonomy): Eukaryota > Metazoa > Arthropoda > Insecta > Hymenoptera > Apidae > Bombus > Bombus affinis. Next base: position 4,515,678 of record NC_066359.1, read on the forward strand.
TCAACACCAAAACGAAATAGAATTTCCTGCAATATAACAGAATTTAGATCAATTATGGGAATTCTTTGTAGCTAGAGATTATAAAATATTCGTATTCTTCGCTGTTTTTGCGTGTCACGCGTATTCGTTTGTCCAAGTCGCTTTGAGGTCCGCATCGTAACGAACATTCTCGCGATAAGAAAAGAAATCTAGGAATAAGATGAAAAAATCATTATGGAATGGGTAAAAACTCTGTTTTTTCGATTTACGTTATGTTCAGTGTGTTCACACGTGACCGTAAGATTTGCGCATTAGTGAGCCAGGCACAACGGGTGAAATGGAACTTCTGCTTTCGAGGACTGACTTTTTTATGTCGTTCTAAATAAATAATAATTGTAATGATAAAGATAATGATAACAATAATATTAATAGTAATATCGATAACGATAATATTAAAGAAAAAATAAATAAATAAATAACGATGTGTGCGTTCGAATTGCTAATAATAATTAATAATAATAATAATACGTATACCTTAAGGCACGTTTTCACCCAGCGTGTTTGGCCATGGTAACCTGTTTTCCATTGTTTGTGAAAAATTTATTGCGTCGCGACGTTATCGATCTTGATGACGATCGATGTTTATTAATTATTCAAATGATTATCAATAGTAGAGCCCATTCGAGGTAAAAAAAGGCCTTCACACTCGAACACCTAGTTACAACGATCAATCTCGATTTTTTCATTTGCGTTTTGCAGTGGAAACGGGTATACAGAGTCATCTAGAGAAAAATGGAATCGTATGAGAAATTCCCCAAGTTATTAAATATTATGTATGAATAATGAATATATTAACGACAGAGTAAAAAGTGGTTCGAGTGAGAAGGGTCGATTAGTTATTAATTAGCCAAGAATTGGTTAAGCTGGAGGCCACACTTTATTTTTGTTTCATTTCACGGCAAGTAGACCGCCAACCTAATCGATAATATCATTAAAAAGAAGTAATAATAATTTGACTAATTTCGAACCAAACGAAATACTTCAAATTACAAAAAAAACCTGTAATTTCATTATTTTCAATAATATAAATGATTACTAGAAATGGAATTCTAGATATAGGGAATATTAAGTATACGATATTTTCTATCGTGATCACTACTTCCGTTATCGATCATAGGTTGGCAGCCTGCCGGCCAAAAGGTGACGCTTGATAGCGAATCGATAAATCTCGTGCAAGTAAATGAAAAGAAAAGCAAAAAAAAATGGTAAAGAATAGGGTTCTAACGTCACCGATTCCGGTGATAATTTAGTCAGTGTTAAGTCCACATTAATTCAAGATGGAGGATCGATGGTGTGCGCGATCATTGATCGAATTATAAATCAACAGTAGGACATATTGTAGAGCGTGAGAATTTCAAAGAGGTAGTACTACCGTTGTTCCGTTGATCGTTTTTAATAGATTTTATTGTGCCGTGACCGCATCGCGTGCTCCTGCTAAACGTTCGTTTCATTGCTGAAAGGTAACAATAAATAATTGACTTATTAACAAACAATCATCCGGTGACCTTCTTAAATATCTATAATTACCCGATATCGTTCTGTTCACGTTAACAATGTTACTATTTTTAATTTACTAGGGGATTTTGGGAAGTGCAACATAAATCCTGGGGAAAATAATTCCAGAGATTGGCATAATGTATAATAGAAAGTATAGACAGTTCTTTTGCAATTTAGGAGAAATTCTTGCTCCTGAGATTATGAAGACGTAAAGAATTTAGTCAATTAGGTGATCTTGTAGGATATTTTCCTCAGGCATGATTCCATTTATCCATATTAGATTTAATTTTAATCGCTCTATTCAATATTTAATCAAAATTTGTATGAGTAGGAACTATAAAATTATTCCAAAATCAAATTTGAATTTTAATTAAATATTATGTAATATTTTCTCTTTAATTTTTAGTTGCTTCAACGAATTGTTCTCTTGTTTAATAACATGGAATTCAGTTTCACCTACTGCTATCTAAAGATATTATGCATAACTTGGTACGACCACCAGGTGCTTCGATCAGATCTGGTAATCTGAACGAATAAATTCCCTAGGAAGATCGATATCGATCTTCCGAAGAGCAAATTTTAAGTTTTCGTATTTCCAGTAACAAAATGATGATCGTGAGGTTCCACGGGACGCGGCCACGCTTAGCTAGGACTATTTTTCTAAGTTGCAAAGCATAATAAATTAACGATGTTGCATTATCGTTATTAGAGTATATTATAATGTACATTGATATTTTAACTAGCCGAGTAAGTATGAAATAATGTTACAAATCATAGTAGACGAGCTCCATATAATACACACACATATATATGTACGCGCGCGCGCGCGCGCGTGTGTGTGTGTGTGTATATATATATATATATGTAGGTAACCTTGGTTGCGATCGTCAGCTATCGACTAATCGTGCCGGTTCGCACTTGAGGTCGGTGCACGCGCGCGCACTGCGACGCGCTCATTAGCCTGATATACCTATCAATAAAAACTGAAAACGTCGGCGAATATAACACGTAAATGGGGATTAAAAGATCATGAGATACGATTTTTTGCGAGTTAAAACACGCCATTTTGAGTTCCAGCATCGATCGATTGGCGATCAAGAAAGTACAATGGATGCGAATTATCTGAGAGAAAAAGGAATATCCTAGACGTGCGTACCACGAGGCTGGAACATTAATGAGCGTATGCGTGCGTGAAATATAAGAGTGATTGAATACGAATGGGAAAAAGATATGATTGTGGTCTTTGACCAGAGAACAAAGAGAATTAAAAATATGAATCGTTTTGTCAGTCACCTCACTTATATTATACAATGTCATATTACTATGCTGCCATATGATATAAATATATGTCTACAGTAAGGAATATATTACTAAAACATTATAAATAAATATGTTATAAGTAATTACATTCGTGATCGAATCCCTTAAACTCAAGGATTTCATTCCTTTTTCGTTCTTCCATTTAGAGTTTTATATTTATAAAATGAATTGTTAGCAGAATATAGTTGAATATTTATATAAATACGAGAATTTATATTTTCTAGTAATATTACTTTGAATAAAAAGGTATTCCATATAGAAACGACGGGTAATTTTACATTTCCCGCCACGGTCTATAAGATATAAGTTAGAAAATATATCACTGGATGGCGCTTTAAATAACCAAGTTATTCTGTGGTTTGTACAACTAATAATGAATGATTTAGTGATCGATGCCCTTTGAAGATGGGAGTATGACTTTTCGTTGTAGTTTAACATAACCTCTCTTTTGCGATGTCTAAGATCTTTAGAAGTTTTTAAGATATGTGTGAAGTGTACAGTATTGTATTTTTATACACTTCGTAATTATCAGTCGAAGTGTTCAGTCTCTGCTCTTTTTCATACTTTGCAATTGTTTAAGCAAATAAGCGTATACTTTGAGGTTATGAATGATCTTTCTGTATTGTTTATGAGAAAATACATTCTCGTTTTAAATGTACGTAAAAATAGCGTACAGATTTGCGTCACTTGATTGAATAACTAGATATGATCTCATCATTCTACTCGCATTAATTTTCATATTTGCAGATATTTTTATTATCTGTAACATATATAACTTATATTTTATTATGAAGCGACGTCAAAGAAGGCCTGTTTTAGAGCTTAATCAATCGCAATCCGGTTTTCATGGAGAACATTTACAAAGTAAACACATATATTAATTAACAAATTTTTATTATCGCATTATATCTATTTTTAGATGTTAAACTGTTACAGAAGTGCATGGCATTAGAGAATTTTATATATATACAGTAGCATTCTGTAATTATACATTCAATTTTATTAATAAAAAGAAATTGTTAATAAAAACTGGTACATAGATTTAAATTTTATGTAATATGTCTCATCATTACCTTTTTTAGACAAACACAAACATATAAATAGTGATTACCCTGGACAAAACATACCTACAAATCCTCTGGCAAATTTACTTTGTCACTATAATTCAGATAGTGATACTGAAGACTCCAAGAAAGATTGCAAATTAGATGATCAAGTTAATAATTTTTTTAAAGTAAGTAAGGCTCCTCATGATCATAATTTTTTAGAAAACATTAAAAAATGTAAGATCTTTGAAATTTTATAGGAAATCCAACTGATTGCACCCAAACAACCAGTCTCAAATGAATCTAGTAATGTTGCCTTAACAACAAATTCTAACACACGCTTAGCACATTATACAAATCAACAAGCACTCAGTAAGATATTATCATATCTTAGAATTTAGAGAATATCTTTGCAGTACTTTGTAGATGAATAATGAAAACCATTTTAGTGTGGAGAGAATGCTTAGATGAATCTTCAGGTTATCCTTACTATTGGCACATTGAGACTAACGAAGTAACCTGGGAAATGCCAGATGAATTACGGTACTTAAAAAACAACATTAAAACAAGCTCTGTTATAAAACCACTTTCAATGCAAGAGTCTCATTGGGTTGATTTCTCATCAGTTACATGTAATTGTATTTTGTTGAATTTTTATTTTGTTCTTTAACAGATATGGATTCTCTAATTAATAGCATGAAATCTTTTTAGATCAACAATCCCATGAAAATATACCAGAAGGTATGATTCCACGGGAAGTGGTGGCTCGAAATCGTAATAGATATATTTGTAATGAGACTTTGCAGAAGCCAGAATCTCAAACTGATCCAGACACTGCTAACACATCTGATACCATGGATAACGATTCTGATGATGGGTATAACGCTAAGGCATTAGTAATTTTAAATCTCACTTTAATAGATTTCTTAGAAAGAATAATTTAATGATTTAGGAAAATAGAAATGATCACATCCTATGGGAGTGATGAAAGTGATTCAGATACAGTGGATGAGAATCGATCAAAGAACAATATGAAAGAATCATCGGTGAAAAGCACAAGTACAACACCAAAATTGAGATGCCCTGAAAAACTTTCTGCATCAACTCCTATAATCCAACCACAGTTACTGACAATTTCTCAGAATCCAAATCAGATGTACGAAAACAAAGGTACTGTAGAAGAATCAATGGTAGAATCTGTGGACTCAAAACCATCCAGTGATGCAGAGGCTAAGTACTTAATAAACCAAATTAAACAAGATGCTGTTCAAAAGATAGATTATACGGATAAAATTAATAATGATAGTCGATTGATGAAAGAATCTATAACAAAGAAAAGCAGTAATAAACACAGTGTTGACTCCGATGTAGACTTCCGCATTTCTTTAGTGCCTGGTTACGATGAAGATTCAGATGTTGAAGAAGAATCTGAAGATAAACAGGAGAGAAAAGCTCTATTTCCAATTCCTCAAACCAAAGAAACCATGGAGAGTATGTTATTAGGTAAAATTGATGGTGATCAAATAGCAGAGAGTAATGACAATGAAGAAATTAATACCGAAAGGAAAATCGTACAAGAAGATAATGAAGACATTCTAGAAAGGTTAGAATGCAGAGATGATTCAAATACTAAAACAGAGGAGGATACGCAAAGGGGAAACAAATTCGTCGATAACGTACATGGTCGGAATAAATTTTTTCAAAGGAAAAAACGTATTGCATTTGATGGTAAGAATATATTACAAATCAATAATTATAACCCGAATTAAATTAAAATTCACTTATTTTTTTAGTTCCATCTACAAAGATAAAAACAAATAATGATAATGAAACAAGTAAACTGGAAGTGGAGACCCAACGCGAGGAAATTAACTCTTGCGACGAACATCTTATTGAACCTCAGGTTGATCAGCAAGAAGAACCAAACACTGCGAACGAGAACATGGAAGAGAATGTTTCAACTTGCAAAGATGAATCAAATAGTACTGAAGGAGAAACAAGTACATCAGAAACGAATGGTGAATCCAAAGAAGATGAAGGGGAGGTTAATCTACTATCCCAGATCATACTTGAGAAATTAAAGTTTCTATCAGAAGGAAAACCAGGTGTATCGCCAGTTCAATTGATGTCTATTCAGCTACAAGTAAATAAAATTCCTTTTTACATAATTATAAGAGATCAACCAATATAATGTTGTATCAGATATAATATAATGTTGTATGTATGAGATCAACAAGTGTAATGAACGATATATTGAATATTATGTTGCAGACATTGTTTGTTGCATGGGAAGCAGGTTGTTTAGAAAAGAATTACTTGCGTAGATGGTTGAGTGACACCAGTCACGAATTGGAACGCTTGGAACAAGATGCAGCACCACCTGGATGGCTATGTCAGTGGGATAGGTATAGTATACCATCTAAAATTTGTGTATTTCATATAAATAAACATAAATCGTATCATATAAAATATCGTGTATGTTATACACGTCATTATTCTAAAAATCTTCAAGTCATGTAATCTTTGCACATATCATTAGCAAGACACTTAATAACGATAACGAGTAATATTTTAAATCTTTTTGTTTCAAATTAATTTTCTTCGCGAGATCGTATCTTGAATTTAAAACACAAAGTATTTTTTCGAATTTTTTTTTAATTCCTCTCATGATTCATAGTAAAAGAATTGAACGAACAATTGTCGTATCCTTATTAAGAAACTTAATCAATTTGATTTTATCAATTTCAGAATAAAACATTACGAAATTCTTTAAAGTTTTTAGGATCATTAATTCTACTTACGTCCTTTAAGGGACAATATTTTTATTAATTAAATTTATTGAAAATTATACATGAATGTGCAAACAGTACCGGGTTATCTTATAAAGTAACTAAGTAATAAAAAGATAGGTTTGTGTTCAGAGTGGAGCCTCAAAGACCAAATGTGCATTATCTAAAATTATGAACGAAGAATATATGTGGAAGAATTAACAAACATTAGGAGCATTGTTTAGTGACTTAAAGCATGAAGATTATATTATCCAATATATTTGAACACTTCAAGAACTAAACTTCTGAAATAACTAGAGTCAAAAGCTCACCTCAACAAAGTGCAGAGACAGAGATTGTACCAAATGGATAAAACCATTCATTAGAGATGCAGTCATGAAACCTGAGAAGTATTTGAAAGAGATCTTAAATCATGTGAGTGTTAAACAGACTTGGTAACCTGAAGGGATAAGTGATAAAAGGGGATGGTCGTAGCTGGAAGAAACCATTATATATCAAAAGAAGCTTATACCAAATTAACTCAAGTTCTTCTTGGACTAAATCATATGAAGGAACAAGGAACCTAAAGAAGCTAGGCATCATTGAAAAGATTTATCAAGTCATTGAAACAAGTTGTACACAAAGTTATTAGTCAAAGCATCAAAGTATCAATACTTCTAGACGATCATTACATATATATCGTACGAAGTTTTCGTTTCTCTACACTACATTTTATGTACATGTTTTTAATGTCACGTATATATGTCATTTGTTAAAAGAAAAATACATTTCATGAAAAGTTGTATCTTCTACATGTTTAAACAATTTGTTGAAATGTAACAATTAAAAGGCGCTTCCCTTGGTTCCTCAACGAGTGCACGTCGTTGTATATCTTTGAAAGTCATCTTCAGGCCTTTGCGCCCTTAGTTACATCGCATAATCAATCCGCTTAATATTTCGCTAGCGTAACGCAGATATTGTCGACGT